>NC_057863.1:44142856-44742856 GCF_019393635.1 Dromiciops gliroides
TTCATCACGTCAAGTGGAACTGACCAATATCATTAAGTAGACCAGATGTGACATAATGTGATAACACAGCAGGAGTCTATCACAATGGAACATGACACAACATGATGTGTCAAGTTTCTTTTGAACCTTTCTGGGATCCAATATCAGACAAAAGGAGGTCATTATAATTATCGAATGATTAATTAATTAGATAGTTAATTGCCAGTGAGATGAAGCCAAAGATAATATGGGACCTTGCATGTGTCTCCAGGATGCCAGTGAAAATGTGAATTCTGTGTATCTAAATAAATAAGAAGGAACCAAGGTTTAAGAGACTTAGACTATTCAGCAAGTATTTATGAGGTGCCAAACAAAACCAGAAGACAATTCCCTGCCCTCAAGGGGCTTACCAACCCAGGAGACTTGACATGTACCAAAAACATTGATTTCTGAGTAAACATTTGTTGATTTAATAATCATAGGTGACATTTGTCTTTGCTATTATTGTTCAGTTGTGTCTGATTCTATGTGACACCATGGACTTTGTCCATAGGATTTTCTTGGCAAAAATACTAGAATAGGGACAGTTAGGTGGTATAATGGATAAAGCACCGGCCCTGGATTCAGTAGGACCTGAGTTCAAATCCAGCCTCAGGCACTTGACACTTACTAGCTGTGTGACCCTGGGTAAGCCATTTAACCCCAATTGCCTCACCAAAAAAAAACCACTAGAATAGTTTGCCATCTCCTTCTCCAGTGTGTTCCCATTTTATAGGTGAGAAACTGAGACAAATAGGGTGTAAGTGACTTGCCCAGGGTCACACAGGTACTAAGTATCTGAGGCTTGATTTGAACTCAGATTTTCTGGACTCCAGACCTGGTACTCTATCCACTGCACTACCTAGCTGCCCCATGCCATTAACCTAGATAGCAACAAAACACTTTTCATACATTATCTTATTTGAGCCTCACAATAAAGAGTGAGGAAGGTATTGTAAGTGCCATACTTCCCTATTTACAGGTAAAAAAACTGAACCTCAGAGAGGTGAAGTGATTTACCTGTACTCATTCAGCAACATATGCTGGAGTTTGGATTTGAACCCAGGACTTCTGCCATTAGAGTGTAACCAAATATCAAGCAAATTTAAAGAGGCTCTGCCTCCCACTAACTGTGTGACCTCTGGTAAGTCACTTCTCCAAGCTTCAATTTCCTCATCTGCAAAATTTGGGGGTGTTCGCTAGATGATTTCTGAGATCCTTTCTCCCTCCCAGATTCTAACCTTGATGACCTGTCAGGTCCTGGGATGACCACCAACAAACACTATCATATATATATATATATATATGGATTGTAACTGTAGCATTAATACATCAAGTATTTAATCAGTATATTGACTGACACAGATCACAGCACCCCTAGGATTCAGTAGACAGTCTTTGAACTTGGAACCAAGAAGACTCATCTTCATAAGTTCAAATTCAGCCTCAGACACTTACTAGCTGTGTGGTCCTGGGCAAGTCACTTAACCCTGTCTACCTCAGTTTCCTCAACTGTAAAATGAGCTAGAGAAGGAATTGGCAAACCCCTCCAGTATCTTTGCTAAGAAAACCTCAAATGGGATCATGGAGACAGACACAACTAAAGAAACTGAACAAAAAACTTTAGGAATTGCTATGGCCAATGTAAATATAGTACCAGTAAATTCACTCCTGGGCCCAGCCCCAGGAAGCAGAAGATAGCTCAGAAACGTAAACAACTTAGGGGGAGATAAGGAGGACATACAATTTACCCAAAAACCACAGCAGGAGATAGAACCTGACGCTAGCCCAAAGTCTCAATTCTGGAACTAAAGCTGGGAGGGAGGGGATAAGGGCAGAGTCAAGTAAATCAAAGAAAACAGTGACCAGTATAAAAAATATTATACCTCAAGAGATGCCCCAAAAGGAGTGACTACAAATGCAAGCTGAGACTCAAGGAGGGAAAATTTATTTTCCAAAAGGACTACATGAATATCTGAAAAAAATGAAGTGATTAAAAATGAAATAAAATGTATTATTGGTCTATATTAAGGTCAGCATCCTACCTGTGGCACATCCTGACTTTGTGACCCTGGGCAAGTCACTTAACCTCTTAGGGCACTAGGCAACTTTCTAAGACTATCAATTGTGAATCTGCATTGGCAGAAGTTTCCTCACTACTGTAAGGAGTTCCTTATACTAATGAAATCACAGGTCCAAACCTTATTCTTATTGATCGTTATTAGAATGATAAGGGAAAATTAAGGCTAGAGCCCTCATAGTGAATTTGCATTGCCATTTAAAAGTACAATCCTTAGGACATGGTATGACTTCAAAACAATAGACAAAAAAAAAAAAGCAATAGACAAGGCTAATGCTTTGCTCCAATACTGGGCCTCAAAAAAAGGCAGTCTCTCCCACACTCTCAGGAATGCTCTAGGGGGAATGTTTATAGCAACACTTTTTGTTGTAGCAAAGAAGTGGTAAGAAAGTGGGTGCCCCTTAGTTAGGGGATGGTAGAACAATGTATAATATATGAATATGATGGATTACTACAGTGTCCTAAGAAATGATGAAGATGACGGATTTTGAGAAACAAGAAGATTCATAAGGACTGATTCAGAGTGAAATGAGCAGGACCAGGAGAACCCCTTATATGAGGACCACAGTAATGTAAAGAAAAACAACTTCAGAATCCTAATCAATACAGCTACGAATCATGGAACCAAACAATTTATTATGAAATATGTCTTCTATTTCTTTCATCTCTTGTCAGGGAGGAAGAAAGGAGGGAGGGAGAGAGAGGGAAGGAGAGAAAATAAAAGAGAGGAAGGGAGAGAGAGAGGAGGAAGGAAGGAAGGAAGGAAGGGAAGGAGGGAGGGAGGGAGGGAGGAAGGGAGAGAGTGAGGGAGAAAGAAAAAAAGAGAAAGAAAAGGAGAAAGAAAAAAGCAAGGGAGAAAGAAGGAGAGGAACGAAAGAAGAAAGAAAGGAGGAAGGAAGGAAGAAAGAAGGACCTTAAAATATACAAAATAAAAAGTTTAGAAAGGGGTAAAATGGGGAAATTTCATTACTACCTTGTCAAATTTAATACACTTTTCAAAACTGTATGTTGGGGCAGCTAGGTGGCGCAGTGGATAGAGCACCGGCCCTGGAGTCAGGAGTACCTGGGTTCAAATCCGGCCTCAGACACTTAACACTTACTAGCTGTGTGACCCTGGGCAAGTCACTTAACCCCAATTGCCTCACTAAAAAAAAAAACAACAACAACAACAACAAAAAAACTGTATGTTAACATGTTCATAGTTTCATATGTAATCTACTTTTTTATTTGTATGTTGAAATATTTCTATTTCTTGATGACTAAGTTCAAGATAAAAATTTAAAATATTGAGGAAAAATCTATGTATTGTTTGGTCTATGTGAATCCATGAAGGATTTGTGATTTGGTCTGTATAGGAAACTCCCAGTATGGAAACTCTTTCCATCACCACATATTGCAACTTCTCTAATAAGTCATTAACTGAGACACAGAAAAGTCAGATGCCTTTTTCCAAGATTACCACAGTGAGTAAAACATTCAACACAAGACTTGAACCCAAATTTTCCTGACTCTAATCCCAGGACTCTCTCTACCATACCAGGTTGTGGTTTACTTGCGATCATCATACAGTTATGGAAGGTCCCCTGGAGCCCTGCTCCATCATTCCACTGAGGTGTCGAGGTAACCCTGGATTCTCATAGGCCTAGGTAGCAGCATTGACTCTAGTGGCCCATACCAAGGGGCAAGATTTCAAGCACTAGTCCAGTCCAACAACGATTCATATTTGTAAGTTGCATTAAGGTTTGCAAAGCATGCTCTTTACAATAAAATATTGAGTATGACTGTATACAGACATGTACACCCATATAGACATGCATTCATAGGTAGGTCTACTCTCACCCGATTTGGGATTTCCTTGAGTAGGGAGCATCTGGTGAGAAAACTCCCTCTGCCAATGCAAATTAGCTCCTGCTGGGCAGTCTATAGTCTTAAAGAATTGACTGAGACACTGAGAAACCACCTGCTTTGCTTGGGGTCACAAGACCAGTGGTTGCCAGTGACCTCACTTAAACCCAGGTCTTTCATGGCCAACTCCACATCCCACAGACCCTCTCTTGTATTATTATTAAATGAGATAACATGTAGAATCATCTGGAAAGCCTAAAGCAATATATAAATGCTAGCTATTATAACCCTGATTTTATGGGTGAGGAAATAATCTCAGAATGATTTTCCTAAAACAAAAGTCTGGCCATATCACCCTTCACACACACACATACACACACACACACACACCTATCTTGAACTTAGTAATCAAGAAATAGAAATATTTCAACAAACAAATAAAAAAGTAGATTATGTATGAAACTATGAATCCACTGGCTCCCCATTTCTTCCAGGACCAAATATAAAGTCCTATAAAGTTCTTCATGGCCTGGTGGCTTCCCACCTTTCCCAATTGCCTTATACTTCCTTCCCCTCTATGTTTTCTTTCATCTATTTCCCATCATCTTTCCTTGGCACTAGTTATCTCCCATGACTGAAATGCTTTCCCTCCTCAACCTTTTCTCAACGTTTCCCTAGATTCCTTTAAAACATCCCTAAGTCTATGCCTCTATACTTGTACAGTCAATTAAAAAAAAAAAACAACAATGGGGTAGCTATGTGGTGCAGTGGATAGAGCACTGGCCCTGGAGTCAGGAGTACCTGAGTTCAAATCCGGCCTCAGACACTTAACACTTACTAGCTGTGTGACCTTGGGCAAGTCACTTAAGCCCAATTGCCTCACTAAAAAAAAAACAAAAACAAAAACAAAAAAACAATAATGTTATGAGAGGCAGCATGGTATAGTGGAGAGAGTGGCAGTCTTGTCATTTCTACATCTAAAACCAGCTCTACCTTATAGCCAGAAACAAGTCTAGGATCTCAGCTCCCATTGATATTTACTTGAACTCTTAAAGCATGAAATCTTTTTTGCAAGAAATTTCTCTAAAAATGAGCACAGACTCTCCAAAGTGGAAGGACCTTCAAGCCCATCCAACCAAACCTATAACTATACTTTAACCAGTGGCATAGCACCAGACCTGGGGTCAGGAAGATTTGAGTTTAAATCTTGCCTCAGACACTTACTGTGTCATGCTGAGCAAGTCACTTAACTGCTGTATGCCTCAGTTTCTGCATCTTAAAATGGGAATAATAGTGCCTCCCTCCCAGGGCTGTTGTAAGGATCAAAAGAGATGATATGTGGAAAGCACTTTGCAGGCCTTAAAGAAACAGCAGCAGCAACAGCAACAGCATCATCATCGTCAACAGAAACAACAAGATTCCCCTCAGAAACCCAATGTAGGCATCTAGCCTTTGTTTAAGGGCCTCCAGTGAAAGGGAACCCATCACCTCCCTGGGCATCATCACCTTCTACTTTGGGATGGCTCTAATTGTTAGGAGGAAAAACTCAAAGCCAGTGCTTTAAAGATGAAAATAGGATATGTCCTTCTTTCATGGGAGATATGATTATATTTCACAGACCTCATTTCTCAAGCTGAACCCCCCACCCCCAAAGTTACAGGATCTAGGATCATGTCAGCTTTTTTTCAATTGAATTCAATTTGATAACCATTTATTAAGCCACTGCTATGTATTGCTAGAGACCAAGATACAAACACTAGAATTAAGCAGTCCCTGCCCTCAGGGAACTCCTACTCTGCAGGGAGATACAACATAGACATAAGTAAATAAATACAAAGTAATTTCCAGAAGAAGCAATTTTTACTAGTTGGGTAGATCATTAAAAAGGCCTCATGCAGCAGATAGCACCTGAGCTGTGCTTTGAGGAAGGTAGAAAGAGGAGGAGAAAAAAGAGAAAAAGACCTATTTGTACAAAAATATTGATAGCAGCTCTTTTTTGTGGTGGCTAAGAATTGGAAATCAAAGGGATGCTCATCCATTGGGGAATGGCTAAACAAGCTGCGGTATGTGATGATGATGGAATATTATTGCGCTATAAGAAATGACAAGCAGGATGATTTCAGAAAGGCCTGAAAAGACTTGTATGAATTGATGTATAGTGAAGTGAGCAGAACCAGGAGAATGTTGTGCACAGAGATAGCAATATTGTTTGATGAAAAACTGTGAATGATTTGACTATTCTCAACAACACAATGATTCAAGACAATACCAAAGGACTATTGATAAAACATACTATCCACCTCCAAAGAAAGAACTGATATTGATGGAACACAGACTGAAGCATGCTATTTTTCGCTTTCATTTTTTTTCTTTTATTCAAGTTTTCTTATACAAAATGACTAATATGGTAATGTTTCACATAATTGTACATATATAACCCATATCTGATTGCTTACCCCCTCAGGGAGGGAGGAGGGAAGGAAGGATAAAAATTGTAACCCAAAACTATAAAGAAAGAAAGAAAAAAGAAAGAAGAGAAGAAGGGGTGCATATTTCAGGCATTTGGCCAAAGGCCGGGAGGTGGGAGATAGTCTACAATATATAAATAGGGAACAGCTAATAAATCAGTATGGCTATAGTGTACATTAAGACTGTAAAGATATTGTTTAAATCTTATTTTAGAGTCCTAAAGAAGAGATATGAGAATGTACCTTCTCTGCAGATGTTGGAGAATATGAATGTAGAACACCTTATATCATGCCAAGCTTGGTTAGTGTGTTAATTAGTTTTGTTGAACTGAGTTGTTGTTTTTTTTCCTTTTCCTTATTTTTTTCTTGTTATGAGGCATGCCTCTTTAGAAAAGGGAGGAATGTCTTGGGAAATTAAGGTAATATAAGAGCAAACGATATCAATGATTTTTTTTTTTTTTGCGGGGCAATGGGGGTTAAGTGACTTGCCCAGGGTCACACAGCTAGTAAGTGTCAAGTGTCTGAGGCCGGATTTGAACTCAGGTACTCCTGAATCCAGGGTCGGTGCTTTATCCACTGCGCCACCTAGCCGCCCCCCAAGATATCAATGATTTTTTTTTTTTTTGGTGAGGCAATTGGGGTTAAGTGACTTGCCCAGGGTCACACAGCTAGTAAGTGTTAAGTGTCTGAGGTCGGATTTGAACTCAGGTCCTCCTGAATCCAGGGTCGGTGCTTTAACCACTGAGCCATCTAGCTGCCTCTCAATGATTTTTAATATTTTTGTCCTGGAGTAGTCTCCCAGGGCCATTTCGATCTCTCCAACATGCTCTTTATTTCTAAGACTGTATGCCAAAAATAATTTGTCACTTGTCTTCAGCTCTCGCTCTCTCTCTCTTTCTGAAGCTCACAGAAAGTCCATCTCTGTCTGCTATCTCTGACCCACCCCGACCCCTGACTCCCACTTTGTGGTCCCCATCACTTTGTGGTTTCAACAGCAAGCAGATGGGATACCAGAGAGGATTATGGCTTCAGATTTGGAATGAGAAATGTGCAGACAACCTTTTAAAAATGAGTACCCTGTTTCTCAGTATGTCTTAGTAGTAGAATAAGTGAAAGAAAAACCCAAACAAATCAGCCACCAGAGTCGGGGGGAAGAGCCACCTCTGTTTGGAAGTGCTGAGTTGGCAGATATCCTTTCAAAACCAGCCAGTAACTCTTTGGCCATCAGATTTCTCAGATTCAGTACAAGAATTGGTAGACATTTTATTCTGTGCACATCATGTTCTGCATTTTTCAATCCAGACATACTGAAGGAAATCACTCCCTTTCACACATTCTCCGTTGTACTCAAACTGGACAGCTAACTGACAAATGCCGAGTTCCCACCTCCAAGCTTTTGCAAAAGTAGCCTACCTTGTAGAATCTCCACCTCTGAAGGTTCTACCCCGTTTCTTTTCTCTCTCTCTCTCTCTCTCTCTCTTACCTTTAATTACTTTGCATTTATCTACTATATACACAATGTATCCCAGCAAGAGAATATAAACTTCTTAAGGACAGGGACTATATCCTTTTTGTCAGTCAGTCAACTAGCATTTATTAAGCACCTACTATATGCCAGACACTGACTAAAAACTGCAGACGAAAAAGAAAGGCAAAAATCAGCCTTAATATCTCCAGAGTCCAACATAGTGCTTGGCACATTGCCAGGCTAAAAAAAGAAAATTGTGCTTTATGGGAAATGGAAAAAAATACATGCCCATTACAAACAAACAAGGGGAAAATTACTTATGAAAATACCATAAATGTTAAGTGCCTGAAATCTATGACTATTGACTGCTAGAGAGTGTTCATTATATCTATCTAATGTATTTTGTCAAAGCCTAGAAAAGAATTTCATGTAAAAAATCTGCACTTTTTATGATGATGCTTCACTATAAATTAATTTTCCTACCCCCATCAAAGAAACCTCAAAAGTGGGTAAAGAGAGACAAAAATAGGGCAGCTAGGTGGTGCAGTGGATAAAGCACCAGCCCTGGATTCAGAAGGACCCGAGTTCAAATCTGGCCTCAGATACTTGACACTTACTAGCTGTGTGACTCTGGGCAAGTCACTTAACCCTCATTGCCCCACTTAAAAAAAAAAAAGAAAAAGAAAAAGAGAGACAAAAAGGACTTTAAAAAAAATTCATGTATTTTTGTTTTGATATAACAGGTATTTGCCAATAAATACCCAAAGAAATCTCTTTACAAAGTACATGTCCCCTTCCCACACACATTATATCATTGACTATTAACAGAAAGGAGGGATGTGTCCTTCTACTTGGGCAGGATAGCCCTATCCTTGGCCAATGGGATGGTTGAATCTTGTAACTGACCAAACCTCTGGGGTCTCTCTGAGATGATTTTGTTCACATTTCAGCCATGAAGTTGCATGTTGGTCTTTGGCTCAGTTTTCTTCCCTCTACAATCTAATAGTCTGCATCCTTGAAACATATTAAGCCTAGGAGAAATAAGCTCCTACTGAAAGTAATAGAAATCTGACTCTTTTGATTGATCTGGAGGTGAGACGTTCTTTAAAGCTTTTCAGAAAAATGATAGATTCACAGCAGAAAGGGTCCTTAGAAATAAGCTAATCCTGTCCCCTCTTTTTACAAATGAAGAAATTAGGGCCCAGAGAGGTAAATACTTGCCCAAGGTCACACAGGTAAGCAACACAGGCAGAATTTGAACTCAGGTCTTCTGCCTGTGAATTCAGGGCTCTTTCCAAAATGACAGCTACACATTTGGCACAATATTTTTGCTTACTTTTAGAAGCAAAAAATGTTACCTAGAAAATAACTTTGAAATTCTCTTTCACATCTGAAAGAGAGCCTCCTTCTTCACCACTATATCTGAGAATTCCTGGTTGATTTTAAATCATGATTCCAGGGCCACCTTTTACACGAGGCCTTGCCAGCTTCCCCTCTCCCCAATTATTAATAGTCTCTCCATCTCAAAATGTCTTTCTGCTTTGCATTTATTTACTCGTGTACATGCTTCATCCCCTCAGTAGCATGCTCTCTGAGAGAAGAGATAGTTTAGGTTTTGTCTTTCTATCCCCAAGGGTTCTATGCCTGGTGCATCATGGGCGACTAATAAATTTTTCCTGAATTTTCAGGGCTTTTATATAAAAACCAGTCTAATTCTGGGATAATGGAGGAGAGTGAGGGAAAGGTCACTACAATGTCAAAATGGCAGACTCCCCAGAAAACCCGCTCCAGTTGCATTTGCTAACCAAGGACTCTTCTGCAGATGGAAGGATTAAGCATTTATTAAGTGCCTACTATGTGCCAGACACTATGCTAAGTGCTTTACAAATATTACCTCATTTGATCCTCACAACCACGCTGTGAGGTTGGCACTGGGATCAGAGAAATCTCTTTGAGTAGATTCCCTTATGACTGGACATACATACATACATACATACATCCACCCCACCAGCTGCCCTTCTATAAATATTCCTCTGGCTCTCTGAGGCTTAGAATCCAATCGCTGCCATTTTCTTTTAGTGATACATGACAGACTTCAATCATGGGCCAAACTTAACTGTCTAATCAGGGCACCAGAGAGGTGAGAAAACATTTCAAAAGCTTTCTGGGCTCTCAGTAGCCCCAGAATAAGCTTAAACAGAATTTTTGAAAAATGTTTATCTCTCTCCCCACCCCCAGGCCCAACAACAACAAGCCACCACCAAGAATCCCAGGGACCAGCCCCCCCCACCCCCATCCGAGGGTGCAGAACCTTTCAGGTTGTTAAATACCTTTTGCTTTCCCCTTAGGAACACTCAAATCATCAGACTCTGCCTGCCAGACAATATGGCCTGTTGCTCCCTTGGGTTTTGAATGACTCCTTTTAAATCGACTGTACAGTCGCAAACCAATTAGACCTTTCAGTTCTCCTAGGCAAGCCTCGAATACCCCTCCGGACGACGTCCTTACCTCTGGTAATGTGTTTACACCTCCCAGTGGGCTCTGATAGCCCAGAAGTACAGCAGGCCTCAGAAGCTACAGTGGCCTGATCTAAAAGGGGTCAGTCAACACATGAGGCTTCATTTAGGCCAGATTGCTGACCCTTTGATCTTCAAAGTCCTTTTTCATTCGTCTGGGAAGGTGAGGGTGGTCTCTTTGATGAGGATTTCATTTAGGGGGAAATATAAATCAGGACTCCTGCATCATACATATTTTAACTTCATAAAAAGCATCGTAAACATCCAGAGAATGGCAAGATGTTGCCCATTCCCATATTGATCTTATCGATAGACTTATAGATCAACACAATTTGGGGAGAAGAAAAAAATGCTCTTTGAAAAGTCTCTGGGCAAAAATGTAGAGTTCTTACCAGATGAGGAGAGAAGGAGATTGAATCTGGTATTATCCAAACCTAACTACTTGCTATTTCCCCACAATATTATATTCCATCTCCTCCATGTATGCATTTGCACAGTCTGTCCCATGCCTGGAATGATCACTCTTTTAGAATCCTTAGTTCCAGATGCCACCTCCTTCATGAACTACCTAATCTTTTTTTTAAATAGTATTTTATTTTTTTCCAATTACATATAAATATAATTTTTGTTAAAATTTTTTTTAAAAATTGAGTTCCAGGGGTAGCTAGATGACACAGTGGATAGAGCACCGGTCCTGGAGTCAGGAGTACCTGAGTTCAAATCCGGCCTCAGACACTTAACACTTACTAGCTGTGTGACCCTGGGCAAATCATTTAACCCCAATTGCCTCACTAAAAAAAAAAAAAATTTAGTTCCAAATTTTCCCCCCCTAAAACAGTAAGCAGTTTGCTATAGGTTACATATGTGTAATCATAAAACATATTTCCATATTAGTCAACGCATTGCCTAATCTTCCAGGTGCTAATGCTCTACCTGTCTATCCCATCCCCAAAATGAACAAATGAGAGAGCATTCATTAAGCATTTACTATGTGCCAAGCACTGTGCTAAGCCACTGGCTATACAAATACAAAAAGAAAAATAGTCCCTGTGCTCAAGGAACTTGGTTCTAATTGCAGAGACTACATACATAAAAGAGTGATGCTACTTTGTATATATTTTGAATTTACTTTGTTTTCTCTCTTTAGAAAAAAAACTCTTTGAGGGTAGACACTGCTTCATTTCTTTAAAATTTGTGCTCACACACACACACACACACACACACACACACACATACCTGCCTAGCGTGGTGTCTGGCACACAGTGGGGACTTGGTAAATATTTGCTGAGTTGGCTTTAACATCAGAAGATATGGTTTCAAAGCCTAGACACAGGTGTGACTGTAAGCAAATCTACTGACTCTCCATGACTCAACTTCCTTGCTTTCATTCAGTGATCCAAGCAAGTGGATTAAGAATTTGCTCTTATAGCTGTGTGACCCTGGGCAAGTCACTTAAGCCCCATTGCCCTGCCCCCCCCAAAAAAAAACCCCAAGAATTTGCTCTTATCTGGTTCACATCTTAGATTGTCAATTGATTGATTCTTCAGATCGATCAAAGAGGTATTCTCACCTGGCAAAGATATAAAGGCTTAAAGCACCTTGGGGCTGAGGGATGTGGGTCACCTATCAACATTATGATCCTATGAAGTCAGTTGAATTGAATCCAACTTGTCATTAAATTATTATTATACAAAAAGAGAGTCAATTGCAGCCTTTTGCCCACTTCCCGCTTAGAGACTGAAGACTTTGCTGCTTTAAACCTGAATTCTTACCTTAGTCAGATTAAAGTGAACCAAAACATTCTTCTAAATCAGCATACATCTTATCACTGTATATCACATACTAACTTTGGGTCCTGACTTATGTGACCACAATCAAGTCACTTAAACTATGTGTCTCAGTTTCTTCACCTGTGGAAGTAGATGGAGCACTGGACTTGGAGCCAGAAAGACCTGAGTTCAAATATAACCTCAGGTATTTCCTAGCTGTGTGACCATGGGCAAGTCAATTAACCTCTGTCTGCCTCAGTTTCCTCAATTATAAAATGGGAATAATAGAACCTACTTGCCAGGGTTGTTGGAAAGATGAAATGAAATAATGTAATGCTTAAGGGCAGCTAGGTGGCACAGTGGATAGGGAACCAGGTCTGGAGTCAGGAAGACCTGAGTTCAAATTTTACCTCAGACACTTACTAGCTGTGTGACCCTAGGCAAATATGTTTCCTCACCCGTAAAATGATCTAGAGAAGGACCAGTCAGTATCTCTGCCAAGAAAACCCCAAATGGAGTCGCAAAGAGTCAGACACAACCGCAGCAGCAACAAACATTTATATAGTATTTACTATGTGCCAGGCACTGTGCTAAGCACTTTACAATTGTTATCTCATTTGATCCTCCCAACAACCCTGGAAAATAGGTGCTATTATTATTCCATTTTACAGATGAAGAAACCAGGTAAACAGACATTAAGTGATTTGCCCAGAGTCATACAGCTAGAAAATTTCTGATGCTAGATTTGAATTCAGGTCTTCTTGATTCCAGGTGCAGAGCTCTATCTATTACCCATCAAGACCAAAATTAAATAGATGTTCACACATTTATCTTATGCTCCTCATTTATTCCTCTTTTGTATAATGGAGACTTAAATACAGAAATGTAAAATGAAATTGACTGTTGATTTCAGTGTCTTTCTGAGGTGAACCCTCTACATTCAAAAAAGATTAATTGATACCAGAATAACCATATGAATTTTTATTTAACTGACTGACTTTCACTCACTCACATAGGACTCCCTAAATGTGCTTTTAATCCCACACTCTTCATAATGCTCCGGATTGGGGGGGGGGGGGAATAGTCACCCTTTCAACATCCTGGAAATTAAAACTAGAACCAGCTGAAGCTCAGAGCTGATCTTGGAGCGCCCTTCAGTGGTCTACTTAAGAATTGCAACCTCCACCTGCCAATTTACTGATCAGAAGTGCTCCATAATACCCTGGGCTCCTGTTGGGGTGAATGTCCAGGAGGTTTCTTGAAGTCCAGCACTGCTCAAGGCTGGATACACTTGCATTTGACATCCTGAATCCTCTTCTTCCATAGGAACCCTCCAACTCCCACCCCTCTAGATGCTTTGTGACAAGGACTGAAATGAGACTCAAGGATCACAGGCTTACCTTTTAAAGTCTATTTTTTGCCTATTCTTCAAGAAGGACAAAATCGCTACAGAGAGTCAGTGAGGTATGGTAGAAAGAATAAAGACTTCGGAGTCAGAAGATAAGAATTCAAATCCTAGTTCTTCCATTTAGACTTGTCAAGTCACAAACTCTCTGAGCCTCCAATTCTTCACCTGTAAAAGGAAAAGGTCTTTAGGCAGCTAGGTGGTGCAGTGGATAAAGCATCGGCCCTGGATTCAGGAGGACTTGAGTTCAAATCTGACCTCAGACACTTGACACTTACAAGCTGTGTGACCCTGGGCAAGTCACTTAACCCTCATTGCCCTGCAAAAAAAAGGAAAGGGTCAACTTAATGCCTTTTGAGATCCCTTCCAGCTCTAAATCTCTGATGTGTAAAAAAAAGACATCAAATATCTGAGCGAGATTTCTGAAATGTATTTAATGCTAAATGGCTGAGAGAGGTTAAGTGACTTGTCCAGGGTCACACAGCTCATAAGTATCTGAGGCTGGATTTGAACTCATGTCTCCCTGATTCTAAGTGCACTATCCACTATACCACTTAGCCACCTGTGAATCAGTGAAGGGAGTTTCCACACTAGAAGTTCCCATAACTGATGAAATTACAGGATCAAGTCAAATCACAACATATAGAAAATGTGGAAGTCAGGATCCAGTCACATTTTGTCACCCACAGGGGGAAAAAAAATCAAATCTCACATATCTGGCTCTCTCAAGTTAAGTCAACAAGCATTTCTTAAGCACTTAACATGTGCTAGGCACCATGCTTAGCACTGGGAATACAAATATAGGCCAAAAAGACAGTTCCTTCCCTCATAAAGTTTATATTCGAATGAGAGATGGCAACACTATATAAAATGGAACTAAAGGTAGCAGGGGAGGGGGGAGGGGAGAGAGGAGGGAACAAGCATTTATTAAGCACCTACTGTTTTACAAATGTTATCTCATTTGGTTGGAGAAAAATACTCACATGGGCATGGTGAAGAAGCCCAGAGAGAGAATGATTCTGGGTAACCAAAGTTTTAGGCTAACTGATGCAAGACTTTTTTTAGTTTAACCATTTTTTAGTGAAAATCTTAAATGGAAAAAAATAGAGCTTTGGCTCCTTGGTGATAGATTCCTGTCTGTTTCAGAAGCAATACTTGAACCTGGGTCTTGCAGACTGTGTGGCACCTCACCTTCCATTGTGCCATGTTGTTTCTCTCCATATGGAACCTTCGGGATAGATTCTAAAGAGAAAGATAAGTTTTCTAAGCCTAGGGACCAAATGAGAGCAACAAATACAGACCAAGGAATGTTGTAATCGACCAGTTGTTATTAAGTGCCTGCCGGCCTCTGGGGTTATGGACCAAAGAAGAAACAAGCCTGTTTTCAAAGGGCTCACAGACATTCTACTCAGGGAAACCCCATGCCCACTATATATATTATATTGATATGATACATGGGGCAGCTAGGTGGCACAGTGAATAGAGCACCGGCCCTGGAGTCAGGAGGACCTGACTTCAAATCTAGCCTCAGACAGTTGACACTTACTAGCTGTGTGACCTTGGGCAAGTCACTTAACCCCAACTGCCTCACCCCCAAAAAAAGTATATGGCACTTTATATTGATATGATGCAAGATGAAATGAGAGGAGAGGAGAGGATTGGATTATAGTATAGTATGTCATATCATATTATATCATACATCATATCATATTATACATGTGATATGGTATATCACATATTCATAATGAAATATAGCATAAAATGACAAAACATAATATAACATAACATTTTATTCAGGTAAACACCATGTATTCCATACAAATTGATACAATAAAAAATACAAAATCATACTAGCACTAGCAGCTGGGATGGAGTAGACTTTCAGAAAGGCATCATGTTTGAGGTGACACTTGGAAGAATATTGACATTCTAAGAAGTAGAGGGAGGGAGGGAGGATTTTACAGGTATTTGCATGTGTGCCACCAAGGAAAATAACTAATATTTATGCCAACTATCTTTCTCATACCAACCATCATCAACCAAGTATAAACTCTTGTCCATAGGCCTGAACATACTTAGTCCTCATTTCACATCCTGAAGAATTCTCCTTGGGGCAGCTAGGTGGCGCAGTGGATAAATCACTGGCCCTGGATTCAGCACTTGACACTTACCAGCTGTGTGGACCTGGGCAAGTCACTTAACCCTCATTGCCCTGCAAAATTAAAAAAAAAAAATTTAAGAATTTAAAAAAAACAAGAATTCTCCTCATTTCCTATGAGACAATGGTCCTTCTACCTTCCCTCTAGGGTTGATTTGTTTAGCTATATTTGTACCTTTCTACCAAGATTATTAGTGAAATTTACAGCTTTCAGTTTTTATTAGTGGATTCCTGGCTATTTTTATTATTTTTAGGGGCAGCTAGATGGCAGAGTGGATAGAGCACTGAGGCTAGACTCAGGAAAACCTGAGTTCAAATCCAGCTTCAAACATTTACTAGCTGTGTGACCTATGCAAGTCACTTAGCCACTGTTTGCCTCAGTCTCCTTATCTGTAAAATGGGGACGATAATAACACTGACCTCCCAGGATAGTTATGAGGATCAAATGAGAAAATAATTGTAAAAAGCTTAGCAGAACACATAAGAAGCAATATACAATTATTATTGTTATTATTATTTTCTAATTTTTGTAGGTTATAGCCATATTTGTAACTTTCCAACCTAGTTTCTTTTAAAGGTCAAAAATGAATGTTTTGGGGTGGCTATGTGGCATAGTGGATAAAGCACCGGCCCTGGATTCAGGAGTTCCTGAGTTCAAATCTGGCCTCAGACACTTGACACTTACTAGCTGTGTGATCTTGGGCAAGTCACTTAACCCGCATTGCCCCTCAAAAAACAAACAAAATGAATGTTTTATTGAAAACTTAATATTGAACTTTAACACAATCACATAATCTTGCTTAGTAGCCATTTGTGTTTAAATTAATCAATATCAATGAAAATATCATTTTTCCTCCTTTTTCTTTATTTGTTATTGCCCATCAATGCAATTGAATTTCCAAATGACTATTGGTCATTTATAGATATCAAGTTGCATTTGTAGTTTTCTAGATAGATTTTTCAACTTTCCATTCTGATTTCCAGATTTCTAGATAATTTGTTTTTGCTAGATTTCCATTTTCCTAGAAACATTTGAACCTTTCTATCTTTTCATAAATTTCTAGATAGATGTCTAGTTTTGTTAGCAGTATTTGTAGCTTTCTGGCTAGATTTCCAGTTTTCTGGAGGTGTTTACATTTTCTGAGTCATTTCCTAAATGTAATTATTATAACTTTCTAACTAGAGCAGAGGTTTCTCACTGAACTTGTCATTCTCGAGGTCTATTGTTGGCTTGTTGGTTGGTTTGTTTTTTACCAAGAATTGCAGTTTCAACAGTCTTATAACCTTAGAAGAGATATTAGAGATGAAACAATATGTGTAAAGTGCTTAATAGGGTGCCTATCATATAATACAATTGTTTATTGACTGAATTCTTCCTGACCTAGAGATCAGCTCTCTGTAGTCTATGTAACACAGATTATCCATACACTTCTTGTTCTTGTTGTTGTTGTTGTTGTTGAGTCCTTTCAATTCTGTCTGACTTTTCAAGACCCCATTTGGGGTTTTCTTGGCAAAGATACTGCAGTGGTTTGCCACGTCCTTCTCCAGCTCCTTTTACTGATGAGGAAACTGAGGCAAACAAGGTTAAGTGACTTGCCCAAGGTCACACAGCTAGTAAGTATCAAGTGTCTGAGGTCAGATTTCAACTCAGGTCCTCCTGAATCCAGGGCCAGTGCTTTATCCACTGCACCACCTAGCTGCTCCTCCAATATATTTTCTAAGAAAACCCCAAAATGACATCATGAAGAATCTAACATGACTGAAATTACTCAACAACAATAATGGTCTAAGTTAGTGGTTCTCAAAGTGTGGTCCAGGAGCATATGAGGGTTCTTGAGACCCTTTCAGGGGGTCTGTGAGGCCAGAACAATTTTCATCATCATATTGGGAAGTTTTCATTTCTAATACAATACATATTAATAACCCACATAAACAAAAGCTCTTTGTGAACAAGGAGTAGGAGGGATCCTACATAATTTTTAAGAGTGTAAAGGAATCCTTAGACCAAAAAACTTGAGAACTGCCAGTCTAAGCAATTGATCCTCAACTCAGTAGATCCATCCTCTACTGATGAAATTAGTCTTTGATCTTTCTAAAGAGATCCATTCTTATTGGACTGGACCAAAAATCTCCAAGGACATCTAGGTGACCCAGTAGATAAGCCTACAGGCCTAGAGTCAGTAAGACCTGAGTTCATATCTGACCTCAGGGACTTATACTTCCTAGCTGTGTGACCCTGAACAAGTCACTTAACTTCTGTCTGCCTCAGTTTCCTCAATTGAAAAATGGGGGGTAATAATAGCACCTATGTCCCAGGGTGGTCGTGATGATTGTAAAGAACTTAGCACAGTGCTTGGCACATAGTAGGTACTTAATAAATGCTCTAAATATGAATAAAATATAAATAAAAACGCTAGATTTCTTGTGGAAGGGCATAACAGAAAAAACATCGAAGCCCAAGATTTGAGTTCAAGGCTCCCTTTTGTACATGGTAGACACTTAAAAAATATTCATCCCCTTCCCTTTCCCTCCCTGTGTGCTCTTGGGCAAGTACTTTCACTTCTCTGAAACTCAATTCTCTCAACTCTAAACCCCTGGACCCAGTATGAGTCCTAACTATGCCACTTCAAGATTCAAAAATCTTTCATTAACATGTACAAAGTGCCAGGCACTGTGTTAGTCACTGGGCACAGAAACACAAAACAGTCTCTACCCTTATTATATTATACTGGAGGTCTGATGGGGGTGGGGAGGGAAGGGAGGAGAATATACGCACAGATGAATAAGCACAAGGTAAGTTGGGAAGTGAAGTGAATGGCCATATAGAGGGTGGCACTTGTGTCTACCCTTGAAGGAAGCTAGTAATTCTACAAAGTGGAAATGAGGAGGGGGTACAATCCAGGTATGCAGCACAGCCTGGGCAAGAGCATGGAGGTTAGAGATAGCATGAGATGGATTGGACCAGTTTGTCTAGAACATGGGCCAAGAAGGGGCACCATATAAAATCAGACCAAAAAGGGAGGATGGAGGCACTTCAATTCAATTCAAGCCCCTTCTGTGGGCCAAGGACTATACTAGGCACTGGGCATATAAAGATAAAAATGAAATAATCTTCAAGGAACTTCTATTTTACCTGAGAAGGGGTGGGGTGTTAACCTATACAGATAAGTAGAAAGTAGAGACCTAAAGGGACAGATGGAGAATCCAAGGCTTATAAGGGTGTTTGACCTTGGTCAAGTCACTGGACGTCACTTTCTTCCTCTATAAAATCAGCGGGGTTGTACCGAATGGCCTCAAAAGTCTTTCAGCAGGGGGCAGCTAGGTGGTGCAGTGGATAGAGCACCAGCCCTGGATTCAGGAGGACCTGAGTTCAAATCCAGCCTCAGACACTTACTAGCTGTGTGACCCTGGGCAAGTCATTTAACTCCAATTGCCTCACCAAAAAAAAAAAAAAAAAAAAAGTCTTTCAGCTGTGGATTCCTGTGACATGAAATGAAAGCAATGGACTTCTTGACCCCTTCCCCTGCCATGATCTTGAATGCGATCATCCTCCTGTCACTACCATTATTGGACTTTGAAGTCCAAAGTCTTCTTGAAATTTCATGTGCTTCTTCTTCAAGTTCTTGCATTGATTCTGGGCCATGGTAAGGACCTGAAGTACTAAAGGATGAAGACAAAGCAGGGAGAAAATCAGTAAGGAAGTAAACTGTTGGAACCAGAGCCTGTTGGCACAATTCCTCTAGTTACCTACGCTTTCCACAGAACAGAGTTACTCCTTGAGGACAAGACTGCTATTCACTTTGTCTTTGTATCTCCTGTCCCTAGCTCAGCACCTCAGGTGATGATAGATGAATGGGCCCAAATTTCCATATGCATCAGTAATATTTCATAAGCAGTCCCAGAGAGGGTGGTGGAGGGAGGATGCTGACATCCTAGGGGTTTACTGTGCCCCCCCAATCCTATCAGCAAATGACAGGACTAGTGTGAACTCTTCCTGAGTAGGTTATTACATGTACTTGGGGAGTGGGGAGGGAATAAAATATTATTAAAAGAAGAAAAGAAATTCCTAAATCTTCCAGCCTGGCTAGGGAGCCAACCACTTCTTTGGAGAACCCATCCAAGGGCAGCTAGAACGATTGCCAGGCACTCCCTCATCATCCTCATCATTACCATGATCACAGCAGCACTGAGCAGCACCCAGGCCAGCGTCAAAAGGAATATTTTCCTCCCTGAGCTTCAAACCAAGCAATTTCCTTCCCTTTTCTCTGCAGTCTACAGAAAATGGCAGCCCTCAGACAAATGGAGGTGAGGGAAGCATTGGCCAAAGGACTGAAACTCCTCCTTCTTTCAGTCATTCTCTAGTTGGTGTCTTCTACAAATTCAGAATAAAAATGATACTAAAGAGAGAAATATTTCTTGTGCCCAGTGCCTAGAATGTCTTAGTTTTCTCTTCAAGATGAGATCCCTCTGGATGGTAAAAGTGTGAGGCTTGGAGAGAGGAGGCACAGGGTTGGAATCCAGACCCTGCCACTTATCCGTGGCATGTCCCTCTCTGAGCTTGCTCACATTCCACAGCCATCAAACAGAAAGATGATCACTGCCTATTTCTAACTCACAGGATGGTGAAGAAGAATAGAACAAAGGCGCTCTAGAAATAGGAGTTTTTAATATTATTCAAGGCCCTCTGGTGGCCGTATTTGCTCCATCCCTTCAGCAATGAAACTAGCTGAGGTCCTGAGCGGGAAGATGAGCAGCAGCTTCCCCCGTGTCCAAGGCCAATGCTAAGTCAAATTACGAAATTACGAAATAAGTTTATCTTCCACATCAGTTTCCCTGTCCCTTTGGGTATCCAGACACAGCATGGTGCAATAAAGAACCCTGGGTTCAAATCCTGTCTCTGATGCTTACTACCTGTGTGACTTTGGACAAGTCATTTAATTTCTCAGCATCTCGGGTTCCTTGTCTAGAACATTTTGTTTTAATTAATTAGATGGTCTCCACGGTCTTTTCTGATTCTAGAGCTATCATCGTTGTGCTCAGTCTTCTAAAACATTATTAGGGCTCGAGTCAGAGAGAAAACAGACTTATTCTGTGTTGCTCTGGAAGGCAGAGCAAGGACTAATAGGTGGGTGGGATTGCAGGGAAGCAGATTCTAATTCAGTAAAGCGGGGATCTTTCGAACAATTAAAGCTATCCAAAAAAAAAAAAAAATGAATGGGTAAGCAATGAAATCCCTGTCACTGAAAGTATTCGAGTAGAGAATGGAGGACTTTTATCACCCCTGACAAGCTTCAGTGTCTATTATTAAATCTATTTTAACCTGGATTTAGGGTTATACAACATTCCATTTCTCTTGCCCTGTTGGATAGATACAAAGATGAATAAGAGCTGAACCACAGCTAGCCATTATAACACCATTGGCAGGTAGGAGGGGAAGTCTTGAGCAAGCAATTGGAGGGATGGGATGGACAGATCTTGGACCCTGTGATATGAGGCTGCCCAAAGGTAGAGACACCAGGATCTCAGCCCATAATGAGGGAGGTAGGTACCCTTGGAGCTACTCCATGAGGGCACTGCAGGAATAAAGCCAAGGTAATCAGGAGGAAGCAGCCCCAGGAAGCTGCCTATTTTAATTCATTATTTTGGCTCACCATCTGCTAAGCTCACATGTCCGTCTTTGTGGAAGTGCAATAAACACCCACTAAATTTTAGTACTTCATAGCAAAGCCATGTCATTTATCTTTAATTAAAGCCCTGTGAGGCATTTTCCTTGCCCTCCAAGAGTTTATAGTCTAGCAGGAGAGATGAGGCATGGACACATGACTTGGAGGCCTTCCAACTGAAATAGCCTATAATTCTGGGGTTTCTAAAACATAAGAATACCCCACAAACAAGGTCTGTGGCTGGTCTTCTTCCAGGCCCCCAAGGGACCTCAAAAACAGGGAGGATAAATTTAGAAGGAGACTGATGGTGAGGTTTTCTGACAAGCCAGCTAGAAATTTTACTTTTGTTCAAGGACCTCAGTGATTTAAATGAATCCATCTAGGATCTGTGTTTTACATTGGGGATGAGAATTTCTTTCACCAAGACAAATCAAAACCAATATTTAACTAATTAAATAAGACTTGGGGGGGCAGCTAGGTGGCACAGTGGATAAAGCACTGGCCCTGGATTCAGGAGGATATGAGTTCAAATCCAGCCTCAGACACTTGACACTTACTATCTGTGTGACCCTGGGCAAATCACTTAACCCCAATTGCCTCACCAAAAAAAAAAAAAAAAGTCTTGGGGAATTGCTTGAGAGCCTGAGTGAATAAATGCCATGCCCAGTGTCACACACTTATTAAGTGGCTGAAGTGGGATTTGGAGCTTGTTCTTCCTGATTCCAAGTCTATGGCTCTAGCCATTATGCAACACTGCCTCCCCAAAACTTAAGACAAGCTGAAGGATAGATTCTTCCAGTATTCAAATTCTTTCCAGCCTCAGAAGTTCCATGGACCCTATCTTCCCCATAAAGTGAATACAATCAGTCAACCAGCATTTAATAAACACCTACTATTTACCAGATACCATACACAAACTAAGACCAGCCAGGTGGTACAGTAGATAGAGCACTGGCCTGGGAATTAGAAAGACTCATCTTCATGAGTTCAAATCTGGCCTCAGACAGTTACTAACCATATGACCCTGGGTAAGTCACTTGACCCTGTTTGCCTCAGTTTCCTCATCTGTAAAATGAGCTGAAGAAGGAAATGGCAAAGCACTCCACTATCTTTGCCAAGAAAACCCTAAAAGGGGTCATAAAGAGTCAGACGTAACTGGAATGACTTAACAACACAACAACAAAATGCACAGACTAGCATAGCAGAAAAATCCCCATTTAGGCTCAAAGAAGAAAAGCTGCCCCATCATCATGTAAATGTGCAGAAGTCTCAACTCCTCCAGCTTAATAACAACCAGGTCTCTGAGTCAAGACTCAAGAATTGGAAAATCCAACAGGGTCACTAAATCACACAGATTATTAAACACATACTTTGAGTTAGAGCCATTTAAACTTACCACGGAAATGGTTATGTAGATTTGAGTAAATTATGTATGAGCTTATGCAAATTAAGGTTTCCGGATTTGTGGGGAATCTGTGGCCTTAGCTTTCCCCAGTAACTCATTCATAATCAAGGATTATTTCAGCCACTGGGAGAACCTGGTCTAATATCTCACCAACCCATAAGGTATTTTAAGACAGATTACATGAGAGCACTTTATGAAAAAGTTTTGGGGTTTTTTTTAATTAAAGCTATGGGATAACTGATCCATAGAGTTGATCCATCAGTGCACAGATCTTGGAAAAACACTGAAATCAAGCAATGGACTGACTACAGAATTGAACAGAAAGAGAAGAATAAATTAAATTACCCTTGAAAAAATAACCAGGGTTTTTAAAGACTCCAAAGTAAGAGGGCAGCTAGGTGGTGCAGTGGATAAAGCATTGGCCCTGGATTCAGGAGGGCCTGAGTTCAAATCTGACCTCAGACACTTGACACTATCTGTGTGACCCTGGGCAAGTCACTTAACCCTCATTGCCCTGCCCCCCCCAAAAAAAACAAAAAAAACAAAACTCCAAAGTAGTCCCTGGAGGGCTCCTCCCTTAAAAAAGAGAAAAGGAAAAATTAAAAGTCTTATGGCTTTAAATCAAAGAATAACAGAGTGTCTGAAAAATGAAAGCTACTGGCCACCTAAAATCGAATAGACACATATACAGTGGTCTCCATAGTATGGAACACATTGCCAATGTAGAATTGCATGGGAGAAACATTGGAAAGGATGCTGTCATATGGGTAAGAGGATGGAGCTTTCTACTTCAATTGGTCAATCACAAAAGCCCCAATTCTTCTCTTGAGCCAATCAATCAACTAATCAATAAGAAGTGTAAATTAAGTATGAACAAGTACTTAATCAATTTGAGAGGAATAAACCCTTTTATCTTTGGAGGAAGACAGAAAATCCTATGTGATCGGTTCAATATTCAGATCTGGGGTTATGTATAAGACAAGACAATTCAAAATTGCTCAGCCAAATCAACCAGAGTTGGAGCCAAGCTCCAAGAGGGAATTTTCCTTTGGAGGAAGGAAATGTTTTGTTCTTTCACCTTTCCTTCCAGCTTGTCTTCCATTCTCTACTTGAATACTTTCTGTGACAGGGAGTTCATTGCTTTTAGGAAGACTGAACCAGCAGGAGCCCAGTCATCTAGCTGGGAACAGAGAGAGACGCACCAAGAACACACTGAAGACGTGCAAGAATGAAGGGAGATGACTACCTGAGGGTGGGCTGGGAGTCGGAGAGTGAGACTCCTACTGGGAGGGAGAAGTGCCAGCTGCCGACTCAAGAGAGGCAGGGATCCTCAGGCCCAGCTGGACCACCCATCCCTCGGGAACTACAACTACAGGGAACTTCTTCATGAGAACTCTGAAAAGAGAGAAAAGGCCTTCTAATAGCTAGGAGCTGGAAGTTAACTCTTTAGTATATTTGTTTCCTACATGTACAACTCAATTACCTATACACTTTAAGTTTGAGCCCACTCACCGCAGGCACCTTGTGGGCACAGGAGAGAATGCGCTCCCGGTTTAGGGGATGATATTTTTTACCAAAAGATCTTACTAAACTATCTTAGTAAATACCCTTTGCTTAAAAAACAACTACAAAAGTCTCTCTGACACTAATGGGCAGCGTTGTGAGCAGCTAGGTGGCTCAGTGAATAGAGCACCAGGCGTGGAGTCAGGAATACTCCTGAGTTCAAGTCTGGCTATAGATACTTACTACCTGTGTGACCCCAGGCAAGTCACTTCACCCTGTTTGCCTCAGTTTCCTCATCTGTAAAATGGGCTGAAGAAGGAAATGACAAATCACTCAGCATCCTTGCCAAGAAAACCCCAAATTAGGTTTAGTCAGACATGACTAAAAAAACACCACCACTAATGGGAGTTTGTGGGCAAGCATTCCGGGTTACCCTGAGAAGCCTTTAAGATCCAGATCCTTGTTGGATCACAAATTTAAAATTAGAAGAGATGTCACAGGCCATTGAGTCCAGTATCTTCATTTGACAGATAAGGAAACTGTAGCACAGAGAAATTAAATGATTTACCCAGAGTCACACAGCTCATATTAGGCAGGATTAAAACTCAGTTTTCCCTAATTCCAACTCTAGTAGTCCATTCACAATGCCACATAGTCATGTCTCTTCTGATCAAAACTTCAGGTAGGGGCAGCTAGGTGGCACAGTGGATAGAGCACCAGCCCTGGAGTCAGGAGGACCTGAGTTCAAATCAGACCTCAGACACTTAACACTTACTAGCTGTGTGACCCTGGGCAAGTCACTTAACCCCAATTGCCTCACCAAAAAAAAAAAAAACCTCAAGGAGCTTACATTCTAATGAGGAAAACAACATGTAAACAACTGTGTATGGACAAGATACCCATAGGATAAATCAGAGCTAAACAGGCATATGCTTATTGAATGACTTAATTTACTTCTCCAAACCTCAGTTTTCTTACTTATAAAATGGAAATATTAATAGTCCTTATCTCCCAGGATTGTTGTGAATGTATGCCCCACAACCTGGCCTCAGTTTACTTTTTTTTTTTTTTAGTGAGACAATTGGGGTTAAGTGACTTGCCCAGGGTCACACAGCTAGTAAGTGTGTGTTTAGTGTCTGAGGTCAGATTTGAACTCGTGGTCCTCCTGACTCCAGGGCCGGTGCTCTATCCACTGTGCCACCTAGCTGCCCCCTCAGTTTACTTTTGAAGCTTTGTTTCCCACTACTGTGGTATATTTCCATGGGCTGTCAAATGGCTGTTGGTTACAATCCATCATGGAGGGTGTGGCAGCTGCAAAACCTGGCAAATAAGGAACTATGAAGAAGTGAGAAAGGGATGTGGTCAACCCCATCTTTTGTATTTGCTCATCTGGGTACCTGTGGTTTTCTCCAGAGAACATCAGTTCCTCAAGGGAAAAGACTGCTTCATTTTTGTCTGTCTTTCCAGCACTTAACACCCTCATGTCAGATCAAATCAACAAGCGTTGATTAAGGGCCTATTCTTTATTTATTATGTGCCAGGCCCCAAAATAACTATTGAGGATACAAAGAAAGGCAAAACCAGTGCCTGCTCTCAAGGAGCTTACAGTCTAATGAGGAAAACAACATGTAAACAACTGTGTATGGACAAGATACCCATAGGATAAATTGGAGGTAAACAGGCATATACTTATTGAATGACTTAATTTACTTCTCCAAACCTCAGTTTTCTTACTTTTAAATGGAAATGTTAATAGTCATCTCCCAGGATTGTTGTGAAGCTCAAATGAGATAATGTATGGGAAAAAAAAAACTTTGGAAAACCTCAAAGAGTTGTGCAAATGTCACCTATTATTATTAAATGCTCAACTGAATCCCCTTTATTTGTTGAATGATTCACATTTCTAAAGAGACAGTTTGGTACTCACTGTAAAAGTTTTGGATTCAGAGACCTTGGGACCAAATCCAGCCTTTGTCTCTTTCTACCCTTGGACCCTTGGTAGGTTAGTTTACCTCCCTGGTCCTCAGTTTCCTCCTTTGTAAAATGATAGGGTTGGACATGGCTCCAGAGCTATGATCCTATGGACATCCATTGTCTCATCTGATACCACTATTGTGAGGAGGAGACATGATCACCCCTGATTTACAGATGAGCATCCCAGGCCCCAGACAGATTAAATGATACACCAAAGGTCATAGAGTGAGTTATCGGCAGAATTAGGACCAGAGCCCAGGCTCTGTTTCTACTAGCCAGCCCAAGAAGTACAACCATTTCACCCCAGGCCCCCCAAATCACTGCTCACCCTCGATTGTTAAGCCATGAATACCTTAAAAAAGACAACAGAGATTTCTTAAAACAAAACAAAAAACAGTCTACTTTGTTCTCAAACAGAGAATGATCCGTTTAAACCCGGAAGCTTTCCCCAGTTACATCCCCTTGAGTTAGATAACACCAAGTATTCTCATCACCCCTTTGCAAATGAAGAAACTGAATCTCAGAGACTCAAAGAGGAAGAAGGCCGTGTCAGAGCCAGGGTCAACTGGACATAATCACAATCGCAAAAGCCATCGAGGCCAACGGTTTCCTTTTTCAGATGAGGAAACTGAGGCCCAGCTTGTAATGAGTGAGCATTTGAGCCCAGGACCCTTGACTCCAAATCCAGGGCTCTCTCCCCAGATCAATTCTGACTGAATGCAGCATTTAACCTGACTAGAATGCTGTCATCGAGTATCAAAGATAGTGGCAGCTGGGGGCAGCTAGGTGGCACAGTGGATAAAGCACCGGCCCTGGATTCAGGAGGACCTGAGTTCAAATCCAACCTCAGACACTCGACGCTTGCTAGCTGTATGACCCTGCGCAAGTCACTTAATCCCCATTGCCCCGTTTTAAAAAAAAAAAAAAAGATAGTGGCAGCAGATAGGGAGAGAGAAGGAAAGGAATGCACTTTGAGAACAGAAGCACACACCATTTTCCCTCAAGTTTCTTCCTAATTTCTCCTAGACCATGTTATTCCTGTGTTCACCACTAGATGGGAGTAGAATATCTTTTATTAATCACTCCTGTTGTTCATTCAGAGAATCATGCAAAAAGAAAACCATAAAATTAAAGTGCTTTAAAAACGGTGAAGCATTCTAGAACTGTCCTTTGCTAATATCTTCCCCATCATTCCAACCCAGGAGGGGAACAATTCAATTGGGTCCTCATTTACCGCTCCTAGTCCATGGCACAGAAATAATTTATATTTTCAATATAAAAATATAAACAAGGTTATTTTTTGGAAAGTAGAGAGAGCTCTCCAAGGACTCTTCCAGCTCTGAGATGCTGGGTCATAGATCCAGAGTTGGAAGAGACTTTATAGCCTTCAAGACCATCTCCCTTATTTAACAGACGGGGAAATTGAGGCTCATGGAGATCAAGTGACTTTGTCAGATAGGTATCAGAGATGGGATTTGAATTCAGGTCTTCCTGATCCATGAGTCTATGAGCAGAAGCTGGGGAAACATATCAGATGATGAATGGCCAAGTGGTAGTGATTAAATTGGGGGTAGTACAGTAATAGTGTCATTAGTTCTAGAATCAGAGGAATGTGGTTCAAAAATCCTGCCTCTGATACTTCTACCACCTAATAATAATAACTACACTTACATAGAGCTTTATGGTTTGTACAGTACTTTCATTATCTCGCTTTAACAACCCTGGGCGGGGGAGGGGGGGAGGTGTTATCATTATACTCCTTTTCATATATTTTCCCAAAGTCACATAGCTAGGAAATGTCAGAGGCGGGATTTGAGCTGAGGTTTTCCTGACTCCAAATCCAGTATATTATCATCTACACCACGCTACCTCATCCTTTCTTTGTGGAGGTAACACCACCGACCCATCCCGCCATGAAGACCATTCTTAAATCAATCAGCAAGCATTTATTGAGCACCTACAATATATCGGGCATTGCCTTGGGCACTAGGAATTCAGAACAAAACAATTCCCATTCCCAATGAGCTCTCATTCCAAGAGAGGAGCTAGAATATGGGCTTTGGGTTGTTTTTTTAGTAGCGATTGACACACTTCAATTCAACAACCATTTATGTCTTTAATATATGCACAAAAATTCTTTTCCAGTGCCTCATTATGTCATGGAAGAGACCCTGGCCTATCAAAGGCAGGAGAATAGAAGTTCTAAAAGATCTGAAGAAGCTGGACATACTTCTGGTATGGGCCAGAGCCACCAGAGCCATAACTAGAGGGAGGCAGTTAGGACTTTGTCTTAGGGTGGTGAAAACACTTGAAAACCTATGTAGCATAGTAAATAGAGTGATGGGCTTGGATTCAGGAACCCAGATTGCACCTTATCATGAAAGACCTCTCAGGGAGAAGGGGTAATCTGTAAATATTTGTAATATAAAAACAACATATATCAATAAAACTTTAAACCTGCCTTGGATACTTGCTAACCGTATCACCTTGGGCAAGTCACTTAAACTCTCTACACCTTTTTCCTCATCTCTTCATCTATAAAATGAGGAGGTTGGGCTTAATAGCCTCTTAGGTGTCTTCCAACACTATATCTATGAGCCTATGAACCTCCAGTAGAGTAGAAATAATAGAGCTTGGGGAGAAAGAAGGTGTCAGGGACTACATCAGTGAGAGGAGATGGCTCCTACATGGAACATTAGGGATTTGTATATCCAATAGACAAATGGTTGAGGTCAATCTATCCCATGCTTGGAGGATGGCATGAAAGAATACCAGAAAATCTGTAGTCTGATGATTCTCTGGTTTCAACTACCATTGTAATTAAATTAAATGCTATTCAATGTGTAATTAACATTAAAGTAAAATTTCCCCTAGACTAGAGACAAAGGCTATTGGTCTCCATCCATGGTAATGGCAGCAACCAGAGAGTGTTCACACAGAGACACCAACACTGTTAAAGCAGCCTTCACCAAAGGGCTTAAATGTATTTATACCATCTTAAGCAATCATTGATCTACAGGGGTACACATTCCAACTCAGAATCTTCTCTATGAAGCTCTGGTGTTTGTTTTCTACATGTTCTGATGATCATAATTAATCATGTGTTCAAAAATGTTCCTGATCTGATGAGTAATTCTCTGAAATCCAGAATGTACAGCAAGAATAATCATAACAATCCTCCCATAAACCTAGGTCACACTCTACCACCAATGGACAAAGTATCTGGTGAGAAAAGTTGGCATAAACTTACAGAAACCTAGCAGAGAGGCAAATGAATAAAGAAACATGTCGCCCAGGTCAATTCATGACTCTAGTCCACAGGTCTTGGTGTCCTTGGGGAACCTCCGTGCCACATCTCTATTGTCTGTCCAAACTCTTCCTTATCTGGGTTCTAAGGCAGTGTTACACTCTCTTAGCAAAGCAGCTCCTCTAAGCCTCGGATCTCCAGAGCTGTTCAAGTCTGCACACTTGGCTGGACTCTGAAGGGTTTTCCCCTCTTAAGCCATAGGTAGTAGCAAAATATAAGAAACACAATCCTCTTCTTTCCTCAAACAACTCTGAAAGGACTCTTTTTTTTTTCCTAGAAGCAACACCTTTCCTCCAATCAGCCTTTAGTAGCAAAGCTTTTCATCCTATCCACTCATCTCCCAGCAGCAGTTGCAGAGCCTGTTTCTCTCCAATCAGCTCATTGGGAGGAAGGGAGTAGAGGAATAGGAGGAACAAAGCAAATGCTAAGCTTTTCTCTCAGATCTGTTTGGCTGCTTTCCTATGAGCCATCTCCTCCCGGGGACTCAGTTGGGCTTAGCTCCATTCAAACAACAGGAAACAGTCTCAAATCCTTCCCTCATGCTCCTCTTCAGTCTTCTTCAGTCTCATAATAATCATATGTAAATTAGATGAGAAGTAGTTACTCCAAGGCTAAAGTAGCTTCAAGAAATATAACCACCGGCAACAGAAGAGAACCAGCTATGTTCTCTTGAGAGTCACTGTGCCCTGTCAAGACCAAGCGCTGGAAATTCAACTGAACAATTCGCTCAATAGACAAGCTAAGTCAGAAGTTTTCTGAGGACTCCACAAGAAAGAAAGGACTTTTAGGCCCAGCATTACTTGGAATTAGTAACTTGAGTCATATATGTTCCCTTTATGTATGTTTCACTATGATACCTTCTTTTACCATAGATGCTGCACATATTTGTGGAAGAGTGTGTCCCACAGTTTTATAGAGAAAATGTTATGTCACTATTCTTTTTACCATACTGTATTAGTAAATACCTTTGATTAAAAAAAAACAACAACAACTAAGTATGTCTACTGGCTTATCATTAATGAAAACCACACTGGTGGGGACCCAAGAACTATAGTTTTAGAAGCACAATGCCTCAGAAGTACACCCGTTGAACCTAAGAGTAGCAACTGCTCTCCAAGGACCCAACCTAAGAGTTCTAGTGCCAGGCTGGAGAGGTGGTTCTGAAGCAGTGCTAAAGCTGCGAAGTAAGTAGTATGAAATATTAGCAACCCCATTCTACAGATAAGGATAAAGGGGCCTGAAGATATGAAATGATTTATAGTTCATTTGGGAGTGATATAATGAGTCAATGTCAGAACTAAGACCCAAACCCAGGGCTTCTGACAACAAACCCAGTTCTTTCTCCCTCTGTCATGCTGGTTCTCTGAGAATAATTTTTTTAAAAATAATTGGCAAAGGGGCAGCTAGGTGGCACAATGGATAAAGCACCAACCCTGGATTCAGGAGGACCTGAGTTCAAATCTGGCCTCAGACACTTGATACTTACTAGCTGTGTGACCTTGGGCAAGTCACTTAACCCTCATTGCCCTGTCAAAATAATAATAACGATAATAATAGGTACTCAGAGAGAACTTTAAGATCTGCAAAGGGTTCTACATGCATTGCTTCATTTGAACTCCACAATAACTTTATGAGGTCGGCACTAAGGCCATTACTATCCCCACTAGACAAATAAGGATAATAAGGCTTAGAAAGGAAAAGTGGCTCACCTGGGTCACACAGCTGGTGAGCTTTCAAGTCCAGTGCTCTACCCACTCTGCCAACCTTCTCCCTTGGAATAAAGCAGAAACATGCAATGTCAGTCCAGGCACTGGGGAGACACAGACAAAAATGAAGCAGCCCCTGCCCACCTAGGGTTTACACTCTCCTGGGCAGGAGAGAGAACACATAAGTAAATCAGTTCAGTACAAGAAATATTAAGGAGGGAGAAAGTACTAGCAACTGGGAGGTGTCTGGAAAGACTTCCCAGAGGAGGTGGCAACTGAACGAAGCCTGAAAAGAAGATGAGGATTCTGAGAGGCAGGGATTAGAGTGGGCGCGTTCCAAGAAAGACAATGGCTTGTCTGAATGCATGGAGATGAGAGATGTAGAACAGAATTTGGGGAATAGCCAGTGGTCCAATTTGTCTGGAAGCCTTGGGAGCATAAATACAAGCAAATTTTCCCCTACCCTCTATGGGGAAAACAATTAATAAGGGAAGTTGAAAAGACTAGGGAATGTGTGAAGGGATAGTGATGAAGAAAGGGATGGAAGAGAAGTCTGGAGCATAAATCCAGGTGTGAGTGAAATAAAGCATGACTGGTGTCCTTCTGAAAATGGTGGTTCTGATGAAGGAGTCACCAGTCAGGAGAGTCAAGTCTCAGGATTGAGTTTTCTCTAGTGAGGCAAGAGAGTATGCAAGGAGGAGGAGAAAAGGTCTGGAGAGTCAGTATAGACAAAGGGGCATAGCATGAAATGAGACTGGAAAGCCAAGGAGAGTTATATCAGTGAAAGAAGTGAGACACAGTTGGCAAATAGCTTAGGAAAATGATCTGGGGAGATGTATTGGAGAAGAGAGAGAATGGAAGCCCAGAAGCCACTGAGAAAGAGGCTACAGTTGTTCAGATAAGAGGTGATGAGGACTCAAACTATGATCATAACTTCACAGATGGGGAGAAGAGACGTAAGACATTTTGTGAAGGTCTGAAGGACAAGACTTGGCAGCAAATTGGACCTGGAGAATGAAGGAAAGGAAAGAGGCAAGAATGACTTTAGGTTATGAACCTAAATAATTAGGATGTGGGTGGAGGTAGGTTGGAGTGGAGAGGGAGTGTTATTGCCCTCAATAGAAATAGAGAAATTGGGGGGGGAGGGTTTTGTTGTTTGTGAGGGGGGAGATAATTAGTTCTAATTTGACTATATTGAAATAAAGATGTCTTTAGCATATCTAGGTGGAGGTATCCCTGGTTTGGGGCAGCTAGGTGGTGCCATAGTGCATAGAATGCCCAACCTGGAATCAGGAAGACTCATCTCCCTGAGTTCAAATCTGCCCTTAGATACTTACTAGCTCTGTGGCTGTGTGACTCTAGACTAGTTACTTAACCCTCTTTACCTCAGTTCCTCATCTGTAAAATGAGCTAGAGAAGGAAAGGGCAAACCCCTACAGGATCTTTGCCAAAACAACAACAAATGTGGTCATGGAGAGTCAGACATGACTAAAAAATGATTGATCAATCAAATCCCTAGTTTTATTGGATTCATTGATACAGGATCCAGTTTAGTAAGTGAATTCTCTAGGATTGCTACTGTTACCTGATAGGGTGGGACCCCACCCATACCTAGGGAACAGCTTACTCATCAGACAGTCTTATTCTTCCATTGAAATAGTATCAGAGGGGGCAGCTAGATGGCGCAGTGGTTAAGCACCGGCCCTGGATTCAGGAGTACCTGAGTTCAAATCCGGCCTCAGACACTTGACACTTATTAGCTGTGTGACCCTGGGCAAGTCACTTAACCCCCATTGCCTGCCCCCCCCCCCAAAAAAAAGAAAAAGAAATAGTATCAGAGCTAGAAACACTCCCCATGACAGGGCTGGGGCTGGAAGAGAAAGACACCAATGAGGATAAGGGGGAAACAGAAAGAGGCAGGGGGAGGAAAGAAGGGAAGGAGAGAGAGAGGGAGGGAAAGAGAGACAGAGAGAAAGAGAAAGAGAGAGATAGAAAGAGACAGAGACACAGAGATAGAGACAGAGACAGAGAGACAGAAACAAGGATGAACATTACCTACATCAGTTTTGCCTAAAGCTGGACCTTTCTGTTTAATCCCGTATAAATTTCAACACAAGATGTTCTAGATAATTCAAGGGACCATTAAGTGTCTATCTCATCATGTATCAAGATTCAGCCTTAATTAAAAAGTAAACTACCTGGGGGCGGCTAGGTGGCGCAGTAGATAAAGCACTGGCCCTGGATTCAGGAGTATCTGAGTTCAAATCCAGCCTCAGACACTTGATACTTACTAGCTGTGTGACCCTGAGCAAGTCACTTAACCCCCATTGCCCTGCAAAAAAAAAAGAAAAAAAAGTATACCACCATCAAAGATCACTTCTGTTAGGGCTCATGCAGAAAATTAACTTATTTCCCTCATCAAGCAATTACATTGAAAACACAAGACCATGCTTTCTCATCTAAAGTAGTATATATTATCCACTGTTTATTGAGTTTCCAATTTAAAGACTTGTCATCTGTGTGCCAACTAAAGTACAGTTTTAAAAAGCAGGAAGTTATATTTTCCTAGTTATCTACTTGCCAAAATGGAATTTAAAAATTAATATGTTATGCATATGCCATATGATGCTTTACAGTTTACACAGCAATTTATCTGCTTTAGCTCTAAGAGTGTACGCTCCTAGAGAGCAGGGACTGGGTTGTTTTTTACTTAGCATCTGTAGCACCTAGAACAATATCTGGCACATACAGTACTATCGGCACTTACATGCTTATTGGATGGATGGATGGATGGATGGATGGATGGATGGATGGATGGATGGATGGATGGATGGACGGACAAATGAATGAATGAACAAATAAACGAATGAACAAACAAATGAATGGAATGACTTATTTTGGCCTTCACAACCGCTCTCTGAGGGAAGATGGTTAGTGGGAGTATCATCATTCCTGATTTACAACAGGAGCAAATTGAAGAACAGAGAGGTTCCATGATTTACCTATAGTAGCTACCCAGGAACTGTCAACAATGGGCTTTGAAATTAGGTTTGTTAACCCAAATACAGCAACACTCTTTCTCCTAGAAAATGCCCCTTAATCTATGCTGTTTTCTCCGCTTAACATCACCACCACTCTAATCCAGGCCCTAATCATTACCTCTTGCCTGAGCCACTGTTTTCCCACACAATATATCCTATACAGAGCAGCCATAATATTTCCAAAGCACAAATCTGAACATGTTAACCCACTACTCTAGAGTCTTCAGTGGCTCCCAATTGCCTCTAAGATAAGACAAAAATCCTCAGCTTGGCAGTTAAACCCTGTGTAATCTGTCTTCCTGACTTATTCCTTTTTCCTCCCCCATATGTACTCTACAACATAACTAAATTAGCCTATCTGCTTTTACTTAAATAGTTTTGGACCTGGAAACTCTCCCCATGAGAGTACTGGGACTGGAGGAGGAAGCCATCATTTACATTTCCTCTTCTACCTTCATGCCTCAGGTATTCAGTCTCACAGGACCCACAGGTCCCTTCAAGGCTCAACTCAAAGGCCCCATGCTATATGAGGCCTTTCCTGATGTCTCCTATGCAAGATCCTATCCTTTCCTCCCAAATCACAGGAGTATTTCTTTTGCGTTTATTTGTTTATGCAGGTGTTATACAACCTGCCCCCCTTCCTCCTCCCCACCTTCATGTAAGCATCTTGAGGACATAGGCTATTGGATTTTTTATCTTTACCTCTCCAGGACAGTATCAGGGACATAGCAGGTATTTCATAAATGTTTATTGAATTTAACTAAATCACAATATTTTCATTGTCCTTATTTTCTACAGAATCACGTTTCTTCTGGTATAAATGTGATTACTCTTTAAATGAAAAAAGAAAGAAACTTTGAAGTGAAACAATATCCATGCACACAGAATGATATTATAAAAAGGACTTTAGCAGGTCAAATTTAGCAGGATCCTGAAAATAAGCCTAGTACAAGAAAATACTCTGAGGTCCATCCAATTTCATTTCATTATGAGCTGGGAAAATATGTACATTCATCTGGTCCCTGTGCCTCTTGAGTCATCCTACCCACGAGGCCGATCTCGCTTTCTCATTTTCTCAACAGCTTTCTCACTGCCAATTAACAACGACCACACGCTCACTGACAGTTTCATCAGCTGATTGGCCAAGAAAAGCTGACATTTCCCAACAGTTCCCTGTCCCTGCGTAATTCAAACATTTTAGTCTAGTCCCTTTCCCTACCCTTTCCCTGAAATTACTCTCTCACTGGAGAGGAAAAAAAAAGGAAGCAGGAACACTTGGGTCAAGACAATTCCCTTTCTTATTTACAGCTGCTGATCTGTGTTCCTTACTTGGCCAAAAATAAACATCAAGGAAGAAGAAAGAAAGGCAGGCCCTGGGTAAATGAATACTGTTCTCCCCTGCACTGATTTTCTGGGCATTTCAGGATGACTGCTCTACCTGTCTACCTGCCCTGCCTTATCTTGGCACTGGCTACCCTCATAGATTATGGTATATAGGAATGAAGGAGGGTGGGGCTAGGAGTGTATCTAGCATGGGAAGGGTTGGGTTGAAGGGTGTCACCAGTGCATATGGTCATGCCAGCAAGGCTGAGCTGAGCAGACAAGTCACCAGAACTACACCCAATGTGAACCGATAAAAAATATTGCATCTGGAACTGAAAGTAGCCTTGGAGTCCAGCTAGTCTAACTCCCCCCATTTTACAGATTAATAAACTGAGACCATGAGAAGCTGGACTACTTGCCCGAGCTCACACAGATAAGTGATACAGACCAGGGCTTCTTAAACTTTTTCCACACATGATCCCTTTTCACCCAAGAAATTTTTATGTAACCCCAGGTATACAGGTACATAAAATAGGTAAACATAACCTTTTACTGTTTCCAAATTTTTGAGACCCCCACATTCAGTTTCACGAACCCATAAGGGATTGCAACCCATGGTTTAAGAAGTTTTGATATAGATAATAGTGGCACCCCGGTCTTTCCCCCTCCAAGCCACTGCTTGGAGGCTTCCATTTGTTTTCACAAATTCTTCCCCTTTATTTATTATTGAAAGAAACGCTCTTTTTGTTAGAGAGGTGGGAGGCCATGGATATGTTATGTTGTGTAGGCTTCCAGAAACAAAGGATGTATAGGTTGGTTTTGCTTAACAGGTTTGGTTTTTTGGTTGGGTTTTTTTGTTTGTTTGTTTGTTTGTTTTACTTTGTTACAAGAGAAGCCTGGGGCAGGGCAGGTTATAATAAGAAATGACTATGATGTAAAAACAGAGTATGTTGCATCAATTACAATTTTTTAAATCCAATTCTCTTAAATACAGCATGGCAAGATAGCTCAAGTAGAACAGTGTGTCAGAGATTGAACTGTCTGACTTCTTGGGCTCCAAACAGGTTGTACCTGTTGACCTATATGGAAGGAATTGGATATAGAGGGAAGAGCCCAAAAGTTCTGGATTTGACTTCCTGTCCTTGTTGCTGATTCATAGCAAGTCATTCTCCTCCCTGATTTGTGCCTTGCTAAAGTGAGGCATGTCCCAACTTGATAATAAGCATTGGGATCCTCTCACCAAAAGTGGTATCCCAGAGAACCTGTTAGACAATTTATTGAATCACTAATTAATTCTAATTGATGCTTCACTTGGGCTGTTCTTTTTATTCTGTGTAAGTGATGCTGAACTATCGAATATGTAAGGTGTGTGTGTGTGTGTGTGTGTGTGTGTGTGTGTGTGTGTGTGTGTGTGGCCACGAAAGGTTTCCATTGGTCCTTCAATGACTACTTTGTCACTAAAAACTATAGCTCTGAAGTCACTCTACAAACATTTGTTAAGGGCTTACTATGTGCCAGGTATTGTGCTAAGAGCTGTAAGTCATGCTAGGGGAGCTGATCACAGTTATAGTTCAAATGAGTGACTGGTAACTCAGTCATGAGGTTTAATCACAAGTGATATAACTCTGAGAGCAATACTCTTGGCCAAATGACCACAAACAGAAACTGAAATGTTTCTACATCATTAAATAGGGTGTATTGTAATATTTTTGCCTGCTTGTTATATTACAGCCTGTCTGTAAATGAGGCTGATCCTATAGAGCTGTATGGTAATATAAGATAAGGGGCCCCATGGAACCATTTAAGTGTGCCCCACCTTATACACATACATATACATACATACTTACATGATTACCTATTCATTTTTAGACACAGCCAATGTTGAAATTTGTTACAAAAGGGTTTTTTTCCCTTTTTTTTTTCTTTCTCAAAGGGGGAAGGAGGAGGCAAGGGAATAGAGATAAAAATAAATGCTATTTAATTTTTTAAATAAAATTCATTCTTTTAAAAAAGCCCAACCACGGGCTGGCCCATTCCCCCCCTTTTAGCCTCTTAAACCATTTATGACACCCCAAATCCCCAAAGTTCAAATCTTGAAGTGTGGGAAATAACAGCAACAACAAAATTCACATTCATATAGTACAGTGAAGTTTGCAAAGTGCTTTGTGGCCTCTGATTCTCACAGTGAGGCTATGAGGAAGGTGCTGTTATTTATCAGCATTTTACAGATGAGAAGGCTAAAACCCAAAAAGGCTACACGAACTACCCAGGGTCATATAGCTCATAAAGTATGAAAATAACATTTCCAAAGTGGGGATGAGGGTCTTGAGTTTACAGAGATCAAGGGAACTATGGAACTGTACATTTAGAGCTGAAAAGGCCCTGAGAGGTCATCCATCCTAGGTTCCTCATTTTACAGTTAAGAAAACTGAGGCCCAGAGAGATTAACTGACTTACATTGGGTGCCACAGCTAGTAAGCAGCAGAGTTGGGATTTGAAGCAAGGGCCACACACTCCATCCGGCATTTATTTTTTGGTTTTGGTTTTGGTTTTTTGCTTTTTGGTGAGGCCATTGGAGTTAAGTGATTTGCCCAGGGTCACACAGCTGGCAAGTGTCAAGTGTCTGAGGCCGGATTTGAACTCAGGTCCTCCTGACTCCAGGGCCGGTGCTCTATCCACTGCGCCACCTAGCTGCCCCCTGGCATTTACTTTTGTACTGAACTATATTGCTTTGTCATGGCTTCTCTGTCCATAGCTGACTAATACATCAGCTTGTAACTGACTCCAAAGGGCCAGGAGATGTGTTACCTGGGGAACTGGAAGGATGTATTATCAGAGGCCAAAGGTAACTCCATCTCAAGGAAACATGTCTATCACTGACTGGACCAGTTAGAAAATAAGGTTTCAAAAGTAGGGGTGAAAAAAAAATTTTAATTAAAAATATTTTTAAATTTAAAAAAAAGTAGGGGTGGAGTTCTCAAGATCACAGAGATCAAGGTAGCTGTGAGACTCTAGATTTAGAGCTAAAAGGGCCCAGCAAGAAACCTGGCCAATGGCAGCCATGTTTCCCGTGGACATTACTGAATAAAAGTGGCCCTTTAATGCGCCAATGCTTTGGATGAAGTCATCATGGAAAGCAAGTTTATCAGATTTGTGTGTCGTATCTGGGATGGCATATACTTGGGATGAGTACCTTATACTTTGGATCCTATCTCAACTTGCACTGTTTGTGATAAAGTGGAGGCAAGCAGATGGCTGTAATGATAATGTCAGATCATAAGCCACTGGTTCTTGCTGAGGAAAAAGACGTAAAGAAATTCTATGAAGAATTTAATAAGATCTATCCAAAGAAAGCGGGGTTGAGTCCTTCTCTACGCCCTTTAATTGACCGATTATATGCCTTTTGGAACTACGCCATGGCCCCTGTTTTTGGAGACCACCAGTCTAGAGGAAAGAGTGCTGGATTTTGAGCCAGAAGATTTGGGTTTAAATTCTGGTGCAACCCCTTGCCAGCTGTATGATCATGGACAAGTTTTGTAGCTTCTCTATTCCTCAGTTTTTTCATCTCTAAAAAAGAGGACATGGGGTAGATGACCTCTTAGTTTCCTTCAAGCTCTAAAACAGTCATCCTATCATCTATGGATCCATTGAAAATTGGTCCAAATTGAAAATAATGGATTTTAACAAGAATAAATGTAAAGGTCTATACTTTAGTCCAAAAAAATCAACTTCGCAAGAACAAGATGGGGAAGGAATGCCTGGAGCAAAGTGGAAAAAGAGGGGTTTTAATGGATGGCATGTTCAGAGAGTAAACAATGTGACATGACTGTGAAAAACTGGTACTGTCTCCCTAGGCTGTATAGAGAGGCATAGCATCTGGAATCAGGCAGGTAAGAGTTCTCCAGTCTACTGCCTCTGGAGTATTGTGTTCAGTTCTTGTCTTAGGAAAGACATAGACATGCTAGCATATATCCAGAGGAAAAAACTAGCAGATTGGCAAAATCACTGGAGACCAGAACGTAGGAGCACCACTGGAACAAACTGGAGATATTTCAGATCCTATAAAGGTGGAATGTGCTGCCTTGAGAAATCTATTCTTGGAGGTCTCAAGCAAAGGCTAGGCAAGCATTCCATGTAGAAGACTTGGAGGGAACATGGTAACTCCCTTTAAGGATGTAAAGGATTGTCATGGAGAAGGGAGATTAATGTTATTCAGATTAGCTCCAGAGGATAATTGGGTTGAAATGCAGAGAGGCAGATCAGGCTCTAGGTAAGAAGCACTTCCTGTTAATGGTAAAAATGGTCACCTCCAGTAGGTGGTGGGCTTTTCCTCAAGGGAGGTTCAAATGAAGGCTAGATGACCTTTTGTCAAGTATGTTGTTGGGGGATTCCCTTCAGGTATACTTAGACTAGATGACCATTCAGATTCCTCCCAACTCCAAGAGTCTGTGATTTTGATTTAGGTTCCCAGAGTCCCTTGCAGGCAGAAACTTCAAATGCCTTCTCCAATAGAGAAATTCATTCTTTTCTCAGAAGCCTAGAAGCAGCTGGAATCATGCAGATAAGACTTCCAAGAGGGTACCTGGCAAGCTTAATCCAAACAATTAAGAGAAAAAGGACAGAACATAGTGAGAAAAGAGTTAGAGGGAAAAGAGAGGCCAGGGGGTATCTCTCCACTGGAGCTTTCTTCTGCTGTTGATCAAAGCATCCACTAAGATGCTCCAAGCCACAATGAAGACCTCCCTGTCTCCGTTTTAACCTATACTTAAGGCAACCAGAGTCCTGGGAAATATATAAAGGCTTCTGTATTAAAAAGAAAATGTAGTTTGTGAAAAGCCATCCTTTTGAATACATTTGATGAGTACATGATTTAGACATAAAGGGCAATGCCAGAAGCAAATTAGAACATGGAATAGTTTGCCTGTCAGATCTATGGAGAAGAGAAGAATTTATGACCAAACAAGAGATAGAGAGCATTACAAGATGCAAAATGGATAATTTTGTCTATATTTTAAAGTTTTTACACAAATAAAACCAATAAAATCAAGATTAAAAGGAAAGCCAGAAGCTGGGAAACAATTTTTATAGAAGGTGTCTCTGATAAAGGCTTCATTTCTCAAATATATAAAGAATTGGATCAAATCTATAAGAATACAAGTCATTCCCCAATTGAGAAATGGTCAAAGGATATGAGCAGACAGGTTTCAGATGAAGAAATCAAAACTCTCTATAAGCATATGAATAAATGCTCTAGGTCACTACTGATTAGAAAAATGCAAATTAAAACAAATCTAAGGTACTACCTCGCATTTATCGGATTGGCTAATATGACAGAAAAGGAAAATGATAAATGTTGGAGAGGATGTGGGAAAATTAGGATACTAATGCTTTTTTGGTGGAGTTGTAAACTTTTTCAACCATTCTAGAAAGCAATTTAACTATGCTCAAAGGGCAATCAATCTGTGCATACTCTTTGATCCAGCAATACTACTACTAGGTCTGTATCCCAAAGAGATAAAAAAGAGAAAAAAGTCCTTTTTGTGGTAACAAAAAAATTAGAAATTGAGGGGATGCCCACCAATTGGAGAATGGCTGAACAAGTTGTGATATATAAATGTAATGAAATACTATTGTACCATAAGAAATGACAAGCAGGTGGATTGCAGAAAAACCTGTAAAGATTTACATGAACTGTTGCAAAGTGAAGTGAGCAGAACCAGAACATTGTACACAGTATAAGCAACAATGTACAATTATCAATATAACTGACTTAGCTCTTTTCAGTAATACAATGATCCAAGACAATTCCAAATGACTCATGCTAGAAAATGCTATCTACATCCAGAGAATGAACTGATAGAGTCTGAATGCAGATCAAAACATAGAATTTTCACATTTTTTCCCCTTTGTTCTGTTTTTTTTCCTTCACAATGTGACTAATAGGGAAATATGTTTTACATGATTTTATATATAGATATATAGATATACACCTGTGTGTGTTTATATATAAACTATATCCAGTTGCTTAGGGAGGGGGTAAGGGAGAGAGAGAGAGGGAGAAAATTTGGAACTCAAAATTTTATTTAAAATGAATGTTTAAAAAATTGTCTTTACATGTAATTGGCAAAAAATAAAATACTATTAAAAAAACAAATGGGATCATGGAAAGTCAGACATAACTAAAACGACTCAACAACAACAAAAACAACACATAGATAACCTATATCAAATTGTTTGCCTTCTGAATGGGGAGAAGGGAGGAAAAGAAAGTGAAACAAAAATTTTTAAACTAATGTTCAAAATTGTTTTTACATGTAATTGGAAAAATTGTCTTAAAAAAAAAGAAATACATTTGGCCAGATATTTAGATAATGATTATCCCAGAATCTGAGAGTTTGAAGGGAACAAAGTGGCCACCTAGTCCAACCCACACTAGAAAGGCATACCCACTATAGTATGGCAAACAAGTGGTCTGGCTAAAAGACCTCCAAGAAGGAGGAACCCACTCTCTCCTGAGATATTCTATTCCCATTTGAGATAGTTCTAATTATTAGGAAAATTTTCCTGATATTCAATCTAAGTTGGTCTCTTTACAACTTCCACCCATAGGGGGCAGCTAGGTGGAACAGTAGATTCAGGAAGACCTGAGTTCAAATCCTGCCTCACACACTTGACACTTATTAGCTGTGTGACGCTAGGCAAATCATTTAACCCTCATTGCTCAAAAAAATAATAAATCAATAAATGGATGGATGGATGAATGGATAAATATATATATACACACATATACATACATATATATATATATATATATGTAAATAAAACAACTTCTACCCATAGCTCCAGGTTCTGCCCCCTACAAAAAGAACAAGTCTAATCAATCATTCCTCATGATTTCCCTTCAGACTATTGAATCCAGTTGTCATATCACCACTCCAACTCGAGTCTTGTCTGCCCCGGGATAACATCCCCATTTCTTTTAACTGATCCTCATATATCATGGACTCAAAACTCTTCCCCATCCTGGTCAACTTCCTCCAACTCATTAATATCCTTTTAAACTATGATAACCGGACCTCAACACAAAGTATTTCAGATGAGGTCTTATGAGAACATAGTATAATGGGATTCCCTATTCCTACTAGCTTTCCTTCTATTAATGTAACCCAAGATTTCATTCACTTTTTTTTCATTCACTTTTTTTTAACAATGATATTGTTCAGTTAGGTAGTGCAGTAGATAAAGCGCTGGCCCTGGAGTAGAGAGGACCTGAGTTCAAATTTCACCTCAGACACTAACCCTGGGCAAGTCACTTAACTCCAATTGCCTTAAAGCATCTGGGGCCATTTCCAGTCATCCTGATGTATATCTTGCCACTGGACCCACATGGCTCTGGAGGAGAGAGTGAGGTTGGTGACCTTGCACAGCCCTGCCTCACTTAAATCCAATTCAGTGCAAGTCATGACATCACCCCAATGTCATGGACCTCTTCGAGAACAAAGGACAAACAACAACACCGCAGTCATATCATACCACTAAGTGCCTTTGGTGCACTCAAACCAATAGAACTGCTTTCTAACTATGCTTCCCTTTATACCAATGTAAGAATTTACATTTATTTCAATTAGATTTCTTATTAGATTCGACCCAATAGTCTAGTCTATAAGAACTTTTTGGATCCAGACTCTATTGTCCAATGTATTCATGTGGTACCTCCAATCTTAGTGTTGCCTGCAAATGAACTTGCCATTTTGCCTTTATCCAGATCATTGATAAAAATGTTAAACAGCCCCAGACTAAGTCCAGATCTTCCTTGGAGAAGTCCTGTCATTTTACTATCTCTTTTTTTTTTTTTAATTTTAAGTGAGGCAATTTGAAGTGACTTGCACAGGGTCACACAGCTAGTAAGTTTTAAGTGTCTGAGGCTGAATTTGAACTCAGGTACTCCTGACTCCAGGGCCAGTGCTCCATCCACTGCGCCATCTAGTTTTTTTTTTACTATCTCTCTTTTTTTTTTTAAGAAGTCCTGTCATTTTGATATTGATATATCAATAACTACTCCTTCTTGCAGAAGGGAAGATTTTAGCTAAGACTTTAAGGAAGCCATAGAAGTTAAAAAATAGAGATAAGGAAGGAGAGAGTTCCAGGCATGGAGAAATGCAAGTGAAAATGCACAGAATCATGAGATAAAGGGTCTAGTTCAAGAAACAGCAAGGATGCCATTGTCACTGGATCCTGGAGGTATAAGAAGGCTGGCAAAGCAGGAACACCGGTTAATAGAAAACTTTAAAAGACAAATGGAAGATTTGATCCTGGAGACCATGGGGAGCCACTGAAATTGATTGACATGGCTAGTTGGGCAACATGGCTAGATTTGAAAGTCTTATCTTCTTTTTAATCATTTTTCCCTTTCGAGATTGTTTTTTAAGCCCTTTTTGTTGTCTATAGCTTCCCTCTCCAGCCTCAGCTCATTCTAAGCATTAACATTCCTGACACTTTTTTTTTAATGTATAAGGTATTTTATTTTTTCCGTTACATGTAAAGATAGTTCTCAACTTTTGTTTATACAAGCTTTACAATTTCAGATTTTTCTCCCTCCCTCCCCTCCCTCCCCCCTCCCCTAGACAGCAGGTAATCTGACATAGGTTATGTCTATATATCTCTATACATATACATATATACACACACATATATATACACATAATAACATTAATCCTATTTCTGCATTAATCCTGTTACAAGAGAAAAAATCAGAGCAGTGATGCAAAACCTCAAAATAGAAAAAAAAAACAGCACCCAAAACAAAAGAAATAATATGGTTCAATCAACATCTATACTCCACAGTTCTTTTTTTCTTTTTTTTTTTCTTGGATTTGGAGATGCTCTTCTATTATGAGTTCCCTGGAACTCTTCTGTACCATTGCATTGGTGAGAAGAATATAGTCCGTCACAGTAGGTCAACACTCAATGTTGATGATACTGTGTACAATGTTCTCCTGGCTCTGCTCATCTCACTCATCATCAGCTCACGCAAGACCCTCCAGGTTTCTCTGAACTCTTCCTGCTCATCATTTCTTACAGCACAATAGTATTCCATTGTATTCATATACCACAACTTGTCCAGCCATTCCCCAATTGATGGGCACCCCCTCAACTTCCAATTCCTTGCTACCACATAAAGAGCAGCTATAAATATTTTTGTACATGTGGGTCCCTTTCCCCCTTCCATGATTTCTTTGGGCAAAAGACCCAAAAGTGGTATTGCTGGGTCAAAGGGTATGCACAGCTTTATTGCCCTTTGGGAATAATTCCAAATTGCTCTCCAGAATGGTTGGATCAGCTCACCGCTCCACCAACAATGCATTAGTGTTCCAATTTTCCCACAGCCTCTCCAACATTTATTATCTTCCTTTTTTGTCATTTTAGCCCTGACACTTTTTTTTAACAGGACTAAGGCATAGTTTTACATGTATCCTGTTATCTGGTTTAACTTGTGTCTTCTGTACATCTTTTAAAAGCTAAGTTGAGGGGCAGCTAGGTGGCACAGTGGATAGACCACCAGCCCTGGGGTCAGGAGGACCTGAGTTCAAATCTGACCTCAAACACTTAACACTTACTAGCTGTGTGACCCTGGGCAAGTCACTTAACCCCAATTGCCTCACCAAAAAAAAAAAAGCTAAGTTGATTGGTGAGGTCCTTCTGCCACCACATAATATCTTCAGACAAATACCATTTTCTGCTTCATTGAAATCATTTCCCTCTGTGTCTTCAGAATGGTTTCTTCAGAATTTCATTCTTAAGCATTTACCATCCCTCCTATGTGGACTGCCTCAATAGCATTCTAGTCCATGAGATCCTGTCTTTTCCTTTGACCCTAGTGACATCTGCTTTCCCCAAATCTAGGGTACAAATGCTATTTTGACTGAATTTCCTTTCTTCTACCACAAATTCTAGGAGAGTATGGTTGCTTCCCTTCAAGGGTACTAGCATCATATATTTTTTGGTAATTTTACAAAGACCTTACCATTGGCACTGATTGAATATACAACTTACCTAGGGCACTTAATATAAGATTGAATTTGAACTATTGTGTATGCATGTTTTTCATGAACAAGTTTGACAGAATATTGCTATTACTTAAAATTATGGAATAGCCATCAGAATCTCAGGGTTGGAAGGGAACCCAGTGGCTGTCTAATCCAACTCATATCTGGAAAAGAATCCCTATCACAACACACTTGATAAGTGTCCCTTCATCTTTTCTAAAAGACCTACAATGAGGGGTAACCCAATATTTTCCAAGGCAGCACATTCCACTTTGGGGCATCTCCGGTGATTAGGATGGTTTTTCTGATCTCAAACCTAAATTTACCTCAATACAAATTCTGCCCACTACTCCTAGTTCTGTCCTCTGGGACCAACCGCACGAATCTAAACCCTCTTCTTCCAGTCACCAGAGAAGGTGCCTATTTACTAAAAGCCAGTAAATAGCATACAGACATAGTACAGTCATCTGATCATCCATGTTAATGACAGGAAGAAGAATAGATAATCAAAAAGTAATTTGTACAGTATTCACTTTTGGAAAGCAGTCAGTCTCCCACACAGTCAAAGAGACAGCAGTCACACCTCCGCTGAGCGCCTGCCTTGATCTCCTTTTGACTCAGCAGATAATCAAAGCTTGATTACTCTGTTTAGGCAAATCGCTTGCATTTTTCCCAGCTCACGATGAAGTTGCAGCATAGGAACCAAGAAGGAAAAGAGAGTAATAAGGATGTAAGGACAGAAGGACTGAGAACACACATCTCCCATCTAGGAATGGCAATCCACTTGATGCTTCCAGTTGGGGAAAATAAGGGGGGAAATGAAGTTCCAAGCCTTCCTTTAGTAGTTTTAATTTCACTAATTCCTACTTCTCAGCAGGTACAAGTAGCTCCCAAAAGCTCCTCCCACCTTTCTACTTCATCCCTCATCTCTGTATAGCCTTCCGTTTGTTTTGTTTTTGTTTGTTTGTTTGGTTGGTTTTTTGCAGGGCAATGGGGGTTAAGTGACTTGCCCAGGGTCCCACAGCTAGTAAGTGTCAAGTGTCTGAGGCTGGATTTGAACCCAGGTACTCCTGAATCCAAGGCCGGTGCTTTATCCACTGCGCCACCTAGCTGCCCCCTCCGTTTGTTTTTTTGTTGTTGTTTTTGTGTGTGTGTGTGGTTTTTTTGCGGGGGCCATGGGGGCTAAGTGACTTGCCCAGGGTCACACAGCTAGTAAGTGTAAAGTGTCTGAGGACGGATTTGAACTCAGGTACTCCTGAATCCAGAGCCAGTGCTTTATCCACTGTACCACCTAGCTGCCCCCCCACCCCCATTTGTTTTTGATCTTCCCCATCTCTCTTTCTTCCTCTGCTTAACACACTATCTGCTGTTGGTAATTCATGGGACTATAAATGATATTTCCAAGGATTCTAGGGAGTGTTTCTAAGGAGTATGAAGTATTTATTGGGCAAAAACCCTATATTTTCTTGACTGTTGCCGAGAAAAGGCAAGGACAGAGGCAGCTAGATGGCGCAGTGGATAAGGCACCAGCCCTGGATTCGGGAGTACCTGAGTTCAAATGCGGCCTCTGACACTTAACACTTACTAGCTGTGTGACCCTGGGCAAGTCACTTAACCCCAACTGCCTCACCAAAAAAAAAGAAAAAGAAAAGGCAAGGACTTTAAAAGAATGAGTCAGATTTGGGAAGAAGTGGAAATCAAAGTGTGTTAGTGATTTAACTCAGCTTTTCTTTTCCTTTTGTTTTGGGGTGAGGGCACTAGCAACCTGGCTCAGGGGGCTAGCTTACCCAAAGAATTGGAGGCTCATCATGAATCTTGTAAAATAAAAAGAGATTTATTAGGAGAGGAATATATAGCCAAGTAACAGATCACCTTGGGAAACTGTCCCACTGGAGTAAGAGAAGACCTGGTCTTTTGTATGTTTACAAAACAAAGAAAGGGAAGCGAGTTATAAGGCAAGGGGAAATGCAAAAACTGGAGCCGGATAACTAAGAGGGGATCTTTGATCCCTGGGTATCAATAGGATCTGCAGCATCCATCCATATCCTGCATATCCTCTTGCAGACCTTAGTATTACTTCAGCGTACACTGCCACACTTCATACCTGAGGTAGAAGAGAGAGCTGTTTTCTCTTTGGCTTTGGGGGTTGGGATCTTTAGATTTCTTGGGGTCCCACTGTATACCCACAACACTTCTACTATACAAGAGCTTCTTAAACTTTTTCCACAGCCCCTTTTCACCCGAGAAATTTTTACACATAAGTATAAAGTACATAAGTATATAAAATAGATATACATAACCTTTTACTGTTGCCAAATTGTTTGCGACCCCCACATTCACTTACCTGACCCCTTTGGGGGTGGTGACTCACAGTTTAAGAAGCTTTGGACTATACGGCACTTTGCATTTTATGGTACTGGGTGGGCCCTGCCAAATTAAAGTGATGTGGGTGGGGAGACTGGGGAGGAATAGCTTCTCATACAAAAAATGAGAAGACAACAGAAGGAAGGCCAGAAGGAATCACAAACAAGATAGCTTTGAAAATTACATGTGAAATTTAATATAAACTTCAAACAAAAAAGTGAGCTCTGTGTGATGGAGATTCACAGTTGTATGTGCAAGCCCCTCCGCCTGTCCTACGATGTATATGAAATGCTTGTTTTATTTGGTGGTTATTAAATTCAGAATTAAAAAAAAACAAAAGTATATATGGTGGTGCCTTCTAGGTCACTGCTTCCTAACCTTTTCAAGTATGAGAACTCATTTTGGTTTTGGTTTTGTTTGTGTGTGTGTGTGAGAGGCAATTGGGGTTAAGTGACCTGCCCAGGGTCACACAGCTAGTAAGTGTCAAGTGTCTGAGGCCAGATTTGAACTCCAGGGCTGGTGCTCTATCCACTGGTCCACCTTGATGCCAGAAAACTTGTTTTTAATGGTGAATATTATATGCCCTCTCACTTGATTGTAGCTATATGCTTGGTATTCAGTCAGTGAAAAAATATATAATGAAAAAAAGACTACTATGAATTCAGCATTGCTTTTAAATGATTTTACATTTGAGGCCTTCGATGATCTAGTTCTTACCCATCCTTCCAACCTTATTTCATACTAATTCCCTCTCATAAACCCTGCATTCCACCCAAGCTGAACTCCTATTATCCAAACTCAATAATTCATATATAACCTCCATGCATTTGTCTTGAATGCTCTGTTGTTAATTCAACTTGTACATCTATGCCTATAATCCAAAGTAAGAGTAAGTTCATTAAAAGCAAGAAGTGTTTTGTTTTTCTATCTCCAGTTCTTAATACAATGCCTGGCATATAATAGGTTCTCACACTTAGTGAGAGTGCTAATTGATTAATAAATTGGCTAGTGTGCAAGACAAGATTATTTATTCAGTCTCCAAAAAGGTGTTTGTTTATTATACCAAGACACTTAATGAGATATTGGCACAACACCCATCATTTGCGCCATATATTTTGTTGGAAGTTGAAAGATCTGAATGGTATTGCCTATTTTGCAAATGGACTTCAAGACCCTTTGTCATAACTCTGTAGATGGTCTCCCAAGAATCATCACCAACAGGTTAAGAATCACTGCTTTGAGCCAATGGCTTTCCAACTGTTCTCCACACCCCCCTACAAATCTTAAAAGTTTCCCCAGGTTCTTTTTCCCAAAGAAATCATGGAAGGGGGAAAGGGACCCACATGTACAAAAATATTTATAGCTGCTCTTTATGTGGTGGCAAGGAATTGGAAGTTGAGGGGATGCCCATCAATTGGGGAATGGCTGGACAAGTTGTGGTATATGAATACAACGGAATACTGTGCTGTAAGAAACGATGAGCAGGAGGAGTTCAGAGAAACCTGGAGGGTCTTGCGTGGGCTGATGATGAGTGAGATGAGCAGAACCAGAAGAACATTGTACACAGTATCATCAACATTGAGTGTTGATCTACTGTGATGGACTATAGTCTTCTCACCAATGCAATGGCACAGAAGAGTTCCAGGGAACTCATGATAGAAGAGGATCTCCAAATCCAAGAAAAAAAAAAAAGAACTGTGGAGTATAGATGCTGAATGAACCATACTATTTCTTTTGTTTTTGGTGCTGTTGTTTTTTTCTATTTTGAGGTTTTTCATCATTGCCCTGATTTTTCTCTTATAACATGACTAATGCAGAAATAGGATTAATGTTATTGTGTGTGTGTGTGTGTGTGTGTGTGTGTGTGTGTATGTGTATAAAACCTATATCAGATTACCTGCTGTCTAGGGGAGGGGGGGAGGGAGGGGAGGGAGGGAGAAAAATCTGAAATTGGAAATCCTGTATAAACAAAAGTTGAGAACTATCTTTACATGTAACGGGAAAAAAAATAAAATACTTTATTAATTAAAAAAAAAAGTTTCCCCAGCTTTGAAGCAACATGAATGGAGGTTTCATTGCAGCCCCTACCAGTCACCTTCAGGCCCTACTCCCACAATGCTTCAGGGGCAGGAACAGGCCAGAGGGCTATATATTATGCCTGGATGATCATTCAATGGGTGTGTTATATAGGATATTCTTATTCAGATCCAGGTTGGACTCAGTGTCCTCTGAGGCCCCTTCCAACTGAGATTCTATGAGGGGCATCTAGGTGGCGCAGTGGATAAAGCACCAGCCCTGGATTCCCGAGTACCTGAGTTCAAATCTGGCCTCAGACACTTGACACTTACTAGCTGTGTGACCTTGGGGAAGTCACTTAACCCCCATTGCCCCACCAAAAAAAAAAAAAGAGAGAGAGAGAGAGACTCTATGGACCTTTCAGCTCTAAATCCTATGACCTTAGAACATTCCATCCCTTAGGGGGAAAATTAACCCCTCCAAAAAATTTGTTTCACACCATTTCCTTTTCTGTCTCCAGCTTGATAAAAATCAACCACAGAGTAGGTTCAAAACCTCAGAAGAATATTCCCAACCTTTGTTGGAGATGGCATCTGGATAAATCAGTGACTCACAAATGTCTTTGGATTTCTAATTATAGCTAATGTTGAGGAAGAAAGAAAATGTCACTGCATGAATGAAGGGATGGATCATAAATCAAATATACTCAATGGCAAATCTAGAGTAAAGTTCTGCTGTCTGTTTTACTATATGATTGCAATCATGGAATTAAATGGGATTCTTCCTTTCAACAGCAAGCTGGTGTATTCACAGACATGGAGAAAAACTTAAAAGTGGATAATTATCAATGAACAACAAAGGTATAAACAAAGCCTTCTGGGCAACTAGAGATGGCAAACCATGACTGTTTTGATAAAAGCATATCTAATATTTAATCAAGTCAATAAAAAAAAATTTCAGCACTTACTATGTGCCAGGCATGGTTGTCCAGTGGGTAGATCACCATGCCCAGAGTTTGAAAGGCCTAAGTTCATATCTGACCTCAGATTCTTGCTGAGTGTGTAGTCAAGTAACTTAATCATTGTTTGCCTCAGTTTCCTCAACTATAAAGTGGGGATAGCAATGGTTTCTACTTCCCAAGGTTGTTATGAAGATCAAATGAGATAACTTCTGGGGAAAGTGTCTTACTCATATCGAGGGATGAGATCCACTGAGCAGAAGATGCCAAAGTACAGTTTAAATACAGAGAAGAAAAACCCAGAGGATTAATTCCACACAGAGGAAGAGGGAATCCCAGAGCCAGAGACCAGGTTAATCCACTCTTAAAGAACTATGGGAGATCTCCATGTCAGGCACTCAGTATGCAGAGAGGAAATGGAAAAGTAACTGACTGTTTTCTTATTCTTTATATGCACTGAGGGAATTTTTGCCACTCCTATATGTTTTCCCCAGGGTTTTCCCCCCATCCACCACCCTAGGAATTGTCAGCAATTAAATCTATTTGTGTATCTGGACCGAGAATTCTTTTACAGCTTGATTCTCTCTTATTATTTATGCTACTTTTATGTTTGAATTAAATGTTTTTACTATTGGACTTGTGGCTCCTGCATAATATGGGGATATAGAGGATTGCACTGGTGGGTCCTCAGGTCCTGATTTGAATAACCAATTATACCAAAACACCAATCTGGATGTAAGAAAAGTAAGAAGGGGGCAGCTAGGTCATGCAGTGGATAGAGCACCAGCCCTGAGAACCTGAGTTCAAATCCAACCTCAGACACTTGACACTTACTAGCTATGTGACCCTGGGCAAGTCACTTAACCCTCATTGCCCCACCCCCACCCCCCAAAAAAGTAAGAAAACATCACAGAACCAGTGGCTCCAGAAGATTTCAGGGGCCCAGTGTTAATACATTCATATAAGAATCTGGCTTATGCAATTTCATAAGAATTACCTGAAAGCATTTCATGTGTCCCTCACTTTGTAGAAAGCTACAAAGCAACCTATGATGATCATGCAAGGTTGGGAAATTTTCCAAGTGATGTCAAGATGACAGGTTGGGGGCGGGGGGGGGGGGAACTGTAGCCTACACAAGGCAAACATTCTGCCATGAAACATATGACTTTCCAAAACAAATCTACTTCATTAATACCATAAAGAGGACTCCACCTCCCTCAGTGTTTGCACACTAAGAATCAAAGAGGAAGAAGCACTAAATTGAGACTTTTAGTTAAATACTAACAAGTAAATGAAGCTTTGGCTATTGATAACAACTTCTCTGTTTAAGAATGTCACCATGCTGCAGAAATAGTTTCATTTTCAGATTCTCTGTTCCCAGAACTGAAAGTTTAGAATTCTCAGAATGGAAGAAGTGGGCATGATATCAGAAGACCAATGTTAATCCCCTAAATGCCATAAGGGGGAAGGAGGGGGGAAGAAAGATGGAAGGAAGGGCAGGATCAATATTGGAGAGAATCCATTGGCTCTAGAGGTGTGGGGAAATCCACTGCCCTCCAGACTCTAATGAGGATATGGCCCCCCAACCAAGAGTGTGCTCATAAGTTTTACAACTGGCTCTCAATGGGAAAAATATATAAATGTATGTCTGTATGTACATATGTTGTACGTATGTGTGTATTTATGTATGTAGGACACATTTTTAGGTCTAATCTGCATATCATTTTCAACATCATTTTCTTAAGTCTAGACAATCAACAGAACAATAAATTAAGCCATGATTTGTAGCATTTGCTGATTTCCAAGGCGTAAATTCTCACACAGAAAATTTGACAATAGACTCATAAACACGAAAAAATGGTGCCAGTATACCCTTGCAGGTAACAATTCCACCATACCCTCCTTTCTGAGTCTCCCTGGGTCAACTCCTAGCTCATCAGTGGGTTAGAGGTGATGGATACATCTTAGGACAGGATAAGCAATAGATACTCCTCCCCCAATCCCCTTCTCCCTTTCCTGGCCCAATTGTTTGCCCCATATACCTCCTTGCCATGCAATCACGGAGATGGAGGACTATTGGATCATACACTCAGAGCTGAAAGAGACTTAGAGGTCATAGAATCATCTGCTTAGAGAAAAAGGGACCTTGAAGGCCAGCTAGTCTAAACTCCTCATTTTCCAGATAAGGAAACTTGGGCCCAGAAAGAAGAAGTAATTTGCCCAAGATCACAGCCTCTTAGGAGACTTCTAAACTTAGAGTGTCATATGCACAGAGAGAGGCTGTAAAAATCAGAGGTTGGATATGAATCCAGGTCTTCTGATGACAGAGACAATATTCTTTCTTTCCAAAGTGTCCCACTGCATGGCTCATGACCCTCTGGGGAGAGGTGGAGGAGGGGGAGAGAAAGGAACCAACCTACATTCCAGGTTTTATACTTTTGAATGCTTTTGTAAACCTTGATATTTGTTAAGTATAGCATAACACCTACCCCCAAATAAGGGCCAAAGAGGCTGCCGCAGATATTGATGGAAATTGGGAAAGGGTAGGATTCCATAGAGTAGACATGAGAAGCCGTGATAGTCACCAAGCCCCTCCTCTCCTCCATCAATTCTCCCTATCCCAAAATCTACTGAGAAGCTATATTCAAACGGGAATATTTTGTCACATCTGCCATATCTTTTTTTTTCCTTTTTTTAAAAATTTATTTATTTATTTTGTTCAGTTTTTATTATTTTCCAGTTACATATAAGGATAGTTTTCAACATTTGTTTTTGTAGGATTTTCAGTTCCAATTTTTTTTCCCTCCCTATGTCTGCCATATCTTTGATAAAGCAGTCATGGAGTGGTTGCATTCCAGCCAATCAGAGAGAATAATTGGGGCAGCCTCACCTTTTAAAGAGTTGTTTCTATGGTTACGAAGATAAGATAAACCTGAAGAAATAGGAAAAGGGGTCAGGAGAAGGAAAGTCAAGTACTTCTAAGGAGGACAATGTAAATGTAATGAACCAGAGGCAAGCTCTTATCTAATCTGGGTCCTGGGTTGCGTGAGCCACCAGGCACAGGAGTCCAGAGTTTATCTGGTCTGATGAATCCATCTGGAAGAGTCACAGGGCAAAGAAAAACAACGTTGTTGATGAGATCTCATTCCAAGAAGGAGCAATTCAATTTAACATCCATTCAGCCTCTGCTTTGTGCAGGGCACTAAGTTAAATGTTAGGGTGTAAAGACAAAAGGGAAAAAGTCCCTTCCCTCCACTCAAGAACCTTGCATTCTCCTGGGGAAGCACCACACATACACATGTAAGTCAGTACAATCTCTCTCTCTCTTCTCTCCCTGCCCCCCGCCCCCCCCCCCGCCTGTGTGTGTGTGTGTGTGTGTGTGTGTGTGTGTCTCTCTCTCTCTCTCTATATATATATATATATATACACACACACACATATATATACATACATGCATGTATATATAATAATATTATAAACACATAGATGTAGAGATAAAGACAGAAATAGAGACAGAGAGAGAGAGCCAGAAAAAGTGAGGGACAGTGACAATGTTAACCACTGCAGGCACCAAGAAAGCCCTCCATGTGCCCATACCTATACCCACAGGTAGTCCCTGAGCTGAATATTGAAGAAAGCAGAAGTAATTAGCAAGTACATTCCAACCATGATGGACCACCTGTGGAAAGGTATGGAGGCTAGAGAGGGAATAAATAATCAGTGGCTGAAGACTAATTTGACTGGTACAGAGAGTATTTGAAAAAGAACAATTTAGGATCATAGGATCTTAGATTTAGACCTAGAAGTAACCTTAGGCTTGACATGCCTGGCAGAGAATTCTGTGTTTTATCCTAATGACAATAGGGGCCATTTAAGATATTTGGGAAGAGAGGCATGATGTAATTTCTATGCTACTGATTTTATGGACTCTAGACTAGAATGATATAGGAGCAGCTACATGGTACAGTGGATAGAGTGCAAGGCCTGGAGTCAGGAAGACCCATCTTCCTGAGTTCACATCTGGCCTCAAACACTTACTAGCTGTTTCACTCTGGGCAAGTCATTTCACTCTGTTTGCCTCAGTTTCCTCACCTATAAAAGGAACTGGAGAAGAAAGTGGCAAACCATTCCAGTATGTTTGTTAAGAAAACCCCAAATGGAGTCACAACTGAAATGACTGAACAATAAGACTAGAACACATGTTTACTTGAAACCCATTGTTTCAAGATGACAGACTAATACAATTGTACTTCTGGTGATTTCTAGTACCAACTGAGTAAAGGATTCAATTGGGTCAAAACCAGTTTGGGGTTTTTTTAAGTTATCTATTGAATTGGAATTTAATTATGAGTCTAAGTAACTCTAGTTTCATTTTAACAGAACTGGACATATTCTGAGAAAGTAAAAAGTACAACAGTGCTTATCTGTGAAGAATTCCCTATACCTCATGTCCTGTTCAAATAGATGTTCTATTTATCATTTATATCCTACCTTAATTGACTACACTATTTGTCATCTGTACCCTGCTTTTAATTGTCCTAATCATATTTTCATCTGTGTCACAGACCAGGGTTCAAATCCCAAGTGACTCTAGGAAAGTCATTTAACCATACAAGTTGGGGATAAGAATACATATAAGACATAGCTAGATTCCTCTATGCCTGTAAGGATAGCAGCTAGCTGGCACAGTGCTTAGACCACTAGTTGTGGTGTCAAGCAGTCCTGAGTTCAAATGTGAACTCAAATACTAGCTCTGTGATGCTGAACAAGTCACTTAACCTCTGTCTGCCTCAGTTTCCTCATCTGTGAAATGGGGATAATAAAAGTACCCACATCCTACCCAAGGTTGTTGTGAAGATAAAATGAGATGCCTGTAAACTTTAAATTAGCACTATATAAATACTAGCTACTGTTATTATTTCATAGGGTCTTTGTGACAATCAAAAGAGAGGCTTTATGTCAAAGGATTTGTAACTTTAAAAGCACTATATAAATGTAACCCACTGTTAGAATTACTGTTCCCAGGAGTAGTAGCAAGAAGTTCCTGATCTGGAAGCTGTTAAGTTCCTTCTTCCTCCTCGAACCATCTGGTTGTATGTCTTCACCTGTTTCATTTTGACTTAGTTCCACCCCCACCCACACTCCCCCACCCCCCACAGTGCCTTGTACACAGTAAGCCTTAATAAGTGCTTGTTATATTATTGAATTGGATTTCACTACCCACCCACCCCCACCAGTCTGGGAAGGATCACACCTAAACTTGAGCCTCTTAGGAGACTTCCAAACTTAAAATCTCATATGCACAGTGAGAGGCTAGAAGTCTGACTTTGAATTCTATTTAGCCTAATAGAAGGAGTTTTCGTTTCCAAATTAACCATTCTCCAACCCCACCCCCACCCCAGTTGCTCCTTCTGCCTCTGATACATTCACTCTTGCATTCATTCATTCATTCATTCATTCATTCATTCATTCATTCATTCATTCAATATGTTGGGAATTTAAACCAGAGTCTGGCTCCAATGTTCTAGGAGCTGTAATTCCCTTCATGTGTTCTGGATGACCTGCCATCTCCAGCCCATATACTTCTGTACCTGCAGTGCCCCCCTACACATACACCTATACCTGGAATGCTCTTCCTTTGCCTCTGAGAATCCCTAGCTTCCTTCAAAACTGGCCCCATGTGCCACCTTCAATGGAATGGCTATCCTGATGCTCTGGTGGGGAGTCATCTCTTCCACCTCCTTTACTGATCATGAAATACTTTACATGTTATATTCTAATCTCCTGTTTCATCAAGGAAACACCCTGTGTTTCCTTGATGAAACAAAGGAGGTAATGTGATAAAATAATAGAATTTGGCAGATGCCCAGGGGCCCCTCTGATTGATTTAGTATTGTTTGAATTGGATGAGAATGAGAAACTGACTAAGTACCCACTTAAGGATGATTGGATAGAGGCCCCACCTGGCCAGCCCTGAGTGACATGTTGGTGTACTACTGACGTCAGCAAGAGACCACTCTCAACCAATAAGCTTGAAGGACCTCCCCTTTGGGGGAGGGAGAGAGGAACTAGGAAGAGAAGAGACATTCATTCTGGCGTGAGGGGGAGAGAGAGAGAGAGAGAGAGACAGGATGCAGGTGTTTGCTGTTTGGGAACTGCTGAGTCCTGGCGGTGGTGTGATTGCAGGTCATATAATTTTCCTTCTCCTATTCCTTTTTTCTTGGTCCCTATTTTATTAATCTGCCTTGTATTTTTTTTTGCAGGGCAATGAGGGTTAAGTGACTTGCCCAGGGTCACACAGCTAGTAAGTGTCAAATGTCAGGTCCTCCTGAATCCAGGGCCAGTGCTTTATCCACTGTACCATCTAGCTGCCCCCTTCCTTGTATTTTAAATTTGTTGCCATCAATAAACCCTGCTTTGTTTTTTCTGAAAGAGGCTGTTAATCTCCCTTCATACCCCAATATTACAGCAAGCTGCCCAAATGAATTCCCCCATATACCCCTCTTACCACCACCACTCCATGGAAGCACACCTTCAGGGAAGGGATGACTCTTTGCTCATTTTGTCTTTATAACTTCCATTATTAGTACAGTGTCTTACAGAAAGTAGGTGATTAATAAAAGCTTATTGGATTGCACCTGACAAAAATATGTCCCTATCAGTTTCTCAAGTTGCAATCCTGACTCTCTGGGCTTTCTCTAGTATGCTATAGAAACCCTCTCCCCACCCCCGATGGACTTCACACACTGTAAGTACTCTCTGCCCCTGTGCATTCTCCCTCTGATTGGCTGGATCCTTTCAGAACCTCCATTTTAAGAAGGATTCCCTGGATCACCATGTATTCATTCCTCTCCAGGCTCACCAAACTTTTTCCACTTTGGCCAATACCAAAGACCTACCTATACATCTCCTCTCTCTCCCCCACCACTTGTTCAGCTTCCTTTTATTTGTTGTTTTTCCTCATCAGATTGTCTTTCTCCTTGTTTTTTCATCTATAAAATGGGAATAATAATAGTACCATCTCCCAGAGTTGTTGTGAGGATCAAATGAGAGAACATTTATAAGGTTCTCTGTATACCTTAAAGTGCTATATAAATGCTAGCTATATGTGTGTGGTTATACATACATGTATGTGTAAATATACACACATCTACATGTGTATGTATATATATATATACACACACACATACACACAAACATATGCCTACGCCTATACCTATATGTATACATATACATATACACATATATATACACATATACATATACAGTTTTGTTGTTGAGTCACTTCAATTATGTTCAGCTCTCCATTACCCCGTTTGGGGTTTTCTTGCAAAGATACTGGAGTGGTTTGCCGTTTCCTTCTCCAACTCATTTTACAGATGAGGAACTGAAGCAAACAAGGTTAAGTGACTTGTCCAGGGTCACACAGCTAAGAAGTATCTGAGGCCAGATTTGAACTCAGGAAGATGAGTCTTTCTGACTCTAGGTCCAATACTCTAGGCACTGGGTTGCCTAGCTGTCATGTTTACATAGACATATATATATTTGACCACATATATGTATGTACATACATATATATTTTTATATATACACACGTGTATATGATGTCATTGATTCTTACACAATCCTGTGAGGCAGAAGTAATTACTCTCTATCTTATAGATGAGAAAACTCAGGCTCAGAAATTTCCCCACCTTACAAGGACCACAGAGTTAATAAGCACCTGAAGCAGAATTCAAACTTGGATCTTCTGGCTCCATACCCAGCATCTTATTCCCTGTCTACCTCAAGGCTCAGAGCAATGGTAATGCTGCTCAGGTTGGCAAGGGTCCAGCTGAGGCAGGATGCTGTCCAAGCCATGTGAGCCAGCCAGAGATGCCATTTGTCTCTGATTAAGCCTGGAGACCTGCAGGCTTGTCTTGCTCAGGCAGCAGTAATCTCCCTAACATCCAGGAAGAGCTGGGGTTTAAAAATAGTCTCCCCAGAAAGGCACAGAAGCAAGACTGGCAGAAGAAAAGATAAAACAAACAGCTTGTTGGGTTGTCACCCTCCCTCTTCCTGCTACAAGCTCCCACCAGCTCACTGCATTCGAGTGTAGAGAGCCAGCCGAGACGTGAGTCAGGCCTTCTATCTTGGGCCCACCACGACTGGAGTGTGCATCCTGGCTTCTCAGGGCTGCTGTTTGGGAGAGAAGCTGGGCCTGCCTCTCCATTTTAGATGCCCTGAATTAAATGCAGCATGACATTATCAGCAGTCCTCACGCTCCCGGGAGAAGGTGGGAGATACGGAAGGAGGGAGGTAGAAAAGGCCTGAAGGGAAAAAAAAAAAAAAAAAGGAGAAGCAAACATCCCTAAATTTGGAAGTGCCCCAGTTATCACGCTAGTACTTACTGGCTGGAGAAAGGCAGACAGCAGAAAGGGGATTAGGATTAAGGTTACTTGTGGGTTTATATAATGCCAGCTCTGCATTTGATTAAAGTCTCAGATAGGAATTGGCCTTTAATAGCCTGCCAGAATGAGTCTACACACAGTGAGAGTATCCACACTGAAGAATTTAAAAGGTCAGATCTGAAGAGTGGCATATCTGCCAAGGAGCAAGGAGTATGGGGATAGCAGACTGGGGATGAAATTGGACAAGAGCTGTTCTTCTTCTTCTCCATCTTCATCATCATCACCTTTATTATTATTAGGTTGTTGTTATTTTGCTCCTGTCTATAAATAGGGGCAGGGCTATAACTAGGAATCCCAGACCTTGGAGAAAAGCACTTCAAAGCATCAAAGATTGAGAGCAAGCTAGAAGGGACTTCAGAGGCTATCCAGTCCAACCCCTCATTTTATTTGATCAATAAGGAAACTGAGACACAGGGGGATTAGGTGACTTTCCTAGGGTAACACAACTAGTTAGTATCTGAGGCAGGCAATTGTTCAAATCTAGGGAAGGTTAGAAGCCTTGGTGAAAGACCATAAATGACAAGACAAGTCCCCGGAGGATGTAGGGGTTCTGAACCTTTTCTGTGTCATGGTGAGTCTGGTGAAGACTGTGGACCCCATTTTTAAATGCATAAAAAACATACAGGATTACAAAGGAAACTAATTCTATTGAAATCAGTTGTAAAAATGTTTTTTAAAAAACAGGTTCATGGTCCCAAGATTAAGAACTTTCACTGTAAGGAAAGAGACCCTGGGTTACTACCCATGAGGGAAAGACAGAAACATCTCCTCTCCCAGTGTCTACAACCAGGCCATCGCATCTAGGATACTCTCCCCACCTCTGCCTCATAAACTCTTGCTATATGAGCAACCTATCTGACCTGTCTGTCATACAATTTCTTGGTGACAATACTTATTCCTATAATTCCAAGTTTGTCATTGGCTACACGTCACAGTCTTTGTGTATCCACCATGGATGAACTACCATTGTCCTCTATGGAATGTTCGTATTTAGCTTTCCAAAAGGGACTGCTGTTCTGCATCATGTCATCAAATAGAACTAATAAAATGTTAGTATCAAAAAAGATGGGTTTTTACAGTCATGGGGACCTCAGGGCATATTAAAAAACTTCAAAATTTCCCCAAAGCAACCCAACCTGCTCTCCTCCTCCTTTTTAGCTCTGGACCAAGCTCACTATGAGTAAGTACTGTCTGTACCATGTACATATACTGTTGAATAAGTTCTATAGACTTTCCATCTACGTGCACGTTAAAAACTTAAACATTCTTTTTTTAAAAATAAAAGTATTTTATTATTTTCCAGTTACATGTAGAGATAGTCTTCAGCATTTGTTTATATAAGATTTCCAATTTCAAATTCTTCTCCCTCCCTCCCTCCCCTAGACAACAGGCAATCCGATATAGGATATATATAAATATATAGATAGATAGATATGTAGATATATATATATATATATATATATATACACACACACACATACACACATGTATATACATATATACACACATACATATACATAACAACATTAAACATATTTCTACATCAGTCATGCTATAAGAGAAGAATCAGAGCAATAAGGAAAAAACCTCAAAACAGAAAAACAACAGCCCCAAAACAAAAGAAATAGTATGGTCCAATCGGCATCCATATTCCACAGTTCTTTTTTTTTTCTTCTGGATTTGGAGAGCCTTTTCCATCATGAGTCCCCTGGAACTTTCTTGTACCATTGTACTGGTGAAAAGAATCCAGTCTATCACAGTTGATCAATACATAATGTTGATGATACTGTGTATAATGTTCTTCTGGTTCTACTCATCTCACTCATCATCAGTTCATGCAAGTCCTTGCAGGTTTCTCTGAACTCCTCTTTCTCATCGTTTCTTACAGCACAATAGAATTCCATTACATTCATATACCACAACTTGTTCAGTCATTCCCCAACTGATGGGCAACCCCTCAATTTCCAATTCCTTGCCACCACAAAAAGAACAGCTATAAATATTTTGGAACATGTGGGTCCTTTTCCCTTTTCTATGATCTCCTACAGTAGACATTCTTAATGTTCCTTTGAATGATTGCAGATCTCCTGAGGGCTCTCCAATGTTCTGGGATTTGATGCAATCAGCACAATGCCAGCCACAAACAGGAGGATCTAGAGGACCTCACCATGGAGGGTGGGCTGGATCTTCTCTGAGAGAACAGTGAAGGAATGCTTTGGACAAGCATAAGTGGTCTTATTTTATGCCTGACCTACTGTTTATTGACAGACGGTTATGGAACAGGACACAATGTATACATCACTTTACTATCTCATCAGAGCTATCTTCTCTTCATATATAGATCATTATCATAATATTGCTTATGTGGATGAGGAAGCTATCACATGGGTTGAGTAATTACTCATGTCTTCTCAATTGCCATTTCAGGGGCAGGCTTTTATAAACCACTTTCAACAGAAGACCATATGTCTGTAGTCACACAATTCATGGAAAGGAGGGGAGGACACAGGGTCCCACCATATTGTTTGTTCACACACACACACACACACAAACAAATAAACAAACAAACAAAAAAGCAGCCTTGAGGCTCTCTGGCAAAAGAGCTTCTTGTGCATCTGTTAAGGTCACAGAAGATTGTTTGTTGAGTGCAACCACAGAGATGACTGTGTTCCATGAAGCAATGATTATTGACATCAAGTAAGGCCTGAAATAGAGAGATCTATGCTTGCTAAAGATGTTCACCACTGTCAGAGAGGATACTCTGGGAAGGGTCCAAATAGAAGGCAGATGATGAAGTCTTCCAAAGGCCCCTGTTTGTGGTTGATAGAGTGTAAGCTCCTTGAGAGCAAGTCCTGTTTCATTTTTATCTTTGGATTCCTAGAACCTAGCATACTGCCTGTTGGATAGGGGAAGAATAGGAACTATGGTTTTTCAGAACTCCTGGGTAAGGAGTGCTACCATTGTAGGTCAGCACTTTCTAGCATAGTGTCACGACGAGGATACTAGATCTGGATTTGAAACACCTAGCTCTGATACTCACTAGCTGTGTGACCCTACTAAGCAAGTCACTTAACTGGGCATCAGTTTTTTCATTTGTAATATAAGGAAATCCAAAACACTCCAGTATCTTTGCTAAGAAAACCCCAAATAGGTTCACAGAGTCAAACATAACTAAAAAAGGACTGATCAACAGCAAAAATAAATTGATTAATATCGTTTGATTAGTACCTTGTGACTTCAGGCAACTTGTTTCCCCTACCTGTGGCTCAGTTTCCTCACCTATAAAATGAAATGGTTGGGCAAAATGATCTCTACAGGGGCAGCTAGGTGGCGAAGTGGATAAAGAACTGACTCCTGGATTCAGGAGGACCTGAGTTCAATTACGGCCTCAGACCCTTGACACATCTCTGCCACTTCCTACCTGTGTGACCCAGGGCAAGTCAATTAACCCTTCTGGGCCTATTTCCTTATCTGTAAAATGGTAGGATTGGACTAGATAAGTGTTTAGCTCCCTTCTAGCTCTAAATCTATGATCATATGACCCCTTCTTTCATAAGGTTACACCCATTATACCAAAGCTGGCCATGCAGCTGTTAAAAAAATACTGAACAAAAACTGCTGGGAAAACTGGAAGATAGTATGGCAGAAATTAGGCTTAGACCAACATCTTACACCTTATACTAAAATAAGGTCAAAATGGATACATGATTTAGACATAAGAGGTGATACCATAGGTAAATTAGGAGAGAAAGGAATAGTGTACCTATCAGATCTTTGGAAAGGAGAACAGTTTTTGACCAAACAAGAGATAGAGTATATTATAAAATGCAAAGTGGATGATTTTGATTATATTAAATTAAAAAATTTTTGTACAAACAGAAGCAATGCATCCAAAATTGGAAGGGAGGCAGAAAGCTGGGAAACAATTTTTGAGGCCAGTGCTTCTGATAAAGGCCTCATCTCTAAAATATATAGGGAATTAAATCAAATTTATAAGAATCCAAGTCATCCCCCAATTGAGAAATGGTCAAAGGATATGAACAGGCAGTTTTCTGATGAAGAAACCAAAGCTATCTATTCCCATATGAAAAAATGCTCTAAATCTCTAATGATTAGAGAGATGCAAATTAAAACAACTCTGAGGTACCACCTGACACCTATCAGATTGGCTAAAATGACAAAAAAGGAAGATAATAAATGTTGGAGAGGCTGTGGGAAAATTGGAACACTAATGCATTGTTGGTGGAGCTGTGAGCTGATCCAACCATTCTGGAGAGCAATTTGGAATTATGCCCAAAGGACGATAAAGCTGTGCATACCCTTTGACCCAGCAATCCCACTTTTAGGTCTTTTGCCCAAAGAAATCATGGAAGGGGAAAGGGACCCACATGTACAAAAATATTTATAGCTGCTCTTTACGTGGTAGCAAGGAATTGGAAGTTGAGGGGGTGCCCATCAATTGGGGAATGGCTGGACAAGTTGTGGTATATGAATACAATGGAATACTATTGTGCTGTAAGAAATGATGAGCAGGAAGAGTTCAGAGAAACCTGGAGGGTCTTACATGAGCTGATGATGAGTGAGATGAGCAGAACCAGAAGAACATTGTACACAGTATCATCAACATTGAGTGTTGACCTACTGTGATGGACTATATTCTTCTCACCAATGCAATGGTACAGAAGAGTTCCAGGGAACTCATGATAGAAGAGGATCTCCAAATCCAAGAAAAAAAAAGAAAGAAAGAACTGTGGAGTATAGATGCTGATTGAACCATATTATTTCTTTTGTTTTGGGTGCTATTGTTTTTTTTTTTCTATTTTGAGGTTTTGCATCACTGCTCTGATTCTTTCTCTTGTAACAGGATTAATGCAGAAATAGGATTAATGTTATTATGTGTATATATATATATGTGTGTGTATATATATATGTATATGTATAGAGATATATAGATATAACCTATATCAGATTACCTGCTGTCTAGGGGAGGGGGGAGGGAGGGGAGGGAGGGAGAAAAATCTGAAATTGTAAAGCATGTATAAACAAAAGTTGAGAACTATCTTTACATGTAACGGAAAAAATAAAATATCTCATAAAAAAATACTGAGATTAGAAATATCATAGATAGATGAGAAAATAGCACACCCCAAATCAGGCTCATTCTGCACTTACTGACATAGCATTTCATTTGGATGCTAAGTGTTGGTGAGAAGCCAGTGGGCTGGAGGAGCAAGAAACCACATCTAGGAGCTGACTCATTCAGAGATGGTGTATTTCATTCCTGACTGACACCAGCAGCTGCATCTGATAGAAAGAGGGAGCAAGTTAAGGTTGGAGGAGCCCATGATGAATCAATAAACAATGTGTGTAACTTGGCGGCCAAAAACACTAATAAAATTCTGAGTGGCCCCTAAGATAATCATTGCCCAGAAGGATGAAGGCCATCATAGTGTTACATTTGATAAGGGACATTGTTGATAAACTGGAGAGCTTCCAGAGGAAGCAAATGAGGGGACTGAAGGCCATGTCATATGAAGATCAATTGAAGGAACTGGATACATTTGCCTAGAGAAGAGAAGACTTGAGGCAAGAGGAGAGCTGTCTTCTTCAAGTGTCTGAAGGACTAGCAAATAAAAGCAAGACAAAGCCTTGGCCCTGAAGAGTAGAAATACAATCAATTGGTGGAAGTTGCAAAGAGGGAGGTTTATACTTGATGTAAAAGAAGAAATTCCCAACCTCAGTGAGCTGCCTCAGGAAGTAGTAGGTTCCTGCTCACAAGATGTCGAAGTGAAGGCTGAGTGACCCCTTGCCAGAGATGCCAGGGATTACTGGGGAAGTACAGGTTGGCTAGGTGGTCCATTAGGGTCCTTCTAACTTGGAAATTCCACGGTGTTGGGAACCTGTATTTTCACAATCCCTATAAAATGCTCCCTCTGACAGTGCAAGACTCCAAACTCTTGGCAGCTATAAGTAAGCTTCATTTAAAGTCTCTATAAGAGCTGAGATACAAAAATATTTTTCAAACCCTATCTCTAAAAGTCAGTGATACTTTAAGCAACAGGGATAAATTTGAATAGAGGAATGGAGAAAAAAAATAGCCCTTTGCCTTAGGTCAGTGGCGTTGGATAAGAATTGGAATATAATGATAAATATTTAATGACATTAATAGTTGGGGAGCAACTAAATTCCACAAAAAATAAAAGGGCTGGACTTGGACTCAGGAAGATCTGAGTTCAAATGCTACCTCAGACATTCTGTATCCCTGGGCAAGACCTTGACCACCCTCAGCTGTAGCTTCTTCATCTACAATATGGGGATGATAATAGCACCTTGTTCCCAGGGTGGTTGTAAGGATCAAATTAGGTAAAACACTTCACAAACCTTGAAGAGTTTTATAAATGTTGGCTAGTAGTAGTGGTGGTGGTGGTGGTAGTTGTGGTGGTGGTAGTGGAAGTAGTAGCACTGAGGTGGTGGTAGTAGTAATCATAGCTGTAATAGTTGTAGTAGTAGTAAAATGATGGTCGCCTCAGACACTTGACACTTACTAGCTGTGTGACTCTGGGCAAGTCACTTAACGCCCATCATCCCGAAAAAAAAAAAAAATGATGGTAGAAGTTGTTAATTCGCCCTGTAAAACACTTTACAACATATAAAGCCTTTTCATTTACACTTTCTCGTCTGATTCTCACCCTAATCCTGAAAGGCAAGTAAGGTGAGTATGATTAGCCTTATTTTACAAATTGAGGAACTGAAGTTCAACAAAGTTAAATGAGGAAAACCTCAGATGTTTTTTATACTTTGATGGATCAATGATGTTATTGGTTAGGGTACTTCTTCTACTAGTACATATTGCAGCCCATCTACATCTTCTCATCAAATGTGATTTCCAGTCATGTCCTTCCACTGAGGATTATTCCTAGGACCCTAGGAATGAGTAGTAGCAGTGCATCTTGGCTGTGGCACCTGAATCCCCTTTGTCTCTCTCTGGGGTAGGTAACTCACAATAACCATTGCCCAAGTTCATAGATCTGGGGGTGAAGAAGATGCCACAGTAAGGACCAGCCATGGCCATACCCATGTTGTTATTAGTCACTCTCAGAGTCCTAGGGGTAACCCTGGCAGAGGAGAATATACTCCTACTACTCATCATTATAAATTCTGAATCTACACAAAATGGTAAGATCCATTTATACAAAATAGTCACGATGGCACCATTAGCTCTTAAAGATAAAAGACTGACTTTCAGGGGCAGAGTCAAAATGTTAAAGTAGGAAAAAAAAACACTCAGCTGAGCTCTCCCAACATTTCCCTCTAAACAACTTAAAATTATAGCTCAAATCACATTCGGGAGTGGCAGAGATAACAAAAGGTCAGAATGAGACACTCTTCCAACCCAAGACAATAAAAGAGGTCAGAAAAGAGAGATCTGTGACACAGGGGAGGAGACTGGCCTGGAAGCCACATGGATGAAACACCAGTGGTGGGATACACGGTGATGACAAAAGCAACAGCAGCTCTGGGAGCTCTCAAGCCAGAGGTGGTAAGGGGACTCTGAGAACTGGTCAGGAGGAGATCATAGGATACCCCTGTGCTACCACTAGACACAGGACTAGACTCTGGCAACCCCATTGCCTATACCCACTTTGGAGTTATAGTTCAAGGGTGGAGAGAAGTACTTTTGGTCAAAAGAGAGTGGAATCCCTGAAGGGAAGCTTTGCTTCCACTCCCAAGAGAAGAGGGGCAATGAGGAACAATCTACATTTCAATCCCAAGGGATCAGAGGCCCTTCCTGGATAAGGACCAGAATGCAGACCAAGCATTCAGTGACCACACCTTTCCCCAGATCATGCCACCTTGGAAACACCAATAATTTCCAAACTACTAAGAACGAGCTCTAAAAACAATAGTTCAAAGAGCCTGAAGCTTGAGACAGTGACTCTCCCCACCCCACCCCAGTCTGGGAACAGAGTCCAACACTAACATAAAGTTCCAAATTAAGAAATAGAGTAAAAAATGAGCAAATGACAAAAAAGAAGTTGACCATAAAAAGCTACTACGATGACAGGGAAGATCAAGACAAATTAAGAAAGCAATGAAGTCAAAACAACTATAAGCAAAGCTTCAAAGAAAAATGTGAATCGGACACAAGCCCAACAAAAATTCCTGAAAGAGGTAAAAAAGTATTTTAAAAATGAAATAAGAGTGGTTAAGGAAAAAATAGGTTAAAAAAAGAAAGCAAAGAAAGAAAATTATGAAAAGAAGCATAAAATACTAAAGAAAATAACAACTTAAAAATTAAAATAAGCCAAATGAAAAAAGAGGTACTGAAGAAAATAATTCCATAAAAATTAGAATTGGACAAATGGAAGCTAGCAACTCCATGAGACATCAAGAAGCTATAAGACAAAGTAAGTCAAAAGAATGGGGGAAAGGAAGAAAATGTGAAATATGCCATAGGAAAAACATTGATGGGGCAGCTACATAGCGCAGTGGATAGAGCACTGGCCCTGGATTCAGGAGGATCTGAGTTCAAATCCAGCCTCAGACACTTGACACTAGCTGTGTGACCCTGGAAAAGTCACTTAACCCCAACTGACTCACCAAAAAAAAAAAAAAAAACCCAAACCAAAAAAAACCAGTTGACATAAAAAACAGATTGAGGAAAGATGATTTAAAAAAGGAAAAGGGAGAGAGATGGGATGTAGTAAAGTAGCTCACACAAAAGAAACAAGAAATAGCTTATGGAGTGGAGGGGAAGATGGGGAAGGAGCAGGGGAATGAGTGAGCCTTACTCTCATCAAAATTGGTTCAAAGAGGGAATAACATATATACTCAAGTGGCTATAGTAATATATCTTGACCTGAGGGAAAGTGGGAGGGGAAGGGGATAAGGGGGGGAAAAGTGAAGGAAGGGAGGGAAGATTGGGGGAGGGGGCAGTAAAAAGTAAAACACTTTTGAGGAGAGATAGGGTGAAAGAAGATAGAAAATAGAGTAAATATCAAGGGGAGGGAATAGGATGGAGGGTGATGCAGTTAGCAATAGTAATTGTGAAAGAAATGATGAGCAGGAAGCTATCAGGAGGACATATGAAAAATGCAAACCATCAACAGAGAAAGAACCAATGGTATCTGAATACAGATTGAAGTATAATTTTTTTGTTAGTTCCTCATTCTAAAGTTATTTTGTCTTTTTTCTTTCACAACCTAATGTAAAAATGTTTTGCATGACTGCACATATATAATTTATATTGAATTGCTTGATTTTTTAGGGAGGGGTGAGGAGGGAGGAAGAAAATTTGGAACACAAAGTTTTAAAAAATCAATGTGAAAAAATTTGGTTTTTTTTTTTAACATGTAACTTAAGGAAAATTCTAAATAATTTAAAAAAAAAAAAAAGGATCATTGAACTACCTGAAACTCATGATAAAAAAGACCCCAGACATCATATTTCAAGAAATTATCAAAGAAAACTGCCCTGATATCCTCAAACCAAAAGGCAAAACAGAAATTGAAAGAATTCACCAATCACCACCTAAATGAGATCCCCAAATGAAAACTCCCAGGATTATTATGGTCAAATTCTAGAGCTCCCAGGTCAACAGTAACTACTTTAAGCAGCCAAAAAGAAACCCTTCAAATACCATGAAGCCACAGTCAGGATCACACAAGATTTAGCAGCTACCACATTAAAAGAATAGAGGGGGCGGAGCCAAGATGGCGGAGAGGAAGCAGCAAGCTGCCTGAGCTCTCCTTCTGTTCCCTCAAAAAGAACATTAAATCAAGCCTCTGGACGGATTCTGAAACTACAGAACCTGCAAAGAGACAGAGAGACACAGTCTTCCAACCAGAGATCATTTAGAAGACTTTAGGAAAAGGTCGGTCTGACTCGGGCAAAAGGGAGGCCCAGCGCAGGGCAGCAGCCCAGCACCAAGGGGGTCAGGGCAAGTCAGCAGGAGCTGCAGGCCACAGCCAAACTGAGGCCCCTGGAACCTGGATCAAAAATCCGGTGGCCAAGAAGGACAGTGGAAAAACCTACCTGCACCAGCCGAGAGGGCAAATTGTCAGCTGTAGGACCACGAACAGGACAGGCGGGATCAGGCGCCTGACCAAGCGTGCTCAGACAGGAAGTGCAGGGGGGCGAACTGCACACACTATTAAGGCCTCAGAGTAAAAAGCCGGTCACACAGCACCTATACCCCTGCACAAGAAGCCCAAAACAGGGACCCTGGTGCCCCCAGAGCAGACCTCAACTTAAAAAATAAATAAATAAACTGCAATAATGAGTAAGAAGCAAAAAAGAGCCCTCTCCATTGAGAGCTTCTGTATCAATAGGGAAGAAGCCAACACAAACTCAGATGAGGACAATACCCTCAAATTGCCTACATGTAAAGCCTCACAAGGGAAGGTGAATTGGTCTCAAGAACAAAAAGCCTTCCTGGAAGAGCTCAAAAAGGATTTTAAAAATCAATTGAGAGAGGTAGAAGAAAAAATGGGGAGAGAAATGAAAGCAAAACAAGAAAACTACAAAAAAAGAATCAGCACCTTGGAAAAGGAAGCACAAAGATTGACTGCAGAAAACAATTCCTTAAAAAATTCATCTGGCCAAATGGAAAAAAAAGTGCATAATTTCTCTGAAGAAAACAATGCCTTAAAAAATTCATCTGGCCAAATGGAAAAAAAGGTGCATAATTTCATTGAAGAAAATGATGACTTAAAAAATTCATCTGGCCAAATGGAAAAAAAAGGTGCATAATCTCACTGAAGAAAACAATGCCTTAAAAATTAAAATTGGACAGTTCGAAGATAAGGAATCCATGAGACACCAGGAATCAGTCAAGCAAAATCAAAAGAATGAAAAAACAGAAGAAAATGTGAAATGCCTCATTGGAAAGACAACTGATCTGGAAAACAGATCCAGGAGAGATAATTTGAGAATCATTGGACTGCCTGAAAGCCATGACCAGAAAAAGAATCTAGACACCATACTCCAGGAAATTATTAAGGAGAACTGCCCTGTTATCATAGAATCAGAGGATAAAATCATCATTGAAAGAATCCACCGATCACCTCCTGAAAGAGACCCCAAAAGGAAAACTCCAAGGAATATTGTAGCCAAATTCCAGAATTATCAGGTGAAGGAGAAAATACTCCAAGCAGCCAGAAAGAAGCAATTTAAATGTCATGGAGTCACAGTCAGGATTGCTCAGGACCTGGCAGCTTCAACATTAAAGGACCGCAAGGCTTGGAATATGATATTCCAGAAGGCAAAGGAGTTTGGATTGCAGCCAAGAATATATTACCCAGCAAAACTGAGCATTCTCTTTCAGGGGAAAAGATGGACATTTAATGACATTGGGGACTTTCAATCTTTCCTGATGAAAAGACCAGAACTGAATAGAAAATTTGATCTTAACATACAAGACTCAAGAGAAGTTTTAAAAGGTAAACAGAGGGGGAAAAAAAAGTTACTCAATTAGGTTAAAATGTTTATATCCCTACACGGGAAGATAATACTCATAACTCTTAAGAACTGTAAATGTATTTGGGCAGAGAGAAGGACTTTACACAGAGGGTATAAATATAAATTGTCTTTGATGTGATGATACAAAAAAAAATTAAGGTGTTAAAAAGGGAGTCTATGGGGAGGAGAGGAAAGCGGAGGTGGAATGGGATGAATTATATCATATGAAGAGGTGAAAAAAAAAACCTATTACAATAGAGGGAAAGAAAGGAGGGGTGAACACTGTTTCAACCCTACTCTCAGATTTAATTCAAAGAGGGAATAACATATATGTTCATTGAGATAAACTTAGCTCATTCTTTAGGGAAGCAAAAGGAGAAGGGAAAGGGGGGACTGATAGAAGGGAGGACAAAAGCAAGGGAGAAAAGGATAAAGAAAAGGGAGCGGGGTGATAAAAAGGGAGGGCAGATTGGGGGAGGCAGGGGTAAGAAGTAAAAACGTTGCTGAGGAGGAATAGGGTGAAAGAAGGGGGGGAAAGTACAAAGCGGGTAAATAGAATGGAGGCGAATAGACAGTCAGTAATAATAACTGTGAATGTGAATGGGATGAAATTAATAAGATTGAAAGCAAAAAAACTATAGAATTAATCAATAAAACTAAGAGCTGGTTTTATGAAAAAAACAATAAAATAGATAAAATATTGGTTAATTTGATTAAAAAAAAGAAAGAAGAAAACCAAATCACCAGTATGAAAAATGAAAAGGGTGATGTTACCACCAATGAAGTGGAAATTAAATCAATAATTAGGAATTATTTTGCCCAACTGTATGCCAATAAATTTGACAATCTAAATGAAATGGATGAATATTTACAAAAATACAAACTGCCCAGGTTAACTGAAGAGGAAATAAAATCCTTAAATAAACCCATATTAGAAAAAGAAATTGAATAAGCCATTAATGAACTCCCTAAGAAAAAATCCCCAGGGCCAGATGGGTTTACAGGTGAATTTTACCTAACAATTAAAGAACAATTAATTCCAATATCATACAAATTATTTGGAAAAATAGGTGAAGAAGGAGTTCTACCAAATTCGTTTTATGACACAAATATGGTCGTGATACCAAAACCAGGCAAAGCAAAAACAGAGAAAGAAAATTATAGACCAATTTCCCTAATGAATATTGATGCTAAAATCTTAAATAAGATATTAGCAAGGAGATTACAGCAAGTGATCACCAGGATAATACACTATGACCAGGTGAGATTTATACCAGGAATGCAGGGCTGGTTCAACATTAGGAAAACTATTAACATAATCAACCACATCAATAAGAAAACCAACAAAAATCATATGATTATCTCAACAGATGCAGAGAAAGCTTTTGACAAAATACAGCACCCATTCCTAATAAAAACATTAGAGAGTTTAGGAATAGGTGGAGCTTTCCTTAAAATAATAAACAGTATCAACCTAAAACCATCAGCAAGTATTATATGCAATGGAGATAAATTAGAGGCCTTCCCAATAAGATCAGGGGTGAAACAGGGATGTCCATTGATACCCCTATTATTTAATATTGTCCTAGAAATGTTAGCTTTAGCAATCAGAGAAGAAAAAGGAATTAAAGGAATTAGAATAGGCAAGGAGGAAACAAAACTATCACTCTTTGCAGATGATATGATGGTATACTTAAAGAATCTTAGAAAATGAACTCAAAAATTACTTAAAACAATTAACAACTTTAGCAAAGTAGCAGGATATAAAATAAATCCACAGAAATCATCAGCATTTCTATACATGACCAACAAAGTCCAGCAGCAAGAGATAGAAAGAGAAATTCCATTTAAAGTAACGGTAGATAATATAAAATACTTGGGAGTCTACTTGCCAAGACAAACCCAGGAACTCTATGAACACAACTACCAAAGACTCTTCACACAAATCAAATCAGATCTAAATAATTGGAAAGATATCAATTGCTCATGGATAGGCAGAGCTAATATAGTAAAAATGACAATATTGCCTAAATTAATTTACTTATTCAGTGCCAAACCAATCAGACTACCTAAAAATTATTTTATAGAACTAGAAAAAATAATAACAAAATTCATCTGGAAAAACAAAAAATCAAGAATATCCAGGGAAATAATGAAAAAAAAATCACAGGAAGGTGGGTTAGCAGTACCAAACCTGGAGCTTTACTATAAAGCAGCAGTCATCAAAACCATCTGGTACTGACCAAGAAATAGAGTGGAGGATAAATGGAATAGGCTAGGCACAGGAAACGCAGTAGTAAATGACACTAGTAGTGTAGTGTTTGATAAACCCAAAGACTCCAGCTTCTGGGATAGGAACTCAGTATTTGACAAAAACTGCTGGGGAAACTGGAAGATAGTATGGCAGAAATTAGGCATAGACCAACATTTGACACCTTATACTAAAATAAGGTCAAAATGAATGCATGATTTAGACATGAGAGGTGATACCATAGGTAAATTAGTAGAGAAAGGAATAGTATACTTATCAGATCTTTGGAAAGGAAAACAGTTTATGACCAAACAAGAGATAGAGTATATTATAAAATGTAAAATGGATGATTTTGATTACATTAAATTAAAAAATTTTTGTACAAACAGAAGCAATGCATCCAAAATTAGAAGGGAGGCAGAAAGCTGGGAAACAATTTTTATGGCCAGTACTTCTGAAAAAGGCCTCATTTCTAAAATATATAGGGAACTAAATCAAATTTATAAGAATCCAAGTCATTCCCCAATTGAGATATGAACAGGCAGTTTTCTGATGAAGAAACCAAAGCTATCTATTCCCATATGAAAAAATGCTCTAAATCTCTAATGATTAGAGAGATGCAAATTAAAACAACTCTGAGGTACCACCTGACACCTATCAGATTGGCTAAAATTACAAAAAAGGAAAATAAATGTTGGAGAAGCTGTGGAAAAATTGGAACACTAATGCATTGTTGGTGGAGCTGTGAACTGATCCAACCATTCTGGAGAGCAATTTGGAATTATGCCCAAAGGGTGATAAAGCTGTGCATACCCTTTGACCCAGAAATACCACTTTTGGGTCTTTTTCCCCAAAGAAATCATGGAAAGGGGAAAGGGACCCACATGTACAAAAATATTTATAGCTGCTCTTTATGTGGTGGCAAGGAATTGGAAGATGAGGGGATGCCCATCAATTGGGGAATGGCTGGACAAGTTGTGGTATATGAATAAAATGGAATACTATTGTGCTGTAAGAAATGATGAGCAGGAGGAGTTCAGAGAAACCTGGAGGGTCTTACGTGAGCTGATGATGAGTGAGATGAGCAGAACCAGAAGAACATTGTACACAGTATCATCAACATTGAGTGTTGATCTACTGTGATGGACTATATTCTTCTCACCAATGCAATGGTACAGAAGAATTCCAGGGAACTCATGATAGAAGAGGATCTCCAAATCCAGGGGGAAAAAAAAAAGAACTGTGGAGTATAGATGCTGAATGAACCATACTATTTCTTTTGGTTTTGGTGCTGTTGTTTTTCTATTTTGAGGTTTTTTGTCATTGCTCTGATTTTTCTCTTATAACATGACTAATGCAGAAATATGTTTAATGTTATTGTGTGTGTTTATATATATATATATATATAAAACCTATGTCAGATTACCTGCTGTCTAGGGGAAGGGGGAGGGAGGGAGAAAAATCTGAAATTGGAAAGCTTGTATAAACAAAAGTTGAGAACTATCTTTACATGTAATGGGAAAAAAATAAAATACTTTATTAATTTTTTAAAAAAGAGTAGAGGGTTTGGAATATGACATTCCAGAGGGCAAAAGAACTAGGATTACAACCAAGAATCACCTACCCAGCAAATATGAGTTTAATCATTCAAGGGGAAAGGAGATACTTAATGTAATAGAGGATTTTCAAGCATTCCTGATGAAAAAAATCAGAGCTGAATAGAAAATTTGATTTTTAAATACATGACTCAAGAGAAGCATAAAAAAGGTAAACAGGAAAAATAAATCATAAGGAACTAAATAAGGTTAAACTACTTACCTTTCCAAATGGGAAGATCATACACTAATCTTCTAATAACTTTATCACTATTAGGCTAGTTAGAATTCTACATAGAAAAAGGGCACAGAAGTGAGTCAATAGTATTAATGGAAAGGCAAGAAAGAGGGATACCCTGGGAGAGGGGGGAAGGGAGAATAAGAATGGGGAAAATTATCTCACATAAAAGAAGCATGCAAGGAAGAACTTTTACAATGGAAGGGGAAATGGTGGGAGGTCGAGTGTGGGCAATGTTTGAACTCACATCTAAATTATTTCAAAGAGGGAAATATACACACGCATTTACACACACACACACACACACACACACACACACACACACACACGTTGATAGAAATCTTTTTACCCAAAAGGGAAGTAGGAGAAGGTGATAAAAGAAAGGAGAAAGCTGGTGATAAAAGGGAGGTCAGATAAAAGAAGGCAGTGGTCAGAAGCAAAACAGACTTTAGAGGAGAGACAGGATAAAATGAGAGAAGGATAAACAGAAGAAAATAAGATGGAGAGAAATGTAAAGTTTGTAATCATAACTGTGAATGTGAATGGGATGTACTTACCCACAAAACAGAAATGGGTAGCAGAGTGGATTAGAAACTAGAATCCAACAATATGTTGTTTACAAGAAACACACTTGAAATAGAGAGATACATACATAAGAGACAGGAGCAGAATATATTATGTTTTTGGCTGAGGTAGCAATCAGATCTCAGGCAAAGCAAAAGCCAAATAGACCTAATTAAAAGAGATAAGCATTTAAACTACAATTTGCTAAAACTTATCATAACAATGAAGTAATATCAATACTAAACATATATGTACCAAATGGCATAGCATCCAAATTCTTTTTTGTTTTTGTTTTTGTTTCGTTTTTGGTGAGGCGATTGGGGTTAAGTGACTTGCCCAGGGTCACACAGCTAGTGTTAAGTGTCTGAGGCCGGATTTGAACTCAGGTCCTCCTGACTCCAGGGCCGGTGCTCTATCCACTGTGCCACCTAGCTGCCCCAGCATCCAAATTCTTAAAGGAAAAGTTAAATGAATTACAGAAGGAAATAGACAGTAAAACTATACTAATGGGGGACCTCAACTTTCCCCTCTCAGAATTAGATAAGCCTAATCAAAAAATAAACAGGAAAAAAAGTTAGGGAACTGAATAGAATTTTAGGAAAGTTAGATATGACAGATCTCTAGAGAAAACTAAATGGGAAAGAAATATTCCTTTCTCTCAGTTATACAAGGCATCCTCACAAAAAGTGACCATATATTAGGCTATAAAAGTCTCATAAACAATTAATAATTTCATTAAAGAGAATGACAACAATAAGACAACATGCCAAAATTTGTGACATGCAGATCAAGTAGTACTTAGGGAAAATGTATATGTCTAAATGTATACCTCAATAAAATAAAGAAAAAACAGATTGAAGAATTGGTCATGCAATTTTAAAAGCTGGAAAAAGAACAAATTAAAAATCTCCAATTAAATACCAAATTGAAAATCCTGACAATCAAAGGAGAGATTAGTAAAATTGAAAGTAAGAAAACCATTGAACTAATAAACAAAAGTAGGAGATGGTTGAGGGGGGGATAATAAAATAGATGACATTGGTTAATTTGATTTTTTAAAGAAAGAAAAATAAATTATGAGTCAAAAATGAAAAGCATGAATACACCATGAATGAAGATGAAATTAAAGCAATTTTAGAAACTATATTGTCCAACTGTATGTCAATAAATCTGACAATATAAGTTAAATGGATGAATATATGCAAAAACATAAATTACCCAGATTATAACAGAAGAAAAATGAAATATTTAAATAACCCTATCTTTAAAAAAGAAATTGAACAAGTCATTAATGAGTTCCCTAACAAAAAATCCTCAGGACCAGAAGGATGAGTGAATTCTATCAAATATTTAAAGAACTATTAATTCCAATACTTTATAAAGTATTTGGAAAACTAGGCAAAGGATTCTTAATAAATTCCTTTTATGGCACAAATGTTTTTGATACCTAAACCAGGAAGAACAAAAACAGAGAAAGAAAACCATAGACTAAGTTCCTTAACAAATATCAATGCAAAATTTTAAAATAACATATTAGAAAGGAGATTATAGCAATATATACAAAGATCATATACTATAAACAGGTGGGATTCATACCAGGAACACAAGGGTTATTCAATATTAGGAAACATATCTATATGTGTATGTGTATGTGTGTGTATATATATATATAAAACCTATATCGGATTGCCTGCTGTGGGGGGGGGGGGGAGGGAGAGAGAAAAATTTGAAATTGGAAATCTTATGTAAACAAATGCTGAAAGCTATCTCTACATGTAACGGGAAAATAATAAAATACTTTTATTTTTAAAATATGAGGAAACATATCATCAGAATTGATCATACCAATAACAAAAACAACAAAAACCATATGATTATATCAATAGATGCAGAAAAAGCCTTTGACAAAATGCAATACCCATTTCTATTAAAAAAAAAAAACACTAGAGGAGGCAGCTAGGTGGTGCAGTGGATAAAGCACTGACCCTGGATTCAGGAGGACCTGAGTTCAAATCCAGCCTCAGATACTTGACACTTAGTAGCTGTGTGACCCTGGGCAAGTCACTTAACCCACATTGCCCTGCTGCAAAAAAATAATTAATTAATTAATTGAAAAATAAAATAAACTAAAACAGTAGGAAGGATATAAATGATTTGCAGAGAAAGAAACCAAAATTATTGGCATATGAAAAAATACTCTAAATTGCTATTGATTAGAAAATGCAAATTAAAACAACTCTGAGGTACCACCTCACACTTATCAGAATGGCTATTAGGCCAAAAAGGAAAATTATAAATGTTGGAAGGGATTTGGGAAAACTAGGACATTAATGCACAGTTGGTAGAGTTGTAAACTGATCCAGCCATTTGGAAGAGCAATTCAGAACTGTGTCCAAAGAGCTATAAAACTGTGCCTATCCTTTTATCCAGCAATACCACTGCTAGGTCTGTATCCCAAAAAGATAAAAAGGGAGGGAGAGACAAAAATATTTATAGCAGCTCTTTTTGTGGCAGTTAAGAATTGGAAATTAGGGGGATGTCCATCAATTGGGAGATGGTGGCACAAGTTGTGGCATATGATTGTAATGGAATATTATTGTGCTATAAGAAATGACAAATAAGATGATTTCAGAAAAACTAGGAAAGATATACATTACAAAGTGAAGTAAGTAGAAGCAGGAGAATATTGTACACAGTAACAGCAATATTGTTCAATGAAGAACTGTGAATGACTTGGCTAATCTCAGAAAGACAACGATCCAATACAATTCCAAATAACCCATGACGAAAAAATGCTATTCACCTCCAAAGAGAAAACAGATGAACTTTGAATGCATATTGAAGCATACTTTTTAAAACTTTGTTTACTTTTGTTTTATTTTGTTTGTGTTTTCTTTTGCAACATGGCTAATATGGAAATGTAATACATGTGTAATTTCACATGTATAATTGATATCATTTGCTTGCCTTCTCAAGGAGATAGGAGGTGTAAGAGCAAGAGGCAGAATTTGGAACGCAAAAAAAAATTTTTTTTAATGATTGTTTTAAAAAATTTACATGTAATTGGGGGGCAGCTAGGTGGTGCAGTGGATAAAGCACCGGCCCTGGATTCAGGAGGACCTGAGTTCAAATTCTGCCTCAGACACTTGACACTTATTAGCTGTGTGACCCTGGGCAAGTCACTTAACCCTCATTGCCCTGCAAAAAAAGCCAAAACAAAAAAAAATTTACATGTAATTGGGAAATAGCAAAATAAATTAAGTGTTTTTTTAAAAAACCATAAAACATCTACTAAATAAGAAGGCAAGATATAGAAAAACAAAAACATTAGAGTTAACCTATAAACCTGAGTCACACCCTCCCATCAATACAAGAGCAAACAGAAAAATATGAGTATGTAATTAGAGAAACCTATCAGGAAGGCATATAAGTGGGAGAAGCCCATATGTTTTGGGCAACTCACAACTCTAGTCTACAATCCTTGATATTCTTGAAATCTTTAGAGAACAGTACATATTAGGCATCACTTACTGGTAAAACCATTTTTCTGCTATCAACTCTGCTGATGCCCTCAGCTGGGGAAAGATGTCCGTTCCTCTTTTACTCTCTGGTTACTGAAGCAGTCTTAACTCTTTTAATACATAGCCACCCTTGTCAGGGTGTTGAGGAAGTGGTAACTAACCTCTTTTAGTAAAAATGTATCGGCATTACAATTTTAAATGAAATAACAGCAGCTTTGATCCTGGGGGTCTGTAGCTTTTGAGGTCAGAGGAGCCTCGTCAACTATTCAGCAAATGCCTTTCTTCAAATCAGCCTAGCTCCCAGTACATCAGCGGAAAAGCCTGCATTTCCCCTTCTCCTTTCCCTTTCCTTAAACAGTCGAACAGGTGAGTCAGACTTATATAGAAACTGTAGAAGAGTCGTGTCAAACTTAAATAAATCCCTACAGCCTGTATTGATGGAGAAAAACACAAAGAGTTTTGACTCTTCTCCGCTAGAAGACCTGAAAGCTCAAGAAAGTTACCCCAACAGGTTTTTCCACTCTCTCAAATTGTTGGTGGCAACAAAGTTGCCAACACAGTACAGCTTTTCTCTAGCCAATCGGCTCTCTGCAAAGCAATACCTCTTTCAATCAGGACAACTAGTCCTGTAAAGCAGGTGAAGAGTCTTAGATCAGCAGTTTCAGATCAAAGAAGCAATTTTCTTTCTGTATCCTCTCTCTTTTTTTTTTCTTTGATCTTCTATCATCTGATGTTTCATTTTTTAATATGCAGTTTCACTTGCTGTCCTCTTGTGTCTTGTATGCCCTCCCAGCTCCTTCTGATTACTCTTGGGCTCATCTCCTATGGTTATTGCCTTCTAATGCCTCAAAGCATGGTCTTCTCTTAAGTAATGACCAACTCAGGTTGGAAAATCCAAATCTACAGTTCCACTGGGTATGGCACAAACCAACAATATACAAATTTTCCCATAGTCTACAAACGGTTCTTGAATTTATAGTTTCCTACCTATATTTTTCAAAACTCTGAAGATAATTACAGGTAAATGAACCTATGGATCACAATTCCTTATAGCCATCTCTATCTCAGTCAGTCATCTTGCCTATGAGCATGATTTCAGATCCTCTAAATAAATTTATCTGAAAGTGTTTTTCCCCCCTCTCTGTCTCTCTTAGGTCTCAAGAATTGTCTCGAGATACTTTTCTCATGCAAATATCCCTTTTCTGTCCCTTTCAGCAAATAAAATGCTCATACAGTATATAAAAAAGGTTAATACCACACATAGGTATGTAAATATGTTCTCCCTAATGAGTATGGATGAAGCATCTCTCTGGTTTAAAGAAATAAGGTATGAGACTAGTATTAGGAAACAGGTTAGTTAATGGCAGAAATTTATATCCCAGGGGCATCTAGGTGGTGCAGTGAATAGAGCACTGGCCCTGGATTCAGGAGGACCTGAGTTCAAATCCAGCCTCAGACACTTAACACTTACTAGCTGTGTGACCCTGGGCAAGTCACTTAACCCCAATTGCCTCACCAAAAAAGAAAGAAAGAAAGAAATTTATGTCCTATGACTTTTTCAGGAACTACAAAAATCATCAATTTCTTACTCATTCCTGACTTACTGAAGTACCTTTTTATTTACTTGAAGTAGAACTTCCTGTCCCTACTAGTATTGCTAGGGATTCTTAAGGAAGGAGCTTTCTGTTGGTACTCTGGGGCAAAACCCTAGACTCCACACCTTCCTTATGGCTTTGCCTCTGAGGTCCTTTCCAAGTCTTAACCTATGATCCAAAGTTCATTGATAAGTACAAGAGAAGTTGGCATTTATATGCCACTTAAAAGCTTACCCAGTGACTTATATGCAGTAGCTCCTTTGATACTCACAATATAGTAGTCCTATTCCATATAATTTTCACCCTCCAATGGAAACATTGGTAGGGTGGGTATATTTCAAAAATCAAACACTTGGTTGCCTAAACATCCACTGATTGCTCCACTTTAGCTTTGATAAGGCATCCACCAGGGAAAACCAAACCAATATTTCAGGATTTTCAGTAGGACACTTTTGCCAGTTGCTATAAGCAACAAACTTAGGGTTTCAAAGGGGCTCAATTCTTTTTTTTTTTTTGTGGCAGAGCAATGGGGGCTAAGTGACTTGCCCAGGGTCACACAGCAAGTAAGTGTCAAGTGTCTCAGGCTGGATTTGAACTCAGGTCCTCCTGAATCCAGGGCCAGTGCTTTATCCACTGCACCACCTAGCTGCCCCAAAGTGGCTCAATTCTACTGCCCCCTTGATGTTTCTCTTTCTCTATGCTTTATCTTTTTGCCATTTCACTATGCACTGATACCTCTGAGGTGAGAAAAGCATGGCAGAGAGGACGAAATTCCTTTAAGTTAATTTCACTCTTAGAAAGGGAGGAATGGTTTGGAGGGAAGGGTTTGAAAAAATAGGAAGCTGTTCCATGAACTCTGATTTAAAGATTTCCCTTCAATTTTAATGAGCCCTTTTCCATTTAGCATAGATAATGGAGTTGTGCTGCTTTCTTGAAGTATCTCAGACTTTCCTTCCATGCTGTATTTGCTACAAGTTTTGAAACAACACACTTTTTTTTTGCCAAGATTGGCTAAGTGGTTGCCAATAAAACTCTCATTTATAAATTAATCTCTCCCATTGAATGAAGGGAAGTAATTGACAAAACTATCATAAAAATCTAGATCTAAGATAGTAATTGCAGGACAATCTGGTAACAATAAATAGATAGTTCTTATCAACCTCTCCTACCTACTGAGCTCCCATCATTTGATCTAAGGAGCCTTTCTCAGTGGAAGGAATGTGGCTCTGTACCTCTTTATTTGTAGAGTGATTTTATCAAATTCTTATAATGGAGATCTGCTCTTAGGACCTAGCAAAATGTATTGCATACACCAGTCCAGGGCTTTCCAAACTTTTTGGATTTCACACACAAAAACTGTGAGTATATACCCCCAAGATATTTGTTGATAGGCTGTCTAAATAAGTAAATAGACATATTTAGTTAATACATAAATATACACCAAGTGCCAGTCACTATGTCAAGCACTGGTGAAAGAAAAGCAAAAATAAGACTCTTTCCTTCCAGACTCTCATCTTATAAGGGGGAAGACAACATGCAAATAACCATTATAAATTAAATACATGTAATACTACTGTACTAATAATTGTGTGTGTATATATATATATATGTGTATGTGTGTATATTATGTAACACAGAAAAAAGAAACATAAAAATAAGAGAACAATGAAATAATATTTGATGCTAAGGTCAATAGGAAGCCACTAAACTTTGTCAATTGGGCAGTGATGTGGTCAGACATGCACTTGAGGAAAAATGCTTTGGTGACTGTGTGGCAGATGGTCTGGAATGAGAAGAGACTAGAGGCAGAGAAATCAATTAAGAGGCTATAGCTTGGTTTTGGGGTGGGGTTTTTTGACTGTTTTCTCTCACAACCTAGCTAATGTGGGAATGTTTCCCATGACTACTCATGTATAACTTATTTTGAATTGCTTGAGTTCTTGTGGGTGGGGGGTTGGAATGGAGGAAGAGAAGTTGGGACACAAAGTTTTTAAAAATCGATGTTAAAATTTGTTTTTACATGTATTTTGGAAAATAAAATTCTATTCAATACAAAAAAAAAGAGGCTATAGCAATAAAGGTGATGAGGGCATCAGGGGTGAGTGTGAGAAGAGAAAGGGAATGATGGGAGAGATACTATAAGGGTAGAAACGATCAGATTTAGCAACAGATTGAATGCATATGGTAAAAGAGAGTGAGGAATTGAAAATAACACTGAAGTGACTGGAAGTAAGGTGGTACCCTCAAAGAGAAATAATGAAGTGTGAGAGCTGGGTAGGTTTTGGGGAAAAGATAATGCAATGAAATCAGAAGAGTGGATGACAGTCCATCCATATTTGCTCATTTAATGAGACTTACTTTGTCCCATCCAAAATGAAAAGAGAATGGGTGGGACTCATTCACTGATCAATAAACTGTCCCATAGCACAGAGCTCTCAATTGTAAGGATAGCGGAAGTGGGTATACTGGGATTTTCTTGATGTCTCCTGAACAGCTACTGCTGTGGGCACCTGTAGATCATAATTGCTCTAAGGAGGAGCTGAAAGCTATCTAGACCCTGATTTCACTGATACAGGGAATTCCTGGGTAGAGGAATGTGTGTGTGTGTGTGTGTGTGTGTGTGTGTGTGTAATATGTATGTATGTATAGAATTAGTGTTCTTTCCACCATATCATGGGATTACTTTAAGTAGGAAAGGAAAAAACATCTGTGTCTAATCTTCTTCCTCATATGGTCAGAAGGTAGGACTGAACTAGGTGACTGCGAACCAGGAAGAGAAGAAGCTGGTCTGTTGCCAATTTGCACACGCTGACTCACTGGGTGTGAGTGAATCTTTTCATTCTTTAATCTCTTCTTTTATAAAATGGAGACAATTGTGTGTCCAACTACCCCCATGCCAAAGATGTTGGAAAAATATTAAATGAATTGACACATTTGGAAATAATGTTTAAAAATACCTAGATTTAAATGAGTCTTTTTTAAAAAAAGAGAGAGAGACATCTGTGTTGTTCCAAGACTCAGCACTGAATTTGTTTAAATTGACTAAATTCGGAATCACAGAATTTTAGAGCCAGAAAAGATCTTGGAGGCTAGCTAATCCAACTCTTCCTGGAACAACAATCCCCTCCATCACATTTCCAGGAGAGGTGACCCCGTCTGTGCTGAAAGACATGAAGGGGAGTTCACTGCCTCCTGAACAGCCCATCTGGAGCAGTTTGAGTTTTTAGGAACTTTTTCCTGACGTCATGCCTGAAATTTGTCTTTTTTAAATTTCCACTAGTTGCTGCAGTTCTGCACTCTGGGCCCAAGCAAAACAAGTCTAATCTCTAGCTCTTCAAATATTTGAAGACAATGTTCTTGGATGGCTAATGTCCATCTTGAATTGTGGCACCTAGAACCAAACAACACTATTGTGGATGTGGACAGACCCAGAAGGAGGGAAGTGAGATCATCACTTCCTTCTTCTCTGTCGCTATTTGATTGTTAGCTTCTTGAGGGCAGCAGGTACATCAGTCACCTTTGCATCTCTCTTCCTTTGCCCCTCTCCCCAGACACCACAGTGCCTCCCTAGCATAGAACCTTGAACAGAAGAACATATGCAGGGATACAAGTATAGTGTAGGGGAAAGAGTCCTGGACCTCTTGATACTTACTACCTACATGACCTTGGGCAAGTCATCTAACCTACAAAATAAATACAAAGGCCTCTTCATCTGAAAAATGAGGGGGCTGGACTCATTGGTTTTCTTAGGTGATTTGTGGAAAGCAGTCTCCCTCATTGACATGCCTGCTTCCCAAGAACTCTTGATCTTAAGCAGTGTTAGCTCTCCTCCTTCAAAAAATATTTGTCAAAGGCCAGCTTGATGGCTAGCACTGGGCTAGGTCCTGTGGGAGATAAAAAGACCAGTAACATGGCTTCTGGGCATCTGTGACAGCAACGATAGGCCAGGGAATTAGATCAATGTCATCAGCTTGGAAAATTCAAGACGAATAAAACTGAATTAATCTCTATTGAACTCTCATTCTCTGTTCAGGGTAAACTCAACTTGACTCTACCCTCCATTTCCTTGAACCTGAGGACATAAAACCTGAGTAAGGGCCCTGGGGACCATGAGGAATAGGGATTCCCTGCTTCTCACATGGGCTTCAGTTTCTAGGAAATTGAATCAGTAACTTTCTCTATAAGGGCTTGGACTTTTCTCCTTTTAATTGGCACCTTAGTACCCAATTAACCAATAAACACACTAATTAAAAGGACAATAATAGAATAGCTGAATTAACAGGAGAGGAAGAAATGCTCAAAATAAAGGGCTTGAATTTCAGAAACCTTAACCCTTTCACTGTTTCCTTGTGCCCACGGATGGAGATGATATTGACAGGGGGACCATGCATCACAACACACTCTGTTGGAAGAAATATCAAGAGGAATCATGAGGACAGCTTTGATTCTTCTGCTCAAGAAGTTCCAGCGGTTCTTTATTGTTCCTAAGATAAAACCTCTTTATCTGATATTTAGAGTCTTTCATGACCTGGCTCCAGACCAACTTTCCAGGTTTATCACACCCCTTCATGAACTCTGTCCCAGCCAAAGTGGCCTCCTTGTGATTTCCTGTACACAACATCCATCTCCCATTTCTGGGCCTTTGTACCTGCTGAGAGCGCAGTCCCTCCTTACCTCCGCCTCTATGATCCTCGGCTTTCTTCAAGGCTGAGTTCACAAGCCACCTTCCCCAAAAGGCCCTTCCTTATCTCTTTTTTGTAAGGGCCCTATCTCCCCACTACCCCAAAATACTTTGTACTTATTTTGCAAACATTTCCTACTTGCTTCTCTGTGGGTATGCTCTTCTCTTCTCTGAACAATTTAGTTCCTAGAGGAGGGCAAAGGCTGTTCTGGTTTTTTGTTTGTTTGTTTGTTTTTTGCGGGCAATGGGGGTTAAGTGGCTTGCCCAAGGTCACACAGCTAGTAAGTGTCAAGGGTCTGAGGTAGAATTTGAACTCAGGTCCTCCTGAGTCCAGGGCTGGTGCTCTATCCACTGTGCCGCCTAGCTGCCCCTGCTATTCTGTTTTAATTTTTGTTTCTCAAGGGCCTAGCACAGTACCCAGCACATAGAGGGTTATGAATAAATGCCTTTTGAATAAATCCTCACTGGAGCTTGGCAATATACAGCCTCCTTCTTTTCAGAGCTACACCTCTGTGACTGAGAAGACAGTGACTCCAAGGGGTGTGCTGGACCCAGCTCACAGCAGGTTGGGAGACACATGTTAAACTTTCGGGATGAGCATGTACATCTTGGAAGTTGGCAAATGCTACAAAATGGGGTTTGATTTATTGTTTTGTTGGCTGGCTATCTAGGTTTAAGAAAGTGATGGCAAATGTTAATGAAGATTAAACTTAAAGGTGTGTTTTAAGCAGCACACTCCTGCTCCAACCTCCAACCTCCCCCCACCATGATGATCCTTCAAGTGTCAAATTTGGAGGTGTTAAATTTTGTTTCCCTCCCTGTCCCCTTACAAAAAACAAACAAAAAATCAACATTCCCCCCCCCCAAAAAAAACAAAACAAAACACAGCTCGGAGAACTGCTAGGGAAAAACATAGTACCAGTTTATTTGTCCCAAGAACAAGCAGGCATGAATCATGCAGAGACCCCTTCACCTCAGTTTCTTTGCTCACTGGTTACAGGGTGTTAGTTTCATTAGCAAGATACAAAGCAAATACTATGACAAGAATGAACGTAATGCAAATCAGTTTAACAATTTCAGTTATAACAAGTATGTAGGAACTATCGATCAGTTTGATAGTTCGACTTAACAGAAACACTATGATAAGATTATATGATAACCAAAAAAGGGTTTGGCAAGGAGGAGGATGCCCAGATATTTTTATAAGATAAGGATTTACTATCCTGGAGAAAGAAGTCAGCAGATAGCTAGCTCAGTTTGGAGCCTTTCTTCTCTCTTTATCAAATTCTTATTCTCCTTAATAAATGCTTAAAAGTCTAACTCTCGCTAAAGCTTATATTTTATTGGCGACCACTCACTAGATATTTTAGACAGTTTAGCTAGAATTTTAGCCCTTAACATCCCTAAAGTGGAGATTATTATGAGACTGATAATCGATTTATCCATACTATTAATATAACTGTCTTTCCTTTCCCTACTCAAGAGACACCTCCATTGGGCTCTCCCTGTGGTCACTCACAGTATTGCAATAAAACTTGGGAAACTGAGTCACTAAGTCTTGTAATTCTTTTGTGACGCCTCACCCATCCCACATCAATTGTACATGTATAACCTATATCAGATTTCTTACTGTCTTGGAGAGGAGGGAGGGGGACAGAAAAATTTGGAACTCAAAATCTTACAAAAATGAATGTTGAAAACTATATTTACATGTAATTGGAAAAAAATACTATCAAGTGGAAGGAAAAAAGATTGTCCTACTTTTTTCTATGTGTCCCCAGAAGCATCACAGTGTCTGGCACAAAATAGACACTAAGTAAATGCTTATTGATTGCCTGATTGATTTGCCTTGTCAGACCACACTTGAAGACCTCTAATGAGGGAACGTCTACCATTTACCTAGACATCACATATAGTAAGCATTTAACAAGTGCTTGTTGATTTTTCCAATATTGTACTCAATATTAATAATATGAACATAGTTTTAAGATTTTACATTTACCCCTACTAAGTTTCATCTTCTTAAATTTGTACCTGAGTGTGGACTGAAATAGACAAGCTTAAATTGGCCTGTTGGAAGCTTTCACCATAGATGCTCCCCACTCTGAAGTTCAGGGACAGAGTAACTTCTCCTCTTTGGCATTGGCATTGGCTTCAAGGGTAGCAGGTCACTGATAATGGGTAGAGGTGGAAAGACCACAATGTCTCAGTTAATGTGAGGCCAGAAGAAATCAGCCTATGGACAAAGCCTATGGATGTTGACTTGGATGGGTCACGAAGGGTAGATCCTAGAACAAAGAACAAGAAATGTAGTGTCCACAAGCAGACAGCCTGTCTGAGAACCAGAAAAATAATTTAGGAGCAGAAGGTCTAAGAGTCAGGCACAGCCCAAGGTCATTGTTCAAACAACAAGCCTTAAGCTGAGCAGAAAAACTGCATACTTCACATTTTGAATAAGTTGGGATCCTTTTACCAAGGGTTCTTGATGTGGAGTCAATGAAAGGGTGGTGGGGGGAGAGGGAGCTATAAATTTGGACTGGGAAAAAGTGACATATTTATTTAATATAATTAGTCTCCTTTATAATCTTTGGTATTTTATTTGATGCATTAAAAAATATCATTGTCGGGCAGCTAGATGGCGCAGTGGTTAAAGCACCGGCCCTGGATTCAGGAGTACCTGAGTTCAAATCCAGCCTCAGACACTTGACACTTACACTTAACCCGCATTGCCTGCAAAAAAATAAATTAATTAAAAAAAAAAATCATTGTGACAAGGTCCCATTGGTCTCACCTTTCCTGGCAAAGGGATCCACAACACAAACATGGTTTAAAAACCCCTGTTTTAAGTCCATACCCAACAAATGAGCTTCATCCCTGGATAGCTCCTGGTAGTGCGCCCCACCCCTCCTTCCCTGCCAGTGGCAAACTTGTGCATTTGGGTGCATGGAGGACACACTCTCTCTAAAGGAAGTGTCATGCCCTTTTGAGGTTTTCAAAGGACTTTCATTTCTAGTAATAATGGGGAAGTAGCCAGTGGGTTAAAAGGCTCCTGTCTCTGCCTCTCCCCCAACTTCTGTTCTTTTACTTTGACTTTCAAGAAAATTATATGCATATACAAACAAACAGCCAGTCTTTTTGACACAAAGAAATGAAGTCGGTTGGTCTGTACACATTTAGAAAGCAAGAGGTTGGGGCCAGAAGCTTGGCCACTCTGCTCCCTTCAAAAAGAGGGGGTCCTAAATTCCTAATTGATGCCTTTTAAAAAAATACTCATGGGGGGGGGGTGGCTAGGTGGCACAGTGGATAAAGCACCTGCCCTGGATTCAGGAGTTCAAATCCAGCCTCAGACACTTGACACTTACTAGCTGTGTGACCCTGGGCAAGTCACTTAACCCTCATTGCCCTGCAAAAAAAAAAAAAGAGGGGGTCCTAGACTAGAATTAGATCTATCTGCTCCCTTAAATATTATTCATCTAGGGGATGCAGTTTTCAGGTTCAAGATAAACTTTTTTTTTCTTTTGTTTTCCCAAGATAAACTTGTAACTGCTGTTTGTTAATGGGGAGAGAAGGACGCCCAAACTTTATATCTAAAGCTTGACTTTCCACCAGACAGCAGTTCCATATAGCACATATAGGAAATAGCAAATAAGCCCCATCTATTTGATAGCAAAATGGAAATCAAAAAAAAATATACATAGGAGAATATATTCCAGACAATCCAGAGTGATAGAGGTAACTACAACTGGGATAGAGGTAACTTGGCTCAAATAATGGAGAGAGTCCCAGATCTCCCCCAAAGGGAAATCCCCTCTAGTGTCACAAGCTGGGGAGAGGGACATGATGGAGACTGCCATCTCCGCTCATGTTGCTTCTTCCCAGAGTCTTTTCCTTCACTCATCTGAAGTGGACTTGGCATCATTCACCTTCTCTCTTGAGGCTGGAAGCCAGAAAGGATGAAAGAGACTGAAGAGACTCAGACAGACTGAAGAGCTCACTTCTCTCCTGCTCTTGCCAACTCCACCCCATCTCCTCATGCAGGTGAGGAGTATTGATCTCCACCAATGCCAAAGAGTTTTGGGAGTTGGGTTATAACTGAAGAGACATTAATCTTGTTCTTGGACCCAGAGAGAAGAACCAGGAGCAATGGGAGGAACTTTCAGGGGGAAAAATAGATTTAGGTTCAATGAAGGAAAACCTTCCAAGCAATTAGAGTGGTCAAAGATTAAATGGGCTGCTTTGGAAAGTCATGGGTTCTGGTTTTACATAAACCGATATATGTGTCTGTGTGTATATAAATATATTCATATATATATATATTTACGTGTGTATATATGTATATATCTACATATATATTCATGTTTAATTGTATCCTTTGATACGGGGTGGGGGGGGGAAGGAGGAAAAAAACTACACAGCAGAGAACAAAAGAAAACAGAAGGAAGCACAGAAAAGATGAGTAGCTTTGAAAACAATGTATAGTATTTATTACATAGTTTTTCCCCCAAAAAAGGAAATGGTCTGAAATGGAAATTCATGGTTTTATATCCAATGCTCTCTTTATGTCCTGCTGTGTATGTGAAAATGTTCTTTTTTTTTTTCTAGTTTTGTCTTTAAGTTGAAAATGAATAAAATTTTTTTCTAAAGTCACGAGTTCCCCTTTGATGAGAGGTCTTTGAGGCAAAGACCAGATAACCATTTGGGGTATGATGAAGAGGGGATCCTCGTTCAGGTTGGACTAGACGTTCCTGAGGTCCCTTTCACTTTATACACTGTCATTCTTTCTCTGTTTTTGAGTAATCAAGCCAAAAAAAACGCCCAACTTTTCTTCTGCATTCATTAACTAAATAGTGTATTGGGAGAGGGGCCAGTTTCCATCTTTACTCCCCTACTTTTCTTGTTTAAAAATCTTTGTACCCTGGTGCATTGTATTCAGTGGCTATTTTGTAATTTCCTTAGTGCTTTAGTTATTTCTTCTACATCCCCACCACTGCACTCCTGCAGAATCCACACAGCTGCTTGCTGAACCAGAACACCGGACTAAAGCAAGAGATCTTATTTTCAACACTCATCCAAATGTGTTCGTCCACAGGCTAATTTCTTTCAGGCTTTAGGCTTGTGTGCATGGGCTAGTTAGCATGATAAGCCCTAGAGCTAGTAACCTCCTTGGACCTCAGTTTCCCCCTCTGTAAAATAAGGTCTTCTGCTCTTCCTTCCAGCCCTAAATCAAAGATTCCATGGTCATTATTCGCTTCCCTTTCTATACCCATTCCAAACGTTTGTTGGTTAAACATTGGCCTGAGAAGGATATTAACAATATGTATGATTCTGCTATAAGAGAAAAGGCAGAGGGGCAGCTAGGTGGCGCAGTGGATAAAGCACCGGCCCTGGATTCAGGAGTACCTGAGTTCAAATCCGACCTCAGACCCTTGACACTTACCAGCTGTGTGACCCTGGGCAAGTCACTTAACCCCCACTGGCCCGCAAAAAAAAAAGAGAAAAGGAGGTTTTAAACTTGGCAAAGGATTATGTTTTGTTTTAGTTTTTTGCAGGGCAATGGGGGTTAAGTGACTTGCCCAGGGTCACACAGCTAGTAAGTATCAAGTATCTGAGGTTGCATTTGAACTCAGGTCCTCCTGAATCCAGGGCTAGTGCTCTATCCACTGAGCCACTTAGCTGCCTCTTGGATTATGTTTTAATAATCAATCTAAGATCAAATCAGATCTAAATAATTGGAAAGATATCAATTGCTCATGGATAGGCAGAGCTAATATAGTAAAAATGACAATACTGCCTAAATTAATTTACTTATTCAGTGCCATACCAATCAGGCTACCTAAAAATTATTTTATACAGCTAGAAAAAATAATAACAAAATTCATCTGGAAAAACAAAAAATCAAGATTATCCAGGGAAATAATGAAAAAAAATTCACAGGAAGGTGGGTTAGCGGTACCAAACCTGGAGCTTTACTATAAAGCGGCAGTCATCAAAACTATCTGGTACTGGCTAAAAAATAGAGTGGTAGATCAATGGAATAGGCTAGGCTCAGGAAATGCAGTAGTAAATGACACTAGTAATGTAGTGTTTGATAAACCCAAAGACTCCAGCTTCTGGGATAGGAACTCAGTATTTGACAAAAACTGCTGGGAAAACTGGAAGATAGTATGGCAGAAATTAGGCTTAGACCAACATCTTACACCTTATACTAAAATAAGGTCAAAATGGATACATGATTTAGACATAAGAGGTGATACCATAGGTAAATTAGGAGAGAAAGGAATAGTGTACCTATCAGATCTTTGGAAAGGAGAACAGTTTTTGACCAAACATGAGATAGAGTATATTATAAAATGCAAAGTGGATGATTTTGATTATATTAAATTAAAAAATTTTTGTACAAACAGAAGCAATGCATCCAAAATTAGAAGGGAGGCAGAAAGCTGGGAAACAATTTTTGAGGCCAGTGCTTCTGATAAAGGCCTCATCTCTAAAATATATAGGGAATTAAATCAAATTTATAAGAATCCAAGTCATTCCCCAATTGAGAAATGGTCAAAGGATATGAACAGGCAGTTTTCTGATGAAGAAAGCAAAGCTATCTATTCCCATATGAAAAAATGCTCTAAATCTCTAATGATTAGAGAGATGCAAATTAAAACAACTCTGAGGTACCACCTGACACCTATCAGATTGGCTAAAATGACAAAAAAGGAAGATAATAAATGTTGGAGAGGCTGTGGGAAAATTGGAACACTAATGCATTGTTGGTGGAGCTGTGAGCTGATCCAACCATTCTGGAGAGCAATTTGGAATTATGCCCAAAGGACGATAAAGCTGTGCATACCCTTTGACCCAGCAATCCCACTTTTAGGTCTTTTGCCCAAAGAAATCATGGAAGGGGGAAAGGGACCCACATGTACAAAAATATTTATAGCTGCTCTTTACGTGGTAGCAAGGAATTGGAAGTTGAGGGGGTGCCCATCAATTGGGGAATGGCTGGACAAGTTGTGGTATATGAATACAATGGAATACTATTGTGCTGTAAGAAATGATGAGCAGGAAGAGTTCAGAGAAACCTGGAGGGTCTTGCGTGAGCTGATGATGAGTGAGATGAGCAGAACCAGAAGAACATTGTACACAGTATCATCAACATTGAGTGTTGACCTACTGTGATGGACTATATTCTTCTCACCAATGCAATGGTACAGAAGAGTTCCAGGGAACTCATGATAGAAGAGGATCTCCAAATCCAAGAAAAAAAAAGAAAGAAAGAACTGTGGAGTATAGATGCTGATTGAACCATATTATTTCTTTTGTTTTGGGTGCTGTTCTTTTCTTTTTCTATTTTGAGGTTTTGCATCACTGCTCTGATTCTTTCTCTTGTAACAGGATTAATGCAGAAATAGGATTAATGTTATTATGTGTATATATATGTGTGTGTATATATATATCTATATGTATATGTATAGATATATAGAGATATAACCTATATCAGATTACCTGCTGTCTAGGGGAGGGGGGAGGGAGGGGAGGGAGGGAGGGAGAAAAATCTGAAATTGTAAAGCATGTATAAACAAAAGTTGAGAACTATCTTTACATGTAACGGAAAAAATAAAATATCTAAAATTAAAAAAAATTAAAAAAAAAAATAATCAATCTAAGGCCGGGGGCAGCTGGGTGGAGCAGTGGATAGAGCACTGGCCCTGGATTCAGGAGGACCTGAGTTTAAATCCAGCCTTAGACACTTGACACTTACTGGCTGTGTGACCCTGGGTCACTTAACCCCAATGCCTCACCAAAAAAAAAAAAAAAATATCTAAGGCCAGGCTGGTTTTTGTACAGTCTTCAAACAAAGAATATTTTGTGTTTTTTTTAAAACATTTTTTTTAAAGTAGAACTTTTTAATCCAGCAAGCTTTTTGTTAGCACCTACTATGTGCCTTGCACTATCCAAGATGTTGGGGATACAGATAACATTAAATACAGTCTTTACAATCCATTGTGGTCGTACACTATTTTGTATTTGAAATGATTGAAATTCTTGTTAGGATTTCTAAAATATTTTCTCCCCGGGGAGAAAAAATAATGAATGAGACTTACTCTGAAATATACTGCTGGCAGAGAATACGGTGGTAAAAAGAAGCATAAACAGATTTAATCTTCTGTTGAGGCGCAGGGGCAGAATTAGTTTGTGACTGTACATACAGGGAGTCCCAAAAGTCTTAGACTGGATGGAAGGTGCCAGGAGGCAAATTTAGGCTTAATGTTAGGAAAAGCTTCATGAAAAATAAGAGCTAACCCTAAGGGCAAAGGGCTGCCTGGGGAGGTAGTGAGTTCTCCTCAGAGTTCTTCACACAGAAGCTGGACCCCTACCAATAGGGGATGATTGAAGACTTACCATTTGAGTACATATGGCCCTTTTGACTCTGAGATTTGGTCACTCTGTAAAGGAATACAAGCCCATGAGATCTGTCCCATTACTCTAATGAAAGACCCTCTTTGGGGATTATAGATCTTCTATTGATTTTTTCCTGTCTTCCCTATCTATCTCTATTCCCAGCTGATTTCACCTTCCCTCCCTTGCAAGAAGTTGGCTTTGTTTCATCATTCAAGAGCCCTGAGCCTTTTGAACGCAGCAGCAGGTAGCAGAAGGAGGGTGAACAAGGGAGCCCCTAATTAATAGGAGTCCCCGAATTCACTTCAAGCATTATATTGTGCAACAAAGTGTCACACAATAGAAGGTGTGTACCTTAATGAGTGAGGTGTTTTACAAAACAACAACAGCAACAACTTCTGTGGAAGCCTAATTGGCTGAGTGTGACAGCTGCTGCCTTCAGTGGCCTGTTTGGTTGAACAAAATCCCTTTGATATCCCAGCAGAACCAGAACTTTCATTGGTTTGTAATCAGCAATGCAAATTGACCTGAACCTATATACTAGTCCAGGACCTAAAAGTAGGTTATTATCTCTCCCACTCCAGTCCATCCTCGACCCAACTCATGATTTTCCTTAAGCACAGATCTCACCATGTCATTCTCCAATGCAATCAAAATTATCACAATTATTAGGCCTCCCGCTAGACCACATATTTTGTCAGTCTTCCTATTGCTTCTAAGATCAAATATAAAATTGGCAGGACAGGACAGACAGGCTAGCCTAGAGGCATCAGGGCACTCTGAGGAAGGGAGAGAAGGCAGCAAGTGTCAGGCTAGACAAACAACCTTCACCACGCCCTTGACCACAATCTCCTCTCAGACATCACGGTAGGAAGCAGTCCCTGTGCGGACACAGCCTGGCAACAGCTGCTCCTGCAAGGGCTATAGCCACACCTCTGGAAGACCCCAAAAAAGAAAGTTCTTCGCATTATCAGATGGTTTGACATCAGAAACTGTGAGAAAAAGGAATATCTTCTCATATTTAATAACTAATTACTGTATTAGCACCAAGGGTTTTCTCTTTTTTTACTTCCTCATCCAGAAACCAACGACTGTGGGAAATTTCTCTTAGAGATTTCCCACTTGATGATCTAATCAGACGGTAAAAGAAATTCTAAGTTTTGGCTAATGAGTATATTCCTGCTCACTGTGTTTGCTCAAATAGGTCCTTATAAAATGATGATCCTCCCTATTATCAAGATAAGTGATATGGAAATTGAGGTCTTTTTGACCAAGATTCGAGTGACCTAAATCACATACCCTAAGTCCAATTCTCCCATTTAATTAACCAATTAGAGGTGATTAGACATCCCTCAGGAACACCTTCTCTTCAAAGGGCATATACACTGTGACCCCCACGGCCATTAGGGGTCTTTTGGTCTGAGAGAGACAGCCAAATGACTATCGTTTTATTAATAACCTGCTGGCCTTATTAATAAAATGATTAAATTACCCAAAAACTGTCTCTTTAATTTTTAATCATAACAACTTTATCAGCAGAAATGACATGAAAGAAGAGGCATGACTGTCTGCTTTGTTGTGGCATCCTAAAGACCATGGGACCTTTCAATCTAACCCACAGCTGAAACCTTCCATATGTATTGTCTTCTCCATTACAATGTGAGCTTCTTTGGAACAGGGACAGTCTTACATTTTATATTTCTATTTTCAGCACTTAGCGCAGTGGTTTGTTTGCACAGAGAAAACATTTAATAAATTCTTTATTCGTCCACCCATCCATCTACCCATCCATGAATTAATTGTGTTTAGCTTTTAAATCCCTTTACAAAGTGGTCCCAACCTATTTTTCTAACTTTACTGGATAATATTCCTCATCCTTCATTTTGGGATCCAGCCAATTTGGCCTTCACTCTGTTCCCCATAAACAATACCTCATCTCCTATCTTCAAGTCTTTGTACCAGCTATCTACCTTTCCCTAGATGGGAATCTCACTCTTATGAATTTCTGTGATCTTAGTCAAGTCACATAACTTCTCTAAGCCTCAATTTCCTCATCTGTAAAACTGACGTGATAATATTTATTTCCCAGGCTTGTTTAATTTTGCCAACCTTAAAGCACTTTAAGGCACCATAGAAATGTAGTTATTATCATTGTCTTCTCTGTCATTTACCATCTCCCCACGACAACATGGTATAACTGGGAAGGTTGATGAAAATTGCCTGTAGTATATGGAGGCAAGATGATATAGTAAAAAGATCTCTAGACTTGAAGACAAAATTCCAGTTTGAATTCTGTGTTGGGGCAGCTAGGTGGCACAGTGGATAGAGCACCGGCTCTGGAGTTGGGAGTACCTGAGTTCAAATCCAGCCTCAGACACTTAACACTTACTAGCTGTGTGACCCTGGGCAAGTCACTTAACCCCAATTGCCTCACTAAAAAAAAAAAAGAATTCTGTCTCCACCATTGACTAGGTGTGGGATGTTGGGTAAGTCATTTTTCTAGGACTCGTTTTGCCACCTATAAGATGGGGATTTTGGCCTAGATCAGGGGTTCCTAATTTTTTTTTAATGTCATGGACACTTTTGGCAATGTGGGGAAGCTGGTATACTCCTCAGAATAATGTTAAGTATATAAATTAACAGTAAATTAATCATAAATTACTTACATAAATTAAAATATATAGGATTACAAAGGAAACCAAGTATATTGAAATATAATCTGCAGACAGGAAGACTGACAAAATATGTGATCTAGTGGTAGGCCTAATAATTGTGATAGTGTTGAAGTAGTGGTGAGAATAAATGGTATTTCAAGATATCTGAAATGACTGTAGTAGAATATAAAAATACCTGTGATTTCTAATGGTGACATAGCCACAAATTACTACTATAACCTACTGCTAATGTTGCTGTGGTTTGCTGCCCATGTTTATCATTTTTTTTTTTTTTTGCGGGGCAATGGGGGTTAAGTGACTTGCCCAGGGTCACACAGCTAGTAAGTGTCAAGTGTCTGAGGCCGAATTTGAACTCAGGTACTCCTGAATCCAGGGCCAGTGCTTTATCCACTGCGCCACCTTGCCACTCCCGCCCATGTTCATTATTGAAAGAAATGATAAAATTTAATTCAAGATTACTGAAAATGAAGATGTAATTTTTTTTCCATTGAAGTTCACAGACCCTTTGAAATCTGTCCAGAGACTTCTTTGGAGGTCTGTGGATACCAAGTTAAGAACTCCTACTCTATATAATCTCTAAGGCTCCATCCAACTCACATTCAATGAGTATGTAACTTTGCCATAAGTCTGAAAAGGAAATCTATTGGCTTTTGGCATCCTGACAGAAAGAATAGCAGAGTCAATAAAAAGCAGAGACAGAAGCTTGAATTCAATCCTAGCCAGAGAGGTGGCTGATTGCTACTTTATCGTGCAGGCCATTGAGGACATCTCTAGTGTCTTTCCGGCCATCACAAAAGGCCATAGCAATTTGGTAGTGATCAATTTACTTTGTTTATTATTGCGTGCCAAGGTACATGATTCAGGCCAGAAGAGTACAAAAACAAAACATTCCCCAAAGACTGTGGAACTGTAGTGATCAATCCAACTCAGTCAACATTTCTTAGCATGGATTCTCACCCCAATGGTCTCAACCGATCAAATTAAATGAACTGTCAAATCTCTACTTCCTTTTGTGTTATTAGAAGTAATCATGTGACCTTCATCTAAGACAGAATAATTGCTGGGAAATAATGAAGATTGGAGCTGATATATGAACTCCATTATGGAAAAATCATTACACATTAGGAAATTAAACTGAGAATGTAATTTCTCTTGACCACATGCTTCAGGAAAATATAAAATATTACCAGTACCAGTCTGTTCAAAGATAGTAGAATTGATTTCATGATTCTGCTTCCTTTCCTACACTATCCCATCTGTAGGCTTCTAACCAATAAGTTGTTACAAGCAATTACATGCCTGCATCTGATTTTCTTTTCCCAGGAGATAGTGAGCAGAGTTGCAGTACCTTCACAGAAGGAACTTTGCAATAATACCGTGCATTTCTGATTTCCCTTCAAATATTTTGAAGTTCTTTTATATTATCTCACTTAACCTCCCAACATTACTGTGAGTTTATCGAGCTATAATTATGCTTATTTAGCAGATAGAATACGTTCACCACCTAACTACTCAAAGGGCTTGTAGATTCAATTTAGTTCAATTCAACATTCATTAAGCCCCTATACTATGTGCCAAGCACTGTGCTAGGAGCTGGGGTGGGGCACGGGGAGGAGACCAAAACCAAAATGATGGTATGGGGCTGGTTGGTGGAGAACCTCTATTTTCATGATGGTAATTGTTAGGCCAAAATTAACCCAAATGGCAGAGAATTGATCCATATTCTGTTGGATCTCAGCCTCCAAGACTGCATTGAGTGCACAATCTACAAACAAAAAGTCATACACCAACCAACTTTCCCTCTGTTTTATAAGCAGGTTGGATGAAGCAGACAATTTTTAGGACACCTTTTCTTGCCTCCTCCTCACACCAGGAGGTGAGTAGTATGGTCCTTAAAAAACATTGATCAGATACCCGGGGGACGGTCAAATCCTACTGCTACTTCAGTCCAGTGGGAAGATGACCTTATAGCCTGGCTGCCTGTGTGCAGGACTGTGACTACACAAGGGTTCTGCCTATCATAGTGCCTGGCAAACAGTAAGTGCTTAATTAACTGCTTCTCAATTCGACTCAACAGTGCCTATCATTGTAGCACATAGTAAACACTTAACAGATGCTTGTCTCTAGGTTAGGAAATGAATAATCTGGGTTTTGAGTCCCTACTCTACCACTTACTATGACCTCGAGCAAATATTTTAACCTTTCTTTGCCTAGGCACCAATTATTCTTCCCCCTCTTTTTTTTCCAGCTAATGCTGTCTCAGATCAACCTGAGTTACTCACGTCTGATGCAAGTCTTCCCACGGTGACTTACACCTCAGGGACCTTTGACTAGATTACTGTAATATGCCGTATGGGCCACTGCTCTTGAAAAACACCAGGAAGGCAACGCTTAAGATTATTCTGTTTTCTCAGGTCCTTCCAGAAACTTTCTAGATCTTTAGGTGAAGATCTTTACTCATCATGAGTTCATTTCTTATAACATTCCATCCTAGTGTCACATAAAGTCAATCGCCCTCTTTCTCCAAGTTTGGGGCACAGAATTAAATGGCACCGGGAGGGTCATACTCCTTGGCCTGAGCTTCTAAGTTTTCTTCAAAAGCTGACAACCTTTAGGGTCATATAGAACAAAAGCCTGTGTTGATGATAAAAACCCCAATTTACAAGGGGTACTATTTTAAAATGAATTTTAAAAAGGTAATTTACTCCTTCTTGATGTAACCAAAGATGTGTCTGGCTTTTCAAATTGATGGATATGTGGTAATTACTGGCAAATAACAAGTTCACAAGTTTTATTTAATTATAGGGAGACAGTGAAGTCTTGTATTGATCAAAATATGATCTGAAACCCAGGCGTTTTGTTGTTGTTAAAAGATGTATACAATAAAGGCAGGAAAAGTTATATGGGACCAGGGTCTTTTATTCAGTACTAGAATAAGCAAAAAAAAAAAAAAAGGAAGAAGAGGAGAAGTAAAGAGATATACTCCTTCCCATGGGCCGCCCAGGGATATTTTTTCTCACGGGTATCACCAAGAGCAGGCTGGATGTGAGGTTTTTCATAGGATCATTGACCTAGAGCTGGAAGGATTCTCAGAGATCAGCTCCTTCGAACCCTTTGTTTTACAGATGAGGAAACTTGAGTCCCAGAGAGGTCAGGTGATTGTCCAAGGTCATGCAGGGAGTAAATTGTACAGCTGGTTTTGAAATTCCATTTCCCCCATTCTAAGTTATTAACTGCCTATAATGTGTCAGTACTGTGTTAAGCACTGAGGAAATGAATGAATGAAGGAAGGAATGGAAAGAAAATCAAGACCGTAAATCTAACACTTTCTAGGATGCCAGACTATACTTGCTAGCGCGGTGGCTTAAATGGATTTGGAGACTGGACCTGGGTTCAAATCTCACTTGTTGCAGTGACCTCTGTGACCTTGGGCAAGTCACTTAAACTTGTCTGGGCCTCAGTTTCCTCATTTGTAAAACGAGAGTTGGACTGTGGGTTCCCTTTCAGCTATGGTTCTATGACCCTGGTCCCTTGCCAGCCCTTGCCCTCAGTTTCCTCATACGGCCTCCGAGGTTCTAGCTCTCCAACCAGCTATCCCCAACAGCACAAGTCTGTCGGCCTGCGGTGAATGAGGCCGGGGCAGGGGGGGAGGGGGGAGGGAGTGGAGCATGCGCAGTGGAGGATGCGCAGTGGGGAGACGCGCAGCAGGCGCTCCAGGTGCGCCGTGGTGTTTCCTGCTCCCCTTGCGGGCCCCCCGCCTCCGAATCCCCCTCCGCGCGTCGTCGCGTCACTTCCGGAGGCGGGCCCTCGGCCTGCGTCGCTTCACAACGGTCGCTCCATAATGCGGGCGGCTGCCACGGGGCCGGCCTCCGGGAAGGAGGCGGGGCCGGGGGCGGCGCCGGGGCCAGGGCCGCGCCTGCCGCACCTCGGGGCGGCCGCTGGAGCCCTGGAGCGCCGCGGGCGCGGGGCGTAGAGGCGGCCGCGGCGGAGCTCGGCCCTGCGGCTGAGGCGGCAGTAGCAGCGGCGTCGGCGGCCGCCGCCTCGTCTAGACCCTCGGCTCGGTCCTCCTCGGGCGACCTGGGCCCGCGGCCCCTCCTCGGCCTCGCCTGGGCCGCCGTAGCCACGTCCCCTCCATCCCCCCGCGGGCCCGAGGCGGGCACGGCCGCGGCATGTGGCGTTGGGTCCGGCAGCAGCTGGTAGGTGGCCCCCGGGCTGGCGGGAGGGGACGGGGGCTCCCGGCCCCGGGCCTCGCCGCAGCCTGGCTGCGTCCGGAGCTGCGGCTGCGGAAGGGGCCGGGGCCGGGGCCGGGAGCCCCGAGTATCGGTTACTGACGTCCCTGGAGCGCCTTCAAGTGTGCAAAGCGCACCCACGGCCCCGCGGGGCTTTTTAAAATCAATCAGCAAACCTTGATTTGGCGAAGACTTTGCCGGCTTATCATTCTCGTTGGGAGGGGTGTGTGTGTGTGTGTGTGTGTGTGTGTGTGTGTGTGTCCGGCCGCTGGACACTTACTCAGCGCCTGCTGAGTGCCGAGCACTCCCGGAGCCTGCAGCCCCCCCACCTCCTCTGCCACGTAGAGTCTTGGCTCCCCGGGGGCCCCGAGAGCTTGCACTTGCCCCGGGTCCCACCAACAGGATGCTTCCGAGGTGGGCCTTGGATCCAGAGGTCCCCGACCTTCTGGTTGGTCATGAGGGGGGAGGAGGAGGAGGGTTGCACCCGTCTGGGCAACTCCCATCTGGTCGTAGCACGGGTCCGTAGTGGGGGGCCCCGAGGTTACGGGAGGTTCGGGCAGGACTCCCCCGCCTCGTGCCGCGAATCTCAAGTGGAGGGGCCTGGGCTTTGATTAAGGGGGTAGAGCCCCGACTCAGCTGGAAGGGACCCCGGCAGTCCGGCCCTCCCAGCTGTCAGTTAGCCGGCGTAATAGTGTTTACTCTGTGCCGGACGAAGCACTAAGCACTGGGGATCCTGACAACTCGGCCCCCCGCCGGGGAGGGGCTCCCCTCGTGAAGGGGAGCTGCATCTCGTACTTACATGCATGCATGTTTATTACACACCTACAATAAGGGGAAGGGGGCAGATGAGGAAAAGGAAACCCGGGAGGTGTGAATGACTTGTCCCAGATTACAGGCTAGAGCCAGCCTCGTGAATGCAGGTGCCCTGCTCTTTGGAGTTGTACCCTTGGGCAAACGGGTCTCTCTGGACCTCAGCTTTCTCGGTAAAGGGATTTAGACTTGGTGACCTCAGAAGGCCTTCAGCTCCGAATCTGTCATCTTAACTCAGGGCTCTGACTCCCCTGGGGCTGTCACTACCGACCATTATTTGAGTCCACACAGATGATTTCATTGGTATAGGAAATACGGATCATGATTTAAGACCCAAAAGGAACTATAGAGACTATCGCGTCTAACGATTTCATTTTATAAATGGGGAAACTCAGACCCACAGAAGGGAAGGGATTTGCCCAAGCTCACACAGGTTCCAAAATCAGTGCTCTTTGTGCTGTACCGCTTAACAATGCAGCTCATCTTATCCTCTGTAAATTCCTAGGCTTGTAGAATTGCCTGAGGACACTTAGAGGGTGTGACTTAGCCACAGCCACACAGCTAAGAGGTATTTGGTGGGATTTGTGAAGGTCAGGTGGTCTTGACATTTGGGGCCTGCTGCTTGAAGATCTTCAGAATGTGGGAAGTTGTCCTGCTTGCTAATGACAGTATTGAAGCTGTGATCAGATGGGGCAGCCGCAGGATTATTACCTCTAACCGAGAACACTCCCTCCTAGGCTCTGACTAATGGCCTCCTGGCTTCCTTCAAGACCCATTTAAATCCCACTTTCTATAGGAAGCCTTCTCCAACCCCTCTTAATTACAGTGATTTTCCTCTGTGAATTATTTCCTATTTATCCTATATATAGCCTGTCTGTACATATTTGTTTGCATGTTGTCTCCACCATCAGATTGTAAAAGGTTCTTGAGGGCAAGGTTTGTCTTTTGCTTCTTTTATATCCCTAGCCCATATACCTCAGTGCCTGGCACATAGTAGATGCTTAATAAATATCAATTAATTAATCGATTCTGGTGCTGTATTTCTATATTTTGATGCTGTTAACAACCTTGAAAGGCCATATTTGTCTTTTAAAAAATGTTTACTGCCATGTTACAATATAGGTTCATATTGACCACTGAAATCCCTAGGTCTTTTTAACATACCCCTCCCATTTACTCCTAGTTCAATAATTGTGTAAACACAGCCTACACTGTGTTTCATAAATCAGTATTTTCCCCCAAACCCACCCCTTCTCCTAAATTCCCTGTTTTTACTATCCTTGTCACCTAGATCCCAAATTTTGTCATCTTTGATTCTTCCCTGAACCTTACCACTTATGTCCATTCAGAAGCAAAGCATTGTCCACAACATTGCTTACTTCTGTCCCTTTCTTTCCACACACATAGTAACCACCTTAGTTGAAACCCTCTCATCTCTTACCTAGGGCAGAGTAATAGCCTTCTAATTGTGGTCAGTTGCCCCCCATTTTTTTTTTAAGTGAGGCAATTGGGGTTAAGCGACTTGCCCAGGTCACACAGCTAGTAAGTGTTAAGTGTCTGAGGCTGGATTTGAACTCAGGTACTCCTGACTCCAGGGCCAGTGCTCTGTCCACTGTGCCACCAAGCTGCCCCCCATTTTTAGTCTTTACCTTTTCCACTTCATTTTTTTGGAAAGTGCCAAAGCAATCTCCCTATGGTACCAGTATGACCCTGCAACTCTGGCTCAGAACTTCTCAGTTGCTACCCTTGTTTCCTTGGGGACAAAATAAAAATGCTTAACTTGACATTTAAGGGTTTTCACAATCCACCGCCTTCTAGCCCTTATTTTATGCCATTTTAAAAAAAATGAACTCAGTTCTTGTCACATGCTTGAAATACATTCCCACTTTTCTCTGCCATTCAGAATTCTAGTCTTCTTTCAAAACTCAGGTACCATATCTTCCTTCAAAGAAGCATTCACTGATTCCTGTAGTTGTTAGTGTTCTCCTTTTCCTCAGTTTATATTGTATTACTATTTCTCTTATATTGCCATAGTAGAATTGAAGCCCCTCGAGGGTGGTAGCTCTTTCTTTTCTGTCTTTATCCTAAGTGCCTCGCACATAGTAGGCACTTAATAAATGTTTTATTTGTTGTAGAAGAGAGGGAGCAAAAAACTCTGTACTGAAGAATTAAGTCAGAGAGAAAACCTCTCCAGGAGATTACAGCTTGGTAGCTACTGCCACATAATGGCTTTAAAAAAATAAGTTAACTACATCTTTTCCTGGCTGAAAAAGCCTAACTCAACTTGCACAGTGATGCCCTTTAATATATTTTGAAAGAAAATAGAAATACTATGTAGCATTCTAGTTTGCTAGTTTGAAGGGCAGTATAAAAACACAGTTATGCAGGAACCAAGATTCTTCTGGAAATGTAATAGTAAAGTGAAATTTTGATAGTTTTTTTCCCCTTTTTTACAGTATTTAAAAAATATAACTAAATTCTCTAGCTTTTACAATCCACCTTTGGGTTATCACATTTCACAGAGAACATTCTGATTTTTAAAAAAATCATTTAAACTAACGTGGATTACTATTTGTGATGATACAAAATTTGGATAAGACATAGAATCATAGATTTAAAGCTGGAAGGAATTTTAGAGACTATTCAAAGGTCCCTTATATTACATAAGGAAACTAAGGTATAAAGAGGTTATGTCACTTGTCCAAAGTCACACAGGAAGTAAGTGGCAGAGAGAGGATTTGAACCCACATCCTTTGACTCCAAATACAGCAGTGCGTATTGAAGACATTCTGATGTCAATAAAACTAAGACTTTATGTTCTAAAGCTTATGTTCTTATTTTTAACTGCTTATGGATTCAGGTATAGTAGAAATTTAGAATAATCCTAGTTTACTAGGCTACTAGGTTTCTGATGCCATTATAATATCGTAGGGTTAAACTTTAACTTTGGTTCAGTAAAATAATCAAGTCAAGTCAATAAGAATTTATTATGTGCTTACTATGTACTGGGAACTTGTAAGCCCTTGAATATAAAAAAGGGGTCAAAACCAGTCTGCCCTCAAGGCGTTTATATTCTAATGATAGACACCATGTAAACAAAATAGTTTGACTTTGGCAGGTCTGGTCTGAAGTTTTAATTCAGTTAATGGATTAATTAGTTCAGTTGCACAAAAGGCTTTTTAGTGAGAAGATTATTCTAAAGTGATAGTTGTTGTCTTTTCTGGTTGTTAAAGCTTCTGTAAATCCATTCTGAGGACTTCCTCTCAGTGTTTGCTATCTTATGTGAATGATGGGGGCAGGGGATTGGAGGAAAATAAGCCAACTACATATGTGTGTATGTGTATATACATACACACATATATACATATGGACACACATGGTATCCTAAAAATCTCTCTGTGTGTATGTGTATGCATTCTCTGAATACTGCTTTGGAGGTTTGGTTTAAAAAAAAATGCAACAATTAAAAAACCTTGTTCACATGGTTTTCAGTGACTGGCAGTCTGCAATCCATTTATGTATATGTGGTTTTGCTGTACTGTGGATATTGGGTAACTGGCTGAGAGGTGGGCAGTTAACCATTTCGTGTGCCTGAACATTACCTTAGACTTTAATTTGCTAACATGAATAGTTTCCGTTTTGAAAGTTTTCAAGGTCCACTGAATGTTTTTGTTGTTTAGTCGTTTTTTAATCCTGTCTGATTCTTCATGACCCCATTCAGGGTTTCTTGTCAGAGATACTGGAGTGATTTGTGATTTCCTTCTCCAGCTCATTTTACATATGAGGAAACTGAGGCAAAGAGGGTCGAACGACTTACCCAGGGTCACACACTTAGTGTCTGAGGTTGGATTTGAACTCGGGTCTTGCTGACTCCAGGCTCTATCCACTTGGCCACCCAGCTGCCCTTAGTGATGAGGATACAAGTACAAAAAGCAAAGCCAGACTGTCCTCGAGGAGCCTGGGGGCAGACTGTCAACAGGCAATCACAGCATCAGGAGGCTTATGTGAAAACCAGGTTTAGAACAAGAGAAATGAACATACTGAGGAACTCAGCAGGCTTGAAGTTTTACAGAATTTTACACTTTTATAATAGCAGGACAAAGGGAAGAGGGGATACCAGGAAGGGATGTAACACGGGAGGGGGAGCAGTACATCAAAGGCATAGGACCCCCAAACCACTTCCCACGGGAAGGAGGAGGGTGATGGCAAAGTCCCATTCTTTTCCCTTGGGAACTGCTAAACCATGAAGATAGGAGGGTCCCCTTATCTGCAGAAGACCCCAGCTGCACAGGCAGGATCCCAGCCTGGCACAGATGGCTGGCGCCTGTCTTGCTTCCCAAGGACACACAGGGAGTCCAGCTCAGGGTAAAATAACAAATTATGTCAGCTCAGGGGGAGTTTTGTCCTTGACACATTCAGGGCCTCCTGCATGCTCTGAGTCTAATGTTTCTGAAAAATATGGCAACTCAAAAAGAGAAGTTCAGGGGACCCCTTAACATACTCTGTCATCTAGGAACAGTGACTGAGTTGATCTGGTTAATTCCTCTAGAACTGGGGAATGACGAGAGGGGTGATGAGGCACTGGAGGTGGGGGACTAATTTGTTGGTGAGGTTATGGAGTAGGTAAGTGAAGAGGGAATGCAGAGTGAAGTGATAAAACATGAAAGACACAAAGTTGGCATTTTTCCTTCACAGAGGTGGTACAAAGGGAGTTAGAATGTGTTCATCTTAGTATTGTTGATGTAAAAATGCCATCTTGAGGTTCTTTCTCACTTGTTCATTTTTATTATCTTTTATGCTGGATCGAAAGAAGGCAGATGAGGGGAGTACAACTTTGGAATATCTGGGTTTAGTGACTGAGTTTGTAGTTGGGCCATTGCGGGAAAGTAACACATCCACTGAATAGAGCAGATGGAGTAAGTACTTTTCATTGTCCCTCCTAGACTTTTGCTATGGAAAAGACAATTCCCCAGGGTTCTTCAAGGTAGAAATAGCCTTCCAGTATTTTTTTTTACTATCAAATTCTAGAACAGGAAATCTTAACTTTTGTGTGTGGGGCATGGATGCCTTTGGCAGTCTTGGCAAACCTATGGATCCCTTCTTAGAATAAAACACATAGGGCTACAAAGGGAACCAATTATATTGAAATACAGTTATCAAAATATTAAAAATGTTCATAGACTCCAGGTTAAAAATCTCTCATTCCAGAAACACAGCAACAAAATAGGCCTAAATCCTGATTCAGGTTTCTTTGCTTTTTATCACTGTTAAAAGTTATTCTAAGGAAAAAGAGAAAAATTCTCTTTGAGTATATTCTTTCATATACCGTATATATGCAATCTCAAAGTGCATACATGAACATTCACATAAAGATAGGAATTAATTCATTAAATATTCTCTTTTTTGAAAGTGATTCCTAGAGTATCATAATATTTTTATCTTCTCCAGTCTGTCACACTGTTTCTGTCTTGAAGAAAGGGGACATTGGGGAAAATAGCTTTGGGAGGGGGTATCTTCCATGGCAGCCTCATTTGAGTGTGGCTGTGTCACACATTTGGGGTGGTTTGAATTTAGGAGGTTTTTTTTAGACTGGGTCTTTTGAATTCTTTTCCTCCTTTAAAGTGATTTTTTGATGTTGAGGTGTATTCCCTAAAATACTCAAATAGTTCATTTGGTTAAGGAGCTTGTCATTACATGACTCTTTAACATTCCTATCAGCAGTAAGTAGAGGTTCTCAAGCTAGATGTTTCCCAAGTCACCACCAACCCTGTTTTGTTAAGTATTTTTCTAGGGTCTCATAGCAACATATGGGATAGATAGTCTTTTGAATAAGTAAATTTGGAAAATTGGTGCTGGAGACTTTTTTTTTAAGTGAGACAATTGGGGTTAAGTGACTTGCCCAGGGTCACACAGCTAGTAAGTGTTAAGTGCCTGAGGCCAGATTTGAACTCAGTTACTCCTGACTCCAGGGCCGGTGCCCTATTCTCTGCGCCTCCTAACTGCCCCTGGTGCTGGAGACTTTTGACTTGACCCTGTGCTTGTTGGAGCTCCCAAGAAGAGGACTGCTGTGGCTGTGCCACTACTCTGGTATAGGTCCTCATGACCTCACAACTAGACCACTGCAATAGCCTGTTTGTTGGTCTTCCTCCCTCCAGGCTTGCCCAACTCCAGCTTATCCTCCACACAGCTGACACATTGATCTTCTTAAAGTGCAGCTCTGACCATGCCACTCCCTCCTTCCCCCCACAAGAGAAACTCCAGTGGGCTTCTCTTACCTCTAGGATTAAATATAAAATCCTCTGGCTTTTAAAGTCCTTCATCACCTGGTACATTCTTGCATTTCCAGTTTTCCTAAACTTTACTCCCTTCCATATACTCTGTGATCCAGTAACACTGAACTCTGCTGTTCCTGGAACAAGACCCTGTCTCTGACTCCAGCCATTCTCACTGGCTGTTTGCTGTGCCTGGAATTCTCTCTGGCCTCCTGGCTTCCCTGGCTTTCTTCAAGTCTCATCAAAAGCCTCCCTTTCTGCAAGAAGGCTTTCTCAGTCCTCCTTAATCTTAGTATCTTTCTTGCCTTTGAGGTTATTTCCAGTTTATCCTGTGTATATCTTGTTTGTACTGTTAAGGGTTAAAATTCTAGCTAAATTGTCTAAAATATCTAATGAGTGGTTGCCAATAAATTATAAGCTTTAGCAAGAGTTAGATTTTTAAGCATTTATTAAGGAGAATAAGAATTTGGTAAAGAGAGAGAGAAAGGCCTAGATTCCTATCTATTAAAGGGAGAGCACATTTCTAGCTCCCCTCTCCACCAGAGTCCAAAGGAAAGAGCCCCAGAGTCAGCGCCAGTCTCTTCCTTCCTCCTCCCACTAGTCCGCGTCACTTCCTCCCGCCAAAGAAAAGACTCCTGGTCTTGCCCTCAAAGACCTTCGCTTCATGGGCAGAACTCTTCTACAGTAAGTATCCAGCAGGTGGCGTTATTCCAATTGTTACAGTACATAGTTGACTTCCCTCTCATTAGACTGTGAGCGCCATGAGAGCAAGACATGTCTTTGGATTTAGTTAACTGTTGGGTAATAGACAAATAGCCGGATGATTTGTTTGCTATGCATGCCTCCTCTGTCAGGCAGGCTCCACAGTTGTCTAAATGCTTTGGTTAATTCTTTACTTAGGACTTGCTCTTTCCACGTGTGAAAACTCACATCAGGAAAGTTTTCTCATCTGAATCTAGTTTTTAACCCCCAACTTATTTTCCTCTAGACTTTGAAACATTAAAATTCATGCCCTTTACTGTTTCATTTTGAATGAATCCTGAATAATTACTTCGAGTTCTAGTTTAGTTCTCCTAAAATATCTAAGAATGCTTGTTTTTGAACAATCAGCTTTATGAGGAACTATTTCAGTAAGCTTACCTTTAAAGCAAAATTTCAGGTTAGATACTTTCATATGTGAAATCACAACTAGCCCAGTAAATTTTCCCCCAGCAAAATAAATGAGGCATGCATTGAGTCTATACTATTTCTTTGGACCGGAAAGCAGTCTAGAGGAAATGTTTGACTTTGGGACATATCTGGGAAGAAACCAAAATGATGAATTTTTTAATGTTACTAATATAAAAGGAGATGAATTTAATTTTCTATTGTTTCTTATGTGCCTTTAGTCACTGGAATATCTTCAAATGTTTTAATAATTGTATCCTATATAACATTGCCCATTGCCTTATGTTCTTCTCTAAAAACAGATTTTTGTTTAATCTTATGTTTTCTTAGATCTCTTCTTAGAAGTCAAACTTGTTTTTTATAATTTTGCAGCATTTTGTATTGTTTTGGGGGCTTGTTCTTTCCGTTACATGATCAAAATAGAAGTATATATTGTGTTCGTGGCTCTCCTTTGTTCATGTTGTATCAGTTTATATACTTCGTGTATCTCCATGCTTCCATATAGTCCACTACACTGTTAGCTCTTTCCCATCAGCTGTAGTTTCTGGTTTTGACTCTGCCGTCGTTCTCTCTTCCTCTCCCCTACTTTCTCCATAAGTTCATTCTCTAGAAACTCCTCATAACTGTTACTTCAGCTTTGGTAGTCACACTTCTTCAGTAGCTTCAGTTTCCCAGGTGCCTCTGATTGGAGAGCTGGGGGGTGGTGGGGGGTGGTGGAGTAAAACACTCTTCCTATAACCTCTCCTCAAAGTGGGCTCAGAAGATCAGCCAGCTCTACATTTCCTATCAGCTGCACTGCTTAGTTTTAACTCCACCAATGTCACGACTTCTGCTGGTACTGTCCCCCCACCTACTTGTCTTTCTCTGTCCCTCCCCCCCTAACATTGACTGTCCTTTTCTTTTGTCATCACTGTCCATTTGCTGAGTATGAGGTGAAAGACACCTCAGGGTTGTTTTGATTTGCATTTTTCTTATTAGTGACATGGAGCATTCACTTAGAGTTATTAAAAGTTTGAGGGCAGCGAGGTGGCACAGTGCATAAAGCACCTGCCGTGGTTTCAGGAGGACCTGAGTTCAAATGCAGGCCTCACACACTTGACATTTACTAGCTGTGTGACCCTGGGCAAGTCACTTAACCTTCATTGCCCCGGCCCCCCCCCCTCCAAAGTTTGCAAACTTCATTCAAGAAACATTTGTTCATATCCTTTCACCTTCTCTGTTGGAAAATGACTTTTGATCTTATGTATTTCTCTTACTTCTCAATGTATTTTGGATATCAAATTGGTCAGTTATTTAATAAAAAATTTTACCCCAGTCGACCATTTCCCTTTTTATCTTAGAGGCATTAATTTTGTTTGTACAAAAAGGATTTCAATTTTATGTAATCAAAATTATCTGGTTTTTTTGATTGCCTCACTCATTTGGTTAAGAATTCTTCCACTACTGATAACTGTGAGTTTTATGATCTGTTTAAAAAAAAAAATATATATATATATATATATCTTTACTATTGAGGTTTCATGCCCATTTTGAATTTATTGTACAGTATAGTGAGATATCAGTGTTTTTGAATTTATCAAATACCAGATTGTCAAGTCCTCATTTGTGATTTTCCTTTGTCTAGACTGTTCAATGGAAAAGATCAGCTTTTCTGATTTTTAAACTAGTGCCAAAGAGTTTTGATTATTGCTGCTTTTATGAGATAGTTTAACATCCTCTTTCATTCCTACCCTTTTATTATTTCTCTTGCTATGTTTGATCTTTTGTTCCTTCGAATACATTTTATTATCGTTTTATCCAACTTTATAAAGTATCCCTTTTATACTTTAATTGGTACACTGTAGCATTAAATCCATGTTTGGGGGCATTGTCATTTTTATTGTATTATCATAGCCCAATCATGATTAATAAATACTTTTTAAAATATTTAAGTTGTTTTTTTACTCCTTTAAGGAGCATTTTGTAATCAAATTTGTAGAGTTATTGAGTGTGCCATCATAGATTGAGTCCCAAATAGTTTATGCATCTTGTAGTGATTTTCAGTGGGACTTCCCTCTTTATTGTTGGAATATAGAATGCTCTGGATTCTCTAGATTTGATTTGTAGCCATTGTTCTTCATTTTTGAAGAGGACTGGTGACATCACGGGTAGTGTCTTGACTTACTCTAAATTGGATTCAAGTGAGGCAGTTGTGCAAAGTCATCAGCCTCATACTCTCTTCCAGAGTCATCAAAGTTCAGTGGCAAGATAGAAGTCAAGAAGACTGTTGATGACCTGGGATGCAGAGAATGAATTGGCATCTTTGATGGCTTTCTGAGTAGTGCCTTCATGGCAGTAGCAACAAGTTGTTCTCATTCGCCCATTCTGCTGGAGGAAGTCTTCACATGCTTGGGGTAGACATTCCCTTAACTCACCAACAAGTTTGAGGCTTGTCAGTTACTGCCAGCCTGGTTTAGCCTATTTTCTAAGACAGTTTTACTGGGATGTGGCTGCTGTGCATGCTGTAGCTTCTTGGAGCCACAGTTGAGAGTTGAGTGGTGGGTGGGCACCAAAGGTGGATGAGGCTCCCCCCCTCCAAAAGGGTTCAGCATACCCTCACACCAGAGGTGTCAGTCCTCCTTGAACATTACACTCCTGAATCATATCTTTGAATAACAGAAGCTTTATAGTGGATGGAATTGTCTCAGTTTCTTTGATTATCTAGGATTTTTTTAAGTAAACCTGTCATATGGTCAGTAAATAGGGAGTTTTTTGTTCTCTTTGTGTTTATGCCTTTAATTTTTTTCTTTTATTACTATTGTTAGCATTTCTAGAACTATATCAAATAATAACAAGGAGTTGGGGCATCCCTGCTTTACTTTGATTTTGTCAGTCATTTAGTAAACAAGCATTTATTAAACACTTGATTATGTGCCAGGCACTGTGCTAGTTTGGAGGGGGTGGGGAGTGGGATACAAATGCAAGCCAAAAAAAGAAAAGAAAAAGACAAGACTCTCTCTTTCTCCAAGGATCTTACATTCTAATGGGAGAATACTGTCTTATAAAAGGAAGATGAAAAGGGGTGTGGGGAAGCAGCCAGAGTGAAGACTACTTTGTGTTTTTAATAAGATTAATTATAGTGATTGTTTTCCTAATGTTAAACTATCCTATTGCTGCTACAAATCCAATTTGGTCATAATGAATGATTTCTTGGATAAACTAGTCTGACAGGATTTTATTTAAAATTTTTGAATTGTAAAGAGGAGAAGCTGCAAAAGGGCCCATTTTGGTTTGGCATAAAGAAATGAATAATTAAAGCCATCCTACATCAAGAAGTAGTAGGTTCCCCCTCACTTGGCGGTGGTGTTAAGGGGATTCTAGTTCAGTTACAAATTGAGATGACCTGTGAGTTCTCTTCCTTTTCTGTAATTTTAAGATCTCTAAGTAGAATTTTTGTTTATAAATCGAAAGAAAAATACTCCTAAAGAAAAGAAGTAAGAGGATGAATGAATATCCATTGCTCTCATTCATTTCATCACTCTGCTAAGTTTTTCAAAAGGAATGAAAACAAGATAGGCTTTATAACTAGCCTATGTTATTATGTGAAGCCAATTAAATTGTAAGGATTAATGGATTACTCTTCTTCTAGACCCACATACTTGTGTGCTCATACTTCTCTCTCAGATTCTGAGCAGAGAGGAAGTTCTTCTGTTGTTGACTGCTACTTCTTTACCTGGAAACTTAAAAGAAATCATATGGTAGATGTTGTGAATGAAATTAGAACAGAAGGGAGTGAAAGCAGGAATGTTCAGTATCTTTAGAGCAGTCTGTATGTTTTTGTGCACAGTATTACAAAAGAGATCTTAACTTTAACACATTTATTGTTGGGCCAAAGATCTAGGGAGTTTCAGCTTCATGAATGTTATGGCAGGAGCCACTTGGTTGTATACAAAGTATACATATTATTATGGAAGCTTAGTTACCCTCAGCTCTTTTTATGAATATATTTTTTTTAATCTTATGCTTTCTGTTTAGTATTCTGTCTTCGTGTCCCTGGCTAAAATCGAACCCTAAGACTATATAGCTATTTTGCTTAGCAAAATATACTTCCAGTTGTGTTTTTCTTGCCTTATATGGCAGCCCCAGAAATTTGCTATGCTGTTATTTCTTCTTCCTTTCTCTTCCTCTCTTCCTCCCTTCCTCTCTTTCTCCCTTTTCCTTCCCTCCCCTCTCCTCTTTCCCTCTCCCCTCCTGGAGCATATTATCTGTTAATCTTAAAATTGTGAGTTTTCTAAAAGTTACCATTTGATCACTTTTTGCCCATTTTGTACTTTGGCTTTTATTACCAGGTAGAAAATTCACTGAATCTTTGTATTAATGGTGTCTCTCAAATTCTCCTTCTCCTCTTTGGGCCCAAGGACCCTGCCCCCCTCCCCAAATAGCTCTTTGCAGCTTGGTGACCACTGTCAGCTAACTTCATTTCAAGGAGCCTTTGTTTTTTCCTCTAGGAAGTCCTATAATCCTATAGGAAATGCCATAAAGTGGCAGGATTGCATCGGTGGTCAGTCCAGTCACCAGTGGTGGTTGTTACTCTTGGGAGGGCCTTTCTAACTCCAAAAATGCACACCAGTTTTTACATACTGCCTTTGGAAGCCCTGGGTTGTGATTTCTTTGCCACCTAGTTATTTGTTCTGATATCTGTCTTACCACTGGACCCAGATGACTCTGGAGGAGAGAGTGAGATTGGTGACCTTGTACAGCCCTCCCTCACTTAAATCCAATTCACTGCAAGTCATGACATCACCATGATGTTGTGATCCTCTTCAAGAACAAAGGAGAAACAACAACAATGGTTATTCTACATTAAAGAAGTAACTGCCTGAACAAATTAGCCTTTCATTTTGTATAGGCAGCTCTCAGTTTACCATGAGGTGCTGTTCTTAAAGTTCAAGAGAACTAGATTTGCAATCCACTCTGCTACTTATTACCTGTGTAACTTCGGGCAAGCCACTTATGTTCTCTGTTCTTAAGTTTCCTCATCTGTAAAAATAAGAATTTTGGACAAAGTGAACTCTAATGCTCTTTCTGACCCCCTTTCTGATGCCCCTGTAACACCATTTAGAATTTCTTGTAGAAACTGTTTTACAGGTGGCTATGGTTCCTCGTACAGCTTACAAGAACCTATTTAATTTAATGTCCTTGGCCCTCTACTAATAGGATTACAGAACCTATTACATATTAAGATCATTCGGACTGCATTTTCCTATTAAAAAACAACTTGAAATGCCACAAACATATCTTTTCCCTACATTCTACTTTTATCTTGGCACCTAGATGGGAAACTTGCTTTACCTACCAGTGTAATAATAGGAATAGGTATTCCTTCAGGTTCCAGTCACTGAAGATAGTGCCTATGTCTTAAAGTTAAGGTGTCATATAAATACTGTCTTCATCCACTAATTGTACAGGAGATTTATGTTCCTTTCCAATGTTGCTCTCCAAGTTGGTGGTTGCTAGTGGCAGCTGATTTCATTTGTCATATTTAAACTGTTAGGTATAACGATGTAGAAAAATATGCTTTTATTTCATTGGGCAAGCTTCATTTAAAATTTTTTTATCTTGAAATTAAACACCAAATAAAGTAATCATTTACACATAAAAAAGAAGAGAAAAGAGGATTATATATCTATGAATTTATTACATATAGTTTGATTTTCCTTCTTAAGTATTAAACATGTGGCTTTCAAAGCTGACTTGCTTTTCCATATTTCCTTCTGGACTTCTTTTTGTTCTCATCTATGGTTTTTGGTGTTTTTTTTTTAATGCTTCAGTGACCCTCTTTATTTTTATTTCTTGGGGAACCTTATCATTGGGTCCCCCCTTCTTTACCTCTTTCCTCATTGAAGAGTAAATTCCTTCATTGGCATGTGTGAAAGTATATCTGTATTCTGCACCTTGAGTTCCTCTCTAGGATTGTGGTTGGTCATTGCATTGATGATAGTTAAGTCTTTCAAAGTTTTTTGTCTTAACAATACTGTTGTTATTGTATAAATTGTTTTCTTGTGTGCATAGTGACAGCAATATTGTTCGATGAAGAACTGTGAATGACTTAACTATTCTCAGCAATACAATGATCCAAGACAATCCCAAAGGACTAGTGGTAAAGCATACTATTCACCTACAAAGAAAGAACTGATATTGATTGAACACAGACTGAAGTATGCTATTTTCCACTTTCACTTTTTTCTTTTATTCAAGTTTTTGTATACAAAATGACTAATATGGTAATGTTTTACATAATTGCACATGTATAACATATCTGATTTCTTAGCACCTTGGAAAGGGAGGGAAGGAGGGATAGAATTTGGAACTCAAAACTTTAAGTAAAAATGTTTATTATTACTTAATAAATAAATGATTATTTTCTTGGTTTGCCCATTTCATTTTTCATCCATTTATAAGGCCTTCCTAGGTTTCTCTGAAACTCTCTTGAATCATTTTGTAGAATGCAGTGAAATGATATTACAGTCATATGTCAAAATTTGTCCAGCCTATTGATGGATACCACTCTGTTTTCAGTTCTTTGCTATAACAAAGAGAACTGATATAAATATTTTTGTACATATGGGTCCTTTTCCTCTCCTTTTGATCTCTTTGGGGTATTGACCAAGTGCACTATCTGAGGCAAAGAATATGCACAGTTTAGTGAGTGTGGAGCATAGTTCCAACTTCATTAGTTCCTTATTGATTTTATACAGAGAAATGGTAGAATGTTAAAAATTTAGAAAATTGTCTGGTTTATAGCTGTCTTTTTCTGATTGCTATATTCTTATATTTTTGCAGCCATTTATTTAAAACTTGTCAGGTTTCATACCAGGCCTCATTTTGTTTTTATTGCTGACTGAGCTATTCACTGAAAAAATTTCCAAGTAACCTTTCATACACAGCCATATTTCATAGAATATTATCTCAGACATTTTTGCAATGATATTTTGATATGGTCACCTAATTATTTAGCAGTGCAAGTGAAGTTTCATGTTCCTTTTTAAATAGATATACCATCCAATTGTACTATTTACTCGTCTGTATTCTCCATCTCATCTCCACAAGAATATTATGAGATATGAATTTCAGTTATTTTCATTATATACATTATATTTCCTCCACAGAGGATCTATCTGTTCAACACACTAGAGACCTTTCTCCAGGTCTCTCTATTTTGAGGGTATGAGTAGAGAATTTAAGCTATTCATCAGGTTTCCTTTTTGTCACATGCCACTGGTCCACCTCCTTTTTAGATACACATTTTCTTCCTGGCATTTATGTCCCTATGTCTAAGTGTCCCCAGAACCCTTGCATTGTACTTAGAGAGCTCCCTCCCCCAGTCTGTGAGTAGGTTAATCCACTCTTTGGAATTCCTGCCCTGGTGCTCAGAAGCCTTCCTGGACTGAGTGGAAACTAGCCCACTTTAACCCTTGTTTCTGGAAATGCCCATCATGTGTACAGCTCACCATCCTTGTGGCTCTCCAGACCAAAGCTCTCCAAATCAACATTCCTGTATCTGTGTTATCTTCCCTCGTTAGAATTTAGGCCAGGATTGTTTCTTTTTTTGTATCTCCAGCACATGGTACAGTACTTAGGACACAATAAATACCTCATAAATGGTTTTCTTTCATTCATTCATTTATTCATGCCATTTCTCAGATGTAGGAAGTATGCTACAGCTTCCCTACCCATGCGCCAATGCCCGTTATGTCACTTGCAGCTTCCTCATCTCTTGTAAGGAGTGTTAAGGAGTCCCCTGAACTGAAACACTGGACTCAGAGCATGTAGGAGGCCCTGAATGTGTCAAGGACTTAGTCCCCCTTGAGCTGAAGTAACTTGTTTGCATCCCAACCTGGACTCCCCTGTGTGTGTCTTTGGGAGTCAAGACAGGTACCAGTTGGTCTGTACTAAGCTGGGAAACTGCTTGTGCATCTGGGACCTTTGTAGATAAGCAGACCATCCTATGTTCATGGTCTAGCAGTTCCATTTTCAGAGGGGTTTTGGTTTTTTCACCTTTCTTCCTCCTATGGCACCCCAGTTTAAGTGGAGATCTGTTTTCTCCTGGAGACTCACTTTGTCCTACTCTCATAAATATGCAAACTTCTGTATGGATTGTGAACTCTTTGGGTTCCACATGCATGTTCATTTCTCTTGTGATAAACCTAGTTTTCACTTACGTTTCATGAAGTTGTGATTGCCTGTTGACACTCCAAATTATTTTACATTTCATGTGTCCTTTTCACTGTCCACACACCCAGTGAACAACAAAAAAGAGAAAACAAAACTTCCATGAGAAGTATGCAGAGCAAATTCCCATTATTAGCTGTATGCAAAAATGTATGTCTCATTCTGGATTTTAAGTCCATCACCTCTCTCACACAGAGTAGGCAGAATGATTCATCTTCAGGCTTCTGGACTTGGTTCATTTGCCATTTTAATTCCCTGGAGAGTATAGTATTCCAAGACTGGGAAACATCATTGGAAAAGCATTTGTTTTGAAAAAATTCATCTTCCCACTGTGGAGCAGCTTAGGATCCTTAAAAATATAGTGCTATATCTCAGAATAAAATTCCACCCTCCTCTCTTCCTCCTATTCAATTTTAGGTTCAGCTCATTGTCTATTTATAATGCTTGTCCTAAATATATTTAATATGATTCTAACTCAATGGAATGGCCACCTAAATGCGTGTTATCAGGGCAGAAAGCATTCTTTCATTCATTTAGTTTTTCTATAAAGATTGTTAGACTGATTTCCCTTAAGTATTCATAGATCTTATTAAGCCATGAGTTGTTCTGTGGCTTAATATCATCCACAGACAGAAGCATCTGGAGGATTTCCTTCATAGGCACTATATAAATGCATATTCCTTTCCCCCCTTTGCCTTGTATAAAATCTTCCATTGGGATCTTGCATAAGACATTCCTTCATCAGTTTTAAACAGCTTTGAAAAAATATTCATATACCTGTTTTATGCCTTTTTTTTTTTTTTTTTAGTGAGGCAATTGGGGTTAAGTGACTTGCCCAGGGTCACACAGCTAGTAAGTGTCAAGTGTCTGAGGCCGGATTTGAACTCAGGTCCTCCTGAATCCACTGTGCCACCTAGCTGCCCCCAAGGATTATTCTTATAGAGAATTTATGAAGATGGATTGATAGTAATTGATATTTCCTTGATTGCCTTTTTGGAGTATTAATATAATTTATGACTTTTTCCATCCTTCTGTGTCATTGCTTCCCATGGATATAAATGATCCCTTAATGCTTTCAGTATTAATAAAAATTAATTGTTGGAATTTTAATTCCATAGTAAAGACAGGGTATTAATGGGTCTGTCTTTCTTGTGCTGTCATGTTGCAGGCTTCTGAAACAAGCCTCTCTAGTTCCTGAAACAGGTTTTTCAGCATATAAAAGTGATGACATGAATATTTTCCCATTTTCCACCTTTGGTGTTAACATTACAAAGGTAACAAATGGGTTGTAGCCAGGAACCCTATTTATTTTTCTTTACTATAACTTATAGAATTTTAAAGATCTTTAAAATCTGATCTTCTGATTTGTCTGTTATCTTTTGATTTGATTTGTACTTGGTAATATTGGTTGTGGTTTCCTAGCTAGAGTGTAAGCTTAATAAATCATTGTAGAGGGAGAGACTTATATTTCACCATCTTGAATGACTGCAAGAAGTCAAGATGTTTGTATTTTTACATGTGACTTTTGCATGACTCGCCAATACACAGGTTAATTAAGTAATAATGGGAATTCATCAGTATACATCAGTATTGATGGTTATACTGTAATATAGTACTACTTTATTTCTTTGGAGAGAACACAAATTCAAATAAAATTTTTACCTACTACTTTCTTTTATTGCTTTTGTTCTTTTACCAGTTTAAGCATCTTCAGCAACATTTTTTGCATGTTGGAATATGGGAAGGCAAATAATTTTTGACTTAATAGAATTGTAACCAAACTTAGGTATTTCTGTAATTTGCCACAGGCCTGCTTAGCAACCTAGAAAACCTTCTGTGCTGCTTTTGTTGCTTCTGTTGCTCCAGGGCCTCAGAAAAAGCCAGAAAACTTTCCTTTATCTATCCATCTCCTCACCAAGTTATGAGGTACAAGACTTGCCAACTTTACCTCTGTCCATTTCCCATATAGATGTCTGTTACATGAAAGCTAAAGAATCTTACAGAAGTATCTGTACTGAAGCTGGGATTTATTTACAGAGGTTTAGATCTTGTCTAGTGCCTAGTCTCCTCAGAGGCCCGGGCTTACCCAAATCTGAACCCATGCTCTTGGAATTTGGTAAAATCTGAACGACCCACAGACAGGATAAGACAAGCAAGTATTCTCTTTATTTCATTGTCATCTTCTAGAATGCTTCCTTTTTATTAGTAAAGTACCTTGGTGCTTAGCTTTCCAGTTCCAGCCAGGCACATTGCCTGGTACATAGTAAGCACTGAAAGAAATATCAATTTGATTGACTTTAGTGACTGCTGCTTTTTGTATAGACCCCTTCCAAGGCCATCCTTGGTTCATAGGAGTCTCTGTTCTAGCAATTTTAATTCCTTAGAAATTGTATTACATATTTGGGAGGTATAGCCACCAGAAAAGTACAAAAGTTATGTTACTTTGGGAGTCAATATGTGCTGGTTTCAGATTTATTCCATCAGAGTAAGTAGCAACAAGGTTTTCTTAATTGATGGGGGTCATTGGGGAAAAGCCAAAGCTGTAAGATTGATTACTTTAAATCTGTAATTGTCTGGGAAATGACTCCCTCCCACCATTAATCTGGAAAGCCACTGTAGCTATTTTGGAATAGCATTAGGAACAATAAAAAATTATTAGGAAGCCTCTTGCTAGCCCTCCTTTTCCTAGGTAGATTCCACTATACCTAAAATCTACAAGCTTCTCTTTTTTCCTTTTTAAATGTCTCGTAATAAACATTTGTTAGGAAAAACTTCATCAATTGACTTTTGTTGTTTTTTGGTTTTTTTAGTGAGGCAATGGGGGTTAAGTGACTTGCCCAGGGTCACACAGCTAGTAAGTGTTAAGTGTCTGGGGCCGTATTTGAACTCAGGTCCTCCTGACTCCAGGGCCGGTGCTCTATCCACTGCGCCACCTAGCTGCCCCCCACTTTGGTTTTTTTAAAGTCAATTGATAGGGGCAGCTAGGTGGCGCAGTGGATAGAGCACCGGCCCTGGAGTCAGGAGGACCTGAGTTCAAATTCGGCCCCAGACATTTGACACTAGCTGTGTGACCCTGGGCAAGTCACTTAACCCCCATTGGCCCGAAAAACAAACAAACAAACAAAAAACCCCCAAAAAACCAAACTGATAACTTCCACTTTTGACAGGGATTTGAGATTGTCATCCCAAAGTTACAAAATCTTGCCATTTTAAATTATTGTTTTGGCTTTGAAGTGAGCACTGTTTCCATAACTAGATAAATTTCTTGTATCTAAATTGAAACTATCAGGTAGAAATTTACCACTCTGCAGTTCTTCCATATTTGCAGAAATGTTTTAGAATTTTTTGGCCCATCTATGGTGAGTGTAGTGATTTCTTCATGCAGGATTAAATAGTATTGCATGTATTGTATATGTTGTAAGCAAACTCAGTAGTATGACTTCTGTTTGTGTTAATTATGCTAGCAACAAATTTACTATGCAGCAAAAGCTATGTGAATGAGCTCAAAAGTTTAAACAAAATTCTGTCAGGTTTATCTAAGAAATTATTCATCATGACCAAGTGGGATTTATACTAGGGATGCAAGATTGGTTTGACTTTAGGGGAAATAATCATCATCAATTATATTAAGAATCAAAACATCCAAAACCATATGATCATCTCAATAGTTATGGAAAAAGCCTTTGACAAAATGCATCACTCATGCTAAAAACTCTACAAAATATAGGCACAGAGGCACCTTTTGAAATTATAAAAAGCATCTATCTTAAACCAAAAGTGAACATCATATACATTGAGGATACAGAAGAACCTTTTTCCAATAAATACAGGAGTAATAGTAAAGTAAGTATATGCCTACTCTCCCCAATGTTATTTGATATAGTTCTGGAAATGTTAGCAAGAGCAATAAGACAAGTGAAAGAAATCAAAGGAATAAAGATAAAGAGGAGGTAAAAATATCCCTCTTTGGAGATGATATGATAGTTTACTTGGAAAATTCTGGGAATCAGCAAGTAATAGCGTCAGCAAAGTTGCAGTCTACAAAATAAATCCTTAAAACACAACCATTTCTATATAATAATAACAATTCAAGAAACAATAATAGAGAAGTCCTATTTCAAATAACTATAAAATGTATAAAATATCTTGGGATTGACTTCCTGATGCGCAAAAAAAACTTGTATAGATTCAATTACAGTGTGTTTCTTCAAAAAAAATAAAGAACGACTTAAATAGCTAGCCCATTAAAATGTTTCATGGAATACAGTGTTTGAATGCCAAACGTACACTTGCCTAAAAGACTATTTTATGGAGAACTCACACGGGGCAAGTGCTCACAGGGTGGTCAGAAGTAGTGACATAAGGACACTCTCAAGGTCTCTCTTAAGAACTTTGGTACTGATTACATGACATGGGAGACACTTGGACAGGACTGCCCAGCATGGCATGCCCTCATCAGAGAAGGTTCTGTGCTCTATGAGCAAAGTAGAACTGAAGTACCCCAAAAGAAATGTGAGGTGGGCAAACTTAAGAGAATCCAACCCAAACATTCCCATGAACTATTTATGCCTGACCTGTGGTAGGGCATTCTGAGCTTATACTGAGCTCACAGCTGGATACATTGTAACTTGACTGTAATGATTGGAATGATGCCACCTAAATAGCTAGAAGAATATTCAGTGCTCATGAATAAGCTATGCTAATATAATAAAAATTGACAATAATGTCAAAGTTGCTTTACACTTTTAATGCTATATCAGTTAAATTACAAAGGAGATACCATACAGAACTTGATAAAATACTCATTCATTTGGAAAAACAAAAGATCTAGAAAATCAAGAGAAAGGGGAAAAAAAATAAGTAGGGACAAAGTGGGAAAAGCACTTCCAGACATCCAGCTAATTATTTTAATGGATATGCAACCTTTATATACATACACATATGTGTGTGTATATATATACACACACATATATATACACACATACACACATATAAATGTGTGTATATACATATATGTGTATACATATAAACTAATAGCCATTTTTAGTAGATAAATAATCAAAGAATATGAACAAATGGTTCTCAAAAGAAACATCGAGTATCCATAACCACATGAAAGAATGTTCCAAGTCACTAGTAATAAGATCAATGCAAATCAGAACATATTTCTGGGGTTTTACTTTGCACCCTGCAAATGGGCAAATTGGCAACATTCAAAGTTGAAGGGTTGTTGAAGGATAGGCACACAATACGGTGTTAGTGGAGCTGTGAAATGGTACAACTATTTTGGAAAGCATCTTGGAATTATGCAAGTAAAGTGACTTAAATGTCCATCCCCTTTAAACCAGAGATTCCATTACTGGGCATATGAGATTACGCTCCCAGCCTACCCTTTCATGGAGGCAGATGGGCCATAGGTGTTACACATTTCACATATTTTTGTACTTTTTCAGTGTATTGATTAGTTGTGCTGATTTTTTTTAACCTCTCCAAAGACAACTGTTTGTCATTACAGGATGGCTCCCTAGGAGGAGGAGGAGGGGGAGGGAGAGGAATACTTGGGATAATTATAAGTGACAACAGAACATAACTCTAAGTGATAATAGAAAATATCAGTTAAAACATTTTAAAACCATATAGTTTTGTTGTTTGGGTTTTTGTTTGTTTTTTCAGGGCAATGAGGGTTGAGTGACTTGCCCAGTCACACAACTATATAGTTTTGTACTTGAAAGTGCTGGGGTACATAGGCTTATAAGATTTTGGATTTGGAATGGGCCTTAAAGGTCATCTAATCCAGTCTCTTTCCTGATTAAAACAAAAACAAAAACAACCTTTTATAACATCTGTATAGCACCCCCATCCCTAATAAGTCTTGATTGATTAAAAAAAGAAAAATGTTATGTATTATCCTCTTGCTGCTTCTTGCTCTTGTGTCTTTTCAGTAGTTAGTGTTACTGTAAATTCCTATTAGAATGCTTACATATTTTATTAATCATGATGTGATTTTTCTGACAAGTCTGGATTAAGCATTTAACTATATAATAAAAACAGCTAGCATTTATATAGCATTTTATGTACATTAACTCACTTGAACCTTCCAACAACCCTATGTGAGGTAGGTGTTTTTATTACCCCCAATTTACAGATGAGAAAACTGAGGCACAGAAAGCTTAAGTAGTTTGCCAAGGGCCCCATAACCGTACCTAACCAATGTCAGAGGAGCAGTCTGAACTCAGATCTTCCTGACTCTTGTCCAGCACTCTTTCCAGGGCACCTTCTAGTTGCCTCAGTATTTTAGTAGATGAATTGATTCCTATCCTCTCTGACATAGAATAATTAGAACGGGGTTTTAAAAATAGAACTTCTTACCCTTAATATTTAATTGTTTTGGGATTGTATTGAATTTGTTTCTCCAGCAAACTATAAAAAATCCTTTCCTTATATATGGTTGTTAACAAATTCTCCAGGAAGGAAGTTCCTTTTTTAACAGGTTTTTGTTGTTTTTTTTAAAAGCATATGAAACCAAAGCTCCTTGTGTGCATTAACAAGACAGAAATATCTCCAGCACAGCTTATGTTTGAACCCTGCCCCAGCTGCCTGTTTTCACTCATGCTGCCATCCCTTCCCTCTCTGGTTTCTGGTACCCACTTGTTAACTGTTCTGCATTCTCCTAGAAAAACAACAAGGGAGTGTGGAGGCATCCTAGAATGTTAGACCTGTTAGATCTGTTTAAGTTCAGTCTCCTCATTTAGAAAATGAGGCTCAATAGTTAGGTAGTTGGATTTAATAATTACAGTTATTGATTTGATTTCTTAGACTTGAGTGTGAATGAGTTGGGTGGGTTAAACTCAACCATCATTTCTATTTAAACCTTTGTATCTCCAGTTGTGGAACCAAGTACTTTATTTTCCTGTTTTTAGACTTTAAGGCATACCTTAAACTTGTTCTTATTTTTAAGAGTAAGCTATTTTAGGGTGAATGGGGGGAGAGGGAGAATAGGGAAATCAGAAAGAACTTGTCTTTATCAGTACTGGTGTCTTTTTTCCCCTTCTGGACTTCCTTATTAGAACATGGGAGAGATATAACTGCTGGAATCCCAGTCTCAGAAGCTGCTAGAGGTGGATAGATCTTTTTTTCTGAACAGATATTCACTGTATTCTTTGAGTCCTCACCTTACTCTACTACAGGTTCCTTCAGCTACTCTGACCCTGGAAATTCTCCTTTCTCTTCCTTCTTTGGCTACAAAACTGCCCCTTCCCTGCCTCTTCAAGCTTTTCCCCAAGATCTGCATATTTTCTAGAGTATTTAGATCGCTTTTATACTCTAACTCCCTTTTTCTTACATCCTAAAATGCATTCCTATAGCTTCTATATATTTTTAGCTTTTGGTCATGAAGTTTCAGACAAAGAAGTGTTGCTGGAATGAATCCTAGAAAGAGTGTGTCTTCTTTGAGGATGGAGACTGGTTCATTTTTTGTTTGTATCTCTGAGCAAAAATGTAACACATGGACGTACATATTTTCTTCTAGAGTCATTGGGGAGCCACTGAAACTTTTTGAGCACAGGAGTGTCATTGTCAGATTTATATTTTAGGAATATTACTTTGGACATTGTTGAGGCTGGATTGGTTGCTGAGCCAGAACTGGGGGGGGGGGGCAATGAGGGTTAAGTGACTTGCCCAGGATCACACAGCTAGTGTCAAGTGTTTGAGGCCAAATTTGAACTTGGTCCTCCTAAATCCACTGCGACACCTAGCCACCCCAAGGCTGGATTGGAGATGAGAGAATGGATGCAAGGAGACTAGTTAGAAGGCTATAGCAATAATCTAGGAAGAGAGGTGATGCAGGCGTGAACAAGTCTGTGGCTCTGAGATTAGAGAGAAAGAAGAGAGACATGGGAGATCTTGAGGAGGTAGAATTGGTAAGATTTAACAACTGATTGAATAAGGGAGACGAATGAGAGCAAAGGGTTAATGCTGACTTCTAGGTTGGAAACCTGGCTAACTAGAAGACTGGTGGTAACCTTGACAAAAATAAAGAAGGTAGCAGGAGGAGTAAGTTTAAGGAAAAAAGTAATGAATTCATTTTGACTATTCTTGCACCCAATACATTAGATGTCAGGAAAACTGATATTTTTTTTCTGGAGACATCTAAGGAAAGAAACAGATCACACCAGCCAGTAACGGTGACTCAGTATATGAAATTTTAACCCACATATTCTCTTTTCTATCTAAATGGAAGTAGGGTCACCTGAGATAAAAGCTGAGGAGATCAAAGGTGATGAAATATACATCATTGCGTATTATTGTACTCTTTATTGAATAGAAAGTTTTTGGTTCAGTGACAGCTCCTTCTCAAAATGCTACAACATTTTAATAATCTAATAATTTAAAAAATCAAATAGGAATTTGTTTTAATTTACTTGAAAATATTTGTTTTGAGAGTTTTAGGATATCTTTTTGAGAAAGTTTGGTCAACCTTGGCAAGTCACGAAACAAGAATATAAAAAACAAGAAATAAGTGGTGTAGGGCCACCCAGCAGAGAATGCATCATTAATTAATGAATCATTCTTATTAAAGGGAATGCATCAAGGAACATGATAATTCTCCCTTTCCTGACTACTTGTCCTGATGAACTCCAGGTTTGGAGTTTTACCTTTTAAAATTCTCTTAACATTTCACAGTAGGCCTTGTCTTGAGAAATAGTGATTTTTAGTTATGACTAAGGTGTTGCTCAATAATCCTTGTATTTCCTAACTTGAGATTTATGAAATGACAAATGTCTCAACCAGACATGCTCTGGATCAGGGTTAGCAGATATTATTTTGAAATCTTCTGGTAGACTTCTATATTTTCAAATATACCAGATTAGTTGTCTTTTCCTTTCACTTCTTCTCTTATTCATCCCTATTCTACCCATCCCTACTCCAAAATATTTTTATCTTCTCGGGAAGAGATTGAAATAAAATGTTTTTTATCCAGGTCGGCTACTTCTAGGTTCCCAACTGAGTTTTATGAGTGAAATAGTTAGGAAAGCAAAGGTGATGAGCTAGCTGATTGAGAGGTATGGCAGAATCAATTGCTAACCATGAGGGATAGTCAAGGAACAAAGTAATGATGAAGGGTGTGTTAACATGGTTCCACAAAAGGATGTTGTGCAAGTGAGCCTCCTGCAGTGTGAGCTTCAGTATCTGCACCTCCCTCAGAACTCTGCTGTCAACCTTAGAAGTGAACTTCCTGTGAACTGCAGTTTGAGAAACACTGCTCTAAGTGAAAACATCACTTCTCAACCTTTCTGGAACTGTAGTATATTATCATCTATTTGACTTTATAATAATGATTCCCCTTGTGTGGAATATCATTTTTAAATGAATTAATTTTAACTGGGTTTGAGAATCTCTTTGGAGATCATTTGTGACAATATAAAGAAGTAATTCCTAACCAATAACTGTCCTTTCCTTTAATTCCCGCTCTGGTTAAGAATGCTGTACGTGTTATCCGTTATCTCAAGGAGTATTTTTTCAAATCATGAAAGAAAACCTTATCTAATATTGTTTCTTGCCCCCTGGAAAGGGATGATTTTGAAATCAAACTTGCAATGGTAAGATATTTCATCTCTAAAAGTGTCGGGAACCACTGTCTTATATGAGTTATAGCCAGGTGGGAATTCACTTGAGATTCCCCCAAATTAAATCAGATACTTAAAAATTCTTAATGATTATTATTAACATTAAAAAGCATTTGCGTGTTTATGGTTTAGAACAGTAGTGTTAAACTCAAATAGATATATATCCCTGTAGCTGCATATGACTTAGAAAACCACAAATTGATATTATCTGCATTTTTATCTGCATTTTTATGTATTGTATTAACGATTTTCCAATTGCATTTTAATCTGGTGTAGAACCCTCCCAGTTTTACATTACAAATTTGATGCCCCAGGTTTAGAATTTAGTGATATAGTTGCTCTGGGCACTAGAAGAAACTGACACACTTTTCAAGCCGGAGGGTTTTATTTCATCATCCCATTCTAGCTTCCCAGTGGCCTTAAGTCTTCGGACAGGGAGGTGAAAGTTTGGGGGGGTCTAGAGTCTGGCTCAGGGTCACCAGGCTGGTCAGAGGCAGTGAGTATGGGATAAGGAGCAAAGCTCCATGTTTGTAGTGAGAGGGCTTGCGTTCAAATCCTGCCTGCACTACTTTCTCCTCTCTGGGCCTCATGTCCACAACTGTAACCTTGGTTGTTGTATGCCATTCCTAAGTTCCCATCCAGCTCTGAATCTATGATTCTTAGATCTTTCTGACACAAAGTTCAGCACTTTAGCAAGCTCAGTCCCAAAAGAAATGCTATGATCCTACCTTTTTTTTTTTAACATAAAAGTATTTTGTTATTTTCTAGTTATATGTAGAGATAGTTTTCAACATTTGTTTTTTTTTTTTTTTTTTTTTTTTTTTGCGGGGCAATGGAGGTTAAGTGACTTGCCCAGAGTCACACGGCTAGTAAGTGTTAAGTGTCTGAGGCCGTATTTGAACTCAGGTCCTCCTGAATCAAGGGCCGGTGCTTTATCCACTGCGCCACCTAGCCGCCCCTCAACATTTGTTTTTATAAGATTTCTGGTTCCAAACTATTCTCCAGCAATCTGATATAGGTTATATATGTACACTATGATCCTATCTTTGTCAGTGAGTCAGTAAATGTTTATGAAGTACCTTCTACATTCCAGGCACTGGCTTAAATGTTAAGACAGTCCCTGCTTTCAAGTTCACAGTTTAATGGGGGAGACAACATACAAATAAAAAAAAAAACAAACCTAGAAGGAAGGCACCAGAATGAAGGGGGCTCTGGGAAGACTTCTTATAGAAGATGGAATTGTAGCTTGGACTTGAATGAAGGCAAGGAAGCCCAAGATGGAGGTAAGAAGGGAGATCATTCCAGGTATGGAGGATAGTTAGTGGAAATGCCTTGAGTTGGGAGATGGAGTATCTTGTTCAAGGAACAACAAGGAGGCCCATGATGCTGGATCAAAGAGTATGTGGAGGGAGTGTTAATTTTTTCTCAATTATATGTTTAAAAAATTAACATTTAAAAAAAATTTGAATTCCAAATTCTCTCCCTCCCTACACCTCTCCTTGAAAAAACAAGCATTTGATACAGATTATACAATGCAGTCATGTAAAATATACTGCCATTGTTGCCAAAGAAAACAGACCAAAAAAAAAAAACCCAACCCACAAGAAAAGTCAAAAGTAGTATGCTTTGGTCTGCATTCAGACTCCATCAGTTCTTTCTCTGGAGCTGGATAGCATTTCTCATAAGTCCTTCAGAGTTATTTTGGATCATTGTATTGCTAGGAAAAGTTAAATTATTCACAATTGATCATTGTACAGGATTGCTGTTACTATGTACAGTGTTCTCCTGGTTCTGCTCACTTGACCTTGCATCATACAAATCTTCCCAGATTTTCCTGAAATCATCCTCCTTGTCATTTCTTGTAGTACAATAATCATATTCCATCAAAATCATATATTACAACTTGTTCGGCTGTTGCCCAAGTGATGGGCATTGGGAGTGTTAATTGTAAGAAGACTGGAAAGGTAGAGTGGAGGCAGGTTATGAAGGATTTTGGGTGCCAAACAAAAGCTTTTGTATTGGGTCCTGGAGCCACTGGAGTCCATTGAGTAGGGGATGAAATAGACCTGTACTAGAAACTGTACCAAAGGATCACTTCGATAAGTGGATGATGGATTGTCACGGAAAGAGACGTGTGGCAGAAAGAACAGTCAGCAGACTGTTGCTTCCAGGTGCTTAAACATGTACCTGGCTGTGGGCAGTGTTAGATGAAAGAAGGGAGTGTATACAAGAGATGATGTGGAAATAAAATCAATAAGATTTGGCAATAGATTGGTCATGGGGGTAAGAGAGAGTGAGGAGTTTAGGATGAGCTTATGGGGCTAGGTGACTGGGAGGATGGTGGCACCTTGCAGTGATAGGGAAGGTCAGAAGAGGAGGGTTTTCAGGGAAAGATAAGTTAATTCATTTTGGGGCCTGTTGGGTTTAAAATGTCTTAAACTTGGACATCCAGTTTGCGATGTCTGACAGGCAGTTGAGGATGTGAGACTGGGGATCAGGAGAGCGGTTAAGGCTGGATAAGTAGAATTGAGAATCATTATAGAAATGACAATGGAATTCATGGCTGCTGAAGTGAATGGTATAGAGTGAGAGAAGATGACCCAGGACATGTCTGGTTATTGGGGATGTGCAGTAAGATCTAGCAAAGGAGCGGTCACATAGGAGAAGAACCGGGAGAGAGTTCACCAAAACCTAGAGAGAAGAGAGTATCAAGAAGCTGGTGATTGACGCTGTCAGCTGTCTTTAGATTTGGCAGTTAGGTCATTGACTGTGGGAGAGAGCAGTTTCCATTGAATGATGAAGCTGAAAGGCAGACTACAGAGAATTAAGAAGAAAGAGGAAAGAAAGTCGAGGTATTGATTTTTTTTTTTGAAATTTATGAGGTTTTTTATTTTTTCCGTTACATGTAAAGATAGTTCTCAACTTTTGTTTATACAAGCTTTACAATTTCAGATTTTTCTCCCTCCCTCCCCTCCCTCCCCCCTCCCCTAGACAGCAGGTAATCTGATATAGGTTATATCTATATATCTCTATACATATACATATAGATATATATATATATACACACACACACATATATATATATATATATACACATAATAACATTAATCCTATTTCTGCATTAATCCTGTTATAAGAGAAAGAATCAGAGCAGTGATGCAAAACCTCAAAATAGAAAAAAAAAAACAGCACCCAAAACAAAAGAAATAATATGGTTCAATCAGCATCTATACTCCACAGTTCTTTCTTTCTTTTTCTTTCTTGGATTTGGAGATCCTCTTCTATCATGAGTTCCCTGGAACTCTTCTGTACCATTGCATTGGTGAGAAGAATATAGTCCATCACAGTAGGTCAACACTCAATGTTGATGATACTGTGTACAATGTTCTTCTGGTTCTGCTCATCTCACTCATCATCAGCTCACGTAAGACCCTCCAGGTTTCTCTGAACTCTTCCTGCTCATCATTTCTTACAGCACAATAGTATTCCATTGTATTCATATACCACAACTTGTCCAGCCATTCCCCAATTGATGGGCACCCCCTCAACTTCCAATTCCTTGCTACCACGTAAAGAGCAGCTATAAATATTTTTGTACATGTGGGTCCCTTTCCCCCTTCCATGATTTCTTTGGGCAAAAGACCTAAAAGTGGGATTGCTGGGTCAAAGGGTATGCACAGCTTTATCGCCCTTTGGGCATAATTCCAAATTGCTCTCCAGAATGGTTGGATCAGCTCACAGCTCCACCAACAATGCATTAGTGTTCCAATTTTCCCACAGCCTCTCCAACATTTATTATCTTCCTTTTTTGTCATTTTAGCCAATCTGATAGGTGTCAGGTGGTACCTCAGAGTTGTTTTAATTTGCATCTCTCTAATCATTAGAGATTTAGAGCATTTTTTCATATGGGAATAGATAGCTTTGGTTTCTTCATCAGAAAACTGCCTGTTCATATCCTTTGACCATTTCTCAATTGGGGAATGACTTGGATTCTTATAAATTTGATTTAATTCCCTATATATTTTAGAGATGAGGCCTTTATCAGAAGGAGGTATTGATTTTAAATAACCTCAAATAAGATGAGAGAGATAGGGAACAATAGCACACGGAGATGATGGATCAAATGAGGTGTTGTGTTTTGTTTTGTTTTTTAAGGTAGGGCAGACTTGGGTGTATATAGAGGCAATAGAGAAGCAGCAGCAGGCAAAAAGATTGAAGATAAATGAGAGTGGGAATAATAGAAGAAACAATCTATTGGAAAAGATGAGATGGAATTGGGGTCCCTGGTACACGTAAGGAATTGATTTGGTAATGAGTTGTCTCATTATGTGAGATGGGGTAAAGTAGAAGAGTAATGTGAGATGAGGAGGAGGAGAGGCAGCTCTCAGTGATGACCTTCCTTTACAGTGAAATATGAGGCAAAGGCCTTGGTGGAGATGGTGGAGGATAGAGAGCTGTGAGAGTTTTGATAAGAGATGAAAATATCTGGAAAAACCACTGTGAGTGGGGATAATGAGTCGGCTAGTGAGGTGTAAAAGGATTGCTTTGCTGCAGTGAGGACCCGGTTGAGATTACATAATATAAATTTGTAGTGGATCCATCCTTCATTGTTCTGTGATTTTCTCTGTCTTTGTTCAGTAGCATTTGAAGAGGAGCAATGGTGGGAGTAATCTAGGCCTGAGCTTTGAGTAGGACAAGATTTTAGACAGGTTAAGGGAGCAAGGCACTTAAGGGGAGAGGACAGTGTAGAATAGAACTAGTTCACGAAGGGGTCAGATGGGGAAAGGAAGAGAGGAGCCATCGCAGGGATTGATGACCTGGGAAAGAATTGAGGGATTGGAGGTCATGATTTAGATGAAGAACAGACTTTAGAGTTACAGGGCAGAGGAAGAAGTGGAATGACAGCAAGTAGTGCCCTTGTGGATGATGACAGGACTATGGGTATAACCGTCTCTTTGTAAGTGAAGTGGGGTGGAAGAATAGGTCATGAGAAATATGTAAGCTGAAGAACTGAGAGTTCAGGGTGTTTGAGGGAATATTAGTATGTATGTGGAAGTTCCCTAGTGTGAGGGAGGGAGGTGCAGAAGAGAGAAAGACTACAAGCTAGCCACTGAACTGAAGTAAGAAGGGGTTGTCTTTGAGGTCAGTAGACAACACCCATCCACATTTTGATTGGCTGCTAGAAATTACTTGAGTTAACCTCAGAGGAGGAGAGGAGACTTGAGCAATGGCAGAAGATGAGAAGCATGGAGTAATCCAGTCCCCCTTCTCTACCGGGGAGTAGAGGGCATATGGGAAATTGGAATCAGGACTAGAAAAGATGTCCAGGGAGGCTGTGTCCATCAGGAAGGAGCCAGAAGATGAGAGGAGATAATGCAAGTTTACTACTCGTGGAAACCACAAGGTGGAAGGAGGTGGCAGCTTAAGTGCGACTTGGGGGTTGAGTTTAGGGGAATAGGAATAAAGGATTGGGCAGGGAGGGATACAACATGGCAGTGGGGTGGGGGGGCGATATGATCTGGTGAGAATTTATTAATTAGTGAGGAATGAGTTTGCGTTACATCTCAGGCTGTAATCCTCTCTGGGTGTTTGTAGCTCCATTAGGGGGACCAGTGAAGGAGTTAGTTTCCATTACGGTGTTTCTGTCTTTAGAGAGCTTTCAACCGAAATTCAGGAGAAAATATTAGAATTTGTGGGGCTGCTAGGTGGTGCAGTGGATAGAACACCAGCCCTGGAGTCAGGAGGACCTGAGTTCAAATCTGGCCTCAGACACTTAACACTTACTAGCTGTGTGACCCTGGGCAAGTCACTTAACCCCAATTGCCTCACCAAAAAAAAAAAAAAAAAGAATTTTTACCACATTGTCTTATATTTGCTTATGTTTTCTGGTTGTTTCGTATAAGTTCTGAATAAATCCAAAGCAAGAATATGAATATCATGGGTCCAGTTAGTCATGGAAGGATATTTGAAAGTGATGACATGTATCTAATCTTGAAAGGAAGCAATGGACATGGGTTGGTAGAAAGTTTCGACAGAGAAGCAGGATGTGCAGAACTAAAAAAACTAGTCAGCTGTACAGAAAGCAAGAAGGAAGGGGAGGATCATGGGAGCAAGGAGGCTATATGAAAAGTACCAAGTGATGAGATTGGATAGGTATGGAAGGATATGGAAATAGAGGGTTAGAAGTGCAGGAGAATTAGGGTTAGGAATAGCCTCCGTGTTGATGACAGAGTTTTAGATCTGACCAGATAGTCACTGTCGCTTCTTGTGCATAGAACCTGACCTTGTGTGAAGAGCATTTGAGGAAAGTTATCCTGGCAGCTGTGCACAGGATGGACTAGAATGAGGAGGTGCTGAAGGCAGGGAGATTTGTAATCAGGCTATGATAATAATGTTAATATGGTTAATTTCAAGTGTGTTCTTCTATCTACAGAGAGTTGTTGGTCAGTTATGTTGGACTCTTTGATCTTGTGTAGGCTAGGTAGTATAGTGGATAGAGCACTTGGTCTGGAGTCAGAAAGACCCGAGTTCAAATCTGGCCTCACATTCTTATAAGCTCTATGACCCTGGGCATGTCATGTAACCCTGTTTGCTTCAGTTTCCTCATCTGTAAAATGAGCTGGAGAACAAAATGGCAAAGCACTTAAGTATCTTTACCAGGAAGACTCCAAAAGGGGTCACAGAGTCAAACATGACTGAAACGACTGAACAAAAATGGAATTTTCTTGGCAGGTACTGGAGTGGTTTGCTCTTTCCTTCTCTCATGCATCAGGCAAACAGGTTAAGTGACTTGCCCAAGGTTACACAACTAGTGAGTGTCTGAGGTCACATTTGAACTCAGGTCTTCCTCACTCCAGGCCCAACACTATCCACTGAGCCATCTAGCTGACTCAGAGAGTACTTCTTTTCAAAACTCACTTTGATAAAATGGCCTAACTTCATCCTTGTACTTTGTCTTGAATTAATATACAATATGTTAATAGGGCTGAATAAAATAGATGGACATTCCTTTGATTATTGTTTTTATTTTTATTTTTATTTTTTCAGGGCATTGAGGGTTAAGTGACTTGCCCAGGGTCACACACCTAGTAAGTGTCAAGTGTCTGAGGCCAGATTTGAACTCAGGTACTCCTGAATCCAGGGCCGGTGCTCTATCCACTGCCCCCTGATTATTGTTTTAATGAGGGATAGTGTGACATAAAAAAGCCTTAATGTGACAAAAAAAAGCCTTAGAATCAGGAAGACAGACTAAAGGTCAGAGGGCTAGGAGGCAGTAAGACCTTCCTGCTTTCATATCCCCAAACCCTTACTAGTTGGTCTTGGGCATGTCATTTAACCTCTCAGTCTAGGTTCCCCTATCTGGAAAAATGAGGGGTGCAGACTTCTGATTCTAAATCTATGATCCTGTGACCTGGTTTCAAATCCAGGCTGTATGGCCTGACCAAGTCACTTCTCATTGTTTAGGTGACTCTCAAAATCTCTAAGTTACAGACAGGTTGCTGTTCTGCATCAGCAGAAGGAGGTGTTTTCTTGGTGGATTTTTTCACAGGTATGAAATCACAGATCTGAACCCGTGATAGTTTGAAGATACTCTTTCCAGTCTAGTGTGCATTCCTATTTTAAAAATTAAAATTTATTCTTCCAAAAGTTCACTTGATCTTCTGTCTTATTCAGGCACTCCAACAATGTAACTCAAAGCACATCCCTGCCTCTACATCATGTGCAACTCTTATGCATCCTTTGGCAGATTGTGTGGCCTATATACAATTTGTTGCGTGCCTGCCTCTTGGTCTCTTGATGTTACACCAATGGAGCATGTACATAATGCCACTATCTTGTCTCTTCAGGTTCTGTCTTTTTTTCCAGTCACATGGCTCTCCAGTGACATCCTTAATATTACTACTTTTTTTTTTTTTGGTGAGGCAATTAGGGTTAAGTGACTTGCCCAGGGTCATACAGCTAGTAAGTGTTAAGTGTCTGAGGCCGGATTTGAACTCAGGTACTCCTGAATTCAGGGCCGGTGTTCTATCCACTGCACCACCTAGCTGCCCCCTAATATTACTTCTGCACAGCTTGTTCATACTCATCTTGTTCTCTTGCTTGCTTTTTTGGAAACCTTCAAGTTTAGTTTTTTGAAAACTGGCATTCTGCAATTTTTAGTCCTACCTACAACATCAATGGAAGACCTTTGTTTAAAGGAGAAGATTGGGGGTTATTAAGCACATTATATAATTTTTGAAAAGACTGGAAAAAATATATACAAATAATCTCTGATTAAGTGAAAACAGAAGTTACTTCTATAGAAAGTAGTTATAATCCCTTTTTTCTTCTTTGATCCTAGGGTTTTGACCCGCCACATCAAAGTGACACAAGAACAATTTATATAGCAAACAGATTTCCTCAGAATGGCCTTTATACTCCTCAAAAATTTATAGATAACCGAATCATTTCATCAAAGGTAAGGATCAACGATACATTTTTAAACATCTGTAGCACTTGATTTTGTTTTGTTTGAAACATTTTAAAAGTTAAGAAGCATTTATATCTTCTCCTCCTGCAACTCCCTATCTTTCATTGGAAAAAAGAACCACCCCCCCCCAAATTCTTGAAAGTAATATGCATAGTCAAGCAAATCATTCAAGCTGGCCGTATCCAAAAATATGTTTCATTCTGCATGTTGATTGAGTGCTCACCTACCTCTCTGTCAAGAACTAGGTTGCAAAGCATTTAGTTTTAGTTTTTTGGGGGATAATGAGGATTAAGTGACTTGCCCAGGGTCACCTAGCTAGTAAGTGTCAAGTGTCTGAAGCCAGATTTGAACTCAGGTCCTCTTGAATCCAGGGCCCCTACATTATCTACTGAACCACCTAGCTGCCCCAAAGCATTTAGTTTTTTGTTTTGTTTTGGTTTTGGTTTTTTGGCAGGGCAATGAGGGTTAAGTGACTTGCCCAGGGTCACACAGCTAGTAAGTGTCAAGTGTCTGAGGTTGGATTTGAACTCAGGTCCTCCTGAATCCAGGGCTGGTGCTTTATCCACTGAGCTACCTAGCTGCCCCCAACACCCTGGGGTTTTTTGTGTTGTTTGTTTGTTTTTTTTGCAGGCAATGGGGGGTTAAGTGACTTGCCCAGGGTCACACAGCTAGTAAGTGTCAAGTGTCTGAGGGCGGATTTGAACTCAGGTACTCCTGAATTCAGGACCGGTGCTTTAACCACTGCGCCACCTAGCTGCCCAAAGCGTTTAGTTTTAAAAGAAAGTTTAGTGCATCTTTTGGTACAAGTACGTATTTATATACTTAGTAACTCAGGTGAATAATCAGTTCATCCTAGCAAACTCTCCTCCCAAAGGTGACTTGTCCATTTATAATTTGAAAGAGTCAGATATTCAAACTTGTATTAGTTGGATTTGGACAACACATGCATACAAAATTTTGCCCATAGTCTTTCCTTGTTCCTTTCCTGTGAGGAGGAAGGAATGTTTCATTCTTCTCTGGGGCCTATATGCTCCAGATGAAGTCAAAGGCAGAAAGGATCCATGTATATAAATGTATTGATAACAGCACTTTTTAGGTAGCAGAAAACTGGAAACAAAAGTAGATACTCGTAAGTTTGGGGGAATGGGTGAAGAAATTGTGGTACATAATGTAATTAGAAATGACAAGCATGATAAATTCAGAGACGTGGAAAGACTTATATGATGTGATGCAGAGTGAAGTAAATAGAATCAGGAGGACAGCATAAACCTTGACAACAATAGTGTAAACAGAATAGAAAAATGAAACTGACCTGACTCAGAAAAGAGTTGGAGAAAACTTAGCTCTCCAACTTGTTTGCAGAGGCTGGAGGTGGCGTGTGGGGGGTGTTTTACATTATAGTCTCAGATGTCCATTTTGGCTGGTTTTATTGAGGAAGGGGAAATGGAAGGAATGTATTAACACATGAATGTGATATAAGGAAAAGTCATCCACTAACAAATAATATTGAGGATCCATTTCTGTGCTGCTCTTATTAGTTTATTTCATATTTAGCCTGTGCCTTTCATCAGAGCAGGGAGAAAGGCATCTTGAATTTGGCACATCAAAAGCAAACAAGAGGGATTGGGACAACAAAGTCTGTCTGTAGTGCTGTGTTATGTGTCACTGTGGCTAGAATGTTGATGGAATTGAGGGCTTTTACTTGGGGAAAATGACGTCACACTTAATTGTGAACCTTCTTCAATCAGTGAAAGAAGTTGTAGAGTCTGTGCTGATTATTGTAGAGTAATTAGAAATGCCCCTCCTAACTTGAAGAACATTGGAGGTGATTGAGGAGGAATGAATTGGTCAAGTAAACAAGCATGTATTAAATGCCTACTGTATACCAGCCTTGTGCTAAGTGCTAAGAATACAAAGGGTAAGGGAAGAACAGCCCTGGCTCTCAGTCCAATGGGGGAAGCTGCATGCAAACAGCTATGGAAAAACAAGGTTGGTGACAGATAAACAACCAAGGGGAGAAACTAACATTAAGGGGGATTAGGAAGGGCTTTTTGTAGAAGGAGGCATTTTAACCAGAAATTCGGGGAAGTTAGGAGGCAGAGATGAAGAGACAGTGAGTCCAGCCCAGTACAAATGCCTGGAGGTCAAAATTGGAGTGTGTTGTACAAGGAACAGCGAAGAGGCTAATGTCACTGGCTTACTGAGTACGTGGGCATCAGGGGAGAAGAGGAAGGAAAGTATAAGAAGCCTGGAAAGGTTGGAGGGGAGCCAGATCTGAAAGGTTGTAAAAGCCAACCAGGATTTTGTGTTTGAGCCTAGAGGTGAGAGGAGCCACTGGAGTTTATGAATAAGGTGTGTATGTGTGTTGGGGGGGGGGGGCGGGAATTGGTCAGATGTGCACTTTAGGAAGATCAGTTTCATGGCTGTGTAGGGGATGGAGTACAGTGAGGAGAGACTTAAGGCAGGGGACCTCCCTGAAGGTTATTGCAGTGGTCCAACATGAGGTGATGAGGGCCTGCATCAGGGTGGGGGCAGTGTCAGGAGAAAAGGGGCCCAGCAGGAGAGCTGTTGTAAAGGTGCAATCTAGTACTTGACAACAGATTCAATATGGGGTGGGGCGGGGGGAGAGAAAGTGAAGAGCTGAAGGTGACATCTGAAATTGGTTGTGCCTAAGCCTTGGGTGACTGGGAGGGTGGTGGTACCCTTGACAGTAATGGGAAAATTAGGAAGAGGAGCAGATTTAGGGGAAAGAGATAGAGAGTTCATTGTTGGACATGGTGAATATAAGAAGTCTATGGATCATCCAGTTTGAGATGTTTAATAGGTTAAGATATAGGTTGATAAAGAGAACCAGTTAAGTGCAAAACACACAGAAGCAAATAAACATAATAGAATAGTGTTTGATAAATCCATACTCCCTAGCTACTAGAATAAGGACCCTTTCATCCCTTCTGTCAACAGACTAGAACTGGCCTCTAACCCGTGAATGGTTGGAGCCAAACGGAGCAGGCTAGAGACAGGAAAGTCAGGAATCAAAGAGAAGTTTTCTTTTCAAAGGGAGGAAAATGGCTTGCAAGCAAGGACACATGCTGGGGCCCCCCTCTTAGTGAGGAGGCCCAAGGCAGTGTGGGGAGATCTCAATACTTACACTAGTGGCTGCCCAGTGAGCTGTAGCCCTGACAATGAGGGGTAACAGCAAGAATGTGGATTTTGCCAGAGTCTGAGATCATCCAGAGGGTGAATGCAAAAGATTGTGCCTTGCCAGGCTCAGGGCACAGCTTGCCCGCTGGGCCTTAGCTGTGGAAAACAAATATTTTGTCACTTCTCAAACCTCCCGTAGCTCCTCTTCTCCTCAACTCTCTCGGCCAAGAACCTTGTCTCATATTTCACTGAAAGAATTGAGCCATTTGCCATGTGCTCCCCTTCCCCCCTCCTCATCTCCCATCACTCATGACACCATCTTCTTTTACCTTGTCTCCCATGAAGTTATCCTTCTTCTTACAAAGGCACAAGCGAGCCCTTTTATGTTTTCTCCAGCAGATTGCCCCTTCTTCACTCTTCACCCCACTCTCTTCACTAATCTGGTTTCTATCTACTCACTGACTCCCTACTGCCTGCAAACATACCCTCACTTGACCCGTCCATCCCTTCCGTCTGCCTGTCTTATGTCTCTCCTCTCTTTGTGGCCAAACTCCTTGAGAAGGCTGTCTCTACGAACTTCCCCCACTGCCTTTTCTCCCAGTCTCTTCTTAAGTCTGTCTTCTGTCTTCTGACCTCATCAGTCAACTGAAACTCCCCTCTCCAGAGTTGCAAATGATCTCTTAATTGCCCAGTCTAGTGGCCATTCTCATCCCTCAGCCTTCTCGACTCTGCAGCTGCTCACAGTATTGATCGTGCTCTTCTTTTTTCTCTGGGTTTCTCTGATTTGACCCTCCCCTGGTTCTCCTGTCTGAGTGCTCCTTCTCAGTCTCTGGATCTTAGTGCAGGTCACCTCTCTTAACCATAGGGTCTCCACAGGGCTCTCTCCTGGGTTAGAAAGACAGCTCACACTTCTGATCCTCGGTCTCCTCCCACACAACTCCTCCAAATCTTCCTGTTCTTCTTGGCTCCCTGAAAGGGGGTGTCCTCCAAAATTCTTTTCTTAGCCTTTTTTCTTATCCCTTAGCAATCTTACTTATTCCCACCGCTCCAACCATTACCCTAGGCAGGTGATGTCACCAGCTTCCTGTGAAACATCTCTCTCCCTCCCTTGATGCTTCTCTAGTACTTTAGACTTCGTGTGTCTAAAACCAAGCTTATGTAATCTGCTCTTATTTCTGTCTTCATGCCTTTTGTCATTGATATGATTATTTAGCCATGTTTGAAACCCTGCTGCTACCTTTTATTATTCTCCCTCTGTCACCTGACACATCCAATTTGTTACTGAGTTTATAGTTTCTATAACTATCTCTCTTCACATCTATTTCCCTTTTGATAACAAAAAGTTGAAAAGTTCTTATACAAACAAAAGAAATGTCATTCAGTCATTTCAGTTGTTTCTGATTCTTTGTGAATTTTTGGGGGGTTTTCTTGGCAAAGATACTGGAGTGGTTTGCCATTCCCTTCTCCAGCTCATTTTACAGGTGAGGAAACTGAAGCACACAGGGTGAAGTGACTTGCCCAGGGTCACCTAGATAGTAAGTGTCAGGTTGGATTTGGACTCAAGTCTTCCTGACTCCAGGCCCAGGGCTCTAAGCATAGTGCCACCTGGCTGCCCACAAAGAAATGCAGTTAGAATTTAAAAGGGAACAAAATCCTTCCTGCAAATCTCTCTGATAAAAGTCTGGTATCCAATCTATGTAATAAATGGATAGTAATCTGTATGAATAAGAAGGATAAAGGGAATAAATCTTTATTTACTCCCACACTCAGCACATTATATTCATCTCATTTGATATTCACAATATCATCGTGACATAGGCACTATTTTGATCCCCATTTTGCACTTCAGGAAACTGAGACAGACATAGGTTAAGTGACTTGCTCAAGGGCACACAGAAAATATCTGAGGCTGGATTTGAATACAGGTCTTCCTGATTCCAGTGTCTTACCTAGTCATTCTTCAGTAGAGACATGATAAAAGGATATATGTACAGGTAATTTTCAGAGTATATGCTATTCATGGCTACATGAAAAAAATGCTGCAAATCACTTAATACAAGAGATGCAAATTAAAACACCTGAAGATCGACATCACACCCATCAACTTGCCAACAATGACAAAAAAGAAAATGTTGGATGGGCTAAAGGAAGATAAGAACACTAATGCATTGTTGGTGGAGATGTGTAAACTATTTTGCAAAGCAGTTTGGAACTTTACCAAATAGACATGTCCTTTGGCCAGTGAATGATTCCCCTAGTGGGCATGTGCTCCAAAGATTCAAAGAAAGAGGGGGAAAAACCCATTCCTAAAATGTTTATAGCAGTTGCTTTGTTGTAGCAGAGCTGAAAACAAAGTGGGTGCCTATCAGCAAGGGAATGTCTGAATAAATCGTTTGAATGAAAAGGAATATGATTGTGCCACAAGAAGTGAGGAAAGGGATGGATTCAGAAACCTCCGAGAAATTATATAAACCAATACAAAGTGAGGTGGGCATAATCAAAACACTTGTCCATTGAGTGTGACATTATAAAGTAAAAAAATTTTGAAAGACTTAAAACTTTGGTCAGTGGGGTTGGCATTGATCTGGAGGACTGATAAGGAAGCACACTTAACCATCTCTGATGGCAAATAGGCAGTGAATGAGAAGTGCAAAAATTATCGATTCATTTTTGCATATGGCTAATGAATGAATGTACTTGTTTTCCTGATAATGCTTATTTTTACAAGGAGGGACTGGGTGGGGGAGGGGCAGGAAAGTAGGGGTGTAGTGACAGTGATACCAAGAAAAAGACAAACAAAAAAAAAAAGAGCAGAAGGAAGCTCAGAAGGGTATATAAATTGGCAGGACAATGCTGGAATTTAGATATAACGTATACTTAGAAAACGATATGATATGAGATAAATAGTATCACAATCACATTTTTTCTCTTCTTTATATAAGAAATCATTAATATGTTGATACTTTTAAGTCCACAATAAAAAGCAAAAAATTTAAATGCCTCCTTACCCCTTCTGCCTGTTGAATTTCTGCTTATCTAAAACCCATTGCTGCCACCTTGAGGAAACCTGGTGTGTTTTTTTCCCTCAACCTATTTCCCTTCTGGCTCCCTCTTTCCCTATACACATAAATTTGTGCCCATGCTTGTCATGTGTTGTTTTGTTTTAAGATTTCCTCATGTGCATATCAGCATAGACTTTAAACTCCATGAGGACAGGCACTTGTCTTAGCAAAGTTTTTTCTCACTCTCAGAGCCCTGTTCATTTTTCTGCACAAGTAGATAATAAGTATCCATTGAAGTGGATTGGAACATATCAAAGCTAGTTGAAAGTTTTACAGTCATTTAAAACTAAATAAGACAGAACAAGGCCTTCAGGATTCATTGGGCTGGGCTCTGCTGACTGCTTTCTGTGCATCTCGAATGACTCAAATGTTTATTTCTTTCTCTTTCAGTATACAGTGTGGAATTTTGTTCCAAAAAACTTATTTGAACAATTCAGAAGAGTAGCAAATTTTTATTTTCTTATTATCTTTTTGGTCCAGGTAAGTTCTTATACAGGTAATCAATAACATGTTTATTTATTTTTTTTATTTTTATTTTTTGTGGGGCAATGGGGGTTAAGTGACTTACCCAGGGTCACACAGCTAATAAGTGTCAAGTGTCTGAGGCCGGATTTGAACTCAGGTACTCCTGACTCCAGGGCCAGTGCTTAATCCACTGTGCCACCTAGCCGCCCCCAACATGTTTATTTTTTAAATGAAGAAAAGAATTTTTACAGGGAGATTTGTGCAAATATTTTATAATAGAATAGATTAGGGAGAGAGAATTGAAAAAAATAGTTATTTCTAGGTATGTTAAACTGTGAATCATATATAGATTATTTGGTTTTAGGAGCCAACTTATCAAATTTATGATTAATTAAATTTTTATATTTGACAAAAAAGTAATGACAAAATTGGCAGTGAATTTTCTGACACAAATAGAGCAAAGAGCTGGAGAAATGAAGAACAAGAACAAATTATTTCCCAAGTGCTGATAACTTATGAGACAGAAATTTAGACTAGCCTCTTTCCAAATTTACACTTTAGAACATAAATACTATAAAATTGAATATCCAGCACATGCTACTTTCTGACAAGCCATCTGCTTATTTTACTGTCTTTTGTGAATGTGAAATTGTATTTGAGAAAAAGCCCTTTGGCACACAAAACACATAAAATATTTGAGCTTCCATCTCCATGTCTCACAGGAAGGAATGCCTCTTTATACCATATTAAGAAATGCAAAACAAGCTTCCTGTTGGCATTGAGATAATCATATTGCTAGTTTTCCATGGTGTACATATTCACACACACATGCCACCTACACAGTTGACATTGTTCACTTTCCTAAGGGTGTGGCTTTTCCACCTAGTCACACTCTTTTCATAATTAGAATCTCTGTTCTTCATGAGCTATATTGCATTGGGTTGATCCATTTTCTACTGTTTCTCCCCCTTATTTCACTTCTTAGAATGTCTTTTAAGTACAACAGATAAGATTTATATTTATTGAATAAGTTTACCATCTTTTCTCTTGAACTTAGAACTTGTTCTGAAACTTTTATATTGAAATGTATGCACCTAAAATTGAGATTAACAGTGACTAATATTCAAATTATAAAATTTGGTCATTTTGTTTTCTGTGAGGACTATCCTACTATTAACATCTCAGAAATTAGAATTTGCTAGCCTGTTTAGAGTTTAATGTTATGTACAGTATGATGATCTATATTAGCAGTAGAATCCTGAAAGCTTTTCTCTTTAGGCTTTTAAAATCACAAAAAATCTTGCAGATTATTTTAAAGCTTTTAGAAGTATGATGTATTGAGTGTTTTTCTTCTTACATAAAGATTATACTGCTGACCTTCAGGGAACAATACTACTGCACATAGAGTGATTTTTTTTTTTATCTTCCATGATCAGTTTACACTCATCCATTCATATTCTCACCCATTTTCATTGGCTGCCAGCTGTTTGTAGGAGTTGGCCTCCCCTTACTAGGTGACGGAACTCACATCCTTTCCTTTGTTAGTGCCAGTTCTTACTAGCACACCGCAGTTCCTACCATGACCTTTTCCCCACCTCTTGAGCCAGTCCCCAAAACTTGGGGACCACAAGAGGCTGAGCTTAAATCCCACCAGTGATACTACCCATGTGATCGTAGGCAACAACTTCTCCATCCTTCACTTTCCTCATTTATAAGATGGAAATGAGCCCCTGGAATAGAGACTTTGTACCTCACGTGAATTGGGTGAAGTTGAAATTAATAACATACATGAAGCACTTTATAAATGTAAAAATACCTTACTTAAATGAGAGAGATGTTATTATTAAGAATGACAGAGGGGCGGCTAGGTGGCGCAGTGGATAGAGCACCGGTCCTGGAGTCAGGAGTACCTGGGTTCAAATCCGGCCTTAGACACTTAACACTTACTAGCTGTGTGACCCTAGGCAAGTCACTTAACCCCAATTGCCTCACTTAAAAAAACAAAAACAACAACAACAACAAAAGAATGACAGTAATACCCAGATTCAGTTACATATAAATCATAATTGGAGTTCTAAAAATAATTGTATTTTTTAGTCTGCATTCCAAAAAGTTATCCTGATAAGAAGCTTCTCTTTAACTCTATTGCTAGGGTTTTTTTTTCCCCACTAAACTGGAACTTATGCTCAATTCAAGGATGAAAATTGGTGACCTGTTTCTAGCAGCCTTAAAAAGCATTCTGTAGGGGCGGCTAGGTGGCACAGTGGATTCAGGAGGACCTGAGTTCAAATTCGGCCTCAGATACTTAACACTTACTAGCTGTGTGACCCTGGGCAAGTCACTTAAACCCAATTGCCTCACTTAAAAAAAAAAAAACATTCTGTGATTCTTTTGGAGATCTACAAAGAAATACCATGGTGTAGTTTGAAAGACTATAATTCTTCTCGCAGGCTCCACTGTATCTCATGGATTGTGGAAACTTTTTACTATTTAGATAGCTTTTCTGCTCTTCAGAATGTTTTGAGTATTCTGTGTAACTCCAAGTCAAACTAAAGTTAGAAACATATAGAATAGTACATTTAGACATGTTGCATGATAGCCCTATATTATTTTTCTCTAACAATCTCATTTGGCATTTTGTATCTTGTAATTAGTTACAATGAGAATTTAAATACATTTGTTTTTTAAACATGCATCGTCTCAAAAGAAGAGAAATAAGAGTATACCTAACACTGCATATACTATTACACTTGAATTGCTATGTTGAATTCTTTTTTGTTTTTTTTCTACTCTTTTAAAAAAATTAGGTATAGTTCTCTGAATGGGAGAAGGGGAAGGGATAAATTGTGAAGTGATGTAAAAACAAAATAGAGTAACAAAAACCTTTTTTTTTTTTAATTTTATTTTTTTTAGTGAGGCATTTGGGGTTAAGTGACTTGCCCAGGGTCACACAGCTAGTAAGTGTTAAGTGTCTGAGGCCGGATTTGAACTCAGGTACTCCTGACTCCAAGGCCGGTGCTCTATCCACTGCACCACCTAGCTGCCCCCAACAAAAAAACTTTAAAAAAAGAAAACATGCCATCTAAAAATATAACATTCTAAAATCTTTTTTTTTCTTTTTTTTTTTAATACAGCTTATGATTGACACTCCTACAAGTCCTGTTACCAGCGGGCTTCCGTTATTCTTTGTGATAACCGTAACTGCCATAAAGCAGGTATGAATTTGGTTTCCATCATTATCCCTTTCTCTAGAAGTTATTTATAAGTTCTTTTTGTTCTATTATACAGTAAATTATTGTTTAGGATTGTGAAAATCATTTGAATAAGGAAAAAGCAATATTTTTATTGCTTTTGAAAAGAGACGTAGTTGTTTGGCATAGTTGCCAAATCTAGGAAAACCTAGTTTCAAGTGCTCCCTTGAAGCATTCTGACTGTGTGATCCTGGACAAGTCATTTACCTTACAGTTAGTTGCTCTAGGTAGTTCTTGTAAACTGTAAGTTGCTGAGAATCTGCTGATTAGGGACTGTTTACTTATACAGGAGTTCACTATACCTATGAAAAGCAGGTCCAGTTCCTTTCCTATATTGAAAGCCTGTTAAACTCAGGCTAAGATGTTGAGTTCAGACATCTAGTGATATACAGTTATCAGTGACTGTTTTCATATGTCCCTGTGTAAATATTGAATTAGCTTTATAGCTGTGTAACATTTCATTGGGCTTTCAAAGGTACTATGCTAGTACAGCCCAGGCAAAGAGCTCTCTTGGCCCCTTTCTAGCATAGACCTTCATTGTAGACCCCCCTCATTCTCTTTAGTCTCTTTATTCTTTTTTTTTTTTATGTATAAGGTATTTTATTTTTCCGTTACATGTAAAGATAGTTCTCAACTTTTGTTTATACAAGCTTTACAATTTCAGATTTTTCTCCCTCCCTCCCCTCCCTCCCCCCTCCCCTAGACAGCAGGTAATCTGATATAGGTTATATCTATATATCTCTATACATATACATATACATATAGATATATATATACACACATAATAACATTAATCCTATTTCTGCATTAATCCTGTTACAAGAGAAAAAAAAATTAGAGCAGTGATGCAAAACCTCAAAATAGAAAAAAAAAACAACAGCACCCAAAACAAAAGAAATAATATGGTTCAATCATCATCTATACTCCACAGTTCTTTCTTTTTTTTTTCTTGGATTTGGAGATCCTCTTCTATCATGAGTTCCCTGGAACTCTTCTGTACCATTGCATTGGTGAGAAGAATATAGTCCATTACAGTAGGTAATCAATGTTGATGATACTGTGTACAATGTTCTTCTGGTTCTGCTCATCTCACTCATCATCAGCTCACGTAAGACCCTCCAGGTTTCTCTGAACTCCTCCTGCTCATCATTTCTTACAGCACAATAGTATTCCATTGTATTCATATACCACAACTTGTCCAGCCATTCCCCTAGTCTCTTTATTCTTAATCATTACCCCTCATTGGACAATTTATCTAGACCCAAATTTATTTCTGCTTACCTTCCCTCTCCTACTTCCAATTCTTCCTATCTCATTACCTGAGGGCAGCCTGTTTTGTTTTTTAATTCAGCATTTTATTTTTTGCCAATTGCATGTAAAAACAATTTGTAACATTCTTTTTTTTTTTTAATTTTGAGTTCCAAATACTCTCCCTCCCTACCTTACCCATTCATTGAGAAGGCAAGCAATTTGATGGTTATACATGTATAGTCATGCAAAACATATTTCCATGTTAGTCATGTTGTGAAAGAAAATACAGACCAACCCCGCCCCCCCAAGAAAAATGAAGTTTAAAAAAAAAAGTTTGCTTTGATCTATATTCAGTTTCCCATCAGTTATTTCTCTGGAGATGTATAGCATTTTTCGTCCTAAGTCCTTCAGAATTGTCTCAGATCATTGTATTGCTGAAAATAGTTGTCATTCAACTAAGCTGATCATCATGCAACATTGCTGTTCCTGTGTACAATGTTCAGCTTGTTCTGCTCATTTCACTTTGCATCAGTTCATGTAAATCTTTTCAGGTTTTACTGAGAGCATCCTGCTCCTTTCCTTTCCTTTCCTTTCCTTTCCTTTCCTTTCCTTTCCTTTCCTTTCCTTTCCTTTCCTTTCCTTTCCTTTCCTTTCCTTTCCTTTCCTTTCCTTTCCTTTCCTTTCCTTTCCTTTCCTTTCCTTTCCTTTCCTTTCCTTTCCTTTCCTTTCCTTTCCTTTCCTTTCCTTTCCTTTCCTTTCCTTTCCTTTCCTTTCCTTTCCTTTCCTTTCCTTTCCTTTCCTTTCCTTTCCTTTCCTTTCCTTTCCTTTCCTTTCCTTTCCTTTCCTTTCCTTTCCTTTCCTTTCCTTTCCTTTCCTTTCCTTTCCTTTCCTTTCCTTTCCTTTCCTTTCCTTTCCTTTCCTTTCCTTTCCTTTCCTTTCCTTTCCTTTCCTTTCCTTTCCTTTCCTTTCCTTTCCTTTCCTTTCCTTTCCTTTCCTTTCCTTTCCTTTCCTTTCCTTTCCTTTCCTTTCCTTTCCTTTCCTTTCCTTTCCTTTCCTTTCCTTTCCTTTCCTTTCCTTTCCTTTCCTTTCCTTTCCTTTCCTTTCTTCTTCCTTTCCTTTCCTTTCTTCTTCCTTTCCTTTCCTTTCTTCTTCCTTTCCTTTCCTTTCTTCTTCCTTTCCTTTCTTCTTCCTTTCCTTCTTTCACTGGGCAATGGGGGTTAAGTGACTTGCCCAGGGTCACACAGCTAGTAAATGTTAAGTGTCTGAGGCCAGATTTGAACTCAGGTCCTCCTGAATCCAGGGCCGGTGCTTTATCCAGTGCGCCACCTAGCTGCCCCCTGCTCATCATTTCTTACAGCACAGTAGTGTTCCATCACAATTAAGTACCACAGCTTGTTCAGCTATTCCCCAGTGGATGGACATCCCCTCAATTTCCAATTTTTGCCACCATTAAAAGGACTGCTGTAAATATTTCAGTACATTTAGCTCCTTTTTCTTTTTTTTTTTTACGTCTTTGGGATACAGACCTAGCAATGGTATTGCTGGGTCAAAGGGTATGCACAGTTTTAGAGCCTTTTGGACATGGTTCCAAATTGCTCTCCAGAATGGTTGAGTGGGTTCACAACTCCACAGTGCATTAGTGTCTTAATTTTCCCACACCCCCACCAGCATTTCTCATTTTCCTTTTTGGTCATAATTAGTCAATCTGAAAGGTGTGAGATGGTACCTCAGAATTGTTTTAATTTGTATTTCTCTAATCAATAATGATTTAGAGCATTTTTTCAGGTGGCTATAAATAACTTGAATTACTTCATCTGTAAACTGCCTGTTCGTATCTTTGTTTTTTTGGCAGGGCAGTGAGGGTTAAGTGACTTGCCCAGGGTCACACAGCTACTGTTCATATCCTTTTTTTTTTTTTTTTTACTGTTCATATCTTTTGACCATTTATCAGTTGGGGAATGGCTCTTATTTTTCTCTATATATTTGAGAAATGAGGCCTTAATCAGAGAAACTTGCAATTTTTTTCACATTTATGATTAACTGTATTTCTTTCCATCCAATTTTACCCTTGTTAATTGTTCTTTTTCTCCCTTTCTCTCCTTCCCTTCCTCCCTCCTTCTCCCTTTCTCCCCTTTCTGTCTTTACTCTGTCTCTCCTCAATAGTATTTTGCTTCTGATTACCGCCTCCCCCAATCATCTCTCTCTTCTGTCAGCCTTTACCCTTTATCTCTTCCCCTCCTACTTTCCTGTATGATAAGATAGATTTCTATACCCATCTGAGTGTGTGTTACTTCCTCTCTGAGCCAATGCCATTGAGAATAAGGTTTGAGCATTCTCCACCATCTTCCCCTCCACTGTAAAAGTTCTTTCATGCATCTTTTTTTTTTTTTTTAGGGGGGGCAGTGAGGCAATTGGGGTTAAGTGACTTGCCCAGGCTCACACAGCTAGTAAGTGTTAAGTGTCTGAAGCCGGATTTGAAGTCAGATCCTCCTGACTCCAGGGCCAGTGCTCTCAAGCATCTTTTTTTTTTTTTTAATTAAAAATTTTTTTTTTTTTTGCGGGGCAATGGGGGTTAAGTGACTTGCCCAGGATCACACAGCTAGTAAGTGTCAAGTGTCTGAGGCCAGATTTGAACTCAGGTACTCCTGAATCCAGGGCCAGTGCTTTATCCACTGTGCTATCTAGCCGCCCCCTTCATGCATCTTTTATATGAGATAGTTTACCTCTCCCTTTCCCTTTCTCCTAGTGCATTCCTCTTTCTTAACCCTCAATTTTATCTTTTTAGATATCATTCCATCATATTCAACTCACATGCATAGGGCAGCCTTTAGAGTTAACAGTTAGCTAATCTGATTAGCTCATTGTGCTGAGGTGCTAATGGGAAGAGGGCATTGAAAATCATCAGCCTCTGTTTGATCTTTCTGTAGTATTACTTTTGATACTCTGATTTACATGCCTTATTTAAACCACTTTTTAAAGGGGAGACTTGTGTAATATCTCTGGCACTAATTTTGGTTTCAGCCATGACACTGTAGTTTGCCTTTTCAACTTTACACTGTCTTTGGCTCTTGAATCTTTCCACCCTTTGTCTTTTACCCACTCATCTCCTAACCAAGCCTCAGCCTTGGATTACTTCCACCCTCTGCTTCCTCTGTTCCTACTCATGTGCTGATGAAGAGATCTATGCTGACTGGGTACACTATAAATGAACATTATCCAACTTAACCTGGGCTCTCGTTAAGGGAAGGTGCTTCTGTTCTTCTTCCCTAATTAATTCCCTGTCTTCCTCCCCAAAGAAGCTGTTCCCTCCTCCAGCTTCTCAAACTTTTCCTTACCCTGTCTTGATCAACTGAGAAACTCACCTCCCACTTTACTGAGAAAACAGACCCTTCATGAGCCCTGTCTTCTCCCATTCCCTTTATCTCAGAACGTCTTGACATCATCTCCTATCTTTTCCTCTTTTTCCCTAGTTTCTGACAAAGAGGTAGCTGTTTCTTTGCCAAGAACAACCCCCCTGCATGTGCCCTTTATTCCATCCCCCTTCCATCTTCTCCAGCTGATTACAACCTCATTCATCACCCCTCCCCTCTGAGCTTCACCCTCTTCCCTAGCTACTGTTCTTTCCCTCCTGCCCTCAGATGTGTCTGAGTCTCCCCCATCCCTAAATAATTCTTCCCTAAATCCTACTATCTCTTGAAGCTGTTATCCTGTATCTCTTCTCCCTTTCTCAGGCAAACTCCTAGGGAAAAAAGCTATCTGTACTCAATTTCTTCCTTTCCTCTCCTCTCATTCACTTTTCACCCTTTGCAGTCTGGCTTTTTACCTCATCACTCAACTGAAATTGCTCTCTCCAAAGTTACCAATAACTTTAGTTGCCAAGCTGTTTCTCCTTTCTCAGTCTTCATCCTTCTTTGACTTTTCCCCTGCATTTAACATTGCTGACTATTTTCTTATCCTGGCTATTAGGTTCTCTCTGGTTTTCATGACCCTGCTGTGTTCCGGTTTCCCTCTTGCCTGTCTGACAGTCTTCAGCCTCCTTTACCAGGACTCACCATCCATATAAACCATGGTTGTTTGCTGAGTGGCTCCCAGCTATCTTCTCTCTTTCCCAGACTCTACAATCCAACCAGACTGGTCTCTTTGTTCTCATATAACATGCTTGTCTTCTCAACTTCATGCCTTTGTACTAGTCATCCCACATTCTGGGACTGCCCTCCCTTCTTCCTTCTGCCCCACAGAATCCCTCTCCCTGTATTTATTTGTATTTATTTTCTATATATATACTCTATATACTCTCTCTCTATATATATATATTGTATATACTCATGTCCTTGTTGTCTCCCCTATTAGAATATTAGGACCCTGTGTATAATGACTGTTTGATTCTTTGTATATTCAGTACTGAGCACAGTATTGGCACAACACAGTAGGTGGTTCATAAATGCTTGTTGATTGACTAAGAGAGTGAGTGTATGTGTATGTGTGTGTGTATGTGTATAGGTAGGTAGAGCCAGGGAACCTGGATTCCAGTCTCATTTCTGCTTGTTAGTAGTGACTTTGGGCAAATAGCTTAACCTCCATAGGCCTCAGTTTGCCCATCAGTAGGTCTAGGCCTAGGTGTCATCTAAGGTCCTTTCCAGCTCTACATTTATAATTGTTTGACTTAAAAAAAAATTAGATAGACAAAAAATATAGGTGGTCCTTCAAAAAGTTAGTCTGAGAATATTATTCAGAGAATGTCTCCCTTAAAAGGTTGCCAACCCCATTTTCTAATAGCTTATTCCCTTGGCACACCTAGTATTTCTAAATGAGAATTGTAACTTGCTATTGCTTATTAAAATTATCAGTATGTTATCTGACAAATTTAAAGAAAAATGAAAGCCTAAAAACATGTGTTTTGGAGTATGTGACCTATAAAAATGGGCAGTTAATTTTTACACATGAACAAAATGTTAAGTGTCTGTACATCTTAGGATTTCTCTGCTAAAGTTGCTTTTTACATAGGGCTTTTATTTTTTTTTTACATGTAATATAGTTTTTATATAGGTTAGAACTTGGGGAGAATATCTTTACCAGAAAATATCGAAACAATTCTTAGCTATATCTATGTCCTTTTATCATATTGTGATTTCTCCTTTCTGAGGATGACATTTTTTATTTATTGTTTTTTTTTTTGGCGAGGAAATTGGGGTTAAGTGACTTGCCCAGGGTCACACAGCTAGTAAGTGTTAAGTGTCTGAGGCTGGATTTGAACTCAGGTACTCCTGACTCCAGGGCCGGTGCTCTATCCACTGCGCCACCTAGCTGTCCCACAAACTATTATTATTAACCTCCTTTGTGCATAACCCTTTGTTTTTCCCTGCTCGGTTTTGTATAACTTTGCAGAGGAAGTTTGCACTCTTACTTTAATCCACTTATGACTCAGTAAATTAGGGTCTGACAGATTTGTTTTACATCCAAGTATCTGATTAATTTTTCAGTTTCCAAAGAAATAGGGGGGAAAAGAGGGAAGAGAAGCAACATGTTACTGTAGGCGATATACATTTCTACCCTTCGATTGAGACCCAAGTTAAGGTCACTGAAACCCTGTGGAAAGCTGAAAGAATTTGTAGCCCTTCTATGACCGTGGGCAAGTCTGTGCTTCTGTGTCCTCATTTGTAAAGTGAGAATTGGACTAGTGACTTGTATGGATGGTAATGGTGAATGGAGAGGGAATTTAGGTGACTATGAGTTCTAGTCATTGACTAATTCATAACTTTCTTTCCCCTACTGGTGCAAGCTTTATATTTTGAAATATGTATAAAAACCTTAAAATTCTGTTTACTTTTAACTCCCCAAAATATGCCTGACCCATTGAGGTCTTAACGTTATGCAGGTCAGATGATGGTTCCATTAAGTAAATGGATTGAGAAAAGCTAGTGAACTTGGTAACTGTAAAGTGAAGTGGGATAAAATGTAAACTTAAGTGCTTCTATTGTATTTATTTGTTACCTTTGTCATCATCAGTTTTTAAAACTTTTTGGGGGGGGGCGGGGCAATGAGGGTTAAGTGACTTGCCTAGGGTCACACAGCTAGTAAGTGTCAAGTGTTTGAGGCTGGATTTGAACTCAGGTCCTCCTGAATCCAGGGCCAGTTCTTTATCCACTGCGCTTACCTAGCTGCCCCCGTTATCATAATTTTTTAACTTTATAATTAAGGTCAAACATATGTTTGTTTATTCTGTTTGTGAGTCATATTGATTAGAATTATGACTCAAACTTTTTTTTAACCTTTTGTTTTTTTAAACTTACATGTGTGGTACTAGTAACAGAAGGAACATGCTGTCAGAGAACAAACCTGTCTAAGAATGGAGAATAGGTTGGCCCCTCAATGGGGAATTCTCCTGGGGCACACCAGGAGGAAGCACATTTTATTTGTTTTTGTTTTTTGTTTTTTTTTTTAGTGAGGCAATTGGGGTTAAGTGACTTGCCCAGGGTCACACAGCTAGTAAGTGTTAAGTGTCTGAGGCCGGATTTGAACTCAGGTACTCCTGACTCCAGGGCCGGTGCTCTATTCATTGCGCCACCTAGCTGCCCCGGAAGCACATTTTAAAGTGGCCCTCAGTCCTATCAAGCCTTTTTCTGTATTCCAAGTGATAGGAGCGGTAAAAAGAGGGACGGAAGGTGTTAAGAATCCCGTAGTATTTATGCTTTCCAGAAACATTAATGGAACTATTGGGAGAGCCTCTCACATTTAGGCCACCAGAACCTGAGCTGACATACCGTCGGAGGAAGTAAGTCAGGCCAGTATTGACTTTTTATTGAAATGAAACCAGAAGACAAAAGAACGTTGCAGAGAACTGAGGGGACAACATACCAGCTTCTTGTATTCAGACATGTCAGGGCACCCTGTGGAAATGGCTCATAGGGGAATGGTGATGAGAAGATTGGCGGGGCCAGCCAGAGTTCACCCTGGGGATTTCCACAGCATTTCTGTCCCTAAGGCAACACAATCTTGAAATTACTGAGCAATCACTTCATAAGAAATCTCAAAAAGAGGAAATATAGGCAAAGAATGGGGAAAAAATAATAGATTTTGGTAATACCCACCAATAGGCAGTTGATAGAAAATCTATGACTACCAGTTTCATTGTCTACATTCTTGTCTCTTCTAAAGTCTGTGTGAGAATACTCTATGCTGTAATAATTGTGAATAACCTAAATGGAAGGAACAGATAGGCATTTGCAAACCATTCTCTGTTACAGACCTCATCTTCACAATTAACCTGTTGACTGAAAGGAACAAAACAAAACAAAAGGTTTTGACTTAGTATGGCAGAATATGGATTTTAAAGACTTTCCTCCAACACAGAGGTTCATATCATACAAGCTTCCTTAATTCCAGTGATAGACACCAGGTTAGATTGCCTTCGAGAAATTGCATTACCTCTAATGATGCCGAGCATCTTCCAGAAAAACAAAAGCCCTTCATTTTAATATCAGTATTCTTCTGTTGTGTGATTGCAAGCAGTTTTTTAAGTGCCAGACACTGGGTTAAGCTTTAGGGGTACAAAGAAAGGTCAGCATAGTCTCTGTCCTCCAGGAGTTCACAATCTAAGAGGGGAGAAAAGATGCAAACTTCTCTGTCCAGGTGGGGTCGATACAGGATAACGTTGAGGTGATCTGAGAGGGGGGCACCAACATTAAGAACTAGGAAAGGCTTCTGGCAGAAGGTGGGATTGTATCTGAGAAGGAAGCTAGGAGAGGAAGAGAATTCCCAGTATGGGGTACAGCTGGGGAAAATGCCCAGAGACAGGAGGCAAGTGTCACTGAATCACAGAGTAAGGTGTAAGAAGACTGGAAAGATAGGAAGGGGCCAGGTGGTGAGGGCTTTAGAGTGTATTCTGGAGGTAGTAGGAAGCCTCTGGAGTTTATTGGATAGAGGGAGTGATCTGGTCAGAATTCTGTTTTAGGAAGATGAGTCTGACATTCTGGAGGATGGACTAAAGGGGGGAGAGAACTTGAGGCAGGGGAAGCAGCTGGCAGCTATTGCTGTAGCCCAGGTCCCCAAGTGATGGGGGCCTACAGTCGGGCTGTGGCAATGTCAAGAGGATGGAAGGGGGTGTGTATGAGAAATGGTAAGAAGAAGAAGAATGGGTAGAGTGTTTAAAAGTGACATCGACGATGGTTTTATTTTTCTGATCTTCGTGTATTTCTAGGGATATGAAGACTGGTTACGGCACAAATCAGATAATGAAGTAAATGGAGCGCCTGTCTATGTCGTTCGAAGTGGTGGCCTTGTGAAAACTAGATCAAAAAACATCCGGGTATGAATCTGGTCAATAATAGAAAGTAGATTTTTGATGTTTGATTCAGGATTGTAATCTGTTTATGATTTAAGTTAAAGACCTGTTTTACCCATTGAAATTCTGTGGTACTCTGTGTTTAGAATGTAATGAAATTTTTAAAAAAAGTATTCGTATGCAAATTGAGACATTTTAATTAAAGTTTTCAAACCTTTTTTTTTTTAGGTAGGGGATATTGTCAGAATTGCCAAAGATGAGATTTTTCCTGCTGATTTGGTGCTTCTGTCTTCAGACAGAGGGGATGGTTCATGCCATGTTACTACTGCTAGCCTGGATGGAGAAACTAACCTCAAGGTACATAGCTTTAATATTTGTGTTGGTTACATTGAGTAGGACATCCTGAAATTTAGGGATAACGCACATATTTTCAAACCCAAAGTCAGGATACATAGTCTGACAAACTTTTTTGGTCTTATGGAAGTATAAAATTAAATTACATTTAGTTTTTCATTTTATAAAATTATGGAATCCCAGAGTTAGATTGAACTTTTGTTATCTTGTGGTCCAATTATATCCCCAAGTCATGAGTCGTGTCTCCAAAATTTCTGTCAAGTGATCACTCATTGTACTTTTTTTAACACCTCCAGTGATGGGGACTTTATTTGTTGTGCTTACTTTTATATTTGGATCCTATTCCCTAGTGTAGCACCTCACACACAGCAGCTTTTTAATAAATGCTTGTTTATTGATTGTGTACCATGCCTAACTTTCCAGCTGTCCTCATCAAGAAAATTTTTGTGCATATAAAAGTTTTTTTCCTATATAAGTGACAATGCTTTGGACCTTGCTAGTCTACATTTGAATAAAGTTTTCCAACACATTTTTTATCATCCCCTATGCCTATCTCTACAATCAAGTCACTGAGTATTAATGTGTATGTTGATTTAATTTGGAGGATCTTAGATCAGGTTCTTCACATTATAGCTCTGCTTCTTCATCCTTTGTAACAGATACTGGTAGATAAGTATGATTTCTTTTCATGGTTATGTCTTTTTTGTTTTGTTTTGTTTTTTGGTGAGGCAATTGGGGTTAAGGACTTGCCCAGGGTCACACAGCTAGTAAGTGTCAAGTGTCTGAGGCCAGGTTTGAACTCAGGTATTCCTGAATGCAGGGCCGATGCTCTATCCACTGCGCCATCTAGCTGCCCCTCATGGTTATGTTTTTGCAATTACTTATCATAAGCATTATAATATGAGATACCAAATGTCCCACAAAATTTATTGTTGTTTTTGATTGAACAATAAAACTAACTCCACCAACATGTTTGTTTTTTTTAAAGGGGAACCTGTGAGCCATTCTTTCAATTTCCTTCTTTCCACTTGGTTTGGTTTATACCAAGAATGTCATGATTGTTTCTCCAGCACAGTATCTGCTTAGTTATTGGACAAATGTCTTACATATAGAATACCAACAGTTAAATTAATGCTTATGTACTATTTAAAAACTATGTGACTGGGGCAGCTAGATGGCGCAGTGGATAGAGCATCGGCCCTGCATTCAGGAGTACCTGAGTTCAAACCTGGCCTCAGACACTTGACACTTACTAGCTGTGTGACCCTGGGCAAGTCACTTAACCCCAATTGCCTCACTAAAAAAAACCAAAAAAACAAACAAACAAAAAAATAAAAACTATGTGATTTTTGGTAGCTTTACTTCCTTTTCTGACACTACCACTTTGAATATCAAAAAGGTCACATGCCTTTTTATATTTTTTCTTTGATCCTTGGTTGATGTGATCTAAGAATTCATTGCCAAATGGTGATGTCTGCCCATTTGTAATTAACTTGGTTCATAGAAAGTACATATAATTTGTTGCCTGGACAGACTTTAACTAAGAGCTTCTCCAGCATGATAGGACATCTCAGAACTTGTACTTTACTCAAATAGCATTTAAGAACTCAGGCTTTCCTCCATGCCACAGAGAGGTGGCATTTGAGTAGTACTTGAACCTAAAAGGTCAGATTTGCCTTTTTGCAATAGGATCTCTTGGTCTCCATGCTTGTTACTTATATTTGTACATTTGTGTATAGACATCACATACCATGGATTTGATTGCTTGGTCTTGCCATAGGTTTTGTTTCTTGTGAATTTCTGGGTCTCTGTACTACTATTAAGACAGCAAACTAATTACTTGTATGGGAATTATTTTGGAAATATCTGCCCATGGACAATCAGATTGACTTAAAACAAAGTTAAAAACTGATAGTGAATTAGAAAAAGGATAAAGCTAAGAAGACAGTTACATACAATGAAAATCACCCCTCCTTGACCTACTTAAATAAACAGAATACAGATAATAGCTAGCTAATAGCCAGTATTTATATTACATTTTAAGATTTGCAAAGCATTTTATAGGTGCTCATTTTATCCTCACAATATCCCTGAGAGGTAGGTGCTATTATCTCCATTTTACAGATGAGGAAACAGACAGATGCAGACAGAGCTAAGTGACTTGCCCAAGGTCACATAGCTAGTAAGTTTCTGAAGCTGGACTTGACATCAGGTCTTCCTAACTACAATTCCAGTGATGTACCTATTGAGCCGCCAGTGGTAAAGTAAGGTGATCTCACTACTGCCTTTTATTATCAAAATAGATGATTGCTTCAGTGAGAAAGTCACAAAAGCCTCAAATCACCTCAAAGCATCAAAGAGTTTATCTCTTGACAAGCAAAGATATATCACAGTCAAGAACAACAATAGTTTTTAGGATAGAAGCCCACTTGGAAAAAGTTAGAGATGGATGACAGGATATTGAGCAGGATCCATTTCTGGGGGAGGGGGCAGGATAATGAGGGTTAAGTGACTTGCCCAGGGTCACACAGCTAGTAAGTGTCAAGTGTCTGAGGCCAGATTTGAACTTGTGTCCTCCTAGATTCAGGGCTGGTGTTTTATCCACTGTGCCACCTGAGCAGGATCCATTTTAAAACAGTGGAGCACCAGGTAAGCCTGAGGAATGCTAAATTAGAGATCTAAATGAATAAGAACATGCTGAGAAGATTTATAAATCAAATCAGAAAGGTAACACATGTATATGAAGTAGAAAAGTGGAACCATCACATTTGAAGTGCGAACACCCTAGTGTGTGGTATGAAGAAAACATGGGAACTACACAGGAACTCAGGAAGATGAGTTCTGACCCAGGTTTGGGGCCGAGGGACATAGCTGTGGGCTTGTCCCTGGCTGGAAGTTCTGGTAGACTTTGGTGGGACTTGGCCACTCTTGTCCAGTGGGGAAGTGTTGCAACTTCAAAGGGACAGAACTTCAGGCTTCTCCTTGGCCTGGGGTTCCTGCCCTGGGTGTTCCGCCACAGGTAGTTGCTTGATGTTTGCTTCTCAGCTTGCTCCTTGCTTCTTGCTCTCTTCGCAGTTACCGGCACTTGACTGCTCCTCTCCACGACTCTTGGGGGCAGCTTCACTCTTCCATTCCCCTTGGATTTCTGACCCAGATCTAGGTGGTGAACTTGTTGATGCTCTTTGCCTCCAGAAACGTTTAAACAGACTCATCTTCCTGAGTTAAAATCTGGCCCCAGACCCTTACTACCTGTGTGACCTTGGGCAAGTCACTTGACTCTATTTGCCTCAGTTTCCTCATCTGTAAAATGAGTTGAAGAAGGAAATAGCAAATCACTCCAGTATCTCTGCCAAGAAAACCTCAAATGGGATCACAAAGAGTCAGACAAAACTGAAAATAACTTAACAACGAACAGGTACTTTTAAATAAGGTGTGGCGTAAAGAGCAGCAGACTAGAAATGAGGGGACCTGAGATCTTCTTGTCTCAGTTATACTACACTATCCGGGTACTTCAGGCAACTCACTTAATCTCCTTGGGCCTGTTTTTTGGCCTGTGAAGTGAAGGGGTTGGACTAGGTGACTTGTAAGTTCCCTGATCTTAGCTTCTGTCTCTGGGTTTTTTCAAGAATCATGGTATTTTAAATTTTTTATTATAAAATTATTTTATTTTCAGAAACATGTGGCAGTTCCAGAAACAGCAGTGTTGCAAACTGTTGCCAGGTTGGACACACTCATAGCTGTGATAGAATGTCAGCAGCCAGAAGCAGATTTATACAGGTGAGTTTTTTTATTTAATTTTTTATTGATAGTTTTTAGTTTATATTGCCATTATTTTTCAGTCTATCCCTGCCTCCTCCGTGCTTCACAAAGCATATAACAAAAAATCCAAAAGATCAATCAGTAAATCAAAAAGTATTTATTAAGCACCTACTATGTCCTCAAGCACCGTGCTAATTACTGAGGATACAAAAGAAAAACCCAGTTTCTACCCTCAAAGAGGTGACATTCTAAGAAGGGAACTGCCATGTACCATATAAAATGAATGAATACACTGTATTTTAGGAGGGGAAGCGATAGGAGCTGGGAGATCAGGAAGGGCTTCGTGTAGAACAGGACATGGCATTGAAGGAAACCAGGAAAAAAACAATTCAGCAAAATCAATCAATCCATCAGGATTGTTAAGCACTTATTATTTTCTAGGCATTGGGGATACAAATAGGGATGGAAAGAATCCTCCACTCGACTAGATCATGTTCTAAGATCCCTTAGGACAGAGAATTAGAAAGAGTAAGAGCCAGCTCAGAAAAGCCACCATATTAAGTCTAACATTGAGTGCAGTGCTCCCCATCATTAGCTCCCAGCCTCGGCAAGTAAGGGATGGAGGCACATTTTCATATCTCTTGGGGGACCAAGTGAGGTCATTATAATTTAGGAGCATTCAGTTTCAGGTTTCATTGTTATTGTTGAAATTTTCATTGTCATTTTTGATGGTTCTTATACTACCTCTGCTTACTGTTTTTTGCATCAGTGTTGTTGGTGTTCTTTATATTCATCATTTTTTATAACATATATATTTGTACTTCTCACAGCACTGTGATATGTTCTTTTTATTTATTTCTCCAAACAACAGACCTCTACTTTGTTTCCAGTTCTTTACTACTACAAAAAATTGTGTTTTACAAAAAAAACCATTTACCCACTTGTGTCATATACCTAACCATGGCATTTCTTTCTCTGCCAAAGGATAGGAATATTTCATTCATTTTCTTAACATAAATTCAGATTGCTTTCCAGATTGATATTAATTCACAGATGCAACAACAGTATGACAGTGTGCTTATCTTTCAACAACTCCTCCAACTTGCATATCCTACCTTTTGTCATGATTGGTAATTTTATGGATTTAAAATGAAATGTCAAAGTTGTTTTGAATTTGCATTTGGCTTAATAGTGATTTGGAACACCGGTGGTGGCTGGCAGAAGTTGGGCGAGAGGCAGTTATGATTTTTTGAGCCATCTCTGTCCTCCTGCGCCATTCAGACAGCAGCCACCCCTAGATTTATCTACCTGAGGGTTGTGGGAGACTGGAATGAAGGGTGGTGGTCCTAGAGTGAGCTCAGTCCTGATCAGATGCCACATCTCTTTAGGTGTGTCTGTCCTTTGGTTTAGCTTCTCAAGAAGGTTCTCTGAATTCCCCCAGAAAGCTGAGGTACCTCAGGCCCTTAACATTTGTTATTGGGGGTGGGGGTGTCCAGAGGACACAATGTAAGAGAGAAAGGAGGTCTGTGACGCCATCCTATGCCCTGGGGGCATTTCTCTAGGCTTTGTGGAAAGACTTCCTTCCAGAACAACTGCATTCTTTTTTAAAACACGCCTGCCTCGATTTACTTCTTCACAGTGTCCATTCACTGCTCCTAGTTCTGCCCTCTGGGGCCAAGCAGAACAAGTCCAATTCCTCTTTTATATCCCCTTCTTTTCCAGCATGAACATCCAGATCAATTTCAGGCAGTCCTTAGATGCCATGGATGGTGCATGATGCGCCACAACTCAACACTGTATTGCAGAAGTAGCTACCCAAGGCAGAGTCCTGTGGGATTATCATCTCTCTATTCCCAAATGGAGCCCAAATTTGCATTTGCTTTTTTGCTGCCACATCACCCTGTTGACTTATAGTGAACTTGTGGTCCTTTCAAACCCCCATATCTTTAAAAGAAAAAAAAATCTGCTGTCTAAAAACCATACCTATCTTTAATATTTGTGAAAATATTTCTCAAATGTTGCAATACAGTTCTCTCTGTATAGATTTACTTAATTAGGTTCTGCCCAATATTCTAGCCCATCAGTATTATTTTTGGATCCTGACTGTCATCTAGTGTGTTAGCTTTGTGTCATTTAGTGTCTTTCTCAGCTTTGTGTTATTGTCAGATTTGATCAGGGTATGTTCTATGCTTTTATATCTAGGTTATTGATAAAATTGTTTCCAAGTACAGAGCCCTCCCTTTCTGAATTGACATGGAACCATTAATGATTTCTCTTTTAGTCTGGCTGTTCAGTTATTTCCAAATCCATTTAATTGTATTATCTCCTAGTTCATATCTTTCCATCTTTTTTATAAGAATACCTATAGTAAGTTAGTGGACTAAAGGAATATGTACTATGCATCCATATAGATCTATGTCTATATATCTGTCTGCAACTACTATTAACTTCCATGAATAGCCAACAAAAATAAATTTAAAAAATCAGATTGTGAAATCTATTTTAGGATCTGTTACTTCATTAAGATTTGTGACTTGTGGGGCAGCTAGATGGCGCAGTGGATAGAGCACCGGCCCCGGAGTCAGAAGTACCTGAGTTCAAATCCGGCCTCAGACACTTGACACTTACTAGCTGTGTGACCCTGGGCAAGTCACTTAACCCCAATTGCCTCACTAAAAGGAAAAAAAAAAAAGATTTGTGACTTGATCTTTGTTTTTTTTGTAACTATTGCCATCATAAAACTTGGTATATGCTAGTTCCAAAAATTTAACTCAACACATCTTTAAGTGTCTACTACATACAATATCTGTGTTTGACTCTGAGGATACAAAAATAAAGACTAATTAGTTTCTGCCCTTAACAGTTTATAGTCTTAATAGGTGTGGGATGGGAAATTACATATGTACATTAGCCATGTAAATACATCTAAGTAATTTCAGGAGGAAGAAAGCACTAAAAACTAATGGTATCAGAAAAGGCCTTATAGAGGGGCACTTGAAGGAAGCTAGAAATTCTAGTTGAATTTTCCAGTTTATGTGCAAAAGACTATTGTAGAGATTGGATCTAAAATGATGTTATCAATAAATTTTAAATGATATTTTGTATTTTTGTAATATCTTGATTTCTTTTGTAGATTCATTGGAAGAATGATCCTGAATCAACAAATGGAAGAAATTGTAAGGTAAGATACAAAATTTTTGTTTTATCAAATTCCTTTTTTTAAATGAATTTTTGATGCCTTTTAACTTTACTTGCACCATCTTTAGACGTGTTCCCCAAATGAACCCTCCCTTATAACCAGAACAGTTAATTAACTCTACCCAACATTGTAACTATACCTGACAAGGGTGTGTGGCCCTCCAAATCAGTGAGCCCTCAGCTTCCTATGGCAAGGAGGAAAGTGTTCTTTGTTGAACGGTGCCAAGACTATTCATTTTAGTGACTCAGTGTTCACCTTCATTTTAGTGTTCTTCTCATTGATGTATATTGTAGCTCTGTATATGGCATGTTTATGTGCCCCATTTAAACTGTTTTCCAAGGGATAGAATTGCTGTTTGCTTCCAGTTTTTTTGTTTTTGTTTTTGCTACAGTCAATTGAAAGTACTCCATTTGCTATGAATATTTTGGTGGATATGCTGCCTTTTTAATTTTTAAAAATTTAAAAATTTAAATTTTTTTTGGGGGGGGTGGTGAGGCAGTTGGGGTTAAGTGACTTGCCCAGGGTCACACAGCTAGTAAGTGTCAAGTGGCTGCGGCTAGATTTGAACTCAGGTCCTTCTGGATCCAGGGCCAGTGCTCTATCCACTGCGCCACCTAGCTGCCCTACTGCCTTTCTTTTTTCTCATTGTTCAGCTATGCAATCTGGGGATCAAACTGCTTGCTCACATTGACTAGTGGCAGAGCCAGGGCCTAACCCTAGGTCTTTTCCCTCTAAATATAGCATCTTTTACATGGCTACTATACACCTTTTAAGCCTGCATGATCTTTATGTCTATATTTTCTCAAAAAATCCTCCAGAGGTGGTCCAACCAACTAACTTACTGAGCTACGCCTCTCATATTAGGGTGCAGAAGTATCCTGGGAGCTGTTGGTCTCTGATTCCTCATTCCTCTTTCATAACCAGCCCACCTCAGCTTTTGCTTGTTTTTTGGAGAGTAGGTTGGGGAAGACACTATCTTTTATACTGGGGGGGGGCGGGGCAATTGGGGTTAAGTGACTTGCACAGGGTCACACAGCTAGTAAGTGTTAAATGTCTGAGGCCGGATTTGAACTCAGGTCCTCCTGAATCCAGGGTCTTTGCTCTATCCACTGTGCCACCTAGCTGCCCCTATACTAGTTTTTGTGCACCATTCTTTTCCTAATAGTATGCTCTGGTCTGTTCTTATTTCCTTGAAGATGACTCCCTGTTCTGTATCTTCAGCCCTCCTTTCCCTCCAGATCCAGGCCCATAAAACTACCTGCTCCTGAGGCCCTACAGGGCCCTGTGGTGTACTGGGATTGGAGCTGGCTTTGGGCTCAGAGGATCTGGAGCCATGTATCAAGTCACAGTTTCTTTGGACCTCTGTTTTCTCATATGTAAAATGAAGGGGCTTGATTAGATCAAAGGGCATGAACATTTCAGTGCCTTTTCTCACAATTCCAAAGTGTTTTTACAGAATGGATGAATCACTTGAAAAGTCCTCCAGTAGTGAACTGGTGGTGATGTTTTCCTCCTGTTCCTGTGCAGTGGCTATTCCCATCTTTGTGTCATCTTTTACAATTTGCTAGGCATCTGGGGATTGATGCCTCAGAATTGTCTTAATTTACATTTCTCTTAATGATTTGTGGCAGTCTTTCATAAGGCTGTTGGCCATCTGCAGCTTTTCTTTTGAAAATTGTTCATATCCTTTGGCTCTTTATCTCTTGGGATAGCACAGCATAGTGGACAGGGCTTAGAGTTGGGAAGATCTGGCTTCAGATTCTACCTCAGGATCACTCACCCAACTAGTAGGTACCAGAATCAGGATTTGAACTCATGTCTTCCTGACTCCAAGTCTAAAAATACCACCTAGAAAATCTTTTATTTCATCAATTACTGAAATCTTTTGTTATGTTTTTATTGTGCTGAAATTATTTTCATAAATATTGAGATTATTGGTTTTATAGACATTTCATGTCTAGGCCCACAGTAAATGAGAATTAAATGTGTAACTCTAAAGTTGGCAATATTTGGGGAATCTGACAATTTTTAATTAAGTTTTGTGTGTGTGTGTGTGTGTGTGTGTGTTTTTTCTTTTTAGACCTCTTGGGCCAGAAAGTCTCTTGCTTCGTGGAGCCAGATTAAAGAACACAAAAGAAATTTTTGGTTAGTAGACATTTTAAAAGTCTTGGTCTAGAGCAGGGGTTCTTAACCTGGGGTCTGTGAACTGGCTTTTAAAAATAGTTTGATAACTATATTTGACTAAAACTGGTTTTCTTTGTAATCCTGCATCATCTACTTTATACATTTTAAAAAATGTTATTTTAAGAAGGGGTTTGTAGGCTTTAAAGGTGAAGAATTCCTGTTCTAAAAGCCTTCTGAGTCTTCACACAGGTTATAGGAACCACAGTAGTTAGATGCATTGAATATTTTACTAAAAATCCTTGTGTTAGCCCCTATTTTCTTCCAGGTTCATACAACTTTAAAATAGATGAATTACTGTTATATTTTGATTTTGGGGGCTCCTGTTTTATGTTTGCATTTTATACGAATTGCCTTCCTTTCATACTGAACCATCTAGAGCCTTTTTTGACATCTGTGCAAGAGAACTACATTGTAATTGAGTTGAGTTCTTGTTGTCTCATTCCCATCCATCTCAGCTTTACACCTCTCAGGTCCCTAATTTGTTCTGCCTAACTCTTTGATTGTGTTCTCTGGAACTTTTGTCATTAACAAGATTCCCTTCATCTTAAGCTTCTTGCCTTCATATTTGTTTCATCTTCTTTTACTCACAAAAACCTAGTTACTTCTAGAAGGTCCCACATCCCTGGCCTCCCTCACCAGCACTGAGTGTGCACCTTCTTTTGTGTCTGTCACATTGGGAGAAGTCAGTGTGCTCCTTGTTCCTTGCTGTCATTTCTGGATACTCTGTGCTGACATCACTTGGCAGTCTTGCCTTGGAGATTCATTCCATCCATCTAGATCACCTGTAGGAACAGAATATTAAGTTCTTGAACTTAGAAGTAAATTAACTTAAGAAAGGCCTTAATACTTAGCTGAATTATTTATACATTTAACTTTAAGCTACTAGTTGTTGATCAAGACTAATAACTTTTGTGTCAATGCCAGCATATGCTACAAGGTATTAGAATTGATATTTTTTGCTACTTGACCATAAATGATTGCTGCCTCTTTTTCATAAATTTGTTTTGAGTCTTTGTAATTCTGTAATCCTTCTTTCTCATCCTGGCATCCTCAGAATTACATGTTCCTGATTGTCATGATCTAATTTCATAGCTGTATCTTTGACTTATTTCTCTTTCTGTTAGATAACTTGTCCTTTATTACTTTAATGTAAGCCTTGTAACCTGAAGTTATTGCTTATAATTTTCTAGAAGCCCTTCCATAAGGTATTTAAACCCCATACTTCATGTATGAAACTTGGCTAGTAGAGGGATTTTTTTTTCTCCAAGTAGATATTTATGTAACTAAGAAATAACATGTTTTGAAATGTGTTTCTAATAGATCGGATCACCAAAAAAAAATCTGGATGATTCAGCTTATTCACTTCTTCACACTATTCAGAGCCTAGTTGTCAGATCACAGGTTTAGAGTTAGAAAGGACCTTAGAAGCCATCTAGTTAAATCCACTTTTTTATAGATGAAGAAATCGAGGCCCTAATCGTTGAAGTTATTTGCCCAATGTAACGCAGCATCTGTGACAGAACCAGGATTTGAACCCAGGTCTTTTTACTTCAAATCTAGTACTCTTTCTGTACTGTGGCACTTCCTGTCCTTCCCAAGATAGCAGGCTTCCTTGATTCCCATGATTAGCAAGCACCCTTTTTCTAGCTCAGCTGTACACAAGAATGTTCCCTTTCAAGTCTTAACCCTGTAGTTAAAAAATTCAACTATTCACTATACACTACCCTTGAATACCTTGCCCCTTTGTCCTACCATCTTTTTTGCTTTGATCCACCCCATCCTCTGCTTTATCACCTCTTAATTACACATATTGCTAAATATTAGTAGGAGTCTCATGAGTATTGACTAGGGCCACTAGAAAGCCATTCTCTAATCTCTACTGGGCTCTTAGTGATGCACAGCAGTATTTTTTTCTCTTCCCTGACTGACACACTATCATGCTCCTCACAAAATATTTTCTAAGCCTTCTTTATTTCCTTGAATCTTCTAAACCATCCCTCCCACCTCCATTTAAGAAAGAACTTTACCTCCTAATTTACTGAGAAAATAGACACTGGTTTTCACGTTTATGCTTCTGCCTTATTCAGCATCTGTTTTGAGACCTCTGTATGTCATCCACCATTCTCTACTCTTTTTCTCCTTTGCTTAAGCAATGACTGATTAAGAGAGGGCCATAACTCTTTGCCCCCTTTTCTTGTTTTCTTGACCCCATTGCATCAGATATCAGATAATAAATAGACATATATTATACTTTAACTTAGTTTTGACTAACCAGTTTTTGAGGTTTCTTCTAGCCAGCAATCCTATAATAAATAACTTGGTTGTCCCATCTTATTCATTGCCCCTTTACATCAGCCCTAAGTATGCATTTAAACTGATAGGATGTAACCTCAAATGAATCAAATTCTATTGGCAAAAATAGGAGGTTTTTTTCTTATAAAAATGCCAAGTTTGATTTTGTTTTGTAGGTGTTGCAATATATACAGGAATGGAAACTAAGATGGCATTAAATTATAAGAGCAAGTCACAGAAGCGATCCGCAGTAGAGAAGTAAGTGTTTTAAGGTAAACTATTTATTTTTAAAGTGACAAAAGTGTATTATTTTCCTACTCTTCTGTATTTCATTTAAAGGGTACCACCATCTTCCCAGTCTCCCAGGATTAAAACTTCGGTACTATTTTGATTTCTCCTTCCTTGTCCCCCTTATGTAATCAGCCACCACATTTTACCATTTCTACTTGTGAAGTTCCTTGTCTCTGTTCCAAAGAGTAGGTGCTTAATAAATGTTTGATGATTGATTGGTTGATTGATCCTTTAATTTCCCACTGCTACCACTCCATATCACTGTCAGTATATTTTGACTTGGATTGTTCAAATAGCCTCTTTTCCCTGTTCTTTCCCCTCTGGCTAGAGTCATCTTACATAGCTCTCTGGCATTTCACTTCCTCACTCAGAATTCTTCACTAACTGAATTTTATTCATTGAATTAAAGTGAATCTTTTTAGTAAAGATTGTCATCTAAGGCCTTCTTTACTTAGCCCTCCTTTCCAGGCTTGCTTTTCATGAGCCCTGTGCTTCAGCCGGCTGGAAATCCTAATCATTGCCTGACGATGCTCTCTTCATTCACTTTGGAATTTTAGTTGAGTCTGCCTTCTATCTGCAGTTATTTCCCTACTTTGTGGTCTTTGGGAATCTTAGCATTCTTCAGGGTTCAGAACTCATAGTGATTGCTGCCTCGCCTGCAATCCTACCTTGCTTCATATTGTATTGTAGCTAGTTATTCATTTCTGTGTCTTATCATTTCAGTTAGGTTATAAACCCTTGAGGAGAGGGACTGTAACAACACATCTTAATTTCCTCCACAGGGACTGAGGTATTGGTTAAAATCTAATAAGAGAAAGTCAGATAAGAAAACTGCTCTCATTCAGTTAATAAGGATTTATTAAGCGCTACTGTATGGCAGTGTTTCCTTTATACTTCCTATAGCTCATGGGATACAAAAAAGGGCAAAAACATGGTTTTCAACATCAAAGAACTTAGATTCTTATGGGAGAAACAGTATACAAACTATTGTTAACTAGGTGGAACTGGCTAGAGACAGGAGAGTCGGGAATCAGAGAAGTTTCATTTTCAAAGTGAGGAAAGTGACTTGTAAGTGAGAACACATGTGCCAGGGCCTACCCCTAGTGGGGAGGCCCAAGGCAACATGGGGAGGAATGTGACAAGTTTGATTCATTGCAGAACTTTCCGAGTTTGTCCAGTGCTTGTCCCAGTTCAGAACACCCAGTGAATTATGTGATTTTTGCCAAAGGGTGAGCTCATCCAGAGGGTGGGTGCAAAGGATTGTTGTTTTGCCAAACCCAGGACACAGCTTACTTGCTGGACCGTAGCTCTGGAAAACAGGGGGTCTCTTAATAGTTTGTCACTATGTACTACAAGATATATACAGAATAGTTGGAAATTAGTCTTGGGGCAAGATACTAGCTAGCAGTTGAGGAGACTAGAAAGGCCTCCTATAGAAGGTAGGATTTGAGCTGAGTTTTGAAGGAAGACAGAGAAGCAAGAAGTGAAGGTGAGGAGGGAGAAGATTCTAGGAATAAGGGAACAGCCAGTGAATGGGCAGAGTCGGGAGACAAAGTCGCCTGTATTAGGAACAGCAAGAAGGTCAGTGTCAAAGGATTGCACCCTGCATGGAGGAGAGTAAAGTATAAGAAGGAGACAGATCAGGAAAGGCTTTCTAAGCTAAACAGGATTTTAGATCTTATTTCTTAGGCACGAGGGAGTCCCTGGAGTTTATCTGGCTTGGGGACAGGAAGGGAAGCAGTTTGTCACAAGGGTGGGGACTTGATCAGAACCTTGTTGTAGGAGAATTACCCTGACAGTGGAGCAGAGGATGGATTGGAAAGGTGGGAGAGACTTCAGGCAAGTAGATTAATCACAGAAGTATTAAAGCCATCCAGGAGAGAGGTGATGAGGCCCTGAACTGGGGCAGCAGCTCCGTGAGTGGAGAAAGGAGAACATACACAAGAGATAGAAGAAGAGAAATGACACAACTGCTAAAGGGTTAGATATGTGGTGTGAGTTCAAGTAAGGAATCAAGGGTGACACAGAGATTGAGTCAGTGGATGGTTCAGAGGACAATGCTGCCCTTGACTTGGAAAAGTTTAGGGTTTGGGGGGAAAAGAATGAGTTTTGTTTAGAACATGCTGAGTTTGAGATGCCTCTGATGCATCCAATTCAAGATCTCCAAAAGGCAGTTGGTGTTGTTGGACTGGAGCTCAGGAAAGAATAGGCCTGGCTAGCTGGATAGATAGTGATATCTATATAGACATAATAGTTGAATGTATGGGAGCTGATGAGATCACCAAGTAAGATAATAGTGTCTGGTGTGCAGAGACACCCTGAGGATGCCTGAATAGATTTCAGTGTATCTTTGAACTTGGATGAGAAGAAAAATGAAATATTTTCACTAACCTGTAACTGACACTTAGCATTTCCTCCGATTAATGAATTTTTTAAAAACTTATTCTAAGAGCAGTCCATCATTATCATCAGATTTCCAAAGGGGTCTGTGACACACAAATAGTTAAGAACCCCTGGTGTAATGGGAGAAGAGAAAAGGAACCTGGACAGAGCTTTGGGGGATACCTGGAGTTAGTGGTATTGATCTGAAGGAATGTCCAGCAAAGAAGACTGAAAAAGAATAGTCAGTCATTAAATATTTGTTAAGCACCTACTGTATGCCAAGCATCATGTTGAGCACTGTGGATACAAAGAAAGGAAAAAGACAGTTCCTGCTATCAGGGAACTTGCAGTCTAACAGGGTAATGAACGTGCAAACAAGCTATATACAGGATAAACTGGAAATAATAAAAGAAGGAAGGCACTAGAGTTAGGAGGGATTAGGAAAGGCTTTCTAATAGAAGGTAAGATTTTACCTGAGACTAAAAGGAATCTAGGGAAGTGAACATTCCAGGCATGACAGGTAGCTAGTGAACATGCCAGGAGTTGTTAGGTAGGGTTGGTTTTGGGGGAGGTTTTTGTTTGCTTGTTTTTTGAGGACTAGCAAGGAGGCCAGTTTCTCTGGATCAAATAAGGTATAAGAAGACTGGAAAGCCTTTGAATGTCAAACAGGATTTTTCATTTGATCCTAAAGGTGATAGGGAGCCACTGACAGGGAGTTTCTTAAATAAAGGGAGGCGACGCAGTCAGAATCACCCTTCAGGAAGATCACTTTGACAGAGTGGAGGATGGATTAGGGTAGAGAGAGATTTGTGGCAGGCAAACCCATCAGCAGACATTGCAAATAGCCTAAATGGGAGGTGTTGAGGGCCTGCAATTGCGTGATGGCAGTGTCAGAAAAGAGAGATGTTATGAAGATAAAATCAATAGGATTTGGCAGTAGATTGTATATGTGGACTGAGAAAGAGGAAGGAGTTGAGGATGATACCTGGGTTTCATGAGTGGGATGATGATGGTACCCTTAATATTACTAGGAAAATTTGGAAGAGGGAAGCTTTGGGGGTAGGAGGGGGGAAGATAATAAGTTCAGTTTTGGATATGTTGAGTTTAAGATGTCAATAGGGTATACAATTAGATATCCAGTAGGCATTTGGAGATGCAAGACTGGAAGTCAGATGAGAGGTTATGGCTCTATAAATAGATCGGAAAATCATCTACATAGAAGTGATCATTGAGTTCATAGGAACTGATGGGAATATCAAGTGAAATAGTATAGAGGAAGACAAGAATGCCCAGGATGGAGCCCTTTGGGATCCTCATTAGTGGGTGTAGGACACTGAAAAGGAGCTGTGTGACAGGTGGGATAACCAGGAGAAAATAGTATCTTAACGTCCTGAAGAGATGGAAGTATCAAGGAATCCACAATGTCAGTAGAAGGAGGAGGATTGAGAAGAGGTCATCAGAACGAGCCATTAGATTATTAGTAACTTGGGTCAGAGAAGTTCGAGTTGAACAATGAAATCAGAAACTAGACTAGAGAGTTAAGAAGAGAGAAGAAAGGAAGTGGAAGCACCTCCTGTGAACTGCCTTCTCAAAGGGTTTTAACCACAAAAGAACAAAGATATAAAGTATGATAACTAGTTAGGATGGAAAGACCAAGGGAGAATTTTGTTTTAAATGAAGGAAATGTAGGTATGTTTGTAGGCAGTAGAGAAACGACTAGTGGGCAGGGAGAGATTGAAAATAAATGGGTGGGGATGATAATGGAGGCACTCTGCTGGAAAAGACAGGATGGAGGGGAGGAGATCCAGAATGGCCAAGTGAGAGGAAATGATTGAATCTAGCTCACCACTGTCCCTTCTCCACAACCATTTATAAAATGCACCAGTTCAAATTTGAATAAAGGGAGGTGGCGCAGTCGGACCTTCAGGAAGATCTCTTTGACAGCCTAGTGGAGGATGGATTAGAGTAGAGAGATATTTGTGACAGGCAAACTAACCAGGAGATATTGCAAGTAGCCACAGTCAGTCATTTTCCATCCCAAGGCAGCTTTAGGGAGTCAATTTATGGATACTAGGAACAACAGAGTCTAGCTAGATGTGTATGAGTCAGGGCACATTTTAGTGCCCAGGGACAGAAAGAGTGCAGAAACAGGGTACCAGGACTTAGAAGCATAAGTGTATATAGATCCGGAAAGATTACTGAAAAGGTGCTGGGTACAGGAATGGGTACCATCCGGGTAAAATAGGAGGGAAAAAGCAAAGTGGGGGATAAGAGGGAGGGTAGATTAAATGAATCAGTAGTCAGAAGCAAAATAGACTCATAAAGAAGGGACAGGGAAATAAAAAGAAAGAAAAGTATAAGAGAATACTATGGAGGGAAACACAGTGATCATAACTATGAATGTGATTAGGATGAATTCACTCCTAAAATTGAAAAGAGTAGCAGGGTGGATTAGAAACCAGAATCCAACAATATATTGATTACAAGAAATACATTTAAACAGAAGGATACATACAGTTATAATAAAGGACTGGAGCAAAATCTATTATGCTTCAGCTGAAGTTAAAAAAAAAACATAACAACTGATGTTTATGAAGTGAAAGCAAAAATAAACTTTATCAAAAGAGATAAGGAAACTACATGTTGCTAAAAAAAAAAAAGCTACCATAGGCAATGGATTCATATCTATACTAAATAGATATGCACCATGCATAGCATCTGAATTCTTAAAAAGTTATATGAGTTACAGGAGGAAATAGTAAAATTATAATGATAGTAAATGTCAGTCTATCCCTCTCAGATCTTGATATCTAAATAAAAAATAAAAAAGAAGTTAAGGAGATGAATAGGATTTTAGAAAAGCTGAAAAATATAGACCTTTGGAGAATATCAAATGAGATTAGAAAGGATCTGTGTATGGCACCTTCACAAAAATTGATTGTGATGACTAATACAGAAATATGTTAATGTGATTGTACATATATAACCTATATCAAATTGCTTTCTGTCTTGGGGAGGGAAGGGAGGGAGGGAGAAATGTTTGGTACTAAAAATCTTATGAAAACAAATATTGAAAAACAAAAATTGATCATGTGTTAGTGTATAAAACCTGCATAAATGCAGAAAAGCAGAAATTTTAAATGATTCTTTTATTGACAATAGTACAATAAAAATTACCTTTAATAAAAGCCTTTGAAGCAAATATTAAAAAATTAATTGGGGGCAGCTAGGTGGCATCGTGAATAAAGCACTGGCCCTGAATTCAGGATGACCTGAGTTCAAATCTGGATTCAGACACTTGACACTTAGTAGCTGTGTGACCTTGGGCAAGTCATGTAACCCTCATTGCCCACTCCACCTCCTCAAAAAAAATTAATTGGAAAGTAAATAACTTAATCATGAAAAATAGGTGGGTCAAAGAACAAATCATATAAACAATAATTTCATTAAAAATAATAATTATGAGACTACATACAATATTTGTGAAATGTAGCCAAAGCAGTGAGGAAAATTTGTATTTTTAAATTATAGCATCAATAAGAAAGAGAAAATGGATCAACAAATTAGGCATGCAACTAAAAAAAAAGCACAGAAAACCAACAGACTGAAATCCTCAAACACCAAGATAGAAACCCTGAAAATCAAAGGAGAGATTAACAAAATTTAAAATAAAAAAAACATTGAAATGATAAAACTAGAAGCTTTTTTTGTTTTTTGTTTTGTTTTTTAGTGAGGCAATTGGGGTTAAGTGACTTGTCCAGGGTCACACAGCTAGCAAGTGTTAAGTGTCTGAGGCCGGATTTGAACCCAGGTCCTCCTGACTCCAGGGCCGGTGCTCTATCCACTGTGCCACCTAGCTGCCCTAGAAGCTTTTTAAAAAAAAACAAATAAAATAGATAAGCCATTATTAACTAATTTGATTTTTAAAAAGGAAGGAGAAGACCAAATTACCAGTTTCAAAAGTCAGTTCTCAACCAATGTAGAAGAAATAGAAGTAATTATTAGGAGCTATTTCACCCAACTATATATGCAAATAAAATTTGACAGTCTAAGTGATATGGATGAATAGTCACAAAAATTTTAATTGCTCAGATGAACAGAACAAGAAAATAGAATACTAACTCTATCTTTAAAAAAAATCAACTGTTTTTTGTTTTTGTTTATTTTGGTGAGGCAGTTGGGGTTAAGTGACTTGCCCAGGGTCACACAGCTGGTAAGTGTCAAGTGTCTGAGGCCGGATTTGAACTCAGGTCCTCCTGAATCCAAGGCCGGTGCTTTATCCACTGTGCCACCTAGCTGCCCCAAAAAATGAATTGTGAAAGGGAAAAAACAAAAATTACAACACCCAAGACCAAATGGATTTACAAGCAAAATCTATGAAACATTTAAAGTACAGTTAATTTCAGTACTACATGAACTGGAGAAAAAAAAAGGTTAAAAAAGAATACGTATCAAATTCCTTCTTTAACACAAATATGGTTTTGATATTTAAACCATGAAGAGTCAAAACAGAGAAAGAAAATTTTAGACCACTTTCCCTAATGAATATTAATGCAAAGATTTTAAATAAAATATTAACAAGGAGTTTACTGTAGTATATCACAAAGATCATATACTATTACCAGGCTGATATATACCAGGAATTCAGGGCTAGTTGAATATTAGGAAAGCTATGAACTTAATTTACCATATTAATAACAAAAATAGCAAAATCATATAATTATTTAAATAGACTTGAATTTTTTTTTTTTACAAAATACAACACTTATTCCTGTTTAAAACACTATAAAGCATAGGAATAAATGGAGATTCCCTTAAAATGATTTAAAACAAAGAGCAAATGTTATCTCTCATAGATTTAAATTAGAAACTTAATGTCAGGTGAAGCAAGGACGTCCATTATCACCATTACTGTTCAGTATTGTACTAGAAATGCTAACTATAGCAATAAGCCTTCCCTTCAGAAAAAAGAAAGGAATAAGCCTGGGCAAAAAGGCAATATCACTTTCTGCAGGTAATATGATAGTTTACTTAGAGAACCCTAGAGAGCCAACTTAAAAAACTAATAGAAATAATGAAAAACTTCAGCAAAGTTGGAAGATATAAAATAAACACACAAATCACCTGCATTTCTGTAAGAGAGTGTGTATAGGTGTATACACAAAATCTTTTCTCTTTTCTCTTTCCCTTCCTTGCTAAGGTAGGAATTTGTTTTGTGTGACTATACATTTCTTCTGTGTGCTTTGTTTTCCTTGCCTTCTTAGTGGGAGAAGGAGTGGAAAGGAGAAAATTTAGAACTTAAAATTGAATTTAAAAAAAAAGAAATGGGGGGGGGCAGCTAGATGGTGCAGTGGATAGAGCACTGGCCCTGGATTCAGGAGGACCTGAGTTCAAGCTCAGCCTCAGACACTTAACACTTACTAGCTGTGTGACCCTGGGCAAGTCACATAACCCCAATTGCCTCACCAAAAAAAAGAAATGGGGACAGCTAGGTGGCGCAGTTGACTCTGGATTCAGGAGAACCTGAGTTCAAATTTGACCTCAGACCCTTGACACTAGCTGTGTGACCCTGAGCAAGTCACTTAACCCCAGTGACCTCTCTCTCTCTCTCTCTCTCACACACATACACACACACACACACACACACACACACACACACACACACAAGAAAGTTATTCTGTAGTTGCATTTGATGTAGGCCAATAAAAAAAAAAAGAAATTAAAAAGACAAGATGCTATGGGATCACTTGTGCATGTAGAGCAGTTGGCCTTGGCCACTAGAAGGGTTACTTCATTATGTGAGAAGGGAGGAAAGAGTAGATAGTGACCAAAGGCATCTGGGTGGTGTAGATAATGAGGAAAGGGGTGAAGAAGGGAGCTCCTGGCAAGCGGCCTCTGTTTCTTCAGTAAAGTGTGAAGCGTGGCTCTCAGCTGAGAGAGATGGGGAGTTTGAGGAGTGAGGAGTGTTTAGAAGAACTGCTGTGGCATCTGAGACAGCAAGAAAATTAAGGAATGATAAAAAGATTGCTTTGCCGTAGTGAAGACCCAGCCGAGGCTGTGTAACACATTTGTGATGGTTTGACGGTTTTCTCCGGCTTCTTTCAGCGGGCCGTGTAGCAGCCGAGGCAGCGGGGGTTGGGGGTGGTCTAAGACTGAAGCTTGGCAGATCGAGATCACTGCTGTGACAGGGGGGTAAGGAGACTGATGGAAGGTACAGAGTGATTCACCAAGGGCTCATGGCCTGGGAAAGGGCTGAGGCGTGAAGGGCATGCAGGAAGAACGGGATTTGGTGTGAATGGCAGCGGATTGGGATCAGATAAGAGGATTTCAGAATTTATAAGCTTGGAAGCTGTGCATTCTGGGGTGATGTCAAGGGCCAGGATATGACCATCAGCCTTTGGACTCCACCTCACTGCCACCCGTATCCCTTTGTTTGGAGGCTGGAGCCACAAGTGCCCAAAACCTCCAGTGAAGGAGGAAGCTCAGGTCAGAACGGTCCCTTTCTCATCCGGCTGCGCTACTTTGGGACTTCCCTGACTTTTCCATTATGTCTCCTCGCTGATTACCTTCCCTGCCGCCCCCCCCCCCTTTCAGTTTCTTTTTGTATGTCTTCCCCTGTTAGATCATAAGCTCTCAAGGGCAGTGATTGTCTTTTACTTTTTGAATCTCCAGTGTTTAGTACGTGGCAGACACTCAATAAATGTTGGTTGACTGGCTGACCATCTCTGTATGAGGTTGAGGTGGGCTAGATCATGGAAAATCAGTAAGCTGAGGATCTTCGGCCCTAGGGGCCATCAGTACATATGCAGAAGTCACTTCATGCGAAGGCAGGATTTCTGGAGGAGAAAAAGACAGTGAGCCGGGTACTGAATTCATTGAGGAGAGAAGGGGACAGTTCTGGACGTGGGTAAACGACAGTCACTAGAATTTTGATTGAGGGGTAGATATAGATTGTGCTAACCTCCAAGGAAGAGCTTTCTGAGTGGTACGGATAGAGGGACAACCTGGAGGTGGCAGTGGGCAGCCAATAGTGTTCCAGCTTCCCTGCCTTGATATGGAGCTGGGGGGGGGGGAGTAGGGGGGAAGTGCAGCCAGGGCCAGAGATGGGGCCGAGACAGACAGGGAGGAGGAGAACCAGTGTCAGAAGAAGGGAAAGCAGGAAGCATTCCTCTAGCACCTACTGTGTGGCAGGCATGGGGCACCATGCTTTACAGCTTTCATCTGTGAGGTAGATGCTGTCATTATCCCATTTACAGTTGAGGAAACAGGCAAGCTGAAGTGAATGAACTTGCCTGAGGTCCCACAGCTAGTAAGTGTCTGCAGCTGGGCCGGACTCAGGCCTTCCTGCTGTGACACCAGCTTGCCTTAGATTTCTTTGATACCAAGTAGCATTGAACACATTACCACGTGGTACTTTGTGTATTCTGAGCACTTGGATTGATAAAGTTATTTGGAGAAAAAACTCATGATTTTAGTGGACTACAAGTTCACTGGTGGCCAGAAAAGCTGATCTCCTCTTAGTTTCCAAAAATAAATGCATGTATCCTGTCTGCAGCAAGGTCTTGTCTTTCCTTCACATCATCTCTTCTACACAACCCCTTCCCTCTGTATAAAGTGCTCCTTCTTGGTTCAGGTCCTCATTATCTCAGGCCTAGGCTACAGGGGTAGTTGCTGGCTGGTCTCCCAGCCTTGTCTCTTCTCTCCGATCCATCTTTCACTCCTTTGCTAGAGTCTGACCATGTCAACCCATTACTCACTCAACAGCTCTCACTTACCTCTGGGATCAAATTCAGTGGGTTCTAGTTGGCTTTTAAAGCCATTTACACCCTGGCCTTTTCCTACCTTTCTTTTTTCAATCTCAATAGTATTGTATTTTTCCAGTTACATGTAAAGATAGTTTTCAGCATTGTTTTTTTTGTTTTGTTTTGTTTTGTTTTGTTCTGTTCTGTTTTGTTTTGGTTTTTTGGTGAGGCAGTTGGGATTAAGTGACTTGCCCAGGGTCACACAATTAGTAAGTGTCAAGGGTCTGAGGCCGGATTTGAACTCAGGTCCTCCTGAATCCAGGGCCAGTGCTCTATTCACTGCGCCACCTAGCTGCCCCTCAACATTGGTTTTTATAAGATTTTGAATTGCAAATTTTTCTCCCTCCCCTGCAAGACAACAATCTGATATAGGTTATATGTGTACAATTAAACACATTTCCACATTAGTCATGTTGTGATAGAAGAATCAGAACAAAAGGGGAAAACCTCAAGAAAGAAAAAACAGTGAAAAGAGTAGGTTCAGTCTGCATTGATTCCACAGCTCTTTTTCTGGATGTGGAGAGCACTCTCCATCACGAGTCCCTTGGAACTGTCTTCCTTGTCCTCCCTTTGAACACCTCTTACACTTGTCTCCTCCACATACTGTGACATTGTTTTTCTAGCTATTCCTTACATGTGTCATTCCATCTCCTTTCCCTGACTGTCCCCCATCCCTAGGGCGTTCAGTCTAACACCTGACCTTTACCTCCTCACTTTACTGGCTTCTGCCAGTACTCAGCTCAAATCCCTCCTTCTGCTGGAAGCCTTTGCTAGTCCTCAGAACTGCTGGCTAACCCCTTCTCTCTAAGACAACTGCATTTTCTCTGCATGTTTTATATGTACATAATTGCTTCTATGTCATTCTCCCCAACTCCCCTCCCCCTCCCAATAAAAATATGAGCTCCATGAATGTAGAAAGGGCTTTGTTTTTGCCTTTCTTTGTATTTCTAGTGCTTAGTGCAGTATCTAGCACGTATTGAGCACTTAATAAATGCTTGTTGACTTTGTCTAGCTCACTGGTGTCCAGAACAAGGGAACGGCGATGAACCTTCTGTCATTTAACTTGATCAGGCAGCATTAAGAGTATCGTATTCGATTCTAGGCACTGCATTTTAGGAAGGACATTGATGAGCTGCAAAGGAGCCAGAGATGAGTGGCTGGGGGATAAGGGGATTCTAAAAGCATGCCCTTTCAGGATGGATTGAAGGAGCTAGTGGAGAAGAGAAGGAGCTTGGAGAAGAGAAGGCATGAGGAGCTTGGGGAGACTGCTGTATCTAAACAGTTCAAGGACATGAATCTGTTCTGCTTGGGCCCAGACAGAACCAGAGATTGCAGAGGGCGATCCCAGATCTGTGTAAAGAATGACCTCCCAGTCAGTGCTGACCAAATGGACTGAGCAAATCTGGAGGTCATTGAATGGCCACTTGTTTGGGAGGTTGAAGGGAGAACTGTGAGATTAAAATTGGATATTAGATCATAAATCTACCCTACTTAACCTTTCCCTTAATTTATCTCCCAGACTAGTAAATGGAAGAAGCTTCTGGTTTTCTAGATAGAGCTTTTATTGTATGGTAGTCACAAGGTGATGTTGATTAGAAGGATAGAAAAGTAGAAATACAATACAAATCGTCTTAAGTCTAGGCTTAGTCTATATTCCGTATAAAACTCACCAAAAGTGGAAGGCCACCTTTGGGGCGAGAGACTGAGTCAAGCGCGTGCTGTTAACCGAGAGCCGGGCCGAGTCAAACTCCAGTCCCCGTCTGTCTGTGCAGCGCAGCCAGGAGACCAGCGGAGCAGGAAAAAGGCCCCACTTCCGTTCTCTCCTCGCCTTTTAAGTTCGCACCCCGGAAGTTGAGTGCTCACAGGCAATCTGGCGTGCATCACAGGCGGACTGGTGTGCGTAGCTCATGCTGTTGGTCTCCTCCCCAAAAGGGTGGTCCTAAAAAAAAAACTGGCGTCTCTCCATTATCTAACTGACTGTTAAAACTTTTTACCACATTCCCCCCTTTTGTTCCTCAAGAAACAAAATATTTCCTTGATGGAACAGTAAAAAGAATATAATAACTATTGCTAACTAATAATATGTGAACAACAATATAGAAAAGGAAGAGAGGAAAGTTTTGTCCAGAGGGGCGATTTTTTTTTTGTCCTCATGAACCGACGCTTTGACATTACTGTGGATGTGGTATTAAAAGGTATTTCAATTGCAGGCAAAAAATGGTTCCTGCTGGGATGTGGGTTGGACTGGACCTTTGAGAGCTTATCTCACTCTGAGATGTCTGTTACTTGTCATTACATGTGGTAATTACATGCTTGTTGGCAGGGTTTTCTTTCTAAAAAACATTTATGATGAGAGATTTAGAACTGTTAGAGATCTTGGGGGCCTGGCCCACCAGGTGCCAACCCCTCTTTGTAGATGGTAAAACTGAGATCCATAGCAGTTAAATATCTTGCCCAAGGTCACACAGAGGCAGGATTTGAACCCAGATCCATTGATTCCAATTCCATTGCTCATTCTACTGTACCTTTAGTGAAAGAAAAAAAAGCAGAAATCAGTGGATGGTTTTGAAAAAGTTGAATTCATTTTTAAGTTACCTAGATCATCAAATCAAGGAAGACTAAAATATGTTCCTTCTAGTGTGCAACACTGGGTAAAATGTAAACCTGAATTAGATTGCACATATATATAATTCATGTCAATGAATTTAAGTTGACTACTGATTTATATCTTCTTGTTGCTGAAACAAATTAGAGATCAAAGAAAAAAAATTTCAACAAGGTCAAGGCAAGGGAGAACATATTTCTGAACTTAGGGCCTGCATGCCTTCTTGGTTTTAGCTTCAAGGTGGGGCATCCAAGGCACCTCAGAGATGCGCAGTTTTTGACATGTGTACATACTGGTACATGACAGCTGGGAGGAAATGCTGCTTGTTGAATTGACAGGAAGCATATAAATGGCCTGTTGCCCAACTGTCTCCGCTCTTTTGTTATTGTTACCTAAGAAGCATCTAGGTAGAGAAAGTATGGGACTTGGAGTCAGAAAGAACTGAATTCAAATCCTTCTACACTCGCATTGAGATCTTGGGCAAGTCACTTAACTTTGATCTGCCTCCATTTCCTCCATTGTAAAATGAGAATAATAATAGCATGTACCTCCTATGGTTACTGGGACCAAGTGAGATAATATTTGTAAAGCCCGTGCCCAATGCCCTGTAGGAAGTAGGCACTTAATAAATGCTTATCTCCTTCCCTTTCACCCCTCATTACCAATCTTCAAGTAACATTGCAAAGCTTTCAATTCTCTTCTTTATTAAATTAATGCATTTAATTATTTTTTTTTTCAAAAGAAGTCACTGATTGAATTCTGCTTGAGAGAATTAATGGCAGTGTCTATCATAGCTCAGGCACTGTGCTAAGTGCTCAGAGGTATTCATGGACATCTATGAGGACATAGTCTTAAGCACTTGACAGTGTAGTTTGACCTACAGAGCCACAACATGAGATAACTGCTTATGCTTGATAGTATTGGTTATAAATAAAGAAAGTCAGAGAAGTGAAAGCATACTGTAGTCTAGAAGAAGTGGGATAGATTTCAGGGATGTTAAGGGTTAAAATTCTAGCCAGTCTGTCTAAAATATCCAATGAGTGGTCGCCAATAAATTATAAGCTTTAGCAAGAGTTAGACTTTTAAGCGTTTATTAAGGAGAATAAGAATTTGGTAAAGAGAGAGAAAAGGCCTAGATTCCTATCTATTAAAGGGAGAGCACATTTCTAGCTCCCTTCTCCGCCAGAGTCCTCAGGAAAAAGCGTGAGACAGAGGGCCAGTCTCTTCCTTCCTCCTCCCACTAGCCCGCGTCACTTCCTGACACCAAAGAAAAGACTCCTGGTCTTGCCCTCAAAGACTTTCGCTTCATGGGCGGAACTCTTCTACAGTAAGTCTCCAGCAGGTGGCGTCATTCCAATCGTTACAGGGAGGAAGGGAGATAATTTGTACTTTGAAGGATAAGCAAAAGAGAGGTGGTCCCAAGTTGGGTTAATAGCACAAGTAAAAGTCTGGAACTGAGTGTTGGCCTGATCCACGTAGGAAACAGTTGTCAAGCATCAAGGAAAAACGGGAAATAAAACCAGATGCTGTCAGGCCAAACTCTTAGTAGAATGTTCAAGTGTCTGTTCATGGAAGTCCTCATATAGGTTAACTTCAAGCCAAGAATTTGTATTTTTAATCAAAATTCATTGTAGCATATGTAATAAATAATCTTAATGAAATTTTATTTTTTTTATTTTTGGTGTGGGGCATTGAGGATTAAGTGACTTGCCCAGGGTCACACAGCTAGTAAGTCTCAAGTGTCTGAGGCTGGATTTGAACTCATATCCTCCTGAATCCAGGGCCAGTGCTTTATCCACTGTGCCACCTAGCTGCCCCCTATGAAATGGTTCTTTTGATTCAAGCTTATAAAGTATAAGAATTGTGTATTTTTCAGTAACCACAGAAATCCCTCATTCATCCAACATCTCTAAGGCAAACAATATTTTACATAAAAGACTTTTTTATATAACTAATGCCAGTTCTAAACCCAAACTTTTTTTTTTTAACCAAACTTTTCTATGGAAATTTTTCTAAATTGTATTACAGACATTTCTTTGCCTGTTTAAACACAGTGTACTTAATTTCACCATTTCTCGATGGTAGAATAGGGAGTAGACCTCTGACTTCATTAGTATAGAGCAAAGTGTCTTTAAACTGTGGGTTGTGACCCGATATGGAGTCACATAACTGAATGTGGGGGTTGTGGAAAATGTGGCAGTAAGTGTTTGATTTCTATACCTATTTTATATACCTGTATACCTGGGGTCATGTGAAAATTTCTCAGGCAAAAAGGGGCCTCAAGTGGAAAGAGTTGAAGTCCTGGTATAAAGAAATCCCAGATAAGGAACCTCCTAACAAGGCAAGTCAGATTCTTCTTTACAATGTATATTTTTTGAGAGAAGTACCTAGAGAACTCAGAGGCTTGGTAAGAGCACCGGCCCTGAAATAAGGAGGACCTGAGTTCAAATCTGGCCTCAGATGCTTAACACTTATTAGATGTGTGACCTTGGGCAAGTCACTTAACCCCAATTGCCCCACCAAAAAAAAAAAAGAGAGAGAGAGAGAGAGAGAGAACTGAGAGGCTACATGATTTGCAAAGGGATACACAGCTGGTATGTGTCAAGAGGCCATACTTGAACCCAGTTCTTCCTGGCTTTGAGACTGACTCCCTATCTATTGAGCCATACTTGCCTCTCTTAGTGGTAATAATTAGTAATAACAAAAGCTGGCATTTATTTGTGTCATACTTTATGCTTTACAAAATTTTATACACATTATTCCCTTTATTTCTCTTAAAAACCCTGTGAATGAGATAATGCAAGTATTATGGTCCTCATTTTGCTGATGAAAAAAGTAAGACTCGAAGATAAATGATCTTCTCAAGCCCAGCACCAGCAAGTGGCAGAGTTTCTTACCTTTGTGTAAGTGGTTTGTTATCATATGTATTGTTGTTTTTCTGTTCTTTCAGTCGTGTCTGACTTGTCATCCTATTTGGGGTTTTCTTGGCAGAGATACTGGAGTAGTTTGCCATTTCCTCCTCCAGCTCCTTTTTCAGATGAGGAAACTGAGGGAAACAGAGTTAAGTGACTTGCTCAGGGTCACGCAGATAGTATTTGAGGCCAGATTTGAACTCAGGAAGATGAGTCTTCCTGACTCCAAGCCTGACACTCTATCCACTGTGCCACTTAGCTGCTTGTTATTGTATATAACAGGAGACGTGTGCACCTTCCAGGATGGGAAGGTGATGGGTCACCAAGTCACAGGGTCTTCAGTTCAGCTCTACAGAGTCATCCCCACTTTGCTGTGACCTTTGGAAAGAGGAGGATTATGAGATCCTCTGTTTGTATTTCTTTCCTTTGATAAACATTTCATTTCAATTTTTAAAAACATTTTTAGTATATTTATGGACTAATAACTTGTGTTGAATCAATATCAAATCCCATAATTAATATTTCATATACTCTCATCCACTCTAGGTCAATGAATACCTTTTTGATCATATATCTTATAATCCTCATTTCTGAAGCCATCATCAGTACAATCTTGAAATACACATGGCAAGCAGAAGAAAAATGGGATGAACCATGGTATAACCAAAAGACAGAGCATCAGCGAAACAGCAGTAAGGTCCGTTGTCTGTCTCTGCCCATCTAGAATGAGGAGATGGTCTTCTCTCTCTGGTCAGGGGAATCTAGGAATAGAATGACCCCTGGGACACCACCCCAAGGTCTGCCACTGAAAAGTTACTGCTGAAGGACAGTAACTACCTGAAGTATGTAGGTGTCCATGTGCTAAGGTCCAAAGGGGGGAGGGCGAAGGGACTCGTTCTCAGTGTGGAGGGGCTAATGGTGACTTGACTTTTCATAGAGCTTTGAGAAAGCACAAGTGGATGATTTCTGTGCTATTAAATATATTATCTTTATCAGTTAAATGGGAACATAAATATATTCTCTTTTTAATGCTTAAGCATCTTACCTTTGAAGGAATAATAGAGTTGGGGGGACTTTGGAGTTTCTTCCGTACGTTCACTACATTTTACAGAGGAGATGACAGTCCAGAGAAGGGAAGGGATTTTCCTTTAAAAAACAATACCAAATCCACCTGTTTAGGTTTTTCTTTCATTTTATAAAAGCACACTCTTTAACTCTTAAATCAGCTATTATAAACTTCTTCTCAAATCAGAACATTAACATAAAGCAATTTTAAGTAATTCAACCCAGTGATCAGAAAAAACAATGTGCAAACTAGTCAGATAATAACATGTTGCATTTCATCAATGTGGATTTTCCACCCCCCACAAATAGATCTTGAATTAGTCTTTTTTTGGGGGGGGGGTGGAAGAACAGGGCAATGAGGGTTAAGTGACTTGCCCAGGGTCACACAGCTAGTAAGTGCCAAGTGTCTGAGGCCAGATTTCAACTCAGGTCTTTCTGAATCTAGGGCTTTATCCACTGCGCCACCTAGCTGCCCCTCGAATTAGTCTTTCATTCCATTAAAATGTGATACTGCTATATTATTTAAATTCTGACTGTCATTATAAAGGTAGTAGTTAATGGGTTTTTTTGAAAATAATTCTTATGAACTTTTAACTTTGTGCGAATGGAGCCCAAGAGCAGACCTTTGAAATCCATAGGTAATAAAGAGCCTCCTTCTGAGAGCTTATGGCCCCAGAGCAGATGAGCAAGATGAGCATAGACATGGGGCTGGTGCTGCCACGCGTTTCTCAGTGTTCTCGCCAAGGATATTTACTCCTGTGCATTCTGTCTTATGTGAACCTTTTCCCCACAGATTCTGAGGTTTATTTCCGACTTCCTTGCGTTTTTGGTGCTCTACAATTTCATCATCCCAATTTCACTCTATGTGACTGTCGAGATGCAGAAATTCCTTGGTTCATTTTTTATTGGCTGGGACCTTGATCTCTATCATGAAGAAACTGATCAGAAAGCACAAGTCAATACTTCAGATCTGAATGAAGAGCTGGGACAGGTGAAGATGATCCTTCTATTTCCAGTAGCCTTTTTAGTCTTTAGTGCTTGGTGTATACAGCTGTGTTTTGAGTGATAGAAAATGCATCACATCATCAGGAGCAAAAAAAGAAAACCCAGGATTACTTTTTTCTTTCTGCCCCTCGAGATCATTACCATTCTCTGGAGGGTTTTCTTCCTCACTTTGTACAAGCTTTCTCCTCTCTCTGGAGTGCCTAAGTGCTGGTGGTTTTCTCCAGCTGTCACTTCAGTGTCAACCCTCCATTTGCTGTCATTCCGGCCACTGACCCTGGGTATCCCTTAGTTCATGTCTTTCCTTTTGTAGTTAGTCTGTATGCTGGGTGATAGCTTCCTTCTGCTTCCATCTTTCAGTTCTCTGGTTCAGGATATCTTAAACACGCACGCATGCATACACATAGTTATGCACATGCTCAGTTGGACTTAGAATCTTTAGTTTTACACATCATAACAAAACTGCTTCTTTTGATCTGACCCATCTTTCCATTGTCATGGGGCTTTGCAAATATCTGATATCTCCAAGAAAGGAACATGAGTTACCTTCTATTGCCTATTGATCTCTGCTTCTTTCTTCAGCATTTTGCAAATCCCGACATCTTTTTTATTTCTTACATCACCACCTTCATAATCAAATTACCAGTACAGTCTCTAATTTTGTACCTCGACTAAGCTGTCACAAAATTCTCTTCCCATATTCTTTTCTTAGAATCAGTCCTAAATATTGATACCAAAATAATCTTTTTAACATTTTGCAATGATCCCTCAACCTTGGCAATAAAAATACTTTTTTTTTTCAATAAAAATGAACTTGCTCTCACTATCTCTCATTTTAATTTCCTTTTTACTGTGTCCTTCCTCCCTTGCCTTTTTTTTTTCCAGTGAGGCAATTGGGGTTAAGTGACTTGCCCAGGGTCACACAGCTAGTAAGTGTTAAGTGTCTGAGGTTGGGTTTGAACTCAGGTGCTCCTGACTCCAGGGCTGGTGCTCTATCCACTGCGCCACCTAGCTGCCCCTCTCCCTTGCCTTTCTTGCTTTTGGTATCTCCCAATTTTTCACATACTGGATGTTCTCAAAGGTCCCTGTCATCCTCCATGTTTTGCTTCATAGATCTCTAAAAGTCCTGAAGTATAGTAGAAGTCTATCCTGGCATTTATGAGGTATAAATGCCACATCCCAACCAGCTCCAGAAGTGAACGTGTGTACTTCACGCTTTTAGGAAGTATTCATGATAGAATTTTTTTGTTTGTTTTGCTGTGTTGTCCCTTTTACAATTTTTTATAAAAATTATATAAATATCAACATCAGGAGCAACTTAGTAAGGAGCTTGAAGCTCAAGGCTTGGTTTATTTGGTTTTTACAGGACTGAGCTTACCACCATGAAAACAATTAATAAATATTTAAATGTTTAATAATATAAATGTTTAATAAATATTTTTTGTTGTAATATTTCACATTTTTCTAGGTGGAATATGTATTTACAGATAAAACTGGAACTCTGACTGAAAATGAGATGCAGTTTCGAGAGTGTTCAATCAATGGCATAAAATACCAAGAAATCAATGGCAGACTGGTACCAGAGGGACCAACACCAGAGTCGTCCGAAGGTTTAGCATACCTTAGAAGCTTAGCCCACCTCAGCCCCTCAGCCCATCTCGCCATCAGTTCTGAAGCTGAAACTGAACTAGTGAGCACTATTTCTCCTTGTTGCATGCAGATTCATTCTTATTTGCATCTTGCATGGGAATATCTTTATTGGGGGGCTGGTGAGAAGGAGTGGTTCGTCTTAAACTCCTCCCCTTTCATGCAGTACTAATATGTACTCAATTCATTAATTCAGGTCTGTGATTATTTGGTCTGGGTTCTCCCTCACCCACCCATGCTTCTTTTCCTCCCCTCAACACCACACACCCACACCTTCCCTGCCCCCCCCTCCCCCCGCCGTGTGTGTGTGTGTGTGTGTGTGTGTGCGCACGCGCGTGCATGCGCGCACACCCCTTGAAGTAGTAATACTTGAGGAGTTTAGTAAATTTCTGTGTCTAAAAAAGTGGCCTGCCAGGAGGCCAGCCTTCCAGGATAAATTAGCTTTTCTAGGTGGGTGAGGCCCGGCCTCATGGAGCTGGCTTTGGGCTGGGCTCACTTTTTCCAACTGTGGGATCTGCTCGAACCTCTGCTCACTGTCTCCCACAGGCTGTGCTGAGAGATCAGCACAGGCCTTGGCTGGAGGCGGGCATCAGTCTACCTTGTTGGTTTTCAGCACAGTGTCTGCTCTGTGCGGGGTGCTGGGCTGGCTAGCCAGCTGGCCTTAAAGGCCTTGTTCTGGGAAGGAGGACCTAGGGCTGCTCGTGATGTTGGGGCCTCATTTGTATCCCCAGAGAGCACTTGGGGGGAGGTATTTTCCTCAGCTATAGAGGACGTTGTGGGAGCTGGGGGGGGGGGGCCAAAGTGAGAACAGCAGAAGTTCTGAAGCATCCTGAGTCTTTGTAGGAAAGGTCTTGGAGCAGTGGTCGCTGTGGTATTACTGCTCTGATCCGAATCTAGCAGGTTGTTTGACAGCAGACGTGACAGGCAGTACCAGATTTTCTCAAGTCTTCTTCTGAATCCAGTTTGGCAACTTTGTATCAAGTAACATCTCTTTAAACCTTTACTTTCTGGGCTGTCGTCTGGGAATGATGTTTGTCTCAGAAATGTGAATTATGTTCCTACAGATCAAAGAACAAGATCTCTTCTTTAAAGCAGTCGGTCTCTGTCACACAGTGCAGATCAGTAGTGGCCAATCGGATGGCCTTGGGGATGGCCCCTGGCACCCCCATGCAGCCTCCTCACAGTTGGAATACTATGCTTCTTCCCCAGATGAAAAGGCCTTGGTTGAGGCTGCTGCAAGGTAAGTAGGGAGAGAGTGCACGTAATTAAACAGAGGAGTCTGCAGCCAGAGGTGTACTTAGGTACATCTAATAAAATGTTAGCCTGGAATTAGAGACCACTATGGTTGGGAGAGGACCATCCACAGTCCTCTCTTGTCAACCCCTTCTCTTTTGTGTGTGAGATGGCTGAGGTCTAGAACACTAGGCACCGAGGTGGCACCGTTCTGCCTCTTAATGACATGCCTCCCTCTGGTCCCTGCAGAGAAGGTACATTTGACAACTCATCTTTTAGTAAATTAGGACTGAGCCAGATCTTTTGCCTATGATGTGTGCCCATTAAAAATACTAAATATATGTAAAGTATAAGAGACAGTGGGGTAGAGATTGAGTGCTAGGCTGAGGGGCAAGAAGAACTGGGTTTAGATCTCACTTTTTACACTGACTGGGCAAACTAGCTCAGCTGTTTATATTCCAGATTTGGCCATTGAGGATGTACTTAGTCACAGGTTATAATGGGTTTGGCTTCCAAGAGGTCTTGTACTGAGAATTCTCCCATGCTGACAAAATCGTTGGTGCTTCATAGGTATGCATAATATTTATAAATGTATAAGTGTCCTAGTTTTTCAAGGTACTGGTGGATTTAGACTTTAAAGTAAGCTTCACTAAGTCTTAAAACTTATTGATCATAAAGCACTGGCTCTGGATTCAGGAGGACCTGAGTTCAAATCTGACCTCAGACACTTGACACTTAGTAGTATGATATTTAAAAATCTAATGTGTGTGTCCTTACCTGCTCCCCCAGTGTCAGGGGGAGAATTAGCTAAGGTTTACTTATAAATTCAGCAACAGTTTAGGCTTTTAAGCATTTATTAAAGTATATTAGGGGTTAGCACAGAGAGAGAGAGATTCCAAAAATTAGGAAACCTGGCTACCTTCTACCTTCTTCTGCCACCACGAGCTCCTTTCTGAACCAAAGAGACAGTTTCCCCATTTATTCAATTGGAAGCTTCCTGCGGGACCAGAAGAAGGGCAGTCACCACACACAGCTCCAAGCTAATTGACTGGTAGCATTGATTGACATGAATTACAGGTGGTTCTATGAATAGAGGCAACTTCTGGACACCAGGCAACTTCCAGGACACTAGTCACATGCTTCTCATCAGGGGGCAGTACCCTGGTTCTTACAGTGTCTTTCTCAGCAAGGGGTGGCACCCTGTTCTCATACTAGCTGTGTGACTCTGGGCAAGTCACTTAACCCCCATTGCCCCACCCCCCCCCCCCCAACAAAACCTTATGGATTAATACAGAGGTTTAGAATTTATTTGTTATGAAGTTTTTTGTGTTTGAATCCAATTAGGTAGAAATCTGAGTAAATTCATTTTTGGGAAAGACTTATATGATGCCATTTTTTGAAACTGTAGCCCAAGAAACAAATACAATGTAGTAGTTTTTAGCTAACCATTTTGGTGCAAAATTCTTTCCAAAATTTAGTTTTTTAAGTTCTGAAAATAACCAGGTATTAGTAACCAGATACACAAAAAAGAGACTTAAATATACTTTAGATAAGTATTTCAAATATTTTAGTCAGCTAAAAATACAATGATGTGTCATTACGAAACATTAAACATTACACTGTAAAATTATATGTAATTTTCCCACCCTTTAAATTTAGAATTGGTGTTGTGTTTATGGGCAGTACTGAAGAAACTATGGAAATCAAAACCCTTGGAAAACTTGAAAGGTAATACTATCTATCTATTTTAATTTTCTAATTATTAATTGCATGTTATTCGTTGTGTAGAATGAAGTCAGGTTTTGCTATGTGGCTGCAACTATAGAGATAATTTTCTTCAACTCTCTGATTATTATAAATTTCAAGCAAATTATAAACAATGAAATGTGCTTGCCAAATGTGTCCCTAGCAATTGTGAAATTTTGTCCTGCTTGGAATCCATATACAAGGAAGGTTCTTCAAAAATGGTGTTGATCCTCCAAATATCACTTTGAACAGATTATTAATATTGTTCTGATTGAAACAAGCCTTAGAATACTATGTTCAGGGGCAGCTAGGTGACACAGTGGATAGAACACCGGCCCTGGAGTCAGGAGTACCTGAGTTCAAATCTGGCCTCAGACACTTAACAGGTACTAGCTGTGTGACCCTGGGCAAGTCACTTAACCCCAATTGCCTCACTTAAAAAAAAAAAGAGTACTATGTTCAGGGCCTTCTTCATGATATTCAAAGTTACTCAAAGTGGCAAAGTCAAGATTGGAAGTACCAGGAAGAAGTACAGCCTAGCCCATCCATGATACCCCATTCACAAAGACCAATGCACCTAATCAGGAAACCTAAGGGAAAAAAAGGTCACATTGAGTCATCTTTCCAGCCCATGTCAGTTTAGGGAGACAGACTAAGAACCTTAGCCTGTGGACACTGGGAATGGGGTCTGGCCAAGGACACATGCAGCAGGAAGCATTCCAATGCCCAGGCACAGCAAGAAACAGAGACAGTTGGTAGAAGAAACAAAAAAAAACCTTATCCAAAAAATAACTCCCTGAAAATGAGAGTTGACCAATCAAACCTATTCACTACATGAGACATCAAGAAATGTTAAAGCAAAGTCACTCAGAGAATATTGGCCTCCTGATCTGGCCGGACACATGAAGAGTGTGTGTTGCTCAGATAATGACCAACACGCAGTTATGTCCTGTGAGCAGAGCCCTGATGTGGACGGGAGGAAGAAGAGGCATTGCATTGCCTTGGGTCAGTCGCACGGTGCTTTTGACAAGCCTGCCCTGCTCCCTCACACAGGGAGTATCCTAGTGTCCTAAGTGACTTCTAAACATCTGACAGAGCCACAGTTTCCGAAGAATCATAACTAAGGGTGACCAAGTGACAATGGAGAGAAGCATGAATGTTCTATGTGGGCTCATGGGGACAACTTTAATGCCACGTTAGAAGACCTTAAGGAAGGTCTGGAGGGGCTAGAGTCTGCTTGGGGGGCAGGGCTACCTCCCTGGAACCACTCAAGTTGTCTACCCTGAATCTGATGATGCACATTCAGCTGAACTGCATATTGAACCAGTTTCTCTTTTCATCTCTTCCCTCTTGCTGAGATAATACAGTCTCATTGTCCATGTGCTTTAGGGCTTGAGGGATCTGGGATTTTATCTGTGGGCACACCCTATAGACATGGATCACATCCCACGTGGTTCCATAGGTCGCTGTTGGCCAGGCCTTTGATGACAACCCTCAGCTGCTCCCCTCCTTGGGTCCCCTGACAGAACCGTCAGGACCTGAAGCTGCTACCCCCACCATGATTAGGTGTCAGAACTAGTGCTTCACTGAATAAAGAAGAGTTCTTGAGGCAGCCGGGGTGGGGGCATTACAGGGGGTAGAGCAGGGGGCTTAGATTGTGGCCTCGGACACGGACTCCTCGTGTGACTCTGGGAAGGTCAGTTTGCCTCTGCTTCAGATTCCTCAACTGTAAAATGGAGATAAAAGCAGCCGTCTCTCAGGTGTGAGGATCCTATGAGATAGGATTTATAAAAAGCACCTAGCCCAGGGCCTGGCACAGAGTAGGCTCTATGTACATGCTTACTCCCTTCCCCTTCCCCTTCCCCTTCCCATCACCCTCCTTTTGTTGTTGTACGGTTACCTTACTCATTTTTGAAGAAGTTCCCTAGTTACGGTTTCTAGCATTTGGTGAACATCAGTGTTAATCCTGATTCTAGAATAAAAATTTTTAAACCTTAATTATCTCTCCTCTGATGGATGCCTCCTAGTGGTGGGAAGGTGTGTCTGACTTCTTCAAAGCTAGCAAAGCCAAGTGAAAGTTGAGGCAGGTGTCACCAGGCCCCCAGGGAGGGTCTGTGTGCCTGTTGCCAAGCCATGAGGCAGTGTGATAGAGACACCTTTTTTGTGCCTTTTACTGAGTCATCGAGGAACTTTGGTTTTCATTTGTGGGGACAGCACTTTTACTGATAAAGCAAATTATCATAACACAGGGTCGTTGTTTTTTTTTTACTAAAACATCTTCATTTAAAAAAAATTATTCTCATAAAAGTCCCTCCTTCGGCTTATGGTCATTTTAGCTTTTCTTCTCTAGACTTTCTTAAATCTTTGAAGTCCTCCAAATGTGCACCATAGTTTGATGTGAGATGAATGTTTGAGGAATTTTTTGGTCCCCGGTACTCTTGATAATGCCCAGTTCTTTGTTGGTCTTGCTAGCCTTCTTTGGGCTCAGTGGCATCATGGAATTCTATAGTAACTTCAAGATCACTTTTTGAGATCATAACTAATACTTCAGAGCCCATTGTCCTAATACAGTTTGATTTACTATCCCATTATTCTTGCTACAGTCAGGCTTCCTGTATTTTAACAGAATAATTTCTTAATTCGTCTGTTTTCTTTCTGTTTTTCCAGGTACAAATTGCTTCATGTTCTAGAATTCGATTCAGATCGTCGGCGAATGAGTGTGATTGTACAATCTCCTTCAGGTATGTAATCAAATAACCTACAATTCTTTACTTGTGAAATATTTAGAATAATAGAATCTCAGAATTCATCCCATTCCTGCAAAAGAACCCTCTTACAAGCATGCCAACAAACATGTCATCCAGTTTTGACTTAAGAGCTCACCACCTCTTCAACTACCTCTTCTTACTCCACTTGTGGACAGCCTGAGTGTTGGAAGGTGTTTGTTTTCACTAAATCTAAATCTTCCTCTTTACAACTTCCACCTATCACTCCTTGTTCTCCTCTCTGGACCTAATCAAAATACATTTAACTCCTTTTCCACACAAAAGCCCTTCAGATAACATAAAGATTTTTATCATGAGCCTTCTCCTCAGACTAAATAAACATCTCCAGTTCTTTCAGTTGATCCTCAGGACATGATCTTGAGGCCTTTCACTGTCCTGTTTGCTCTTTTCTGGATGCTGTCCAGCTTGGCAATTATGTGGCACCCAGGATAATACACATGAGCTCTGTCCCTGAGTGCCAGAAAGCAGTGATGACATTGCCATGTCCCTGGTTCTGGATACCGTACCTCCCTTCATGTAGCTTCATTAGCTTTTTTGGTTGTCGATTACACACTGTTACCTCCTTGAACTTGTACCCCCTAAACCTCCCTGAAACATTTTCCCGTTGAGCTGCTGTTTTTCAGTACATTCATATCTTATAATAGTGAGGTTTATTTTTTATCCCATGTATGATCCGACATTGATATGTATTAAATTTGATCTTATTAGATAGATTTGATGCAACAAGATCTTTTTGTGTCTTGGCTCACATCCAGCATCCTAGCTATTGATACTTTGCTAAAATCTATATAAATGTTGTCTGCAGTATTTTCCTGATTTGCCAATTAGTAACAGTGAGAGAGGAAAAAGGAGACAAGGTAATCCCTTGTGTAATTGCTTCCTTTTTGAGATGTTTGCTAATGGTCCCATTTTTCCTAGGAATAAAATTTGAGTTCACTGGACACAGTTTACTAACATTACTTTCTAACCTTTTTCGTATGGCATGTCTCCTGTCTTCCACAGTTTTTCAGAGATCTCTAGCGGGTTCGGCAGTCACATCCACTAGTGCTTTGTGTTTCTTTGCACATAATTTGCCTGGACCTATTGACTTGCCTTTGTCCCGGGTAGTGACTCGTTTTCTTAGTATCTGTGGCTTTACTTATCTCAGCTTTAGGCACCTTACTTAGCACCTTGTCCTGTTCAAAAGGACACTGTGGGGCATTAGAGAACTGGGTTCAGATCCCGCTCTGATGTTTTTACCTCTGGGACTTTGGGTGTGTTGTTTGACCTCCCTGGATGTCAGCATGGGAGCTCTGTGAGGTTCCCTTCTGACTCGAGATCCAGGTCCTAGGATAATTGTTCGTGACCAAAGCAAAACAAACAAAAGGAGTAGAGGGTTATCCCACCCACTGTGCTTTAGGACGTATGTCTCTTCTGTGGTGCTCCTGCTTTTCCATCATCGAGCTTTAAGAGGTGTTCTTGTTGTCCGCCGCCTGCCTCACTGTCTCTACTTACTGTGACCTTTGGAGCTGTGAGTACTTGATGTAGAACATTCTCAGCAGCAATCCAAAGGAAATACTGATTTCCTCTCTCTTTCCAGGTGAGAAAATGTTGTTTTCTAAAGGAGCAGAGTCTTCGATTCTTCCCAATTGTATTGGTGGTGAAATAGAAAAAACAAGAATTCATGTAGATGAGTTTGCTTTGGTGAGTCTACATTTCAATAACAATGAAAATATATCTAATGTACATATTAGAGCTTTGGTGGGTTTTTTTGTTTGTTTGTTTGGGGGTTTTTTTGCATTAGTAGTTTATCAAAAACTTACCGAAATATCCTAGTTCTTTTATGGCATTTGCTTGTCCACTGTGTAAAACAAATGCTTTTCTGCTGCAGTTTTTACTTAGGATTTTAGAGGGTTTTCTTTATGAATTGTTTATTTAAAGAAATGGTTGTCTGTTACTTAGGGAACATATTTGAAAGTTATTTGGCCATCAGTTGGAGATGTGGTGCCACATTTCAGAAAGCTTAGTGATAAGCCAGAGTGTGCCAAGACAGTCATGCAGGAAGGGACCTCGGAAGATTCTGTAGGTTGGAATGCTAAAGCCCAAAGAGGCCTCAGAGGTTCTCCCAAGGTCACCCAGGTGTTACGTGACAAAGCCAGCTTCCACATCTGTCTAGAGCACTTCCTGCTCATCCACGCTGCCTTCCTCCCTTTGGTGAAGGACCACAGTGTCTTGCGTAGGACTGCTAGTGACCCTAGAGATCAGGGGAAAGAAAGTGAAGTGACCTTTGCCTGCTCATGCTCACACGGTAGTAAGTGGGCAGACTGGTCCTCGGGTCCTTCTCTGCCTTCAGATCCAGCACATTTTCCACTGTACCACACGACTTAATGAAGGGCATTGAGATAATGGAGAATGTTTAGCTTGGAGAGGAGAATGCCTAGATGGGAGATAGTAACCAGACTTGTCCTCCTTGTCCCATTGGGCCAGAACCTAGAGCATTCAGTGGAAATGCCAGGGGTGGGGCAAGTGGTTGAGGTTGATATGAGAAAAATCTTGCTAATAATTAGAGCCATTCAGAAGTGGAACGGGGCTGCCTGAGGAGATGGTAGCATTCCCTTGCTGGTGTCCTCTGAACAAAGGCCAGAAGATGGCTTATGGGGCAGGTGAGGGGCTTTGGGCTGGGCACACTGGATAGTCAAGGCAGCTCTGCCTTGGTCTCTCCCCTGTGGGTCAGCTTCTGTCAGCTGATTACAGGTATGGAATCTGAGAGGCCATCTCTTTCCTGTACTAGAATCCCCCAACAACACCATCCTTCTGCTTCTCAATCAGAAATCTCCCGGAGCGTTGGTTGTTGGTTTTTCACAGCTTCCGAGAGAGCTTGGGGATACACAAGTGTTCACAGCCATTTGGGGGCATAGGCTGCTTTGTTTGTTTGTTTTGGTGAGGCAATGGGGGTTAAGTGACTTGCCCAGGATCACACAGCTAGTAAGTGTCAAGTGTCTGAGGCCAGATTTGAACTCAGGTCCTCCTGACTCCAGGGCCGGTGCTCTATCCACTGCGCCACCTAGCTACCCCAAATAGGCTGCTTTTAATGGAAGGGTTTGTGAACCAGAGACTTCCTGTAGTTTTCAAACTGCTGGGACTTGGTATTGTTTCTGAATCTGTATTTCTCAAATTCTAATTTTGGGGAGGAAAAGATATTGGTGGATTCTCTTGGGAAGACATATAGTTAGATAACTCTTTTTATGCTCTTACACCAGCATACTCCCTTAAAAATCATAGCCCTGGGGCAGCTAGGTGGCACAGTGGATAGAGCACTGGCCTTGGAGTCAGGAGTACCTGAGTTCAAATCCAGCCTCAGACACTTAACACTTAGTAGCTGTGTGACCCTGGGCAAGTCACTTAACCCCAGTTGCCTCACTTAAAAAAAAAAATCATAGCCCCTAGCATCTAGAAATCGTTTTGCCATTTCCTCAAATAATAAGTGAAGTGACTCAATATAAAAGCATTAAAATAATAACAATATTTAATAATAGCTTGTATTTATATCGCTCTTCAGTGTTTGCTAAGTGCCGTACATATGTTACCTTATATGAGTCTCACAACAAGTAAGTTAGCAGCTATTATTACCCTCATTTTACAGATGAAGAAACTGAGGGGAACAGATTAAATGACTTTCCCAGAATGACACAGCTAAGGAAGAGTCTGAGGCAGGATTTGAACTCAGGTTTTCCCAACTCCAAACCCAGAGTTTTATCTGCTATACCACCCAGTTAATATGTTGCTGTTTTTAATTATTCATTTCCACACTAGTGTTGTGCTAGATACTGTACTGAAAACTGAATTAATTTTATAGTAGTGCTTTTGAAAGCCTTAATTAAATGTAGGAGGTAAAATGCAAGCTTTCAGAATACACTTAGGGGGCAAGGTTACTGATGGCATTTAAGAAAGTAAATTGGAATGAACATCACATTAAGGAGCATTAGGAAAGGAGATAAATTCAGTAGAAACTCAAAAATGGAGTACTTTCTGCAGAAAAGGTCAGAGTAGAGATAGAGAGGTAAAGTGAAATTGGAGAACAAAGTAAGAAGTTAATACCTTATTCGATAGAAACTATTGATAATAATGTCAAAAATCATGCGTATTAAAGTTAAGTCCCCTAGGACCAGCATGAAACATTGGAAATGAGATGGGCGAAAGCCTAATTCCTAAACCAAGAACAGATTAGAGAATCCTAATGGAGAGATATGATCACAAAATTGACCCTCAATCAGAGACTGAAAGATGAAGAAAGAAGTGAGGTCTTCCAGGTGGAAAGTGTTCAGAGAAAACCAACCCAAGTACTTCTAAGAATTGAGTCAGTTAATTGAGTTCAGGTTTCACTGAATCTGTGGAGATGGAATAGGAGACAAAATTAAAATTCTAGATAGGGTGTTAGGAACGAAATTTAAGGAGGAGTGTGTGTGTGTGTGTGTGTGTGTGCGTGCGCGCGCGCGTGCGTGTGAGAGAGAGAGAGGGAGAGAGAGGAGACCCATGGAGAGGAATCTACATGGTGAAACTAGGCTTATAATAGCTCAGATTTATAATAATTAAAATTTATAGCACTTTAAAGTTTGCAGAGGTGCTTTAAATGCACCATCTCATTTGATCCTTTCAAGAATCTAGGAAGGCAGTGCTATTATCCTCATGTTATAGATAATGAAACTGAGGCTGAGAGGGTGAATGATTTGTCCAGTGATGCACAGCCAGAGAAGGGAGTGTCTGAGGCAGGGTTTGCATTCTGTTCTTCCAGACTCTGATAATGAATTAAGCTGTGTTGATGGAGTACACCTCTGCTTACATGTATACTGGGGCCAAACCATCAACTGGTCTCTTTCCAGTTGTTGCACTCCAGCCCCCCCCCCCCGCCCCAGTTTCATTCTCTTCATATTGTATGGAGCAAACTGCCTCAGTTTACCCAAATAACTCGAGGAGACCACCAAGTCAAGCAGAGACAGAATTATTACATTCCCGTAGGAATGGGCAAGTTCAATTCCTGAACCGCGCCAGCTAATACATGCCTTAACCTTATATAGGAATGCCGGTCAGAGGGGAAGTCCCCACGCACACTAGGTCGAGCTCACAATCTAACATCCTATCCTGTCTCACCCAGGGTGCGTGTTCAGCTCATGATCAATGTATGGAGTCATGCATACGTGTTCCAGGAGCAAGGGGGAAAAGGGGAGGGGGAACAAGGTCAAACCAAAGGAAGAGGAAACAGGGGAGTGACAGTCAGATGTTTCAGATCTCACAATTCCCACTGACTCCCCTCTCCCGGCCCCTGTCTCTAAAGATATTCAACCTGAATAACAGGAAGAGTCACTCAGGTGCTTCAGCATTGTTAAGGATGACGGTTAAAATTTATCTTCGGCTATGTTGGGAAGTCAAAGAAATAGAATAAAGAATAAAAGAATTAACACATTGTTGGGACCCCAGGGCCAAGGGGATTCTGCTCTGAGAAAAAGAGACAATGTCACTTAACATCTGGTCTCAACTCAGTTGCTGCATCCTGTGCCGAGCCCCGTCCTTTCTTCTTGAGTCCCGAGTATTGAATTGGTGGGCAAACTCCCTGACCCACTGACTAGGGTTCTGACACATGATGGATTGCAGACAAAACTAATATGTAGCTGACAAGTGGGGAGACTGAGCAGAAGTAAAAATACTGTTAATTGGCAATAAAACTTAAAGGAGACAGTGAGAATTTGACAAGCAATAAACTTCTAAACGAACTATACTGGGGCAGGGCTGGGTACCTTCCAGACCCCATCCTCAGAGTTTAATCTGACTCAAATCCATAATCATATCATACAATATCATCTGGGTTCTTTCTTGCTGCCTTCAAACATATCTTCCCCATCCTATAAAAACCTGACCTATCACCTCAATCTATGATTCTATATCATTTCTCCTAGAAAAAGCTTGCCTAAACTCAGTGACTCCACTTCCTCCCCTTGCCATCTGACTTCCAACCCCACTACTCGACTGAGTCCACTCTGAGATCATCTGTGATCTCTTTATTGACAAATCCAGGGTCTCTTCCCAGGCCTCGTCTCTCTTGACCTTTCTGCAGTGTTTCACACTAGAACCACTCCCTCCTCTTGGACATGCTCCTCTGAGTTTTTGTGACACTGATCTCTGCTGGTTCTCCTGCTACTGTCTGGCTGATCCTTCTCAGTTTACTTTGCCAGGACCATCATCCATCTCTCCTCCAAAGCTCTTGGCTCTCTCTTCTCCCTCTTTTCCTTCCCTTCGCCTCCTCTCTGTTTTTCTCCCCCTCCTTCACTTCCCTCTACCTCCTCATAGATTCCATAGGTTCTGCTGTCACGTCTACATAGATAACTCATATAACCACATGTCTAGCCCTCAATTGTCCCCTAAACTCTTCTCCTGCATCTCCACCTGGATGGTCTAAAGGCATTTCAGATTCAGCGTATCCCAGTGTGAGTCATCGTTCTTACCTGTGTAGCCGTTCCTCTTTCAAGCTTCACTATTTCCTGTCACCCAGGTTTGCATTCCTGACTTTCCTTCTCTGTCAGGCCCTGACTCCAACGACATATTTGGTCCCTCATTAAGTTTTGTTAATTTTCCCTCTAGAATGTTTCTCCTGACTGTCCCCTTCAGAACCTCATTGCCTCTCACCTTTCTGGTTGGTCGGCTTGCATCTGTTCCAGTCTAACCTTCAAACAACAACCAGATTGAGATTCCTAAAGTGTAGGTTTGCTCCAGTCACTCCCCTGCTCAAGGAGCTTCCACAGCTCCCTGTTGCCTCTAAGATAAATAGATTCCTTCTTTGGACATTTTGAGCTCTTCACAAAATGGCTGCCGTTTGCCTTTCCAGACTGATTACACACATCATTCCCCAGCGTACCTTGCTGTTCCTCATGCGTGACATGTTGTTTCTGATGTCATGTCTTTGCGCGGGTTCTCCCCCTTGCCTTGAATGCTTCTCTTCAGAGCTCACCCCTTTGGGAATCCCTTTTGCCCTTTGAGGCTTGTTTCGGTGTGTCAGGGATGCAGCACACCCAGCCTATGAAGGGGCCCGCCTGTGTGCATTGCTGTGGTCTGCTGCCTGCAGCCCCCTTCATCTAGATGGGGAGTCCCCCAGAGTTAGTGCTTCCTGAGGAGCCGGCTGAGGAGTCCTCTCCTGGATGTTCTTGGTGAAAGAAGTAGGTGTGGCTGACTGTAAAGAGATGGTCATGTGATATATCTTAGAGTGTGGATGGTTGATGTGAAAACTGGCTTCTCAGCCCCTCTGTTTTTATCCTTCACTTGTGCCCTAGAAAGGGTTGAGAACTCTGTGTGTGGCATATAGACAGTTCACTCCTGAAGAGTTTGAGGAAGTGGACAGACGCCTGTTTGCCGCCAGAACCGCCTTGCAGCAGCGGGAAGAGAAGCTAGCAGAGACGTTCCATTTCATCGAGAGAGAACTGCTGTTACTTGGGGCGACGGGTGTGGAAGACAGGTAAGCTGGGACGGCCACAGGGTCTCTGGTCATGCTCGCTCGGGCATGCGTGCTAGATGCTGATGGGGGTGTTTTTCTTTGTGTTTGGGAAAACCATTCATGCTCTGACCAGAATAAGATGGAGGAGCAAGTTCAGTGAGTGCTCTGAATGCAGGGCAGCTCTCCACTGGAGTTTAGAAATTATGTACAGGGGCAGCACTTCCTCAAGTCCAGCAGCTTGTGTCTCACCTCAAGGGTCCTCATGGACTTCTCTTCCACCAAGCTTAGAGCACGCTCCACCCTTGTCTTTGCCATTCAAAGTCAGAATCGCCATACCCCCCACCCCCCCCAAAATGGGGAAAAAAGAATCTGAATCTTCCTTTCAGAATGCCTTTTCCTCTGTGGGGTACCCCAGCTTCAAGTGTTCTCTCCTCCCCCGAGTGTGTCTAGCTCTTCCCTTTGTCCATGTATTACCATTCATGTTTGTACACGCCATGAGACCATTTGGTAGAGTGAGTAAAGGGTGACAGTCTTTTTGTTGCGCCTGCTGTGTGTTGGATGCCACGCTTGGAGCTTTATAATTTTTATCCCACTTGATCCTCACAACAGCCCTGGGGAGGTAGCTACTGTTATTTCAGTTTTACAGATGAGAAAACTGAAGCAGGCATCGTTTGAGTGACTTGCCCAGGGTCACACAGCTAGGAAGAGTGGGAGGCTGGATTTGAGCTCAGGTCTTCCTGACTCCAGGCCCTGGGCTCTTTGTACTGTACCACCATGAAGTAGAGCCTGCCTCAGAAGAAGAAAGACCTGGGCTCAGGTCTCCCCTTGGATACCTCCTGGCTGTGGGGCCCCTGGATGGTCTAGAGCAGAGGTGTGGAAGGATCCCTGGGAGTGTCATCCATGCCCTGTTGTCTGTTGTTTATTCATTTCCCAGTGACATCTAATTTGCTTCTGGGCCCTCTGGGGTGGATTGAGGTCATGCTCTTTCATGACCTGCTCTTCTGGTCCAGACAGCTCTTTAAGACCAGAAGTCACAAAACAGTTGCCAATTTGCAGTGACGAAAGAAACTTCTTCACTGGGACTTGTTTAATACTAGTGACAGGACAGGTCTGGACCAGAATGACCAGTCATCTCCCCATGCCATCTTCTTCTTTTTTTTTTTTTTTTTAGTGAGGCAATTGGGGTTAAGTGACTTGCCCAGGGTCACACAGCTAGTAAGTGTTAAGTGTCTGAGACCGGATTTGAACTCAGGTACTCCTGACTCCAGGGCCGGTGCTCTATCCACTGCGCCATCTAGCTGCCCCCCCCCAATGCCATCTTCTGATCACAGGAGAATGAATGTTTTCTGAAGTCACACACCCTCCCACCCACACACTGCCTCACACTTACTGTACACTTAAGATCAATTGCAAAATATCCAGCTTCAAGATTTACAGGAAGAGGGGAGGAAAGCATAGTGTCTGATGTACAATTAAAATGAAAGGCCAGAGCCCAGCTTTTCACCTGGGATTTACAGCAACAGTGAGTTAAGGGATTCTTCTTACTCTTCTTTGGTTTTGGGGATGCATGGACATGAATATGTCTTTTTTCCTGTACATTTCTATTTAATCAACTCCTCAAGTGTCTCCAAATGTTTATCTTCTCAGTAAGTTCTGTAGCCTTTAGTCCTTGATTTATAACTTGAGTTATAGATGAGAGGAGAGTATTCCTCTCTCTAAATATTCATTTACACCTGGAAATTTAAAGCTCTCTGGTAAAAATGGGGCTTTATTGAAGCCAGGTGGCTCATCTGACCTTGTGAAAATAGACTTTGAAGATGTGTCTCTCACAATTCAGATATTAGCATCCTAATAAGGAGGTTTTGACTCCAACAGTCATCACTGATGTTTCAAAGCTTTGGTCTAACAAGCAGATGTGTGTCGTTAGCACATGGTTCTGCTGTTTGTGGAACACCAGCCTAGCGGGGCCTGTGGCGTTTAAATGGCTTGATTCTCTTTTCAGGCTTCAGGATAAAGTGAGAGAAACCATTGAAGCCTTGCGCCTGGCAGGCATCAAAATATGGGTGCTCACTGGAGACAAACATGAAACCGCCATCAGTGTGAGTTTATCGTGCGGACATTTTCATAGAACCATGAACATCCTTGAACTGGTCAACCAGAAATCAGACCGTGAGTGTGCGGAGCAGCTGAGGCGACTCGCCAGAAGGTACCGTGGGCTCCCCCTGGGGAGGGCGGGCTTATGCCCCATGTGTCCCAGCAGGCCTGCCCAGAGAGAGACCAATGGAGTATAGGCTTTCTGAAATAGAGAGGGGGGCGTGGCTGTCAGGGTCCCTCTTGGGGTCGTTCACTTCCCTGAAGGCTTTCCAGAAAAGCAGAACCGTAGCGCTGCATCCTCATGACCACTGGCTGTTCCCATGCTGCCATCCAGTGGGGTCATTTAAGACTCCCAGAGAAACAAATGTCAGTCATGACATGATATTTGTGCTTTAGTATCACAGATCATTTGGATTGAGCCCCTATGGACACGGTGATCAAAGAAGCCGGAGGGTTTCAGATCCCTAGACATAGCATCCAAAACACCGGAGGTGAAAAAGTCTCATGTGCTTTACCCACTGATGCACACGCCTTTGTGTTCAAGCCCAGTCAGCAGGCGTTCATTCAGTGTCTGCTGCGTGTCAGGCAGTGTGTTATGTACTCATGTCAGAGACAGTCCCTGCTCTCAGAGAGCACACTCTGTACAAACAAGGGATACAGGAGAAATGGGGCATCACATTAGGGAGGACACCAGCATTAAAGGGAGCTGAGGAAAGGCTTCTTGCAGAAGGTGAGGAGTGAGCTGAGACTTCAGGCTGAGCCTTGGGGACAGGGTCACCAGCTCGCCGAAGTGCCTGGAAGGGAATAAGGGGCAAGAGACTGGGAACATAGGAACAAGCCAGCTTATGAAGGGCTTTGAAAGCTGGAAGATCTTGAATCTGGTCCTGGGGTTTACTGAAGAAGCCGGGGTTCACATTCATAGTCTCTTGGATCAAGAGCAGCAAAGGGCCTGTCTCAGGCCATCGAGGGCAGTCCAGAATGCTTAATGGCCTTGCCTAGGGAAGTCTCAGAGGCAGGGTTTGAGCCTAGGCCCCTGGCTATAGTGCCCTGTACGCCAGTCTCACCAAGTATAGAGGTCCATCCAAAAGAGTCTTAACAGATGCTTATCCAGCCTGGACTGAAAGAGAATGGATTTGACTTCTAGTTGTGGAGTAAAACCTTTGTCCCGCAGAATTTCAGGGGGTCACTAAGCAGGCACAGTGGAGTGGGTGGGTCTGTTTGCCTCCTAAAGCGAAGCTCCACTTAGCAATAGAGATGGTCCAAGGTCCGGTCTCTGCAGCCTCTCTTCTTGTAATTGCCTCATCTCTGGTTATAGACCTTGCTAGGAGGGAGCAGAGGTGTCCCTTAGGGTTTCCTTCAGCCATAGCCCCAGGACCTGAAAGCAGCCCTAGGGGAGCCCCAGGGCCCTTCCACCAACAGGAACCCCTCCCATCCATTTCAGCCTGGGTAGATGTCTAGCCTCCTTCCCCTCCTGGTGTTCTAGAACTTCTGCATGACAGGGATCTAGGGACCATTCTGTGTGGCCTCAGGCATCAGGACTACTCATGCAGAGTTGTGCTAGGTGGTGGTGGTTGTTCTGCTCTTCATTCTGAAGAGGACCATGACCTCCGGGTGATATCATGACTTGTACTGATTGGATTTAAGGGAGGGAGGGCTGGCTGTGCAAGATCACCAGCCTCACTCTCTCCTCCAGAGCCATCTGGGTCCAGTGGCAAGATACACATCATTATGACTGGAGATGGTCCCGGATGTTTAAGGCAATTGGGGTAGAGTGACTTGCCCAGGGTCATACAGCTAGTAAGTGTCTGAGGTGACATTTGAACTCAGGTCCTCCCAACTTCGGGGCCAGTGCTCTATCCACTGTGCCATCTAGCTCCCCTTGTACTAGGTATGTTTTTAGATAAGGTGAATAAATCCCTCTGCTGAATTTTGGTTCGAAGCAGATCTTGCTACCCTGAAAGGTTTTGAATGATAAATAATTCCATTGATAGATTCTATGTTGTCTGGAGTCCACCTAGGCTAATTGAGAATTACTTCTCATCAGGTTGGCTAGAGGTGATAAGACTTTTGTTCCAGCCCTTCTCTGGTATAGGGGAGAGGGCCTGGAACATGGAGTCAGGGAGATCTCCCCCTCCCCCCAAAGGAGGCTGTGTGGCCTCAGGCGAGTCACTTACGCTAACTCTGCCTTAATTTCCTTATCTATAAAGTAAGGAGTTGGATTCACTGACTTCCAGCTCTAAGTCTAATCTGCCCTCTCTTGAATGCTGCCTATGAGAGACAGTGCGCTGCCCCTCCATGAATCCCAGAGCTGTCAGGTGTTCAGGCATATCCGCCTGGAACAAGATAAATAACTACCGAGAAAAATCAAAAACTGCCGTTTCAGTGGAGGGAAATCTGTTACTGTGCTTGAAGTGTAGTCAGTGGGGCTGAAGCAGCCTGTTGAAAATCAGAATACTTTCTTCTCCAGAATCGCTGAAGACCACGTGATCCAGCATGGGCTAGTCGTGGACGGGAGCAGCCTTTCTCTGGCCCTGAGGGAACACGAGAAGATCTTCCTGGATGTGTGTAAAAGCTGTTGTGCTGTACTCTGCTGCCGCATGGCCCCGCTGCAGAAGGCCAAAGTATGTGCTGCCCCACCTCAGGCCTGCGGGCCAGGCCCTCTGCCCTGTGCAGGACCCCGGGGGGCAGCGGGGAAGGGGGGACACTTGTTGAAATGAGAGAGGAGCCTCCCTTTACCCAGGGTGTGCTTCATCAGCAAAGTCAGCATCTCCTGGATGAGGGGATTGGCTTATGGGGGTGTCAGTTCATAGAACATCAGAGTCTTGTTTTCCACTGGCTTTGCTCACCCTTTATGACCTTTTGTAACAGTGACAGCATGGCCACGGTCTTTTGTTAAATAGACATTTTACTTTTCTCAGTTCTTTATCACTAAGGAAGTTCTTATTTCTTGGTCCCAAGAAAGGCATCTGTAAATTCAACTTAATTCAACAACCATTCATTAAGTACTTTGATGCCAAGCATTGTACTAGAGAACAAGATGATTCCAGGCATAGATAAGACAGCTTGATTCCTGCCTTTGCCGAACTTATAGTCTAAAAGGGAGACGTGACACGCACCTAGATACCTTTAATGCTTGCTAAGTGCCAGTGGCACCGAGCAGAGTGTTAAAGTGCCAAGGACAAGGCTTGTGACTGACTGATTGAGGGAGGTCAGGATGCTCAGGAAGGATCAGAAGGGAAGCAGAGTCTGGGTCAGAACCAGCCATCCCAGCAAGGACTGAGAAGTACGAGAGTGTCAGGTGTCAGGTGTCAGGCCACACAGAGCCAGTATAGGGCAGGCACCAAGCTTTTGAGCCAGATAGATCTCAAGGTGCTTCCCTCGATGACTGCCCTCCATGCAGTCAGTGCTCAGATAGCAGAGTCCATCTCTACAGCATCAGACATTCAGTGTGAGCAGAGTAGAGAAAAAGGAGTTCACCTTAGCTGAGGGGCGCCCCCTCCTTGGGATGGGGCAGCACCCCAAGAGTGGGTGTCCATGGGAGAGGGGACGGGTCAGCAGCTCTGAGTGTTGCAGAGGCCAAAAAAGCTGAAAGTTAAAGGAACTTTGTGAAGCATGCTTGGGGAGCAGTCCTTTCTTGGTCCCATAGTTTAGTTTCCTCTTTTTTTAATTTAACAAAATAATTCCATTGAAAAAGTTAGAATTGTAGTGAAATTCCACAGTGTGACGTTTTCATATGCTTATATTCCCATGGACATAGATGGCTTTGGAACGGTCATTAAAATTGAAACCAGTTAAGGACACATCATGTTCCTCAAGCTCTCTGTACATCTTGTTGTTCTGTGAACAGCTGTTTTGTACAGGGAGCACAGCCATCAAGCTTTTCTTTTCTGTTTTGTTTCCTGATCCTAAAACTTAAACTTTCTCAGAAAATATTATCAAAATACTCACGCAGTTTCAGGCCTGGACTTTGCCACTGATCTCAGGTGGGAGGACCAGGGTCCTCCCTGGCCTTGGGGCCATAGGTCTGGAACTAGGAGGGGCCTCTGGCCAATCAGTGAGTAATGATTCAGCACCTTCTGCATACTGGGTACTGTGCTCAGCACTCTACATACAAAAAGAGGCAAGAGACAGTCACTGCCCCCAAGGAGCTCACAATTGAATGGGGAGGCAACCAGCAAACAAATATGTGCCAACAAGTTATATAGAGATAAATAGGAAAAAGTGAACAGAGAGAAGGCACTGGAATTAGGAGGGTCTGAGGAAGGCTTCCTTAGGAGGTGAGATTTTAGTTGGGACTTAAAGGAAACCAGGGAGGTCAGTAGTTGGAACGAAGGACTGAGGGCATTCCCAGTCTGGGGGACAGCCAGAGGAATGCCCAGAGCCCAGAGATGGAGGGTCTTCTGTATGCAATAGCCAGGAGACCGGTGTGATTGGGTAGGAGGGTGTCAGGAGCCTGGGAAGGTGCGAGGGGGCACGGTTCCGGAGCACTTTGAAGGCCAAGCAGAGGGTGGGTGGCTGGCTGTCCGGCCTCCCAGTCCTTCAGAGGAGCCAGGGGCCTTGCTCACTTTCACACAGCAACAGAGCAGGGATTGGAACCCCAGCTCAGAGTCCAGCCACAGGCCCTTTCCCACTGATGAGGTCAGCGAATGAGAGCATAGGTAGAGACTCTGAGTGTCAGCTCCCTGAAGACAGGACCAGTTTCGCTGGTCTTTGTGCCTGTTAGTGCCTGGTGCACGGGAGCTGCCTAAGAGATGCTCCGAGCCCAGGGAGAAGAGGGCACTGGCTTCCTGGACATGGAGAGCCGCTCTTGACAGGCAATTGGGAGTGCGTGTGGCTTGGAGCCAGCGTGTGTGCTTTAGATTGGTGATGTGCCTGGGTTTGCACTGTGGCTTCCTTTCCTTACTGCCCTAAAAAGCTGAGAAAAAGAGGATCAGAATAGCTTGCAGAAAAGAATTACCAGATGAAATAGCAATCATCACACTAACTCGCCTTGGGATAGCCACCCGTAGGTTTGCCAAATGCCTTCCTCATCATGACCCTATGGGATTCAAAGGAGGGCCTTTGTCCCTGCAACAGGTGGGAGGGGCAAGTCACCCGAAGGGGTATAGAGGGTCCCAGGCTGAATCGGCACAGAGGGTCTGTGGAAAGACAAGGAAGAGGACGGCCCAGGAAGAGGGGCCTGTGAGCACCTCTGTCGGGCCTCCTTCCTGCCCTGTGCCACACCAGTGAAGCAGGCACAAGGAAATGGCCCCACTTGTTTTCAGAGAGTTCCTCATGACACATCCTACAGTCCCCAGGAGCATCTCTCCTTCTCATGCCTTTACTTTTCTTTTCTTTTCTTTTTTTTTTTTAGTGAGGCAATTGGGGTTAAGTGACTTGCCCAGGGTCACACAGCTAGTAGTAAGTGTTAAGTGTCTGAGGCCAGATTTGAACTCAGGTACTCCTGACTCCAGGGCCGGTGCTCTATCCACTGCGCCACCTAGCTGCCCCCCATGCCTTTACTTTTCATAGGTCATCTCTGTTTCATCCAGATTTGATTGTGTGTGATTTTAAATACTCTTAAGTTGTCCCTTTTTAAAAGAAGCATCTATAAACTGCAGCTACCTGTAGCTCACTTTCTTAGTGGGCAATAAAACTATGTGGAAGAAGAATGGGATTGAGCTGAAGAGTTGAGAAGACCTGACAACTATTATAAATTTATATCATATTAGTAATAATAAAAGCTAGGGGCAGCTAGGTGGTGCAGTGGATAGAGCACTGGCCCTGGATTCAGGAGGACCTGAGTTCAAATATGTCCTCAGACACGTGACACTTACTAGCTGTGTGACCCTGGGCATGTCAGTTAACTCCAATTGCCTCACCAAAAAAATAATAATAATAATAATAATAAAAGCTAGCATTTCTGTCACATTGTAAGGTTCAGAAAGGGCTTGAAATATTACCTCATTTGATTCTCACAGCAAACCTAGCAGGTAGGGGCTATTTAATTAATTTGTTTATTTATTGCCCATTTTACAGATGAGGAAACTGAAGGAGACAGAACTTATCTCCCTACAGCACTACTAGCTGTCTATAAGAAATGCATTTTTACCTTAGAAAGGGTTAGAGTTCATCTGCCTTCTGGAATTGACATAAATTAAACTGTAAGATAATAAGAACACTTGAGGTAGGGTCTAGAGAGAAACACTTGAAGCATACTGAGTTTCCCAGAATTGACTGTGAGCCTGGGAGAGTTTTTGTTTAGAAAAACTTAGGATTCATAAATGAGAAGTAGAGAAAAAAATTTAAACATTTAATTTTCAGGGAAGTCTTTTTAATCAACTTTAGATTTTTTTTTCCACAAAGGTGCTTTCTCCCCCCACATCATTTTTGAAAGACAGTCTTAGATTCCTAACCTTTTATTTTCCATAAATTAAATCTCACTCAACTGAGAAATAAGAGTAAATATACAAAGGAGTTGTGCCTCCACACTCTTAATTTCCAAGTTTTTATGATGGTAAGTAAACCTGTTTAGTGTTTGAAAAGGAAAGTAATAGTTGAATCTTGGAAATGCTATCTTCATGTTTTCTCTCTCGATTTTATTCTAGCCTAAGTGTCCAGAATTTCCATAATGCGGCTTTTCTCAAGTTCTGCTCTTTCTCAGGTGTCTATGCCTAAAAGCATGTAAATGGGCTTCCTTGGATAATATAATGGTTTATTGAATTAAGAATATTTGACATTAACCATCCAGCAAAAGATGAACCTGTTAAGGAGCATTTTAATACTTTCTCTAGATAAGCAACCCGTACCAGCTTAATGAGTCATGCCTTGCCTCAGTATTAAGTCAACAAGCATTTACTCAGAGCTGATTTTATGAGAACTAATTAAAACTGTCCCTTTTCAGGTCATAAGACTGATAAAAATCTCTCCAGAAAAACCTATCACGTTGGCTGTTGGTGATGGTGCTAATGATGTCAGCATGATCCAAGAAGCGCATGTCGGCATAGGTGACTGACTTTTTTCTTCACTTTTTTAAGCTGATGTGTAGTCAAAATGTTGAACTTTCCATTTGTCTCTTAGACTGCAGTGCCAGATATGCAAATTAAGACTGACGCCACACGTCAAAGCTTTGCTCTCCTGAGTATGTTATACCTGAGTATGTTTGTTTGGGATTTTCCTTGAACAATCACTATTTCTTGAAGAATTTCTGTTTCAAATTAGAGAGCACACAAACCACTGCAGTACATTAAATCGGCGATCTGTGAGAGTAATGACAGAGATGTGGACTGAATCTGTGATTTCATTAGCCGGGGAGGCACCCAATGCAGGCGAAGGGACCTGCAGGGCTGGGGGAGGCCAGGTTGTCGTGCGTCTAGCCAGTCAGCCATCCTGCCCCTGAAAGCGCAGGAGCCACGCCTGGTGTGTTTCAGGATTCTTGAATTCTGCCTTTTACAGAGCTGATATTAGCTAGAAATTCATCCTGTTGGCATTTGAAGAGGTGCAGTCTGTTTGCCAAAGCTTTGAGATGAAAGGAAATGGTATGAGACTGCAGTAGAGCCCTCCAGGGTTAACACGATGAACTGCATTCTGAATTCCTTTTTTTTAAAAATTTAAATCATCCATTTTAGTATTAAGCTCATTATAATTTTAGAAATGTACAGATGACGTGAAGTGTGAAAGTGATCCATCTAAAATGACACCCCCACCTGACCAGTCTTTTAGATGGTCACAGGCTCATGAAAGGGCCCTTTGGGGCTGTCTGTTTCATCCACCTCTTACATGTTAGAGATGAGGGACCTGAGAACATGGAGTTGGAATCCGGGTCCTGAGACTCAGTAATCTGCCCTCTTTCCAGTGTAGCACAAAGCCTCTTTGTACATAAACCCAGATGATTTGGTCAGTCTCCTCCCTATCTCCAGCACTTCCTACTTTCGTCACCTGGTGGTCAGCTTCCTGGACTTTTCCTGATCCCCGAGCTACTAGTGGCTCTTCCCACCAAAGTATCATATTTTGTCTCTGTTTTGTATGAGGCAACTTAGCATGGTGGACAGGCAGCCATCTTTGTTGTTGGGAATCCTTCACCCAGCAGTGATTAGGCACCTGCCGCTGTCCTGGCAGCGCCGTAACAAGAAGGGTGAAGCCAGGCCTTGCTCTCAAGGCCCTCTCAGTCTGATGGGAGAGAATGGGCACACACAAGGTAGAGGGGGTAGCAGGCCCAGGCAGTAGAGAGGAAGAGGGAGGGGATTCCAGGGAAGCCTGTGAAAGCTGATTGAGCTGGGAGGTGACCGTCTTGTATAAGGAACCGCAAGGAGGCCGCGGTCACTGTGCATAAGGTGTGAGAAGGTTGAAAATGTCAGGAACACGAGGAGCAGATGAAGGGCTTTCCTGGAAGCCAGAAGCAGTCAGCAGAGATTATTAAACAGGTAGGAAAAGTGACATGGTCAGACCTGGACTTTAGGAACATCATTTGTACCACTAAGTTGAGCAAGGCAGTTGTGAGATGAGGAGGGCCTGCACTAGGGTGATGGTAGTATAGGGGGCAGCTAGATGGCGCCATAGTGCATAAAGTACAAGGCCTGGAGCCAGGAAGACCTGAATTCAAATCCAGCCTCAGACACATACTAGCTGTGTGACCCTGGACAAGTCATTAACCCTGTTTGGCTCAGTGTCCTCATCTGTAAAATGAGCTGGAGAAGAAAATGGCAAACCACTCCTGTATCTTACCAAGAAAACCTCACATGGGGTCACAAAGAGTTGGACATGACCAAAATTAACTGAACAACAACAGTGTTAGAAGAGAGAAGAAGGCGTATGCAAGAGATGTTAGGCAAAATCCACAGGATATGCAGGAGATTGGCTATGGAAAGTGAGGAACTGAAGATGACAGCTAGTTTGTAAATTTGGGAGGTTGGTGGTGCCCTTGATAGTAATAGAAAAGTAAGGGAGAGGGGAGGCCTGGGGGAAAGTAATCAATGTTGTTTTGGACACCTTGGGTTTAAATTGTCTACTGAAGTCCGGTTAGAGATGTGTGGTAGGCAGTGCAGATGTGAGACTGCACTTGAAGGCTGGTAAAACTGAGGATTATCAACAGAAAAGGGGTCTGGTGAGATCACCAAGAGGAAGAGGATAGAAAGAGAAGAGACATAAACACTGACTAAGCTCCTGCTGTTTGCCAGCACTGTGCTAAGCATTGGGGATACAGAGAAAGACAAAAGACAGGCCTGCCCTCAAGGAACTCACGGTCTAATGGGAAGCACAACTTAAGAACAACTAGAAGCATCTGGGTGTTGCTCCAGCCCTGCAGTCAAGAAAACCTGAGTTCAAACCCAGCCTCAAACACTCACAACCCTGGCAAGTCACGAAACTCTGCCTTAGTTTCCTTATCTGTAAAATGCCAGGGGGGTTGTGAGGGTCAAATGACGTGGTTTTTGCAAAGGGCCAAGAAGAGTCCCTGGCACTCTTCTGATTCTTAATGAGTGGTAGCCGTTATTGTGATTAACCAGGCACAAAGAAGAGATTCAGAATTAGTGAGGTAACTAGAGAGATGGCACTAGCGTGAAGTCACAGAAAACGAGAAGAGGGCGATTGATAGTGTCAGTGGTGGCAGAGAAGTCAGGAAGCTTGGCATTAGAGAAAGTTTGTTGGATTGGGTAATGAAGAGGGGAGGCAGCTGCCGTCTCAAGGAGCAGAGAGAGAAGTGTCGTGATAGTTAACTGGCATGAACACATCGAGTGAGGGGGTTTGAGGATAAAGGGAAGAAGCGAGTTGACAGGAAGAGACTGAGGACAGATGGGCGTGACAGAGGGGACAGTCTGCTAGAGGAGATGGGAGGTCATGAGATGGCTTGTGCAGGAGAAGGCCCACCTCATAGGAAGTGGGAGAGAGGCAGGAGATGGCCCGGGGTGGCCCTTGAGCAGGTGTGAGGTGAGAGTGAGGCTCAGGAGGAAGCTCTTGGTGAATGTGAGTGAGGTTCTCTGCTGAGAGAATTAGGGATGGGGGAGTTGAGGGCCGATCTAGGAGTGAAGAAAAGGTTCAGCAAAGCTGCTGTGGTGAGTAGGAGAATGAGTCACTTAGGGAGATGTGGAAAGCAAACAGTGACAACTGCCTGGGGGACTCCATCTCTCTACTCCGGGGCCAGCAGGTCAAACTCAAGGAGAAAGGCATCCCTAGGTTGCACAGTGACTTAGAAAGCCACACACTAACATTCTCTAAGTTGTATTTTTACATATTTTGTTAAACGTTTCCCGGTTGCATGTTTTTGTTTTTGTTTTTGTTTTTGTTTTGGCCAGGCAATTGGAGTTAAGTGACTTGCTCAGGGTCACACAGCTAATAAGTGTTAAGTATCTGAGGCCAGATTTGAACTCAGGTCCTCCTGAATCCAGGGCCGGTGCTCTATTCATTGCGCCACCTAGCTGCCCCTCCCGGATGCATCTTAATCTGGTTTGAGTTGGACATCCCCTCTAGGCCACTCTGTAAGGCTCTTAAAATTGCTGAGTGGACCAAGAGAGGGAACTTCCTCATTAGAGATCCTTATACCTCTGAAAACACAGGTTTTGTCCTTCAGTCCCTATTTCTCAGGCTCTCTGCACAGGTTGTGTAACGTGGCGTTACCTTAATATCATACTATTGAAGTATAAGCTCCTTGAGGGCTGAAGCTTTCCCTCTCTGTCTTCCTGTCTCCAGTGCCTGGTACTGAATAGAAGCTTTTGATTGGCTGATGTTTGGTATAAACTAGTAGCATTTTAATCCTGTCATGAAATGTCATGAAAACAACAACATTATCCTCTCTTGGTCCTGTTTAAAGTTTCTGTCAATAAGATGGTCTGTAGCAGCCATTCTGTTTGAGAAAAGTCTTCCTATAGTCTAAGCCTCTGGTGGTCTGGGGCTGGGAGGGGGCAGTGTTTGGTGAGAGCTCCAGGAATTACAAAGGAACCTCCAGAAAAGCCACCAGGCTTTTTGACTTGATCACACGCACCAGCCTAAATGTCACACCCTTAAAGTCCAAAGCGTTGGTTACTTAAGCCTGTGCTGATTCTTTCCTTTTTTTTTTTTTTTTGTCTCTGATACAGGAATTATGGGAAAAGAAGGAAGGCAGGCTGCACGAAATAGCGACTATGCAATTGCAAGATTTAAATTCCTCTCCAAATTGCTTTTTGTCCATGGCCATTTTTATTATATTAGAATAGCAACCCTTGTACAATACTTTTTTTATAAGGTAAGCAGAGAGGCAGTTGGTGGTTCATGAAATTTGGGTGGGTTGCACTTATGCATAAAGAGCCTAATTATATAGAAACAGCCAAATTTTAGCACAAACTATTCTAAAGGTACTTTCTATTAGAAAGAGCAAGAGTTATTGAAATATATTTAGAACACATGATCATGTCTTGAACAAGCAATGGGATTTTATTTGATGGCAAACCGTATCACCCTATAATTTTCTATTAATAGCCAACTCCCAACTTATGGGTAGGTTGTATTCCAAATGTTCATTTATTTATGATTTTTAAATGATATTTTATTTTCCCATCAATTATATGTAAAAATTATTTTTTTAACATTTGTCGTTTTTTTTCCCCAAATGTTCATTTATAAGTTGGTCATTTGGGACTTAAAAACTGTTTTTCCATAACAACATTGTAAGATTTGGTGGCTAGTCTCTTAGGCCAATGCAGAAAAACCACTTAACCTATAATGAGGCAGTTATAATTATTTTAATAGCATGTTCATGATTGCATTTCTGTACATTAGGAGTGTATCTTCACCAATCTTGTAGTTGGGAGAGGGTTCTCTCTTTTTTCCTCATCCCTGCCTAGAGGGGTTAGTAAGGACAAAGGTTGTCCAGTTCCAGGCCAGTACTGGCGCCTTTCAGCTAGAAGCTTTTTCTAGCATGGACGAGGGGATCCAGTAAGGCTTGAGGGCGAGAGGAGAAGGAAGCATGTCATGAAGCTGCGAGGGTGGGCTCTTCCCCTGTCAGGCTTTCTTGGATTGCCTGCCCATCTTGTCCCTCAAACTGATGGAGGGAAATAAGCCTTTGTAGGATGAAGAACAGGCTATGGGGTGGCTGGTTAGAGGAGGGAAGAGGCTTCTGGACTCAAGGGAGTCGGTGAGACAGAGGAGGGTCAAGAGCTTCCTGTACCTCCCTGGGAATTCTGCCGGCACCTCATGCCAGTGCGCACTGTGTTCTAGTCCAAGTGAGAAGCACCTAGAGATGAAAAAGGAACAAAGGGAGAAGGGGAAAGAGAGCCTCATCCTGCTGCACAGGAAGATTCACATGGAATAATGCAGTACAGTACGACAAACACCAAATGCTCGCTGCATGTAGAGCACCATTTCAGGTCAAGGAATACTAAGGGCCCCTTGACTTAGCTGCTCCCCTAGAGAAGCTTCCTTGGGGGATGGGGGGACCTCAAGGTGAGAAGTGCCTGCTCATGTCTATAAGGAGCTGAAGGGAGCTTTTTAAGAATGATTGGCTGGATAAAGAACCGACCTTGGATTCAGGAGGACCTGAGTTCAAATCTGACCTCAGACACTTGACATTTACTAGCTGTGTGACCCTGGGCAAGTCACTTAACCCTCATTGCCCCACCAAAAAAACCCCCAAAAAACCAAAAACAAAAGAATGATTGGTCATGCAGTCCATCTACAGAGAGAGAACTGATGGTGTCTGAATACAGATGGAAGCATAATTTTTTTTGGTTAGTTCCTTTATCTGAAGTTTTGTTTTGGGGTGTGGAAATGTTTTGCATGACTGCTCATGTATAACTTAATTTAAAAAACAAACAAAAAGAATGATTAGTCTTGTTTTTTATCTATTAGATGTATAACTGAATCTTTTTTGCATTTTTTAAGTTGACAAAGTAATCTTAAGACTGTGTATTATATTTTTAAAAATACATGGGGGCAGCTAGGTGGGGGGGGCAGCTAGGTGGCACAATGGATAAGGCACTAGCCTTGGATTCAGGAGGACCTGAGTTCAAACCCAGCCTCAGACACTTACTAGCTGTGTGACCCTGGGCAAATCACTTAAACCCCATTGCCCTGCAAAAAAAAAAAAAAAATACATACTTTCAGGAGCAGCTAGGTGGCGTGGTGGATAGAGCACCAGCCCTGGAGTCAGGAGGACCTGAGTTCAAATCCGGCCTCAGACACTTAACACTTACTAGCTGTGTGACCCTGGGCAAGTCACTTAACCCCAATTTCCCTGCAAAAAAACTCCCAAAACAAATAAAAAATACATACTTTCTGTGGTGACAGGATCAAGAATAGTGGTTGGGAGGTCAAAATTCTGATATCACCCAGCCAAAATAAAAGAATCAAGGAAATTTGAATTCCTGTCTTCCTATAAAATGGAAATATTTGCCTAATATTATTCAGGCTAAATTCTTTGCCTCCCCAGCTAGTCATGCACACACATTTTCATTCCTCAGTAGCTGTCCAATTCTAAGAAGCTCTCCTTTTTGTTTGTTTAGAAGGCTGTTCCAAATGCTAAGATACAGACATTTTTGTTAAATACAGCGTGTATTTAAATTCTCTTTTTGTACTAAATATTTCTAATGGAAAATTGTCTTTTGATCTTGTTTTCCAGAATGTGTGTTTTATCACACCCCAATTTTTATATCAGTTCTATTGTTTGTTTTCACAACAAGTAAGTAAATAAGTCTAAGTTGTATTTTGTCCTTTCTTTAATAATAACTGACATTTATATAGAGCTTTAAGATTTGCAAAACACTCTGCCTTTGATTCTGAGAGCAAACCAGCAAAGCGTTTTTGATTCTCAATAGTCAACTGTATCTGTGATCCCACTGATCTGTATGTTCCCTCCAGTAATATAAATTTTCATCAATATCGTCCATTTGCCCCAGGATGGCCACTCAATGTGTTTGGACTCTGTACTGGACTCACACTCCATCTGTTGTCCTTTGGGCAGTGTCTAGACATTGTAAAAGTACCCAAGGGACTGTCTGTCTTCCCTGCCTTGCTCTCCCCACTTGACCAGTTCGTCGTCTTTTCCTTTTGGACATTTTCCTGATAACATCTTTTCTTCCTATTTTTCATAGTTCTTTTTGGCTCTATATTACAGCTAGCACACAGCCAGATGATACCTTTCTATTGCTTTCTGTATAAGTCATTCATTAATTCTTCTTGTATGCCATGTCACCAGCAATGCCAGTATAATATTATTGTTTGGTGTCATTAAAGTTGGTTTGCAATTTTTCAAAGACAATCTAGGCTAAGGGAGTGAGCTAAATGAGCCCTGATGGTGCTTTCATCTCAGAATGTGGGATTGAGATAATGTATATAAAGTATTTTATAAAACTTAAAAACTTATGGGGCAGCTAGGTGGTGCAGTGGATAAAGTGGAGTCAGGAGGACCTGAGTTCAGATTTGGCCTCAGACACTTGACACTTACTAGCTGTGTGACCCTGGGCAAGTCACTTAATCTTCATTGCCCCACCCCAGAAAAACACAAAACAAAACTTAAAAACTTGTAAGAACTTATCAGAAGTTCTTAAATTAGACTCTTTGAATTTATTTTTTAATATTCTGATAACTTTCAGTATGTTTTTTTTCCTTTGTAATCCTATGTGTTTTATTTAATGCATATGAACCTTATTCTAAGAAGGGGTGCATAGGCTTCACCAGACTGCTCAACGGGTCCATGATACATGAAAGGTTAAGAACCCTTGTACTGTCTAATATAATCATTGGTTATTACATATGAATGAATGTGATATCACCTCTATAATTTAACATCTCAAACATATCCATGTGTTTTTGTTTCTAGACACTATATGACAGCGTTTACCTGACTTTATACAATATTTGTTTCACTTCCTTACCTATTCTGATCTATAGTCTTTTGGAACAGCATGTACATCCTCACGTCTTACAAAGCAAACCTTCTCTATATCGGTAAGCTTATTCCCTTTCTTAAATGTGGAAGCAATAGAAACAAATGACAAGCCTATGTGTATGGGTTTTTTTAATTTGTCTTTTAAGACCATACCTGATTTTTCTAACTGTAGCTTATGTACCACCATCTGGGTTTTTCCCCAGAAAAAAATAATTTGTTCCAATAAGAGACAAAATTCTTAAATTCTATGGAAAAATATATTATGGTATAGCTGCAATACCATTAGGGAAAGCTTTATTTCTCTGAACTTGATCTGTTGGTGTTCATCATCTATTTGAAAAGAGAAAATAACTAGAATAAGATGAGAATTCAAGTATAGTGTACACGTTTAATGCAAATGAGTTATGGCGGTGTTTAGATTAAAAAGTACTTTAACACCTAGAAAATTTATCTTTACCTAGATGATAAAGAATTGTACAGATTATCCTCTTCCTCAAGTCCAGGGATACCTAAGATACCAGATTGTTTCATATTTTAAATGGTAGTTCAAAATAGCCATAAGCCAGAAAAGAGCCACAAGCTGCCTAAGTCAACAGCATGGTGGTGACGGTGTCATAGGTGAGGCCTTTGGGGATGAAGCTGGGGATAAAGATGCCAAACAGCCCTTTAGAACTTAGTCGTCATGGTGAGGGACACCATAAGGGAGGTATATACCACGGTCAGTCTCCTGCTCTATTGAGAACAAAGAGCTGGGACTTCATCTGTTTCACAAGATGATAAAGGGGGGTTGTTTTACCAAAAAATGGATGAGACTCTCCAAATGAAAGCACCATCTACTTTTAGAACCTTGTTTACTAGTGCATTTAAAAAGGAAAACGGTGTTGGAAGATATGATTTAGGGTAATCCCGCAGATTGTAGACTACACGGAAGCCATCTCACTATACATGATGGTGTTTAAGGAGAGAGTCGAAAGGTGCTAGGAATGCCATCCATCACAGAAAATATGAAGTCTGCTCATCTTTGTTCCCTTGCTAGGCCAGCTCTACCAAATTTAGAATGATTGCAGCCTGATACTGGCCTTTAAAAAACAAAACAAAACATTTCAGCTCTCATAGGTTAAACAAGGTTCTCGCAATACTGTTACAACCTAAATTTGTCTAGTAAATGGAGGGTTTAAGTTTCATTCATCACAGATTTTGATTTGTGGAGTTTTAACTGGTGAGATTTTGCTATATCTCTTGAATCAAGGAGAAAAAAGAGTTTAGCTTAAGTAAAGTTGAAAAGGAGGTTTGATATGCAATTGAAATAGTTTAGATCTGACCTATGATCTATTAATGGCCAAAAAAAAGGGAAATGGATAAAGGAAAAGATATCAGCATGGACTGTCAACATATTCTAAGGATATTTACCTGCTGTAAAGTAGTCACTCCAGTGAGTAGGCTAAAACACTTCAGAAACTGCCTAATCCAGTAAATACTGTATCTCCTTTGCCTTGGTGAGACAAAGTAGCAAAGGACACCAGTTTAGAATGTAAATGTAATTGCAAAATTTTCTGGGGGATATAGTAGAAGATTATGATCAGAATTGCCTCATTAAAAGGATGGGAAGTGGGGGCAGCTAGGTGGCGCAGTGGATAGAGCACTGGCCCTGGACTCAGGAGGACCTGAGTTCAAATCTGGCCCCAGACACTTAACACTTACTAGCTGTGTGACCCTGGGCAAGTCACTTAACCCCAATTGCCTCACCAAAAAAAAAAAAAGGATGGGAAGCAGTAGAGGGAAAAAATCAGCTTTCAGGAAGGTTGTCATGAGACCTAGTTCAGCTAGGTCATCCCAAGAATATTTAAAAATGAAATTGGTAGGAAGAAAGTAAATGGACAAAAATGGAAAACATCTGTCTGCATTTTGATAACAAAATTTTTTAAAATTCAAATGACACTTGATTTTTTTTTGCAATACTATCACTTGCCAGTGACTTTGTCCCCTATCCCTTCTCTTATTAGAACTCTCTTTGAAGCAAATAAATGTAGTCAGGCAAAACAGATCAGTTGACCATATCTGAAAACACCTGATATTCCATACCTCATCATTTTCTTCTAAGAAATGTTTTACCCTCATTCCTCTGAAGTCATGATTCTTTACTATATTAATCAGAGTCTGATGTACTTGAGAGTTGTTCTCTTTTATGTTATTGTAATCTTACAAATGACTCTTCCATTTCTGCTTACTTCATTATTTCCTACAAGTCATCAATCAATTATTTATTATCCCAAGTTTCTCTGAATTTTAGTTTTCATTTATTTATAGTACAGTATTGTATCTCACTAATATACCTCAGTCCTAATCAATGGACACACTATTTTCCATTCAGTTCTTTGCTACTGCAAGAAGTGCTGCTTTAAGTATTTTTGTATATTTGGGACCTTTCCTTCTCTCTGTGACCTCTTAGGGGGAAAAGGTCTGATTTTGAAGTGGCTGGATCAAAGGATATGTACAGGTACAACAATATATCAAACAAAACATTGACCAGCCACAATTGAAAAGGATTTGGGATGAAACCTGCTCTCTCTGCCTCCAGATAGAGAAGTGCATGGGCTCAGAGTGCAGACCCAAGCATATTTTCTCTCTTTTTTTCTTTTTTTTGGGGGGGCATGGCTAATATGAGAATACTTTAATTAAAACTAGACATATTCGTAATAGGTTTGTTTTTCTTGCCTTCATTTCAGTGGGTTGAGGGAGGGGAAAGAAGGAGAGAGAATTCAAAACTGAAAATAAAATTAAATTGAATTATTAGAAAAAAATAGTTTGGCTAGACTCTCCATATCAATTGGGGGGGGGGCGCAGGGCAATGAGGGTTAAGTGACTTGCCCAAAAAACTGGAAGATAGTATGGCAGAAATTAGGCATAGCCCAACATCTGACACCTTATACTAAAATAAGGTCAAAATGGATACATGATTTAGACATAAGAGGTGATACCATAGGTAAATTAGTAGAGAAATGAATAGTCTACCTTTCAGATCTTTGGAAAGGAAAACAGTTTATGACCAAACAAGAGATAGAGAATATTATAAAATGCAAAATGGATGATTTTGATTACATTAAAAAAAAATTTGTACAAACAGAAGCAATGCATCCAAAATTAGAAGGGAGGCAGAAAGCTGGGAAACAATTTTTGAGGCCAGTACTTCTGATAAAGGCCTCATCTCTAAAATATATAGGGAACTAAATCAAATTTATAAGAATCCAAGTCATTCCCCAATTGAGAAATGGTCAAAGGATATAAACAGGCAGTTTTCTGATGAAGAAACCAAAGCTATCTATTCCCATATGAAAAAATGCTCTAAATCTCTAATGATTAGAGAGATGCAAATTAAAACAACTCTGAGGTACCACCTGACACCTATCAGATTGGCCTAAATTACAAAAAAGGAAAATAATAAATGTTGGAGAAGCTGTGAAAAAATTGGAACACTAATGCATTGTTGGTGGAGCTGTGAGCTGATCCAACCATTCTGGAGAGCAATCTGGAATTATGCCCAAAGGGTTATAAAGCTGTGCATACCCTTTGACCCAGCAATACCACTTTTGGGTCTTTTTCCCAAAGAGATCATGGAAAGGGGAAAGGGACCCACATGTACAAAAATATTTATAGCTGCTCTTTACGTGGTAGCAAGGAATTGGAAGTTGAGGGGATGCCCATCAATTGGGGAATGGCTGGACAAGTTGTGGTATATGAATGTAATGGAATACTATTGTGCTGTAAGAAACGATGAGCAGGAGGAGTTCAGAGAAACCTGGAGGGTCTTACGTGAGCTGATGATGAGTGAGATGAGCAGAACCAGAAGAACATTGTACGCAGTATCATCAACATTGAGTGTTGATCTACTGTGATGGACTATATTCTTCTCACCAGTGCAATGATACAGAAGAGTTCCAGGGAACTCATGATAGAAGAGCATCTCCAAATCCAGGGGAAAAAAACAAAACAAAACAAAAAAAACCTGTGGAGTATAGATGCTGAATGAACCGTACTGTTTCTTTTGTTTTTGGTGTTGTTGTTTTTCTATTTTGAGGTTTTTCATCATTGCTCTGATTTTTCTCTTATAACATGACTAATGCAGAAATATGTTAAATGTTATTATGTGTGTGTGTGTATGTATATATATATATACATATATATGTGTATATATAGATATATAATCTATATCAGATTACCTGCTGTCTAGGGGAGGGGGGAGGAAAGGGAGGGAGAGAGAAAAATCTGAAATTGGAAAGCTCGTATAAACAAAAGTTGAGAACTATCTTTACATGTAACAGGAAAAAAATAAAATACTTTATTAAAAAAAATAAATAAAAATAAAAAATAAGTGACTTGCCCAGGGTCACACAGCTAGTAAGTGTCAAGTGTCTGAGGCTGGATTTGAACTCAGGTCCTCCCGAGTCCAAGGCCAGTGCTTTATCCACTGCGTCCCCTAGCTGCCCCCCCCTCCATATCAACTCTTGACGAATATGAACCAGCCCATAGGGAGGAGAGGACCATGTCAGTGAATAAAAAGTGTGGAGGGAAAACAAGGGAGGGAACAAGCATTTATTAAGCACCTGTGTGCCAAACACATGCTAAATGCTTTACAAATATTATTTCATAGCATAGTGGGTATGATTTCTAAAGTTGCTTTTCCTTCTTTGTCAATTTACAGGGACATAAGTAAAAATAGTCACTTGAGCATTAAAAAATTTCTTTATTGGACAGTCCTGGGTTTCAGTCATGCCTTCATTTTCTTTTTTGGATGCTATTTTCTCATATGGAAAGATATATCTCTACTTGGAAATGGCCAGGTAAAAAAATATATATATCTTAAATAACAGTTTTCTTAAAATATGTTTAGTATTTTTGTTACAGTTTTAAACATTTTACTTAGAATGAAATGGAATTAGAGTAAAAGTTGTAAAGATTAAAAGAAATTTAAGTTGTCAAATATCTGGTTTCAAATTTTAAAAGTTATTAAATTTTCTTAATATAATATTTTTTATTTAAATGCTACAACTTCTGACCAATAAAAATTAAAATAAAAGGCAAACTATATAGCCTTAACTATTTGCCCTTGCCTATCCCTTCCTTAATTCATTTCACCAAGATGATATGAGTCTCTACCACCTATAGTTATATCTCTATATGTATTTATAAACACACACACATATGTAAACAATTTTAAAGCATATAGAAGGTTTACTAAATTATTTGGGAAATTTATTTATAGTTGATAATATTCTTCTTTTGAGTAATAGGAATGCAATAACTCATCCTTTCTGTTTAGATGTTTGGAAATTGGACATTTGGTACATTAGTCTTCACAGTAATGGTTATTACAGTCACAGTAAAGGTAAGCAATCTATATCTAGAAACATGTAGAAATTTAAAACATATGTCAGTGTTTTGGGTTTCTTCAGCAAAATCCTCTTTTTATTTTTTGTCCCTTTTCCAGCACTCAATGTTTGGCCGTGGCTCTTTTTAACCTACATTTTTACTATAAATGCTCCCCTTATTCAAGAGTCTTCTCTAAGTTCATTCCTCTCAAAGCCTCAGTCAGCTTCTCTTGCAGAGCAAAGGCAGTGAGTTGTCAGAGCACCCATCTGGGAGGGTGTCCTCAAACAGGCATAGCAGTGAGGGGCAGGTGCAGGGAAGGAGGGGGTCCCGGGTGTCAGGCTTTCATAAAGCTTCAGTGCGTCTTCAAGAAAGTGGGGTCTCAAAAACCAAGTGAAATGAGCCAGAATGATGGCAGCCATGATAATGGTGAATATTAATATCTAGAATCCTCCCCAGTTTTACCCCAGAATATGGCTGTGCGTGTTTGTCTTCAGCAGCCATCCCGCCTGGCAATGTTAAGGAGTCCCCTGAACTTGTTGGGGTTCTTTTTTTTCCTGAGTTGCCATATTTCCCAGAAGCACTGGGCCCAGAGCATGCAGGAGGCCCTGAATGTGTCAAGGACAAACCGACCCCTCCCCCTTGAGCTGATATAACTTGTTTGCATACCAAATTGCCCCCTCTCCCTTCCCCCCCACCCCTGTATGTTCTTGGGAGTCAAGACAGGTGCCTGTCAGTCTGTACTAGGCTGGGAAACTGCTTGTGCAGCTGAGACCCATGTAGATAAGCAGGCCATCCTATCTTCTTGGTCCAGCAGTTTCCAAGGGAAAAAAATGTGACTTTTGCCATTGCCATGTTTCTCCCTTTTGGGAGGGGGTTTGTCCTTTTCCCACCTTTACTGCACCTTTTCCCCTCCCATGTCATGCCCCTTTAGGCAGAGATTTGTGTTTTTTCTCCTGTCACAGATATGCAAACTTCTGTAGGGATTATGAATTCTGGGCTCCACATGCATGTAATAAACCTAGTCTTCACGTAAGTTTTGTGAAGTTGTGATTGCCTGCTGGCAGCAAGCACCATTGTGGAGCCATCTGTAGTCCTTCTCTGAAGATTTGACCAAGGAAACATCTTTCCCTTTATGTTCAAGAAGGCTGATTGTATGAGACTTGTATTCTGTATCCACTTTCCTCCTTTCTAGTCCTCTCCCTAGTCCCCCCCTTTCTCCCTCTTTTCCTTTCTCTTCTTCCCCTTTTCCCTTTCTCTCCAAGGCCTTCTTCCCACTTGCTACCATTTTGATTCATCCCCTTCCAGGAAATGTAATTAGAAGTGTCTAGCTTCTATTTTTGCATTAATAATAAATTACATTAATACAGAGCGAATGGCAAGGTGTACAGAATCCGAAAGAACATTTACTGAGGTTAAACTTCCCTGTGCAGATGATCACCTAAAGGTTGGCTGTGTGTCTCAAACAACCATAACAGTAGTTTTGACTCATTTTCTGTATTGTATTTGACACATTTTTTATGTGAATTTGTTCCTCAGTGTGTTATGTTTGATATTTCAGATGGCTTTGGAGACTCATTTCTGGACCTGGATAAATCATGTTGTTACCTGGGGATCCATTGTATTTTATTTTGCATTCTCGTTGTTTTATGGAGGAATTTTCTGGTGAGTGACTGTGTCTGGATCATCTCTGTCATAACCATTAAGCACTTAATTGTTTAATTTTAATTATTTAATGCTCTTTGTTAGGCTTAAATTCTATTCTCTTCACAGTCTTTGGACCTGGTTCTACAACGTCTGTTTCAATTTACTGATAGGGATGCCAAGTTATCCTCTAATTACTTAAGTCCTACAGTACCCTTGATTGGAGCGTCTGTTCTGTAGCATAGAGGGCTGTTTATGTATACCAGGTACACTAGATAGTTGGCGTCAGACTGCGGCTCTCAGAAGCAGCAGAGCCGCTCCTTTTCCCTTTTGATCTACAGTGCCTAGTGCACATCTTCCCTGCCTTCTTTCTTGGTGGTGCCAGCAAATCTCTTTTTGTTCAGGTGTCCGACTCCTTGCATAAGGCTAATTCTTGTGTAATTCAGGCAACCAACCAGTAGATTATCAATTGCCTCTCTAAAGCTTGAGTATTTACTCCATAAAGTAGAAAACAGCCTGTTGTTGTGCAAAACCAATGTTTTCTTTATCATGAAGAATGTTTTAAAGCATGACTTCATCCTTCTGGAGATTAGGGCAGCTGGCCTCAGTCTCTGCTTAGAAATGTCAGTACAGCTGGGTGCTTTTATGTATCAAGATGGTGTATTTGATCATATGCCGGGAACAGTGGCCATGCTAAATGGGCATAAGTATACTGATGACCTCTGTGGCTCAGCAGGAGCAGAAGCTTAGACCAGGAAGAGTTAGGGCTCGTGTTCAACAAGGTTACTTCCCAGGACACTTGTAACCAAGACCATGAAAGTGAGGAGCTATTTAATCAGATTTCATCTTAAGGCCAGAGTTATCTTCTGTTTCATTTGCCATTTGGCTTGTTAAGTGGTATTGATGTATTGATTTGGTTGGGGGGGGGGGGTCTGGTGAGGCAGTTGGGGTTAAGTGACTTGCCCAGGGTCACACAGCTAGTACGTATCAAGCGTCTGAGGTCGGATTTGAACTCAGGTCCTTCTGAATCTAGGGCCGGTGCTCTATCCACTGCGCCACCTGGCTGCCCCTGCTGTATTGATTTGGAATCCAGATCACTTTAATGGGGTGGCCTACAGTCAGGTCGCCTTGCAAAGGAGCACTCCTTTTGCTTTGTGACTTGATAGAAGCTTTTCATGTTGCACCCTTAAGGACACTATTTTTTAATTTCACAGGTCATTTCTGGATATCTACTTTGTATTCATTCAACTTCTATCAAGTGGTTCTGCTTGGTTTGCCATAATCCTTATAGTGGTTACTTGCCTGTTTCTTGATGTTGTGAAGAAAGTGTTCGATCGACAGCTATATCCAACAAGTACTGAGAAGGCCCAGGTAACATGTTTGCACGGGAAGACGCTTCATATTTCAGGAGGCATCTATGAACTCTTAGATGTCTTGTAGGGAAGTAGCTGTAGTACACGTATTTTTTGGTCAAATTGTATAAGGCCATGCTTTTCTATGTGAAATGCTTGTTTTTAATCTGTTGCTATATACATATTTTAAAACATGATTTTAAAATTACAATTTAATTGAATGTTTTAATTTAAACATTTCTTAATATATTTGTAAGTTTGAGCCTTCTTGGTAAAGACATTGAATATTCTTTTATAATTTAAAATAATTTGTATTCATCAGGGTGGTTCTAGATATTAAAACACTAGTTTGCCAGATACAATAAATATTTTTAATGAATAATAGTGTCAGATAATTCTGTAAACCGTGGTATATTTTTCAATATCTTCATTAATTTGAGTGCCTGACACTTTTCTGATGGCACATGGGATAAAAAGCTCTTTGGGCTGCACAGCTTTTACTTAGCTGTGTTTTTATGGGAAATCATTACTCTCTTGGTCATTTCTGATAGATATTCATTACAGGAGTAGAGATCTGGTAGCATGTCACACAGGAATTAGATTCTGTGTGAGGTATGTGATTGTGACTTATTCATAAAATTGGAAAAATATTGATCTTGACAGAACACTGTGTCTTGTAGCAGTCTTCCCATTGTGTGTACTGTGCTAGCATTGAACATTTATTTACATACCCACTGACTAGCCAGAGTGATTTCTTAATAGCCACTGTGTACTGGTGAAGCAGAGACAGTGGGTGCAGATTTGCCACTGGGGACATTCCTGGGAGATCAGACTTCTCATCTGAACACTGAATTTTCCAATAGCAGACAGAAGTGTCTTCTCCATAGAAGGTACTAAGCTACCCACACAACCCTGTTTTGTTCATAGACAGTGTGTAGATGTTGGTTCGCTAATCCTAGAGAAGTGGTGCTCACATGTTAGCCCAGGGCCTGGTTTACACCGTGCTGTAGTCTGATGCTGAGCAGATATATACACATAGCAGTGAAGAAAGTGTATCATCCCAATTGACCAGAAACATCTTTCCCCTCTGCATTTGCATCAGTGTTGACAAGTCTTTCCAATAGATGTCATGGAGGTATTTAGATCTAAAAATAAATAGTGGAACTATGTCGACCTTCAATTAATTGTAAAACATACAGGGCTGAATACATAAGCTGGAAGTGGTTTGATAGTGCATTGTAAGCTTTGGTACAGGTCTTCAGAGACAACTTTTCTCCCTCTGAAGTGCTAGATTGTATATGCACTATGTACATAGTCATTATTAAAACAAATCCTTTATGGGACATGATTGCCACTAGATTTAATTATCGATTGCTACAACTAGAAGTTCTACATTAGGAAAAACACACAAAAAGTGTTTTTTTAGAGGTCACACAATGGGGTAAAAGACTGGTGACTTAATTGGTTCAAAAGGATTGGTTTGGAAAATGTGGTGCCTTCTGTGCATCTAGCTATTCCAGCTAGTCCAGACTTAGACAGAAGCCAGTGCTTGTGCTTGAGTACAGTGTTATCTGTGCTTGAGTTTTTTGAGAAAGTGGGACAGAATTCTGAGCCAATCTCTATAGGATCCCCAAATCCCTGATTCAAAAGTAGGGATATTTGGGGCAGCTAGGTGGCACAGTGGATAGAGCACCGGCCCTGGATTCAGGAAGACCTGAGTTCAAATCCGGCCTCGGACACTTAACAATTACTAGCTGTATGACCCTAGGCAAGTGACTTAACCCCAGTTGCCTTACCAAAAAAAACAAAAAACAAAAGCAGGGATATTTACTTGATAGACTGGTTCTTTAGTGTGTATTTACAAACACCTGGTTTAGCTAATCCTTTTTACACTGAATTGACCATGTTTGGTGTACTCTAGATAGATCTACTAAACATTTCATTCTTGGGTTACTTTGTTTTCTGATGTCTGGTGTTTTTTTCTTTTTTTTAAACAAACCCTGTAATGAAATGATAGTCCTTTGTGGGACCTTCCTTCTTTGCCGTAGACATTATCAAGAGAAGAAGAAAATACACTAAATAAAACAGTTCAGCCCAAATGAGGATGTTAGCAAATCTGTCGTTTAAGCAAAAGTAGCAAGAAACAGTGTGCAGCACTGAAAGTTAGCATTGATTCTGAGATTGCTTTCTGAACTTTCGGTCTAAGTACAAAGAATAATAATCATGATATCCTTTGAACAATGAGGCCTGCCCGTATGATTCATGTTTGTGTTCCGTGTGTATACTTTGTATACTCTGCCCTCCTCTCATCTGATCGTGTGTCCTGTGTCTGTCTCGGAGGTGATCCTGACTCCTTACTGACTTGTCTGTCCCCCCTTCTTTGTCCCTTATAGATGTACGCCAGCCCAGTTGCTTTAAGTGACGAATTCATCGCACTGCAGCCATTGCCCAGGGCCAGGACTCAGCTGAGCAGACTTAGGTAGAGTAGGCAGCCCGGCCTTTTCCCCTTTGCACGCTGAAAGTCCGCGTACAGCCCAGAGAGAGGGCGGAAGAGGCATGAGCGAGAGTGCATGTGGCCAGCAGCGGCCCTCACGGTCTCGTTGCACCCTCTTCCACTTCAGCATCATTTCCTCCCACAATTCTAAGGCTGTTGATTGTGGAGCTACCAGGTTCCCCAGTGCTTCTGCATGTTAGAGCCTGCGAGAAGTCTTTCCAGACAAGCTGCTCCTAAACTTAACGCAATGATTTGGATGTGAGAGTTACTCGTTTTTTTCTCTTGCCTTCATCCGTGCTGCAAATGTATATGCATGTGTGTACGTGTTTATATGTGTGTGTGTCCTTTCTGTGGCTGCTGAAACAGACAGTTCTTGCTGCTGCTGAGTGAGCATACCAATGAACCGAACGCTCCATCTGTGATGTGTCATCCAGACTTTTATCTCCACAGATAGGCCACTCCCAGCATCTGATACAAACACACACACGCACACAGATCAATGACATAGAAATCTGTGGTGGAAAGAAAAAAAGCATAATCAGGAAACTTTGGAGATTAACATCCTATTGAATCCTAATTTGAAGCTTCTGTGGTTTGGAAACAAAAGTAATCTAAGTAGAGATTCCATGTTTTCAGCACAGTGGAAATTATTTTAGACTCTTCATTGTCTCAGCTATTTACCTTTTAAAAAAGATTCAGACTAAAAATAGCTATTAACGTGTTTACGCTTATTTTGTCAAGTCAGTTTTGGGATCCTTTGGGCAAAGGATCACTGTCTCTGGCTTGGCACCAAGTACAGGATTTGGAAGCATTTCTAGAATTTGAATAACAGTACAAGGATATCTTTCAGAATCTTCATTTCTCATTTGATTAAGTTTTTAAATGATTGGTTTGTTAAATTATTAATGAAAAAGCAAGGTTGAATTCTACACAAAAACAAGCACTTGAAGATTTGTCTTTCCTTCAAGTTTAGGGGCCCCAAAATATGGCCCTTAATTTTTTTTGTAAATTGAATTATTTTATGTATGCAAAACCTATTTACTATTTAAAAGAAGCCTATGGCAAAGATCTTACTTAGTAAGTCAGAAGTTCCTTTTGTAAGATGAATCAGTGTTTTGATTTTACAAAATCACTCTTTTACATAAGTGCCTAGCTATAGCAGCCTAGGGCAATGGAGTACCTCAGCCAGAGGAAGCCCAGGCTCCCCTGTGCTGAATTCTCCTCGTCAGCTTAGGTAGCTCCATGCAGGGAGGCCATAGTGGGGAGATGCTAGTTGAGTGTGGGCTTCCTCCCTTTCTGATGACTTCAACTTCCTTTTTCTCATTGCTTCCCTACTGGCCACCTTTTTCAGTGGTTAGTTATACTTTAGCAGAAGAGTGGGCTATCTCTACTTATAAGTCCCCACCAAGGAAGGCAGGCAGGCAGAAAGGACTTCAATATCCATCAGCTAAACTGATAAAAAGAGCATCTCTCAGAGCCCCAGGTAGGCAGGAGAAGGTTGAGGACAGAACGTGGCCTGCTTACTTCGCAAAGCTCTTCTTAGGACATACTGAAAGGGGAATGGGGGAAAACCAGCCCTGGTTTCTAAAATGATGTATACAATGGTACTAAATAATTGTTGACATTTTTCTGAGAGTTCAGTATCATCTTTTCTGAGAGAAAATATTTATAGAGTTCAAATATCCAAAAAAGCATTTCCAATTCAGTCTTGTTCAGTTATGTTGTTTTAAAAGAATTTTTAATGTAAAATGACCATATCCATTTTCACTGGAACCCAGAATTCTCTTGAGGATTCTTGCTCCCCAATTACAATATAGGCAGATCTTGAAGCTGGGCGATTTAACTACTTGGTTTCCCCCCCTTTTTTCTGTGAGACACATTAATTATTATTTTCATAAACAGTTTTTGGTTAGTGTCTCTACAAGAGTCGAGCCACAGAATATTGAAGTCAAAATATGCTTTGTTGTTATTGTTGTTTTTTTACTTTAAAAGGCCATCCCCTTAAAGAGATCATTTCTTTTAAAGCTACTAATACTTTTCATAATATAGTATTTTTCTCGGAAGCTTAATTCATGTACAAACAGAGGAAATCAAAATGAAAACTTTCAGCAGCCACTTCTTTTGAAAAAGTTATTTCAAGATAAAGTTTCTAGCACTTGGAGGTAGAGAACAAGATTTAGTCATAAATGGTGTTGTGGGACCATGGAACTCTTCCTTTTCTGGCCACCATCAAAAGGGATGGAAAACGAGGTACGACCATTTTAAAATTCATTTAGTCCAGGAAAAAAAAATCCTCTTAATGACAAAGGAGGGTAAGAAGAAAATATGAAAATAACATTAGGATTCGAACCCCTGTTTGGTAAAGAAGACTTCTTACTAGGAGAAGCTAATGTTTCTCAGTTGCTGTGTGGGGATTCCAACATTTTTGTGTAGTTGTAAGTCATAAATTTATTTGGCGTGATTTGTCTACACAGAAAAGCTTATATCATCAGCCCTCCTTTGTGAAAGTAACCGTGCCCTGTTCTGTGACGGTCGTTACTGCATCTTACCCTGTTTACAAGCGGCCTGCTGCTCTGATTTACCTGTGCAATGGTGAAAGTGTTGCTCTCTGTAATATGAGACCTGTTGCTTTTCTGTCCTTCTAGATGGAAGAAGATAAGGGCTCAGTCAGCTCAGCATATGAATTTGCTGAAAGCAAGCACAGAGGGGAGGACAGTAGGCAACTGCTAGCTGATCCAGGTAGCAGCAGAGCAGAGCTTGCATACACTAGGTAGTATCTTCTACCACTGGACCTCACTGTGTAGTCAGTCATGGCCTCATCTGCTCATTACCACGTGTCTTGATTGAAACTCACATTCCATTTTATTTTCCATTATATAATCTCATCATTCTTGTTAATTCATCATTCTTATGTAAGGTTTTGTGGTTTGATGATTTGTTTTTTGTTTTTGTTTTTTGGTGGGGGGATTGTTTTGATTTTGTAACATCCTTATTTATCTTATTTTTGTTTTTAAAAACTTGCACCACAGTGACTTCAAATTTAAGGGCAGAAAATACCCTTATGACCTTTGGATTTATGGTATTCATGAAATGACACTTACTGGTCTCAGACAATTTGTGGAATAATTACTAACATTTTTTAAGTCTGTGTTTTCTCTTAGAGGTAGCTGTGATCCATTTTAACATTTATTACAGACAAGGTAACATCTGCCTAAAGAACTTTTTCAAAGTGGCTTATAAGGTCAATGATCCTGAATGAATGGAGAGGGGTCTGTGCATGGAACCAGGCAATTTGCTGTTCAGCAGCACTGTCCAAATCTGCCATCCAAATCTTTACTTTCTGAGGCAATTTAACTTCTGCCTTGGTAAGGAGGAACAAAATTTAACTCTTTAAAAGCCCTGTGAGATGATGAATGCCAGATGCACCCGTTAAATAAGCAAAACCTAAGCCTCCACCTTTTTGAACTGTGGGAAAGTGTTGATTTGATTATAAGCAGAAATATCTCGTGGAAGGGAAAATTACTATTTTGGCCAATTACAAGTACATTTTCTTTTTTAAGTGTTTATAATTGTGGTTATGATTAATCTTTAAAATATCATAGACTTTTAAGGTAAACCCTGTTAAAGAATGAAATGATTTATGATAAATTAAAGACAAGTTAAGTTTCATGTCCGTACTTTAACTAGCATCCGTACCTTGTGGGAGCTGGCTCCTTAGCACCTTTGTTACTCTTCAGATTGTGCCTCCTTGAAACTAGGCCCCTTAGAAGACAGATCATGAAAAACGGAACCCATTGTTTTATTTTACATTTATTTCCTTCGCAATTGTTAAGTCTTGGAATTCTTGTTTTATGATTATTGTTATAGAACACTTACCTTGTATGTATCTAGGTTAACGTGAACATTTGTTTATATTCCATGCATTTATGTACGTGGGCCAGCTGGACAAAGGCTGCAGAGGACCAGGCCATCCAGAGGCTGGCCTCAATGAAAGGGATGTTGTGGTCAGTCCCCAGAGCCATTTGTGTGGTTGGCTGCTTATAGAATTGTGGCCTTCTTCATGAAATCTCTGAAACACATGAGCATAGCAGGGTATTTGGTAAGGCAGAGTTCTAGTGTTTGAGTCTACCCTTTATTAGAACTAGGCCATTGAGGGAGTGTGCCTGTTAGATCACCACAGCCTTGGTAGGAATTCTCTTCCCGAGAGGGTGTCAGGTCTGCTTTGTCTCCTGTGTCACAGACCAGGAGTGTGGGTGTCTGACTGTCAGCCCTGAATCGCATCATGGAGTAGGATTTGTCCTCTAAGAGCCATCTGTGTCTCATATTTACACTTGTTCACACACATACACACACACACACACACACACACACACACACACACACACACTCTTTCACCCCTAGCACACATTGAGAAGAAAAATCAAGGAAAGAAGGTTTGTGACATCATTCCTACTCCCTATTTTTTCTTCTCACAGTTTCTACTGCCAGCAAAAAGCCCCTGGTAGAGGCACTTGCTTCGGGTTGGTTTGGCGTCTGTCAAAGCAAGGCCTGAGAGTTAGAAGCCCTTTTCCCTGGCGTGCCGGCACCTTCTCCATCTGTGATGATCTGTCTTATCATTTCCAGGCAATGTGAAACTTTGGGTCACCGGCTTCCTAGACCCTCTACTGCTCATGCACCTGGGCCGCTGAACCCGGCCCTCTTCATGGACCTGACTTGGCCTCATGGTCGCCAAGGGCACCTGTTAATCAAAAGAAGTAGTAGCTTTCTAAACACATGATTAGCATAAGCAGGGCACCCGTTAAGAGCAGGAGCTCAAGAGCTCAGCTCACCTCTCTGGGCTCTGGCCGCCACACTGGGGCAGGGCTGCTTAAGGCACTTGAACATGGAAGGTATTTTAGAATCTCCTCTAGTGGAACAGTCTGACTGAGAAGTCTGACCTAATAAGCCGCGATGAGCCTCCAGATCTCAAAGCTGAGAACTCTGCTCTAACTCAGAACTACAGGCTGAGGTCTTTACGTGTGCTGTGAGCATCTCAATGGTTTTTTTTTTTTTTTTTAGTGAGGCAATTGGGGTTAAGTGACTTGCCCAGGGTCACACAGCTAGTAAGTGTGTGTTAAGTGTCTGAGGCCGGATTTGAACTCAGGTACTCCTGACTCCAGGGCCGGTGCTCTATCCACTGCGCCACCTAGCTGCCCCATCTCAATGGTTTTGAAGTCAATGGGGCTGAGTTGTGGAGGGGGACCATTTTTTTACACGCAAAGATCTTTTTTCATAGTTTAATTTTGGGGTCTGTCCTTATGCCTGTAGCCTTTCTTCAGTACCCATTCTAGATTGAGCATTGTGATGGATACAGAAATGTCTGAGAAAAAGCAAGGTGTGGGCAGGGGTCCGAGATGTTGGGGAACAAATCTCAGAAGAGGGCAGGGCTCTGTACTAAGGGTAAATTGAGTGACAGAGGCAGCAAGAGTTTTAGTGGTTCAGAAGAGGGAGAGGTGACCAGGCTAGGGTAGATGCTCAAGGAACTTTCACAGGGCAAGTAGAACTGAAGCTGGAGGAGAAAGACGCTGTGGGAGAAACGGCACAAGCAAAGTGGGAGAGAGAGCCAGGCTGTACTCAGGGTGGACCAGCAGGCTTTGTTTACAGAGGGTACTGGCAGCATTTTTACTGAACTTCCACGCCCAGTTAGCAAGAATGATTCGTTAAAATGAGAAGCTGCCGGTTGGCGTATGCCCATCCCAGATGGCCACATCATGCACATCCCTCTTCCCCTTTCCAGTCAAGCTGGGTCTTAGTCCCCAAGATGGGGACGGTTTTCCAAGTTTTCCCAAACCCCTTCCCCCATTCTGAGACTGTGGCCTGCAAAGTTGGATTAAGGGTTTGTTTTGTGCCATTTACCCAAGCGCCAGAATTGCTGGTCATGGCTCCAGGAAGGATGGAGCCCAGAGAGTTGGCTATAAGGGAGTGCAGGGGAGGCTGGTGCCAGGAGGCCTCCCATGCCATGCTGGGGGGTGTTATAATTAGAAAAGGCAGGTGATGAAAACGTTGTTCTAGGAAGTGTGACCTGGCATCAGTCTGTAAGATGGATTAGCAGGCACTTTAGAGGCAGAGCAGAGAGCTTAGTCAGGAGGCGTGGCTGTGGGCCCTGAGGTCTCCAAACCCAGTGCAAAGGGTTTGCGTTTTCTAGGATCTAGGAGTTCTGGTGTCTCGGGAGTGAGGGCGGCAAAGAAGAGAGGACCAGGAGAGATCTCTGAGGCAAAGGTGGGGCAGGGCCATAAGAGAAGACGATGGATGGATGGATCGGGGCTGCCGCGTGGCTCTCTGTCAGACTCAGAGTCCTCGTGGCATATTGCCACTCCACAGGTTCCCAGCACTCAATCTTGACTCTGATTCTTTTCTTATGACATTATGTGAAGGAATTTGGAGGGGTTTGGGGGGAGAGCTCTGAGAAGTCACTGCCTTTCCTCCGCCATATTGGCTCCGCCCCCAACTCTTTTTCCAAGGGTGCCATCTGCAGCCCCCAACTTTTTAGACATTTGCAACATCATAAGGTTTTAAAAACTGTTTTCTCCCTTCCCTTCTTATATGTACTTTTTCCTTTTTCCTGCCTATACCCCTTAAAAGCATTCATCAAAAGAACTTAATTGTATACCTGTATACAATATACCTGTATAGATATAATTATACTATGTATCTGTGGGCATACAACTAATTTCTTTTGATTGAAGTGAATTTTAATTTTTTAAAATTTTCTGAGAATGACACTTTCTTAAGATCATCCATTGTCCTTGAAATTTCCTTCGTGAGCCCAACCCAGTGATGATTGTTGAAAGTATCCCTCTATAATATTACCATAAGCCAATGAAAGTCTTGAATATTTATTACTTTAACAAAACTCTGTTTAGTTCTTAGCAGATAACTCTAATTTTGACTCCTTTTGTCATGTGATTAATAAAAAAGGTTAAGCATGTCCAGAACACAGGTGGTATTTCATGCTGAAATTAAACTGTTCCCAAGTGATAGAGAATAGTTTAATCACCTAGTTAAAGGTGTTATCACACTTACTTTCTAGGTACTGAATAAAATTCTATAAAGGACTTTTGTATCAACTCTACCTTTCTGTCAGTCAGGCAGTTCTTTGAAATAGCTCAAACTCTACATGATCATCGTGTATGATCTTGTAAAGCTTACTTTAGTCTCTTTTGTTAAGTGGATTTTGTTTAGAATCCCAAGTCTTTCACCTGAAACGCTGAAGCAGTCAGGAAGTGAGCGTTTTGTATCAGGGGAATCAGTTCATAGAAATTGCTTGGCACAGTTGTACACCACTCAGTTGTTACTTTGTTTATTTCATGTCTCATTCATAACAACATACTCTGACTGTCATGTAAGTCTTTTAATAATTCTCTCATCGAATGAAGAACTTTCCTATAATAGTTTCCTTTTTAAAGTACATCTGTCGTGGTTGTGATGTTGAAAAGCATTCGACAACCAAGATCAAGGGATGCTGACCTTCTTTTTCTTTTTTCCCCCCTTGTAGCTTACTGAAACAAATTCCAGGGTCAAGTGCTTGGACTCCATATGCTGTTTCTCAGAGGGGCAAGCAGCGTGTGCATCTTTTGGAAGGATGCTGGACCGAGTGATGGGGAGCTGTAGCCCGGGCCAGGTTAACAGGTGTGAAATGTCTCACGGTAGCCTTTGCTGCAGAGGCGTCTCCTATAGGCCGGGACGAGCTGCAACACTAGCTCTCCAGTGACCGCTCTAGGCCACTGAGGCCCATGGCAGCAGCCAGTGCTGGCTGTGCCCATAAGACTCACTGATTGGTTAGAAAGCTGGCTCTCTGGCTGGGGCGGGGGGTCAGAGGCCACCACCAGGGCTGCTTCTGCTCTAAAAGGAAGTGGAAATTCCTTTGGAGAGACTATGTATTGAACTTTCTTTGAAAGTTTTTCTACTCTATTGTGTATGGGATCTCATGTAGACATGATGGTCTCTTGATTTGTATGTCTCTTTCATTCGCATCTGCTGTAATCTTTTGTTTCCTGGTTTTAGCTTTTTGGCTTGACAAAATAATCATTGACTTTGTCAGGTCAGAAAGCCTCACTTTTCTATTCTTAATGTATCTTTTTAGGTGTGTTATTGGAGACTGGACCTTGAATTATTCTTTTACAATACAAAAGGCAATATTTCTTTTCCCTACCCCCACTTCTTTCTTAAGTTATATAACATTTAAATTTGTTTTTTGAATTTAGCACTTCTAACTCATTTTACTAAGTTTAAAATCTGTATTAGAACTCTCAAGGCACTTGTGCCATCACTAAATTATTAAAATGCCTGATAATTTCCTGAATTATAGAGTGCTTATTCAACAAAATAAGGCCTTTAAAAACATACTTGGGTGAAATGAATTGAAACACATTTTGGTAGTTTAAAAAAAAACAACCTCATACATTTCACTAAAAGTCACATCTGTTGACTGGGGGAATTGAAATAACCTTTTGTACTTTGTGGTTCTCTTTGTGTGAATGATGTCATAATTCCTGCAGCCTTTCTGAACCTCAGAGCTGAAGAGGACAGCTTTGTAGAGACTGCTAATGAATGTGTTTGCTATTCGGGCTGATTGTGTGACATCATTCATGCCTCACACACTTTCATCAGTTCTGACTTGACCTTGTGGATGTTGCTTTGGGATGCAGTACAAGTGCTTTGGAAAACTCTGCTTGGGTTAACACAATGTCTGTGCTTCCAATCACCATGTTCTTGCCTGCTTATGAAATGTGATTGATAAGATTTTCATAGTGCTAGGATCTGATTATGCAAATGGTGATTTCACACCACACACGAGACATTCACATGAGCAGTGAAAGACATACAGAGGCTCTCCTCTGTGGCCCTCTGGTAGAGTTCAGACATCCTCCCAGGACAATCCTGCTGCGTCGACCCCCGGTCCAAGTGTGGACCTCGAAGCCAGCATTCTAGTGAAGCCCCTTGTTGACATTTCCCCCTAAGTTTTGGCTTCTCAGAAATCAGTATGAAAATACATGTTTTTAGTAAACTTTTCAATCTGGAATGAACATTGACTGAGCCAGAAATGAACATTTCTCATGTTTGCATTGTGTATATTTCCACTTTTCTTGATATCCTTTCTAACACATCAGCAGTTTTTCATGGATATAGAACAAGGAACCTTTAAATAATTATTTTTTATTTTGCTTTGTACATTTTATACCTGCATAAGTGACTGATAGAGCTTCAGGGGAGAGGCTGGCTTTGGTTGTGAATAATCTTCCAAGGGAAGAAGGTCCTATGCCCTAACTTTATTACTCTTAGGCACTTAGAATCTCATTGCAGGCTCTTTTTTTTCTTCCTCTGTGGAGCATCTTTACATTTTCCTGTCTAGGATACAGTATTGGGGAAATTAAAAAATAATATTTGACAGAATATTTAAGCACTTTCCTGACTTTGTCCTGTTACTCAGGTTACTTGTAAATTATTGCTGCCATAGCCACCTTTTCTTATTCTTCCCTACTGGAGCCAAACTTCCTGAATAATTTTAAAACCTTAAAAGATCTGTTGGAACTCTGGATTTGGATGAGTGGGTCAAGAAAAACAATATGCAAATCTTTCTGGTGCTATTCAAAGGGCTATGCAGAGGTTGTCATTGGTCAATTTACAAGATACTTAAATCTTCAGTTTAGTTGAACTGTTTAATTTGAACAATTAGTGTAAAACAACGATGGCTAAAATGCAGCCTTGGCTTTTCTATCTGATTCCAGATTCCTCTGTTCAGTATTTTTACTTCCTGTAGAACTTGGCCTTGGTGGGAGGTGGGGGAGGCCTTTGTTTCTTGAATGTATTCAGTAGAACAGGGAACACTGCGGGTACAAATCCGTTATGGATCACACCAGACCTTGGCCATTGTAACCTAAAGATTCCCTTGGCACTTGGTTCAGTCTCTGGTCAGCCAAGGAATATGCCATACTCAAAGCGCTGTTTCACATCCTGGTGCTGTGGAGATGACTGCCACTAAGTTCTTCTTGGGGCTGCCACAGGGACAGAAGTCAGTGGCCAAGGACACCACGACAAGTGATTGATCAAACTGTGTTAGTGTTTGTCTTCATGTTTTGTCAAATAGTGTGTCCTCTCTGTCTTTCAGCTTTTCATAGGGGATAAATGTGAAAAAGACAAAAGTCAGAATATTTTGATCCTCACCTGAGTTCTATGTGCTGTTGAGTTACATAAAGGAAAAATCAGCTCTTGTTTCCACTGAGCATCTTGGTCTTAGGAGGGGACTTTAGAAGCCACTGTGTGCCTCAAGCCCCTCTAAGCCTGAAAGATTTCCTGCCCTCATTTGTGTCAGTCTACAGATTTGCAGGATAGATAGAGCCTTAGACATTTGTCTGCATCTCAGAGGCAGGCCTAGAACCCAGGGCTTTCTGACGGAAAGTTTGGCCCTCTACCCACCAAGTCACACTTTCTCCATTGGCCTTAGAAGTCATTTTAAAAGGAAATACGCAGTTAAGTTGTGGAATCTGGAATTTAAAAAACAGTTTAAATTATGTGTCTGCTAATAGCCACAAATACCCCAGCCTGCTCTTTAGGGCCAGATCCTGTTGATGAAAAGGCAGGAAATAGCTCTGGTTGTAGAGCTACATTAACTTCCAGGCAGCTCGAGGACCGTGTGCACGTCACCTTTTGTCCTGGGACGCATGGCGAGGGCCGCAGCCTCAAGTAGGAGGAAGGCCTCTTGGATCCCTCCTAAGCTCCACTTGTTGACTAGAGCCCCTACTTGTGCTCGCTCTGGTTCCCTTCCTCTGCTCTCCTCCCTGATCCCTCGTTCCAGCGTGCCCTTGCAAGGCAGGATGAGAACTTTGAGAACGAAGAAAAATTCATTTGGCTAGCAACATAAACTTAGGCTTTAATCTTGTTTTCTTCTCCAAAACTGAGGTTCCCAGTCAGCCAAACTTGTCTCTTATTGTTACTGTAGATCATGGAGCCCACCGGACCCCTTCTGTACCAACGACAGGAGCATCCTGACCCTCTCCACAATGGACTCATCCGCTTGTTAAAGGAGCAGTAGCACTTGTGGGCAGCCATTTCAGTCTTTTCCCGAGAGTTCAGTGGGATCCTTCGGTTAGTGACCATTAGAGCAGCCACAGTTCTTCCTGAAAGCAATGCACTAGGGCACACTTACTCAAGTTCAAGAAAAAAATCTTTCAGGGAAGTCAGTTCCTGCCATTTATGGTTTTTCTTTATTCCGGCCCCAAACCAGTTAAGCCCTGTGCATAAATTGAAGACATCCCTGTCCTCCTTTAAGTTGCTGCCTCACGGTTAATTGGAACCCTAAGAACCAGACGGCATTTCAGCTGGTGCTGAGGACACACTTTTGCTAATAAGGTGGGAAAGGGGGAGAGAGCTCCTGTTCACATGTTGAGATAGCCAGTCATCAGCTGGGGCCCACTGCTACGTGAAGCCGCGTCTGTAAATTGTGCTGCAGACTTTGCCTTAAAAATTATATTTTTTTATTCTATAGTTTTTATTCTATTGAAACTTCTTGTGGCTGAAGTTTTAGCTGCATTTGAGTCAAGGTCCTCCTCACGACCCATGTTATTGCTTTATCGGTTTGTGTCAAAGTTCATGGGACAGGATTTTTAAGGAAAAAAAACCAAACCATTATTTGTTTGCCTCTGTGGAGGTAGTACATATAGACCCACACAGCCTGTTAGAAACTGGGAGCAGCACAACCAGGAAAGTTCATGTCTGGGTTGTAAAATAGAAGACCAGAGAGGTATAATTCTTGTCCCAATTAAAACAAAAATCAGACCTATTTCTTTCATTTCATTTTAACCATTTACTAGGGAGCTTTTATGACAGAATATGAAGTCCAATTTCATTAGCATAGGCATTATTTCAAAACTTTATCATTGATGGATTTTTTGCATGTTTTAATCCAGTTAATGTATTTCAATTTGGTCTTACTGTCTTTTAAGAATTTAAGCCTTTTCTCTGCCCTTCATTCATCTAAAGACTGTTGATCGTCCATTTTGTGGCAATGTTGTAAATACCAACATATGAAATAAAAGAACGCAAATCAGTTTGGACAGTATTATAAATACTTGAGGTACTTTTCATGACACAGACTCAAGTGTTGTGGGCAAGGGCATCTTAAACTGGAGTGTGGCTGCGCTCCTATGGGAGGGGCTTTGCCCTGGCCAGCCTGAGTCATCCTGGCCTTGTAGATGAGCCGGCCCTCCAGCAGGAAGCCAGCCTTCAGGGCTCATGTCCATCTCTGTGGTTCCTTTGGGAAAACTCCATCACCAAGGCCACTTTTTGACTCTGCCGTACTGTCACCAGATTTGACGAGCTGCGTCTGCGTGAAGAAAAAAATCCGGCCATTGTTTCTTTTTAAATAAACATTAGAGCTTGGCTTTGTCCTCCCCTCTCCCCCCCATATGAAATAGTGCCAGAGACATGGCAGCAGACATTAAATGAACACTGTTGCCTGAGAAGAATGCTAGATTTTTCTGGATCAAAAGTAGCAACTAGGGGCAGCTAGATGGCGCAGTGGATGAAGCACCGGCTCTGGATTCAAGAGGACCTGAGTTCAAATCCAACCTCAGACACTTGACACTTACTAGCTGTGTGACCCTGGGCAAGTCACTTAACCCTCATTGCCCTGCAAAAATAAAATAAAAAATATCTTTTTAAAAAAGTAGCAACTAGAAGTTAAGATGCAAAGTTAATTGGTTATTTCTGATTCTGGTTAACTTACTCCCCTTTAATCCTCAAAAGTAATTTTTAGTCCAAATATGCAAGGTTGTAATTGGTTTTAATTAGTTTGATTAATTTTGGTTGTAATTAATTTCTTCGAAATGAATTCATATTTTCAAGATGTAAAAGCATTCGTTGTCTTATGCAGAGTAGGAAAAAAACCCAGCCTTAAAAGCTTCTAATAGTTACTCCTACATGTGACTATAGTAGCCTATTAATGAGACTGTCCAAAAAAATCCAACTTCACAATCTTAATTTCTTTCCCATTTGGGCAGATAAGCCATTTCCTTTATGTGAAGCTACAGAGATCTGGAGGTAGGGGCCACAAACAAGAACTTAACTTTATCTCCTGGTGAAATGTTTTGATTAATGGAACATTTTTGTGTTTCAGTAACAAAAATATTGCATTCTAAATTTACCTTCACTTTTAAACATTTTCTTATCAAATCTCCAGGTGTGCCAAACCTCTTTTAGAAGAGGAATATTATTCTGAGAATGGGGTCATAGGAAGGACAGACAGTATGCAGACAGAAGTGTGAGCCCCTGCATTTCCAGAAGGGGGTGAGGCACACTTAAATAAGGCAGAGTTTGCTTTTTTATCCAGTCAAGTCTAACATAACGAAAGGATGTGCAAGAGGTTTGCTGCATCTGTCTTGGAGGAGACTGCCACCCAGAGACCTGAGGAGTCTCTGCCTCTGGACCACAAGGCACCAGAAGGAGAATCCCCTCAGGGCTCCCTGCATTCGAAGCCTGACTTCATTTGATGTTCATGGTTGGAAGGAAAAAACAAACAAACAAACAGGATTTTACGGATTTACTTTTCGAAACAGAAGTGAAGCAAATCTTGGTATCAGCCAGTGGACTATGACTTTGTAAAATATCATTGAGGTCTTTTTGTTGTCGTCTCGTCGTCGTCCTTGTTGTCACGTGTTTTAAAAGCCTACCCATATACTAAAGCTACGTTACGTTGGAAATTAAGTTTTACAGTTTAGGGTAATGTAGTCTGATAGTCTCCTGAGCATGAAGTGACATGACTTACCTTTAGAAAAATTATTTTCTAGTGCCGGAATTTGTATTACAGAACTTAACATGACCAGGATAATTTACAGAAATGTTTCCATTAACTCAATCTGTAATTGTGTACTCTTTGAAAATAGGGTACCCCAAATAAGACCCAAATGTTTCTGCCAACAAAGTTCAGTATATAGCGTCCATCTTTAACTTCGGTTTTTTACTTAGAAGAGCTTGTTTAACATGCTGGCCTGCCTGCCTCCCTGGCGTTTCTCCCATCTGCTAGTGAACAAGGCAGTTTGCTGCACTGTATAAAAGAAGCCCATCAGCTGCTTTTGGGTGCAGAATACTGGCTCAGCTTTGGTGGGAGCAAGGTAGGAAGTGAAAGTTGGGCCAAAACAAAGCAGATAGTCTCCCAAAAGTTCCCTTTTTGGAAATGAAGAGGTTAAGACTGGATGCCCTCAAACTGCTATCTCACTCTTGTAGCGGAGTGCATTAGGGTCGTCCCAGAGAGCCCCAAGCCCAGCAGGGCATGTCCCCTACACGAACTTACGCTCACTGACTTGGCACTGCTACAGTGACCACAGCCTCCTGTGAATGCATCAGGGCAGCAGTCTGAAAGGAGCAGAGAACTTAGTGAAGGTCACCAAGAAGCATTGCTACAGTCTCAAGAATTTTACAAGTTTCTCCCTCTTTGCAGAGATGGGGGATGTAGTTTAAAATGTCACACACAGTTCAGGTTGATTAATGTGCTGGATGGTTTGGGTTTTGCTAAACTCCTTTTTTTCTTTTTAGAAATCATTGTTGGGGAATGTTCCTTAAGTTGGAGAGGGATATATTGGGAATTAAGTGATGGAAAGACAAGATAATTGATTTTTTAAAATAACAAAAGCTCCAATTTCAGCTGGAGATGCTTTTCCCTAAAGCTTATGATTCTTGTTAGTGAATATTCAAGCAGCCAGGGAGAAAGAGAGCAAGGATCAATTTCAGGAATAAGGCATCCGTGAAACAGACACCAAAGAGATTTGAACCATGTTTAATTTTGGTCCCATTTGTACATATTTTATTTACACCTTGAAATGAGGTAATCCTCTATTTTCATAAGAAGAAACCATTAGCAGAGTATGGTTTTATTTTGGGAAAACTTGAAGGATAATCCTATAAAAATGATATCTAAATAACATGTTTATTATAATGATGAATGTTTGCTTTTAAGGGGCATTAGCAGCTGGACATTGTAGCAATATGTAGTTCAAATGTTGGACCTCAGACACTGTGGTTATGTAATGAAATCCTTTTTAAAATTTTCTGTACATTGTCAATGCAATTTGCTTACTGTACAGCTGTCAGTAAATGTTTTTTAGAAGTTTGCCAGATTATATTTATTGAATAAAACTTTCCCATTTAGCTAAAATGTTTCTTTTCATTTTTCTAACAGCTTCAATATTAGATAACAATCGCTAACATTCATAATCATAAGTATCACTAAGATTTACAACGGATTTTACATAGTTTTCTTGTGAAGGTGTGTGCTCTTATTGTCCCCATAAGTAGAAAGAAACTGAGGCTGATGCCATGTAAGCGACATCCAGGGTCCCGAGGCTAGAGAGCCCTAGACAGGGTACAAAGGCAAGTCACTTTCTTTGCTGAGCCAGTGGTGTTTAAAGTCAGACAGAAGGGATCCCTGCTGGCCCCATACTGACTCAGAAAGCCACAAAGACGGGGCAGCTAGGTGGTGCAGTGGATAGAGCACCGGCCCTGAAGTCAGGAGGACCTGAGTTCAAATCCGGCCTCAGCCACTCGATTACCTACTAGCTGTGTGACCCTGGGCAAGTTACTTAACCCCAATTGCCTCACAACAACAACAACCAAAAAAAAGCAAAAGAAAACCATAAAGTCACTTTCATGTTTCATCTCAGTAAATATTTCCCAATTACATTTTTGTTTGTTTGTTTGTTTGTTTTTTGGTTTTGTTTTTTTTTAGGCAACGGGGGTTAAGTGACTTGCCCACGGTCACACAGCTAGTAAATGTCAAGTGTCTGAGGCCGGATTTGAACTCGGGTACTCCTGAGTCCAGGGCCGGTGCTTTAACCACTGCGCCATCTAGCTGCCCCCCAATTATATTTTAATCTGTCAGGCTGCAGTGGGAAGGTTTGTGGGCGGCAGCAGTAACCTAAGAGCAGGAATCCTATGCTCTTGACACCTAAAACCACCTAGTTTATAACAGTAACAGAAGCGCCAATTCATTTAACACTTTACCTCTTACCCTGATTCTTAAGGATGAGGACATGGAGCTCAGAGACTTTAAGTATCTTGCCTGGAATCACACAGTGTGAATTAGAGTCAGGATTTGAACCCAGATCTTTTCGACTAGGAGACCTGAGATAAAACCCAACTTTTCTGAATCCAAATCCATTGTTCCATAAAGAAATTACTATGGATTATACTGAAGAGGTTCAAAGAGTACTCTATAAGTTGGAAGATACTTTGTTAACTATTGCTATTAAATACTCTCTAAGATATTTGCCTTAATTTGTCTCCAGAGATGAGATTAATAAGATAACCAAGGCTACATTAAAAACACGGTTCAACAAATTAGCTTCCCCGTGACAAAGTGGACCACAAACTCAGTTGACGTTGAGAAACAAGATCATTCAATCACCCAACAACCCCTGATTGAAGCCCCAACTGAAATACTCTCTGCTCACAAGCTTATGTTCCCCGGGGGGAAGCTGCCACATACACTTGGGTTAGAGGGAGTAGACCTGTGATTTCACTGGTATAAGAAGCTCCTAGAGAAGAAAACTACCAATGCGGGTAGAATCCACATGATTTGGCAGCTGAGTGACCAGATGCGGGCTAAGCGAAAGGTCAAGGATGACTCAGAAGCTTCGAGCTTGGGAGAGTTCTGATGCTGCCTTCTCCGGAAACAGGGAAGCTGAGAAGAGGCTAGGTGATGGGGAGAACGTCAATGAATTGTTTTTGACACACAGTGAATTCAAGATGCCTCATGGGATATCGAGGTCAAGATGTCCAAGCAACAATTGGTAATGCCAGGGAATGATTGCGTCTGGTGATGATTAAATCCCCAAGAGCTGATGGGCTCAATGAGGAAGTGCAGGAAAAGACTAGAATAGGGCTCAGAACAGTCTTGGAGAACTCTCACGGTGAGGGAACAGGGATGTGAAAGGAAATTAAGAAGCAAGGGTCAGGGGCAGCTGGGTGGCACAGTGGATAGAGAGCCAGCCCTGGAGTCAGGAGGACCTGAGTTCAAATCCAGCCTCAGACACTTAACACTAGCTGTGTGACCCTGGGCAAGTCACTTAACCCCAATTGACTCCCCCCAAAAAAATTAAAAAAAAAAAAAGAAGCAAGGGTCAGACAGGAGGAGAACCCAGAGAGAAGTGTCATGGAAACCCACAGAGAGGCATATCAGAAGGGTGGTCAGTACATATTGAATGTTCCAGAGAGGTCAGGAAGGATGCCGACTGAGAGAGGATCAGATTTGGCGATGGAGAGCTTTCTCAGCACCTGAGAGCAGGCCCTCCACGGCCATCTGGCTTGGCAGTTGCAACCCACAATCTGTCAGATAACCAGTTCCTCCAGTCTCTTCCCGAGAACTTCCAAGGAAGGGGCACCACCTTCTCCCAAAACTGCCCTTTGCTCTGTGAGTCAGCTCAGTCTGTCTCCACATTCTTCCTACTCCCCCTAGTTTCACCCTCAGAGACTGAAGAGAACAAGTCTAATCCCCTTCTGTCCATGAGGGGCCCTAGAGATGTTCATGCCCAGTCCAAAGGCCCCCAGTTCCTTCATCCAAGCCTCATGTGGCCCTTCATCACCCTGCCTGGCCTCCTCTCAACACTCCAGCTTGTGAGTGTTCTTCTGAAGCTGTGGTGTCCAGAACTGAGCCCACTACTCCAAAAAGGGCTATGATGAAGGCCAAGCACCACAGGACTGCCTCCCTTCTCCTGGAAGCTGCCCCTCCCTCTTCATGAGCCCCAAATCCCATTAGACTGAAAACCAGGACAAGAGCTCAGAAGCCAGACTGCAGAGGCCTCAGAAGGGACGAAGAAAGGGAAGCAACACAAAGCCACCCAGTGGAGCGGGGAGGGACATAAATAGCTGGGGCCCTTGGTAGAAGACAATAAGCCAGTGAGTAAGGGAGAGGTTTAGATGGGCAGAGGCTTAGAAAAGAGATGATGGTTTAAGGGCCGTCTCCCAAAGGAGCCAAGAGTTAATGGGCCAAGGGCACAAGTGGCGGAAAGGCCTTCTTCATCAGATATTGGGGTAAAAGAAGAGAAATCAAGGCCTCATTCAAGGAGCTTTAAGGTGTAGAGTAGGAGAGGAAGAAGCTCACACTAAATGACCTCTTGGTCAGATATGAACTGAGATCCTCCACGGAGCAGGACAAAGTGGTGGGGGAGGCCAGAAGAGAAGAGGTATGTGGGGAATCAGAGGGGAGGGGGGGCGAGGAGACTGTGAGGTTGGACTGGCTAACTCTGAGGTCGAGTGGGAAGGGAAGAAAGGGATTTCAGAGCCAGACCTGAGGGTCATAAGGGGTGAAGGAAGACAAAGCCCATGGAGGGAGAGACTCCTTGCAACCCACAAGCCCTGTGACTTTGTGGGAAAGAAAACCCAACTGAAGTGTCTGTCACCTGGTTCTCAGACAATAATCGGTGACGTGAAAGCAGCTCTATATGAACAAGGGAGCATTAAGAGCCAAAATTTATACTTGACCCTACAGGGAACAGGGAGCCACTGAGGTGTCAGGCCTCTGCTTTTAGGAGAGAATTTTTATGAACTTTTCTGTGTCCTAAGGGCAGGTTCAACTGGGGCTGGGGACGGATGGCCTGGAGGGCAGTCTTCCCGGAGATGAGTATTTTTTGGTTTGTTTTTTGTTTTTTTTGTAGGGCAATGGGGGTTAAGTGACTTGCCCAGGGTCACACAGCTAGTAAGTGTCAAGTGTCTGAGGCCGGATTTGAACTCAGGTCCTCCTGAATCCAGGGCCAGTGCTCTATCCACTGTGCCACCTAGCCACCACCCCCCCCATGAGTATTTTTTAAAAAGGCATCAATTAGATGTTTTTAAGTAGCTCAGGCGATGTCAGACTCACCTTGACTCTCTTTGAATAAAGCGTCTGGCAGGTCTGGGGTTTCCTTTGGGGTAGGGGTTGGTTTTCATGTTGTTCCCTTCCAACTTTCAGATGTTGTGGTTCTGGTGATGAATGCTGTCAATAATAGTAATCATAAAAATAATAATAGCTAACATTTATAGAGAACTTATCATATGCCAGACACTGTACTAAGAACTTTACAAATATCTCATTTGGAACCATGCCTAAAAGGCTATAAAACCATGTACACCTTCTGACCTAGCAACACCACAACTAGGTCTGTGTCCCAAAGAGAGAGAAAATGCACAAAAATATTCATAGCTGCTTTTTTGGTGATGGCAAAGAACTGGACATTGAGACAATGTCTGTAAATTGGGGGATGACCGGAAAAGTTGCTCTATATGATTGTGATGCAATACTACTGCGTTATAAGAAATGATGAGCAGGATGTCCAGAAAAATCTGAAAGGACTTCACGAATTGATGCAAAGTGAAGTGAGCAGACCCAGAACACTGTACACAGTAATAGTAATGTTGCACAATGATCAACTGTGAATGACTAAGCTATTAGCAATACAATGATCCAAGACAATTCTAAAGAACTGATGATGAAAGGTGCTGTCCATCTCCAGAGAAAGAACTGGTGGAGTCTGAATGCAGATCAAAGAGAATTGTTCTTTACTCTATTTGATGTCTGTTTTGTTTCACAGCATGACTTACATGGAAATGTGTTTTACATGACCACAAGTATAACCTATGTCAAATTGCTTACTTTCTCAATGGGGGAGATGAGGAGGGAGAGCTTTGGAACCCAACATTTGAAATAAAAAGAATATTAAGATTGTTTTTATATATAGTATGGGGAAAATTTTTAAAATAATTTTAAAAAACAAACATCTCATTTTATTTTCACAACACTGGGAGGTAGGTACTATCTTTATGCCAGTTTTATAGTTGAAGCAAGTGAGGCAAAGAGAGGTTAAGTGATTTGCCTAAGATCACAGGGATAGTAAGTCTCTAAGGTGAGATTTGATACAGTTTTCCTAGATGTTAGAAAATTTGATAAAATCTCTTATTGGAAACTATGGGAAAAAATGGTGGACAACAGAACAATACTGTTCAACTTATTTATTTTTTTTTTTTTTAGTGAGGCAATTGGGGTTAAGTGACTTGCTCAGGGTCACACAGCTAGTAAGTGTTAAGTGTCTGAGGCCGGACCTGAACTCAGGTACTCCTGACTCCAGGGCCGGTGCTCTATCCACTGCGCCACCTAGCTGCCCCTCAACTTATTACCAGCTGAACAGCTTGACCTAAAGAATAGTCACCAAGTGTCCAATTTCAACTTCCAAAGGCTCCAATGTGGTGCCTCAGGGCACCAGTGACTTGGATAAGGTCATAAATGGTATTCTCCTCAAACTTGGGGGTGATATAAGACCGAGAAAGCTGGCCAATACACTGGCTAAGGGTCAAGATACAAAAGGATCCAGAGAGCTAGTCAGGATGTTGGGCTGAATCCAATCAGATGACATGTAATAGAGTTAAATGTTGTCTGATACTTGGACTAAGAAAAAAAAAATCAACTTCCCAAGTACCAGATGGAGGCTGCATACGCAGACAGCAAGCAGTTTACCTTAAAAAGAGCTTCTGAACTTTTTCAGGGGAACACAAGCTCAATCTGAGTCCCCAGGGTGGCATGGCAGCCTAGGAAGCCCATTCAACCTTGGGCTGCATTAAGAGACACAATGTCTGGCAGCAAAGAGGTGGTTCGCTAAGGGGTCATGTGGAAAAGGGAGAAGATTATAGCCACTACAGGGTCACAGCCTAAGGAAGAACAGGGGGTTGGAAGGATTGGAGGTCACAGAACCAAAAACATGGTTAGGGGCTGTAAGGCGTGGGGAAAGATTGTGATCATATTAAGGAATGTGGGAGTTTCTAAACATGACCTTGTGGGTGAGGAAGATCAAGGGTATGACCGTCTCTGTAGCCAAGGTAGGGTGGAGGAGCAGGTGGTGGGAAATGAGCCTGCTGAGGCACCAGGAAATGAGGGTGTTTGAAAAAGCATCAATTTCTCTGTGGAAGCCCCTTCCCCTGAGGGCAGGAGTTAGGAAGGAAAGTCAGGCATTAAGGTCATTAAGAAGAGTATCCTGGAGGCAGGGTAATCCCATATCCCAGAACTGTGACTGGGTAATAAATATGGATTGAATGAACCTCAGAAGAAGAAAAGTTACAGAGTAATAGTAGGAGGGGAAAGTCTGGAAGAGATGATGGGGAGCAAAGAGAATTCTGACCACTTCCATGATCAGTGAATTAGGTTATGAGTGAAAAATTCAACCAGTGCTAGAAAAAGCCAGGACATCAGCAACGAGCCAGGTCTCAGTGGCTGCAAGATGTAAGAAATGAGAAAGAAAACGGTTAAAGACAGCAAGTTTGTTATCAAGGGAGCAGGCATTCCAGAAGGTACAGTGAAGGGGTGGGTAGATCTTGAGCGGGATGGTAAGGGGGTGGGCATGAAGATGGAAGGACATAGGAACAAGGGAGTGAGCAGTGGAGGTTGGGGAATGGGGTTTGTACAATGGCATCCAGGAGTTCAGAATCTCTGGGATGGGGAGGATATGATGGGAGTACCATGATCATTGAATGAGCCTAGGCAGCTTATCGTCACAGAAAGACATCCAGGCAGCTAACTTGGAGGTAGGGCAGACCAAAGGGCGAGCCATTAGTGGAAAATGAGCAATGAAGCCAGGCCCTCTCACAAACGAGGTCTGGAGGGGAGGGGGTTGATTTTACTGGTGTAAATTTATAGCAGGTTGGAAAATGTGCCAGGGGAGCTAATGAAATGGCTGGCCCACAAGTCGTCTTGTTAGTTAGTTTTTCCTAATATTAAACCTTCAACTTCCACCCATTGCTCCTAATTATGTCTACTGGGAGACCAAGCAGAACAAGACTACTCCTTTAAATACAGCTTTCAATCTTTCAATCCCTCTTTGAAAACATCCACCCTGTTTCCCCAAATATTCTCTTCTCTGGGCTGACAGGCTTAGTTCCTTCAAAGGATCTCAATAATGTTCCAGTGGCCAAAGGACAAAGCCTGGTCAAAGGCTGGGTCAAGGAAAAATTTGGTCTGGGTTCAAATGCAGCATGTTTCATGCTCAGGATGTGTTATTTTAAAACATGCCATCTTTAGGACAAGAGAAAAGAACAGAAATAAGCCAGGTAATAACCAAAAGTTTCAAAAAGAATACTACTAGAGAAAGTGAAATCCAAGCCGTGACAAACCCAGGATGAAAGGAAAATTAACCAAAATAATAGCCCGAGGGCAAAGAAGGATGGCTACCAGGACCACACCACCAGAAGCTTAAGTGCCTGCGCTCTCAGCTCAAACCGAAGCCTGTGCCACTGGGGGACACCTCTAATTGCTGGGAAACCCTAACACCGAGTCAACATCCCCATCCAATAATCCTGATTCTGACCGTCAGAGCCTCAAGTCTGACTTTTTTTTTCCACGATAACCACTGCCCTTCAAGTTGTTAAAAACAGCCCCACACCCCGCCCCAATCCTCTTGTAAGCTAAACATTGCCACAGCTCTTAACCATTGCTCACATGGCCTAGTTTGCACAACCCTCACCGTGCTGATTAACCTCCCCTGGATTCACCACAGTATGCTAGCGTTCCGGTAAATTATCATACCTGGAAATGGACACAACGATCCCAGATCAGACGTTTTTTACAAGTTAGTAAAATAGAGGCGGCATGGTGGAGGAGAGAGAACACCAGCTCTGAAATCAGAGGACCCCGAGCCCAAAGTTTGCCTCGGTTACACACCCGCTGTGTGACCTTGGCTAAATCAGTTGGCCTCTGGGCCTTAGTTTCTTCATTTGCAAAATGAGGGGGCTGGATGGCTTCCAAGGTCCCTCTAAGCTCCAAAACAGTGTTCTATGAATTATCTGGATACTTTGCTTCCATCTTTAACTTCTTAACACACTGCAATATCAAAACTTCCAAACTCTTGAAGGAAAAGCAAAGTTAGAATTAAAACAGCACTGATGAATAAAGAGGAAAGGTCCATTCTTATCAGTAAATGACTTTTCTACCCTTTAAATCTACAACAGTTCTTTTCCTCAATTCAACCACAGCACCCACTGAGGCTTAGACTGTAGATCGTCAGTTCGTCCTGGCCAAAGGAAAAGAATTGACTTCAATCTCTTGAGTCAGAATATTTTAGGTTGAACTATAAAAGTTAAGTGAGTGGATCTACTTTATCAAATTCCTAGGTTGTGCATCGGCTAACCCTTTAAAAAGGGAAGCAAATGAAAGACATCCATAGCTAACAGAGTCAAACACACCAACACTCGCTTGCATTCCCTGGACAGACAGATGGGCCTAAAGCCAGGTCGGTATGTTCGGAAGACTTCAGCCTCCTGTCCATTTGGGTCTGAAGCAAGGGAACTCTGGAGGCAAGAGTGAGAAGAGGTGGCCCTGACAGGAAGGGCTGAATGGAAGCTCCAATGCTTTGTTTGCCTTGGGGGGAAACTGAGACCACTCTCATCTGTAGCATTAGGAGAGGAATCTAACACTGAATAAGTGGGTATCCCTGGAGGTTGGGGAGACTCTTTGAGGACTGTCACCTTTCCAGGACTATCTTCCCCCAACTTACCTGGTACAACCGAAGCCTGCCCAAGAATCTTGGGAATTGGGGACCATCCTCTGGGTCTCTATCCCTTTTCACCCACATAGGCGACTATGACCGAGGTGCTGGGATTCCTACACAAAACCCTGCAGATAGGTATGGCACTTGGAGGATTTAAAATTTAGAAATATGGAAAGTTTGGACAGAACTGGAGTTGAGTAGGAGTCCTGCCCACAATGTACACAATTGACCCCAGGGGGAAACTACCACTGTCTAGCTCCTGCTCCCCCCCCCTCTCCCCGCCAATGTCCTATTAATACTCCTTTCTTTTTTCATGTCATTACACTTCACACCTGTCCCAACTGAGGCTCCATTTCTGATGCAAGGATCACTCAGAGCCTGAGGATTCCAGCACTTCATTTAATAACATATTCAAATACCCACTTAATGCATTTCCCAAGGCATTAAAAAATGTTCAGCAAGCTAAGATTTTGCTGTTAGCAAAGAAGTTAAAAGCAGCCAGCAAGGGAGCTTCTCAGAGTCTTGGGGGCTCCCTGCCAATCTCTAACAAGTGTCCTCTATGGTTAAGAATTTCTCCCCCAGGCAGATATCTAATCTCTAATTTTCTAATTAGATTCTTTTTTTTTTAAATAGGAACTTAGCAAATGTTTATTTATTTATTTTTTTAATAAAGTATTTTATTTTTTTCTGTTACATGTAAAGATAGTTCTCAACCTTTGTTTATACAAGCTTTACAATTTCAGATTTTTCTCCCTCCCTCCCCCCTCCCCTAGACAGCAGGTAATCTGATATAGGTTTTTATTTATTTTTTTTATTTTTATTTTTTTAATGTATGAGGTATTTTATTTTTTCCGTTACATGTAAAGATAGGTATCAACTCCTGTTTATACATGCTTTACAATTTCAGATTTTTCTCCCTCCCTCCCCTCCCTCCCCCCTCCCCTAGACAGCAGGCAATCTGATATAGGTTATATCTATATATCTCTATACATATACATATACATATATATATACACACACATATATATATACACATAATAACATTAATCCTATTTCTGCATTAATCCTGCTGATATAGGTTTTATATATATATATACACACACATAATAACATTAGTCCTATTTCTGCATTCTAATTAGATTATTCTAATCTAACCTTTTAATTTTTAAAAGGTGGCATCTTGAAATACTGAGGCTGCATATCCATTTTGAGTTTATTGTGGTATACAGTACAAGCTGTTGTTCTAAAGCTGATTTCTGCTAAACTGCTTTCCGGTGTTCAGTTGTGGTCCAACCCTTCATGACCCCATGGACCTTGGTGGGGTCTCATGGTGAAAATACTGGAATACTTTGCCATTTCCATCTCTATTGAGTATTCTCCGTTGTCCTTGTCAAATGTGGAAGCTGAAGAAAGTGAGTTTCCTTGATCACAATAGTGCCGCTAAAATTAACTCATGCTTTCCCAGTTTTACCAGTATCAAGGCTCACACCACCAAGGACTCTCTGATCCAATAGAAGATGGAGAGAAGAAAGGGTCTAAGTGGGATTTCCCGGCTGCAAAGAATGAGCTCAAGATGCTACCAGTTCTGCCAGTGCAGAACGTGACACTTTTGGGTAGCTCTAAATGTCCACGTTTCCCCCCAAACCCTTCATTTAAATGTGTCTCTTTGCAAAAGCACTTTCCATGAGGGTTAGACCATCCACAGCTCCATCAACAAGTCTAGTTCACCCACTGCTCATGGTGCCACCCTCTCCAACCAAGTCTAATGCTTCTTCCTAGACAGTTTCCCAGAGACAGCCACCATGCACTCTACACTCCCTGAAGTCTTCTGTTCAGACTAAACTTCAACTGATCCTAGTAGTCCATAATAATAGCTGATATTTAGATGGCACTTTTTACTTGCCAGACATTGTGCTCAGTCAGCACTTCACAATTATTCTTTCATTTGATCCTCACAACCACCCTGGGAGATTGCTATCATCCCCATTTTGTAGATGAGGAAAATGAGGTTAACAAAGAGTAAATGAGTTGCCCAGGGTCACACAACTAGTGAATGTGTTTTTAGCTCAGGTATTCCCAATTCCAGGTTGAGCTTTCTATCCATTGGAACATGTAGTTGTCCCAATAATATGTCATGAAGTTAACGGCTTTCATCATTTGTGTTGCTCTCTTCTTGACAATTTCCCAACACCCAGAACTGTACTAACTCAGATGTGGTCTGATCATAGCAATATACCATAGTACTTCTACCTCCTAATCCCTGGATGGCGTTCTTGATGCAACTCAGAAAGGAGAACATCAAAAAATGTTTTAAAGTCTTTATTAATATTTCTTGCTTTTACATTACCTTCAAAATATTCTCTTCTCCCATGCACCCAACAAGCCCATCCCTTGTAAAAAAAAAAAATAAACAGAAAAAAAGGCAATTGGCAAAACACATTTCCTGATTTTTGTGGAGTTGGGGAGTCACCTTTGACAAATATTAATCCAGGCCTCATAATGGAATCCAAAAATACCCTGTTAAGCTGGAGAGGTGGAGATGGGTCAAAACTAAACAGCAAAAAACAAATTTAGCTTTTAAACAAGCAGCTCTGCAAAGGAAGAGTGGGGCAAACTTGGCTGGTAGCAGCTCATGTGAAAAACAAAACAAAACTGCAAGCTCAGGGAAGTAGATCTGATCCGACCCGATCCAACCAACACTCTTTAATCATCAACTTAGGAAAAGGCACTGGGGGCGCAAGGAGGGCTTATTCTGCCTCTGGGATATAAAGTGTCAACATAAGCCTGTACGTGACAGGAGGGGAAAGAACACCTACAACTAGGGAGGGGCAGAAGGAAGCAGGAAAGGCATCTATTGAGTATCTTGGTGCCAAAATGAAGTGGTTCTTGACCTAGAGAAGCTTACATGCCATCATATAGAACAACACAAATCCAAATAGGCAGATATAAATATAAATATATATGGCTAGTGGGGTCTGTGCTTCAGGAAAATCACTGTGACAACCGTGTAGTGGGTGGGCTGGAGAGGGGAGACCGCGGTCTGAAGTCCAGGGGTCGGGTGTGAAAACGGTTTTGAAATCAAATCATCACAAACTTGATAGCTAATGGTGGGGCATGAAATAGTAAGAACTGAAAACGAGGGAGGTTGTGAACCAGAAGGATGGTGGTGCTTGTTATAGAAACAGGGAAGTCAGGAAGAGGGGAGGGCTTGGGTTGGAGAGAATGGGGACAATAATTAGCTCTGGTTTTTTGACAAGTTGAGTCTGAGTTGCCTGCTGGAGTGACTGAATATGTAGATCTGAACATCATCTGCCCAGATGTCCTAAGTGACCCCCCAGGGACTGAGGAAATCACCAAGGGGCTATAGAAAGAAAAGAGGGCTGAGTCCGAGTCCAGGGACACAGACTAAGACGACGATGACAATGACACAGCAAAGGAGACTGAGGAGTGGCCACACAGATAGCACGACCAGGAGAGAGTATCACGAACACCCAGAGAGGGGAGTATTCGGAAGGAGATGATTATTAACAGTGTCAAACACTATAAAAAGCTTGGGGGAGATGAGCTGAACTTTTAAAAGAAGCTAGAAATTCCGATAGGCGGAGATGAGGAGGGAGCAGGCCCACTGGGCTTAGAAACAGATTACGCTAAGGAAAAGAGATGGGAAAGCCTGGAAGGGTAGGACAGAGACCCTGGGGAGGGTGCCAGACCAAAGAGTAGTGGAGTTTTGCCCAGCAGCAAGGAGGATGCCATTCCACGAGTGAGAATGTGACCAGGCTGGACTGGCGCTTCAGGGAGATGATTCTGGCAGCTGGGAGGGGATGCACGCGGGCAGGTTCTTCTACACAATGGTGTCCATTGCAATGCATCCACACGTTTCCTTCCTGTGAGATTCTTATGCACTTACTTAAATCCCTCTGAAAGGTTTATTCAACATGGAGTTCTGCAGGCCTTTTGTTGTGGATAATAGCACAACATGACCACTTTTTAACTTGTTCTTGCTTCATGACCTACCCATTGTGGGGTCATCTGGTCACCCATGTCTTCCATGCCTTATTGTGCCGCGTCCTGGATATGCCCCATCATCGCTAATAAATATTGTTTCATATTGAGTTCAAAGCTGCTCCCAAAGTCATCTAGTCCAAACCCCTAATTTGGGAATGAGAAAACTGGGGCTCTGAAAGGTTAGGCTGAGCATGGATCTAGTAAGGGTATTAAGTGTCAGAGGCTGGAACTGAACTTGGCCCTTCCTAGCTCCAAGTCAAGCATTCCACCCACTCTTGACACTTTCTCCATCACCCATTACAGCAGATACAATTAGGAGTGCTCTACATTTGTAGTGTTCCAATAATATAAGCCACATAGTATCACCGAGAAAGTATTTTTATTAAGAAGATGAATTTTGATGGGAGAGAGCAGTTTAGAATGATTGAAGATCCAGAGTCATTTCCCAAAGGAGAACCAGCCTACTCTCATCCTCCTATCCAATTATCTTATTTTATATCCTGGATAATCAGAGGATCATTTACTAAAATGTCTATGGTTAAAACTTTCAAGGAATTCTCATATGACCTTGGAATATGTAGAGGCAGCCAGGTGGCCCAGTAGATAGAACACTTGGCCCGGGAGTCAGGAATATTTGAGTTCAAAGCCATCCTGACACATAGTGGCTATGTGAACCTGGTCAAGTATTCAACTTTTGTCTCCTCAGTTTCCTCAACTGTAAATAATAATAAAATAATTAAAAATAATAATAATAGCACCTACCTCCCAGGGTTGTGAAGATCAAATAACCTAATGTTGGTAAATATTTATGAAAGCGCTAAGCATAGTGCCTGGCCCACAGTAAGTGCCTGACAAACATCTGTTCACTTTTTCCCGAGGCCCAGTTTAAATGCCTTCCTTCTTTCATGCTATTCACTCCATACCCCTCCCAGCTGTCTGTGAACATATCCATCCTTCAAGGCCCAGTCCAAAACTTGGACAGAGAAACATCTTTGTTGTGAGGGTGAGAGGTTTAAAGATAAGGCAGAGAAAGAGATAAAAGGACAGAAAGTTAGGGTCAAAGAAGGGAATTTCAGAGTTCAAAATGGATGTGGAAGGAGGGGTGATGGTGAGAATTAAAGTATGAAAACCTCTGTGGAATGGCTGAGGCGGAGTAAGGATGATGGAGGTCACATAGGTCAAGAAGTCTGATCAACTAGGAGTCAAGAATGCACAAACAAAATGAACGTGTCCCAGAGGCCCCAAGTTTGAGGGAAGGGCTTTAAAAAGAAAGAAGGGGAAGAGCAGGAGTGGAGGGGAAGGGGAGCGTGAGTCTGGTCCTGAACTCCATGAGAAAGGCTGATGTGGCCACAAGGAGCTGAGCCAGGAAGAGCCCGAGTGAACATCAAGAGGTCCCAGAGTGACTGTCAGAGAAAGGCCCGAGACGGGTGAGAGCTTGGGTAGCCGGAGATCAGTGCTGGAGGAACAGGTGAGGAGAGGCGAGTCACTCCACACACTGGGAAGGTGGGGGGGCTATAGGTGATGGGGGAGGGGAATTTCTGGTTGAGTATCTGAGTCAATAATTTGCCAGGTCAATGCGTTTTCCATTCATTAATCATTCCCGATCACCCATTTATTAAATCCTCAGTGTGCTGGAGACACAAAGGCAACAGTGAAAGCCTAGGTACTCAGGAACGTGCAGCCTGACACAAGGGCCAACACAGTGAAGAATGTCAATGGGTATGTACAAACTGTCTCAAAGGTCATCTTTTGGGGAAAGCACTAACGAGTGAAGGAAATCAGGAAAGGCTTCCAGTAAAAGGTGGCACATAAGCTAAACCTTGAAGGAAACTAAGGAGGAGGAGGGCATGCAAGGCCTAGGGGACAGCTAGTGCAAAGGGACTTGAAGAGATGAATGGGTAAACAGGCTGGAAAAGTGCGTTGTGTCAAGCTTTAAATGCTAAATAAAGAAGTCTATATTTGACTTTGGAAGTAATAGGGAGCCAGCAACCTAAGGAGCACAAGAAGAATATGGTAAGACACTTGTTTGGGCAGCTGTGACTGGTAGGGCATTTCCAGGATAGAGTGATAGGAAATAAGGCCATAAGCATTGGAGACTGATTGGGGAGGACTCAGATGCCAGTTTGAACAATCTCTACTTTACCCTAAAAGTAGCTGGGAGCCTCTCTTTTGGCAGCTCCAAGTAGGACTGACTGGAGAAGGGAGAGGCTGGAAGCAGGGAAACTGATGAAGATGCTGTTGGGTCTAGGGAAAGTAGAATGGTCAACATTCAAAAAGGACAATAGTGATGAGGTTAAGGGGAAACAGATGTACTAATAGTGTTTATTTTTTAATTTTTGTGAGGCAATTGGGGTTAAGTGACTTGCCCAGGGTCACACAGCTAGTAAGTGTTAAGTGTCTGAGGCCGGATTTGAACTCAGGTCCTCCTGACTCCAGGGCCGGTGCTAGCTGCGGGTAATAGTGTTTATATAGACACAGATACACACAGAGAATACATACAATAAGGCTCACAAAACTGACCAAACCTTTTGAGTCAGATTCTATTGCAAGGTTATCATGGGACACATGATAACTACTCCTATCAATTATCCATCACTGGTTCACCTTTAATAGTGAAAAACTGGAAACAACGTGTGTGTGAACCAATCAGAATGGCCACATAGAACAAGCGAGAGGACCAGACCCGGAGTCACATGCCTGGATTCAAAACTGCTTTGGGTGCTCCCTGTCACGTGGCCCTCAACACACCCCAACCTCTCCCAGCCTTGTTTCTTCATAAAAACATTACTATTTATTTTCATCAATGGATTTCAGGGAGTTTTTAGGCCACTGCATAAATGAATTATGGCATATGGATGTAGCAAAACCTTATGCCACAGAAAACTGCAGATTGATACGTAAATACTTAAAGGAAGTGATGTCAGACCACCCTAAGCAGAACCACATACACGCTACAAAAGCATACAGAAAACAAAGTTAAGAGGCAAAAAAAAATTCTAGGCAGACTTGGTAAGAGCCTGAGTAAACACTTTTGGCTCTTGTTCTTTTAATTCATAAGACCATATATTTGGAGCCAGAAGAGACCTTAAAGGTCAAATAATACAATTGAAATTTTACAAATGAAGAAATTCGTCTGTTTCTAAACTGTAAAAAAGTCAAAGAAAAGAGACAGGATAGGTATGGCTTGGTTATGGATGCAACATGACTAGATATGGGAAGAAGAGTTGAAGAAAGAAAGAAAGAAGACTTGAAGATGACTCTCTAGTTATGAACAGGTTATGGGGCAAGAGGAAGTGGAAGGCAGGAGATGATGAAACCCATTTAAGCTATGCTGAATGATTGCTGAATGATACGAGAGGACACTGAGCAGGAGTAAAGATAACAGGTAGAATACACAGTAGCAAATGATTAAAGTAACATTGTGTTTGAAAAATGTAAAGATTTAACCTTTTGGGAGAATTCTTTATTTGGTAAAAATTGTTGGGAAAGCTGGGAAAGCTGAAAAGCCAACTTGGCAGAAACTGGGCAAAAGGCCAGCATCTTACATAGTTTACCAAGATATGGTCAAAATGGATACGTGACCTAGATATTGAGATATTGTAAGAAAATTAGAACATGAAACATATTACCTATCAGACTTGTGGATGGGAGAACAAATTATGAATAAACAAGAAAAAGAGAGCACTGTAAGGTATAAAATTGATTATTTCAATTACATTAAACTAAAAAGTTTTGTACAAATAAAACCAATGTAGCCAAAATTAGGAGAACATTTTTAGAGTTTCTCAGATAAAGGTCTTGTATCTCAAATACAGAAACAATTCTGTCAAATTTATAAGAATGAGTCATTCCCCAATTGATAGTCAAAGGATATGAAATCTAGAATATATATAGTCCTATGAAAAAATGTTCTAAATCACTATTGATTTGAGAAAGGCAAATTAAAACACCTCTGAAACATCCTCTTATGTCAGATTGATTAAAATGATACAAGTGAAAAGTGACAAATGTTGGAGGGGATGTGGAAAAATTGGGTTACTAATTCATTGTTGGTGGAACTGTGAACTGATCCAACCATTTTCAAGAACAATCTGGAATATGCTTCAAGAGTTATAAAATTGTGTATACCCTTTGTCCCAGAAATACTACGAAGTCTATTTTCCAAGATGAACAGGGAAAAAGGAAAAGAACTTAAATGTTCTAAAATATTTATAGCAGCTCTTGTGGTAGCAAAGAGACAGCTAAACAAATTGTGATATATGAATATTACTGTGCTATAAGGATGAGTTGGCTGATTTTAGAAAAACATGCAAAGACTTGCATGAAATAATGAAGGGTTAAAATGAGAAGAACCAAGAAAATTGCACACAGTAACAGCAATACTGTTCTAAGAACAACTTTAAACAACTAAGTTCTTTTGAGTATTGTAAATATTCAAATGAACCACAAATGACCTATGAAGGAAGATGCTGTCCATATCCAGAGAAAAAATTGACAGAGGTATGTATGTGTAGTATGGTTTTTCATATATATACATCTTTGTGTCTAATGGTAGCCTTCTCTAGGGCAGGGGAGGAAGGGAGGAAAACAAAGAGCCTAGTAGAGAATAAAAACTTAGAAGAAAGCACAGAAAGGCAGTGTAGCTTTGAAATGTCTAGTATTTATTAGTTTTTTCCCAAAAAAGTAAACAGTGTGAAATGGGCAAAAAAAGATACAGGCATAAGCAGGAGATAGGATCCTCAAGGGACGAGAAAATATCAAAAAGGTAAATTCAGTAGTTCACAAAACTGCAGAGTGGTCTGACAGGCCTCGAGCTGAGAAAAGGCTGTTGAAACAAATGCAGAATCCACTGATATCTGAGGTGAGACAGATCAGAAGCCATTGCACAAGGAGGTGAGCGAGAAGTGTCGGTATTGGCCTAGACTGGAATGAGAGGGCAGGATGGTGAACCCAGAAAAAGATCTTTTTCCTGAGCAGATGGAAAATGAATCGCAGAGATTGGGAGGGAGGTGAGTGTTATGGGGAATACTGACTCAATTGCTCACAGATGGGGACAAGGAGGGCCTGGACTATGTCAGTCACTATACCCTGATTCTCCCTACATCCCAGTCCTTGAGAAGGCCTGGGAAAGCTGATAATGACAGGTGAAACACAACTTTCATTCTAGTTATCACAAATGACCTTCCATCAGAATCAGGCCAGGGCAGCCATTAAGGCCAAGCAAGCAGGCAGGCAACAAGCATTCATTAGATACTTACTATGTGCTAAGTATTGGGGATACACAAATACAAGAAAAAAGTAGTCCCTGCTCTCTAAGAGCTTACATTCTACCTTTTGTTTTTTTTTAGTGAGGCAATTGAGGTTAAATGACTTGCCCAGGGTCACACGGCTAGTAAGTATTAAGTGTCTGAGGCTGGATTTGAACTCAGGTACTCCTGACTCCAGGGCCGGTGCTCTATCCAAGAGCTTACATTCTAACAGGGTGGGGTTGAAGGAGGAAAAGAAAAAGCACAAAAAGGAAACAAACATTTATATGGTGCCTACTGCATGCCAGGAGCTGTGCTTGGCTGCATCACCAATATGATCTCATCTGATCTTCACAACAACCCTGGGAGGTGGGGTGCTATTGTCCCCATTTTTCAACTGAAGAAAGGGAGGCAGAGAGGTAGAATGACTTGCCCTGGATTACACAGGTAAGAAGAGTCTGAGGCTAGATTTGCACCCAGAACTTCCTGACTGAAAGCACAGCACTCCCCACAATGTAGCACCATACTAACAGTTGGGGGCCTGCGCCTTTCCCCTAATGCAGGCCCCTGAAGAACTCATCAATTAAGAGAAGGCCGCTCCAGGCTGAGACGATCCCATTGGCAGACAGACGCTCCAGGCTGAAGTCCAGTCAGAAGTAAAACCGAGGACGTGGCACGACAGGTTGGCCAGTGCATTTATCTTACGGGCTGGAGTCTTGGCAGGAACATGGCACTGCACCCACCCGTCTGGGCCCTGAGTGGTGATGTGAGAGAGATCAAACACGGTTTTCTAAGATAGTGAGCAGGAAAGGTGGGAATGTGATGATGGGGAATGAAAGCTGCTTCTACAAACAGCAGACAGGATGGTCATGTGTGAGTTTTCAGGTGGAAGAAGTCTTCCGTTGCTGAGCACGGACGATGCCAATCCCTTGACTTAGTGCCTGATTCCCCTACCCCCCGCCCCATCTCTCCCAGTCTGGCCCCATGATTACTTTCTCTTGGTCCTTCCCTGTGGTGTACATCGATTTCTCCCATCCTAGACCCTGCCTCTAGTGATCATCTATTTCTTCCCCCTTTCACAAGCAAATTCCTAGAATTCACTGTCTACATTCTTTGCCAGTCTGGCTTCTGTCCCTACTCAAAGACCTTTCTCCACCAAACTCCTTGGGCTGGCACTGGAAGCCTTTGGGGCTGGTGACATTTTTGTACCCCCCCCCCCCCATTCTATACTCTCGCCAAACGGGCCACTCCATGCTTGGGCAGGCCTCTGTCCCAAACTGCCCCCACAGCAGAGATATCCCCTTCTCCCTCCTCCAGCTCTTGGATCCTCTACTTCCCTGGTTCCCCACTGGTGATGCCTCTCTCTAAATCACTTTGCATTTACTTATTCTTTGCCTCTGGTAAATGCATGCTTTTTGAGGGAAGGCACCCTTGGTTTCTGCCTTGGCACCCTTAGTGATTCGTGCAGTGCCAGGCACAGGAAAGGCACTTCTGGAGTCACCCCTCCATACTCACTCTGCCTGGCCAGGGGCTGACCATGGACAATGAAAGCACCTACCTTCCACAACCTCAGTCAGCTATCGCTTCTTTCACTCAGCCTGGCTTTTCTGACCTCGGGATCCTAAGGGGAAATACAAAGATAATTAAGACACGACTCCTCTTTTTCACAGAGTCTAACACGTGCCATGTAGACTCAGGAGGGGCAACTATCATCTGGTGCATATCCTGCCTCTTTTATTATTACTAATTAAATTTATTAAAGTACCTTTTCTGAACCTCTCCCCTTATAAAACTCCTTTATTCAACAAGGCCATTTCATTACCCGGAATAAGAAAACACTCAGCTCTCCAATTACATTGTAATAGGTTCCGTTTCATTTAAATAATTTGTGATTTAAAAAGAAATGAGATCCTTACCCCTTCTGGGGGCAAGTTTTCTCTACTTTCATTGAAGTCCCTAGCCAACTTACTTTTGTTTTATTTTCAACTTCCTAATTCTTTTAAGTGATGTCTTGCCTTATTCAAGATCCTTCCATGACAGTGGTAGAATCTTCTCCTCATTGTAATGTCTTTTGTGTCTGGCCTGCTGCACCATCCTACTGGGAGACACGTCAAAGACCAGTGGTGTACAAAGCAGCAGAAAAAGTTCCCTTAAACCAAGAGATGCATCATGATCCCTGGGGCAACAAAAGAAATCAAGCAGGAAACACTCTGGCTGAGGAACGGTTTTCAGGAAAGGGAAGTTTAAGTGTGCCTCCCTTTAAGGAAAACCCAGTATCTAAAAAATAGAACAAAACCACACTGAGAACAAAAGAGACACTGCAGGACGGTAATGCACACAAAGGGATCTGCCAAATGATGCCTTTAGATTCGACATTCATAGGTTTGTGGGATCACAGTTTAGAACCTCCTCATGTGCACAGATTTGGAAACAAAGGCCCAGACAGGGTGAAGGGACTTACTTCCCTACCACAATAAGATGATCCAAGTAGCCAAGATCTGGCTTATCCAGCTGACTTTTCAAGAACATGACTACACAAATCAAAATCTAGCCGTATAGTACATTATACATAAAAAATTTTTTATGAGAACAAGAAAACACCCAATTGTTGGGCATCTTATATAACCTAAAGAAAACTTGAAAAATATGAGTGATCCAGCAGGAAATACCAATTACAATCAGTTCAAGTAAAAAATGAGGAAGATGCAGTATAAACAATTGTTGTGTGCTAGTGAAAAAAAAGAATTTTTTTTTTAAATACCAGTATCTTGTTTCCATAATCAGGTACAAATAAAACCACAATTAGTACTTAACTAAAATTATACATATGTACATTCATATACAAAGATGTGTGTACATATATACATATATATAATGTTGATACATTTAACCAAAATGGGTTGTACTATTTTAAGTGAAAAAAAAAGAGTCACTAAAATATGTACCTGTTACCTATATAAATCACAACTTGTGCAAATGTAATGGTTTTTGTTATAGGATTGTAATAACATTCCCATTATAAAGGAAGGAATTATTTCCTGTTCCATTGATATGAGAGGCAAGGAGAAATTCAGGAACCTCCCCTCCCTTCCCCCTCAAGTTTACAATTAAAATAGTGATGAATCAGAATTTGAACCTTGGTCTCTCACAATTCCCTGTTGGGAGGAAAATTCATAACCCAGGCATTTTATCCTTAGCTACTAAAGATCTTTCTTACGGGGGTCTATTATTTTACACAGTATAGTTGTCATATGGGATACATTTCACTTAAGAACATTTACATATTCATAATAAAGCATAAAATATATAACAATCACAAAAATTGGTGAGTTGTTGAAAATTTTATAACCAGTCAAAATTTACCACATAAATCTAAGGACTTGTTTCACAGATACTTTCTTGGTTGGGACATAAATCAATTGCTACTTGGTGTTTTTTAATAAAAAATTTTTAATTCCTTTGGGAGAATTACCCGGCTATCTTAGGGATACAACAGTTTAAAAAATTGTCTAAAAATAGCATTTTTTAAAGCCTAAAGTGCAGGTTATGAAATTTAAGTAATTTCCTTAATTATCATCAACTTAATCAGAACAAAAGCTCCCTGAGGGCAGGGACTCTTCATTGCATCTTTCTATCTGCAGGATTTGTGCATGGTGCTTTGCACATACTAGGCTGTCAACAAATGATCATTGGATTGAACTGGATAGCCAAATAAGTGACTTATTTATTCATTTTTAAAAAGCACCCCCTCATTTAAACAGAATTCCCCAATAAGAAGTTCATTATAAAGTAATTTTAAAGCAATTATTTGTTATTTTATTGAATAACCAATCATTTTTCCCTTTTCTAAAAAAATATTTCATTTAAATCAATGGCAGATCATCAGGACACCATGTTACACAACTCCAGCATAGTTTAATAAAAATGAGAGCAGCCAGATTATAGTTGTAAACACTTTAAATGTAGTAAACAAGACTGAGCATAACTTTTCTCCCCCAAACTTGCCATAAGAGCATTTTCCAGGAGGAGTCATTCCACATTTTAAAGTCATCCAGAAAATTTTAGTTTTAATTTTTAAAAAAATAATACACCAAAATAATTACTGTGAGATTTCATCACGGCAATTCCACTGAAGCTTTATTGCCTCTGTTGGTAACATGACAGGGGTTGTAGGAAATCACAAGTGAACTTACAGAGATATGCAGATGGTGATCTTCACTAAAGATAATTTTGATCTCAAGGTTTTTGTCTTTTATATGTGGGCACTTCTAATTTTATACATTTCAGTACTAAACAGCATTACAATTTAAAGTGTGTACCTTTTTTTTGGACATTTGGCAAAAAAGAAAACTGAACCTGTGGAACAGCTTAAAAACCAAGACTCATCATGGGGAGTTTATTATCAGACTGAGGACTGAAGCACTTATGAATTAAAGCAATCCAAGTTTTAACGCACACACATTCACACACGCACACACAAAGAGTTAACACATGGCCACATGTGTGAGCACTTTTCAGTACAAAATATTCCCTGTAACCAAGCATTTCTCCAAAGCATAACCACACCACGTTAAATCGATCTTTTTTCCCCCAACCTTAGTAATAGTTTTGTTAAATTCTGAGATGCCATCATAAAGTGAACAGCCTTAACTTTTACGCTACATAATTATTCAAAGCTTTATGTATTTTTGTTTATAATTACACAGTAATTATAAATGTTTAGTACCAAACTGATGACAAACACTATTTTGTTGAGAAGATCTTGCATTCAAAAAGGAACAATCTTTAAGATCCCAAGGCACAAGGCCGCTGACCCATATTGGACTTTGAGGAAAGACAGAACTGATATTGGAATCAAAGCTAAGGAGATCTTATTTGCAAACACAGCACACTTGAAGTAATCCGTTGATACGGGACGGTACCAAAACTCAAAAACCTTTAAGACAATTAACAAAACAGCACGCCTAATAGACCTTTTAAACATTCTCATAATTCAAGTTACATTTTAAAAAATGAAAAAGGAAATACTGAAAGCAGCAAAAAGAGTTTTTTGTTTTTTCCGAATGGCCAATTCCAGTAGCTTGAGTAGAAATGTTAACTTTTTCATTTGGTTGGTAGGACTGTATTCTAGAAAGAAAAGCGTGACTGAGCAATTTTTTAAAGCAGTACTACTGCTTATGGGCAAAGCTTTTTAGTCAACTTCCAAGCACACAGTTAAAAATGAGGACTTTAACATTTGTTTTTCCCTAGAATCTTTCTAGCATCTGCATAAAAATGTACTGTCATCCAAAGCACTCTCCGCTTACTGATTTCAATACTCGCTCTGACCTTGCCAAGCAAATGCTCAGGGACACCCAGCAGAGACACTTACTCCTAGTAAAGACAGTGGGTGTTGAACATCTAAAGTATGAGGGGTTTAAGTTGCTTTATGGAAGTCTTTATTTTAAAAAGACAATAACAACCTCTAAGCCATAAGTCAGGGAATGAAAGCAAAATGATCAGTTCCAGCATGAAAGCAGTCGGGGTCTTGTAATGTGAAAACAAGCTAAAACTCTGCTTTGATATGAAAACAGTCCTAATTTAGTTGTGGCAAATAAAAGTAATGGTGGAACAAATGAAATAATTTAAAGAAACAAAAGGAGCTAGTGTGGTAATGTGCACCTAATCTGTGCTTGCTTGAAATCAGTATTTGGCAACCGTGGTGATTTGTCACTAAAGCGACGTTGGACAGAATGAGAAGTGATCAAAACGGACTTTTTCTGAAGCAGCAGTACCTGTGTTGTAAAGACTGAACTTGATGGCTCATCACAACCACTCCCTCAAATTAGATTCATACTAGACTCACCACCTTCCTGTATAAGTAAGGGGAATCTCTTTGCTGATCCATAAGCTTGATGACAGACAAACTTATGCCTAAATTTAGGATATCGTATTGTGCAGCAATCTAAAACATCCAAAACACAAATTCAGTATTTTAACTTATTAGACAGGCAGATAAGCATTTCAAAATTGCAATGAAATCCAATTATCTAATGCATAATGTAGAGAGTAATAAAGGCCTACATTACGCGGACTGCTTTTCTCAACACAGCTCTCTTGCAGACCAACTACGCATAAGCACGGCATTAAGTGCAGAATAGCTCTGTGGTACCTTCAACAGTGTGAAAAGTAAGGGGTTGAAGTACAACAAACCTTTGACAGGTAGGCACCTAGTTTTTCTAATGATTTTTTTTACATTGGTTGTTTCTACATTTGTTTTCATCAGATAATCAACTAACGTGGATGATACATGTGATTTGCCAGGAAAAAAACCCCCAAACCAAAACACCATCTCAGATTGAGTACACTTACACATGTCATTCTCTTAGGAAGTGCTATCAGCATAGTCTTTGCAACTAGCCCAAAGCATGTATTTAAGGAGTTTTTATAAAGTGTTTGTGATGTTGATCTGTTTAATTCTTATGCCAAACAGTTTTCTGATGAAGACAGCATTGTGCTTTATGCAACAATGGAAACCTCAAAATAATTACCATGAAGCTCCTAAGACTTAAGGGAGAATAAACTAGGATGGTCCACAGAGATAAGATGAAATCCACCACGTTGGAATTATAACTGGCAAGAGCGGCCCAGACTAGGAGACAAGCCCAAACCACCATGAGAAGAAGGAAATATGCTATGGTCCAAGATGTATCCTTAATGTTTTGTCTCAACCCTCCGCCCTTAGTGTGAGGATTGGTCTTCAGTTCAGTCCAGCCAGCAGAAATTGACTGTGCAATTTTCCGTTGTGTTTATTGTACAGACTATGTACACTCTAGAGGGTTCCTTCAGTGCTACACTGTTGTACTTCTTGTCCCAGCAATTTGAGGGCGTGCAAATTCCACAAAGTCATCAATAAGAACAGGCCATGCTCCTGAGAGAAAGAAAAAAAACAAGGGGAAGAGGGGGAAAAGTGGCAGATAAATACGGGGACCAAAGGTACTTCTCCTAATTTTCTAAGACAGCCCCACAAAAGCACCAAGATCAATCATGACCGCCATCAGCTTTCCCTACTCCCTACCAGTATTCTTTCTTTTCTTTCCTTTTTTTTTTTTTTTTTTTTTTGGTGAGGCAATTGGGGTAAAGTGACTTGCCCAGGGTCACACAGCTAGTAAATGTCAAGTGTCTGAGGCCGGATTTGAACTCAGGTCCTCCTGACTCCAGGGCCGGTGCTCTATCCACTGCGCCACCTAGCTGCCGCATTCTCTTTATTTTCAATGCTTTATACCCAACTCTGGTATTGTTCTGGACAAACAGAACTGCCTCTGGATAACCAATCAAATCTAACTATTTTAAACCCATCCTCCACACCTCCTGGAGGTGTTGTGTGACCAATTAACTTCTCCATTTCTAAAACGGCTCCTGGCATACAGGAGGTATTTAATAAATAAATGCCACAGAGCTGCTGGGCTACATAAGTATTAGATTTCACTTTTGTTATTTATATTCATAGTAGTGGTAAGAGGGCTTCCCCTGAAATTACTGGATATATTTTGTATTTATTTAAATGTGTTCAGATAGCTTCCCCCAATGAAGTGTATGCTCCATGAGACTGGGAACAGTTCTGGTTTTGTGTTGGAAGGGTGCAATGTGTTTCTCCTTTCCTAAGCATTCTTTAAGAACCAATAAAGCATGAAACAAAGCATATTAATCAAATTCACCTTGTTAAATTTTCAAACAAAACCACACATATACAGAAACACATATCAATTGTCTAGTTGAACTACTAAACTACTAAAACTAAAAAGTTGAACACGATCAAAAATGAATTTTAGAGAATAAACCTTTCATGACAAGAAGAAAAAAAAGACCATCTATCTGACTTACTAGCTCCATTGGACAGAGCCCATTGCTGAATTCTCCATGAGGTTGGTTGGAATACTGAAAAGAATACATCTATTCCCCCAGAGACTTGGGTAAGTAAGTACCTCCACAATATGAGCTCTTGGGTTTCTGACACAGTGTGTATAAAGCTGCCATCCCTCTGAAAACTGTGACTCAAAGCCCCAAGTCTCATGAAAGGTCACTTCCAGAGATGAAGGCTGTGGCACACGGTCATTGGGTTCCCATGGTACTATCTGTGTACTAGGCAGCTAGATACATTTTTGGCTTTCAGACTTCCTAGACTCAAGGAGCTTACAATCTAATTGCCAAATAAATAGATAAAAAGCAAAAATAATAACAAAAGTATATGAGAGAGAGAGACAAGGGAGCTCCTAAATTGAACCAGCAAGTTGGGAGATGGAGAGGAAAAAGTCTCTTGGGCTGCAAGAGGAGGAAAAGGACAAAGGAGACCAGAGGAAGGCTCTCCTACATTAAAGTACGAGTTATGAACAAAAGCTCAGCAAGCCGCCCGACTGCAAAGAAAAACCTTCATTAGAACGGAGGAAGAAATAGAACAGAAAGATGAGGGGAGATGAAGAGAATGGTCAGATGAAAGTGCGTGTTACCTTCTTCATCATAGTTAGACATGTCATCTGCTATCATCGTACTGAAGTCTAAAAGAAGATTCCAGGTATCTTTAGGTATTGATCGTTTATGATGTTCCTATTGAAAAAAAAGGAAAATTCACTGAAGGAAATAAACATGAAACATGTCAAACAGACAAGATGCTAGCCAACAATTGCAATGGTCAAACTTCTCACACCAATTTTTATTCCACCACACAGAATTACAATATTCTGAAGTGTGTTCAGCATGCTTTAAGCAAACGATTCAACAATGCACACGCACGCACGCACACACACACACACACACACACACACACACACACACACACACCCCTCCAAACCTTAATGAAAAAATGTAAACTTACCAACAAAAATTTGTTCCACAAGTCTAGGAATTTAAATCTCCCATTAAGTACTAAATTCCAGTAGGCAATGGCCATTTCTAGATCTGTAACATTAAAATATATTATGCACTTAAAATATTTGTCTCTATAATATTATTAAATAGCTCTAAGACTTATAAGAGTCTGGATTTGTTTTTAAATATCCAGGTGCTTAACCATATATTCAAGATCTTCCCAAAGGAAAATACTTACTAATCAAGATGAACCTACCTATAGATCAATATGCAAACAATAGCAATCTCCCACTTAAAACCTAGATTGCCCAATGACTCAGTGAAGCTGTATTTAAGGTACTCTGATTCTACTTCCCACCCTGGTCCCAAGGCAAGACACTTCCAAGAACAGTGTCATAGGAAGGTTAAAATCCAGAAGGCATGGAAGCTTTGAAAAAATACTGAGAACACAAAAATGTCTAGAACAAGAATAACAACCAAAATGTTGGTCCAGAGATGACAATGAGAAAACAGAATAGGAAAAAGCACTAAATTAGGAGTCAGAGACCTGGGCTCAAACAACACCCCCATCCTGCTGCTCATTACCCTGGTGATTTTGGCAAAGTCACGTTAACTCATCTCTGGCTTGAGCATCCCTTGTGGATAAAATGAGGTTGGGTAAGGTATCCTCTGAGGGCCCTTCTAGCTATAAATCTATGATCCTATGATCTGTGATCCAATCCCTGTTTTGTTTCCATCATGTTCTTTGATGAAAACAGTCTTTAACTTGGAAAAGGCAAAAGAATCAAAATGGAATTGAAGTGTGATGACAAGGGAAAAGAATGCCACCACTTTAACAAGTTCTGATTTTCAGGTTGAGGAAACAAAGAATTGGTCAATGTGACTGCAAAGCCAATATTAGTGATCTTAGAAATTAGAGAGAACAGGAAACATACCAGAAGAATGTTGGAGGGTTTTGGACCAAACCTGTGATTTCCTTTGTGTTGGGAGCATCTAGTGAAGAACTCCCTCTACCACAAGTTTCTCTGCCATTGACAGCCTCCAAAAGGGGACTGGGGACTGACTGACAAATCTAAGTGACTCACCTAGGGTCATATACAAGTCTGTCAGAGGCAGGACTTCAACCCACATTTCTTGTCTCTGAGGACTTCTTTCCACCCACTAGGACATGAAGCTAACCATAGTAAGAATAAAGACAAGCATATGCATTTTTTTCTCCAGGTTTCCAAAAACAGATTGATAAGTTTGAAAATGATGCCTGAAAACAAATTATGAGCTTTAAAAAAAACCAAAAGCATAACTACTAGTAACCAGCATGGGCTCATTAGGAATAAATAATACTATTGTCATTTATTTATTTATTTTTGGGGGGTGAGGCAATTGGGGTTAAGTGACTTGCCCAAGGTCACACAGCTAGTAAGTGTCAAGTGTCTGAGGGAGGATTTGAACTCAGGTCCTCCTGACTCCAGGGCTGGTGTTTTATCCACTGCACCACCTAGCTGCCCCTGTCATTTGGTTTTGACAGAAATACTAGCTAGCCCTTCTTCTCTCTTCCCAGGGCCATCTCATTCTCATTCATTCATAAGATAATGTCTATAGTGCTTCAAGGGACCCTAGATATCGCCCAGATTCAACTAGGGACTCTACAGACCCAAACGACTTAAAAATCCAGGTCTCCAAACATACATTTTATTTTGGGCTCCAGAACTGCATCTTTAACTACCCATGAGAAATCACCACCAGGATGTCCCTACTGACACCTCATACTAAGTGTCAAAAGACCCATTAATGAATAGTAGATGGAACTCTAAATTGGTTCAACTATTTTGGAAATAATATTGAATTATAACAGAAAAATTGTCAGATATGGCTGTTATGCTTTACTTTTCCTAACATTTTTTCTTTCTTATTAGGAAAGGGTTCTATACTGTGGTATGGAGGTATTTGAATGCAATATTGAGGAAAAGGGAAGATCAAAGAAAGGACAGGAATGCTGTTGAGGATAAATAGGTTAAAAATTGATGGTGGAAGGGGCAGCTAGGTGGCACAGTGGATAGAGCACCGGCCCCGGAGTCAGGAGTACCTGAGTTCAAATCCGGCCTCAGACACTTAACACTTACTAGCTGTGTGACCCTGGGCAAGTCACTTAACCCCAATTGCCTCACTTAAAAAAAAAAAAATTGATGGTGGAGAGAAGGTAGATTGCAATATATTTTGCTTTGTTTTTTCTGCAAAGGAGAACATTATTTGGAATGGAAAGGACAGAAATGGCTACTAGAAAGATGAAACTTAAGATGAAGCTGGTAAGAGAGTATCTAATGCCTCTAAGGTCAAGCCAAAAGTCCTAGGATGTAAGAACCACTGAATATGTCTGCTAGGCCACTGTCAGTGATCCTTGAAGGACCGCAGGAAACACAATACATATGATAGCACTGGAGAAAAATATCTTTCATTTGCAGGAAACAGAGAAGAATAGAATCTGCATAACACTGGTGAAAAAGTCTAACTAATTCTTGGCAAAATTCTAAAACATTAAGTAAATTTAGTGAAGAAGCAGTGATCACAAAGAGCCATGGCTCCCTTAAAAGCAAGGATGTGGACTATTTTCATTGTGTTTGTTTTTGTTTCTCTTTCTTGAGGTTTCTCCCTTTTGTTCTGATTCTTCTCTTACCACATGACTAATGTGGAAATACATTTAACATGATTGTACATGTATAGCCTGTATCAGATTGCTGCTGTCTTGGGGAGGGAGAAAAATCTGGAACTCAAAATCTTACAGGAATGAATGTTGAAAACCATCTTTTTGTGTAATTGGGGAAAAAATAAAATACCATTAAGGAACCCCCCCCCCCATCAGTGATGTTAAATTAACCTCATTTCCTTTAGAGAGGGCTATTACTAGCTGGTAGATAAGGGCAATGCTGTAAGCACAGTTTACCTAGATTTCAGCCATGTACATAATAGTGTCTCTCATGCTTTCCTTCTGCAAACAATGAAAAGATATGGGCCAAACAGTTAAGTAAGACAATTGAATGGTTCCAAAGAATAATCATTAAGCCTTCAAAGTTTAGCTGCAAGGAGGGCTCTAGTGAAGTACCCCAGGGATCTGTTATTAATCCTATGATGTTTAACATTTCTAACAAAATGATCTGAAGAAAATCCTGTATAGGAATGCTTAACAACGAGTGAGGGAATGAAGATCCACAAAGATTCTGACAGAATAGAATGTTGGGCTAGATCAAATAATATAAAATTTAATACAGATAAATGTTTTTTAAAACCACTATTAGAAGTACAAACATGGGAGGAATAGCTAGAGAGCAGTAACTGGAAAACATTGGATCTGTTGCTTTTAAGTGATTCAAGTTCAAACAGAGTCAACAATATGATAGAACAGCCAAAAAAACCTAATCTAATCTTGGGCTATATATTAAGAGAGGAAGGGTCCAGCGTGCTGTGCTTTACACTGGTCAGATCATATCTGACCAGATGTAGAGAGAAAGACATTGATATGGTGGCACAGCATCCAGAAGATGATCAGGATGAAGATACTCAAGATCACTCCATGCGATAAGTGGAAGGACTGGGTCAGAAAAGAACTCGGAGTGCATGGCTGTTATCTTCAAGTATCTGAAGGGCTGACAGATGAGAAAAAATGACCTTTTTTGCTCAGCCTCAGAGATTCAAAGGGCTTGGAAAAATAAGGAGCAGTTGCAGAGGCAGATTTAGCCTTGATATAAGGAAAAAACCCAAGAGTAAATTCTCTTTCACAAGGTGTCTTTAAGCCAAGGTTAGAGTATGAGTTATTGGAATGTTGTCGAGAAAATTCAGGTCCAAGTATGAAAAGGATTGGAAGGCCTCTGAGGTTCCTTGGCCTCCTACGGTCTAGTCTGCCCTTCCCTTGGCCATTCATCCTGTATTTTCTATGTCACCGTTACTTGTATAAGGGCCAATTCCCCACTAGAATGTATACTACATGTCGGCAGGGACTAGAGAAAAGAATCAAGATTAAAAATCATCTGAGAGGATCAAACAATTGGTCCAAATTAACAAGATGAATTTTAACCAAGAGAAAATGCAAATTCCTTAAGTTAAAAAGCCTGTGTACAGGATGGGGAGGTAGAGTTTGATGACAGTTCATGTGAAGAAGGGCAAGAGGCTGTATTTGACTGCAAACTCACAAAAAGCCAGTAAGACGTTAAAAAACCCCACCAACAACAAAAATCTACTGGTACATGATTATAAGGCTATATGAATAGAGACACAAGTTTGAAATTAAGGGAGATAAACAGTCACGCTGTACTGTACTCATATCTTGAGTACTAACTTTAATTCTAGGCACCACATTTGAAGAGAGCTACTGATGAAAAACTGGTTATGTGCCCACGAAGGCAACAAGAATGATTAGAGGGGCAGCTAGGTGGCGCAGTGGATACAACACTGGCCCTGGATTCAGGAGGACCTGAGTTCAAATCTGACCTCAGACACTTAATACTTACTAGCTGTGTGACCCTGGGAAAGTCACTTAACTCCAATTGCCTCACCAAAAAAAAAAAAAAAAGAGGAATGATTAGAGTCCAAAAACCACATGATATATAAAAAATAATAATTTTACCTCAATATAAAGATATTGACAATGGATTTTGTTCAGTTATAGGCTAGATGACCATCTAGCAGGGATGTTGTTGAGAAGATTCCTGATTTGAATTAAAGGTGGGACTAAATGACTTATTAGATTCTATGACTGTGGGAGACAGACAATGATGAAGTAAATGGCAGAAGGAAATAGATGAAGGCATAAAAAGAGAAAACCAGTCATAAAAATAAACACAAACTTAACTTTCAATTATGCATGATCATCATGGGAAAAGAGAATAGGAATACCACACAGAATAGGAATACCAAACAGAAAACTGTAGTTCTGTTGTCCCTCACCAATTTGTTTTAGTTCTCCTGTCCCTTTTAATCTTCAAAATTCTTTCTCTTGCCAAATTTTGCTCAGTTGAAGGTTCAATGTATATTTGGAAAAAATGTCAAGAGAACTGCTGTTCCTTTCTAAAATAGGGTCTTCAATTTTTACAATCCCTGTTATAGAACCCTAGTATGAAACAAAAGACACAGAAAAAACACAATTTGTCTGTCTATGCCTAGAATGTATTATATTCTTTAGAAGGTCAAGCCTTATAAATGTCAATAATGAGATGTACAACTTTTTTAGAAGTCTGAGACTAACAATAAAAGTCCTTCCTAATGTTTCATTTATCAAAATCTCAACTAAATTCCCAATTTCCTGTCAAGTTGAATTAGGAAAAATTAAAGGCATTTGTTTCACCAACTACAGCAAATGTATTACTCAATATCACAAATGAACACAAGGAAAAAAAACTTGACAAAAACCCTTTTTGCTCTTTATATCAGAAAAAACTTAGAAATGAAAATTAATCAAGGCACTCCTTATGTAAATATTTTATTTATATTGCCCTTCATTCTGAATGATTAAAATATTGTCATAATATTTCGAATTATTGTATATGAACATATACAATGAAGTCCAAAGGTCTTGACTCTGTTTCAACTTATCAGAAATCCAGAAATCAACCCAGTGAAAAAAGGAACATAAAGAAAACAGGAAAATAACTAAACCTAAGCATCCTGGTTTTATTCAACCTTTGAAAGATTTTTTCTTCCCTATAGGAATATACTCCCAATACAAACAGTGGAAAACATACGCTAATGACCAGGACTTTTGTTTTACCATTTTTGCATTTCCCCCAACTCACTATCACATGGCTCCTGTCATCCCAACCTTTCCAGTGAGTACATGGCTTCACCATCTACTTTCCTTTACTGAGAAAACAGAGGCGATTTGCCAAATCTCCCTTTCCCCCCACTCTCCATTATAATGCCTGTATAAGAACACTCATTCCTCTTTTACTCTATTAACTTCTGAAGAAGGAACCTTCTTGACAAAGTCAAATCCTTTATTTATACCTTTGATTCCATCTGCTCTTGTCTTCTCTGGCAGGCGGCCCCCACAGCCATCTTCCCACCTTCTCTAATCTTCAATCTTGCCTTTCCTATTGGTCCATTCCTTGCTACTTACAAAAAACACCCACCTCTCTCTCTGAAACTAAAAAATCCTGATTTGAACTTACTGTCTTCTTAACCTATCACCTAATTTCTCTCCTCACTTTTACAGTCAAACTCCTACAAAAAGCTATCTGTCCCAGGTGCCTCCACTTCCTCTCACTCACTTCTCAAACCCCTTGAAATTTGCATTCCAATCTCATCATGCAACCAAAATTCTCCCTTTAAAATGACCAATGACCTTAAATTGCCAAATCTGATGGCTTTTCCTTTGAAATTGCTGATCATCTTCTCTTCCTGGATTCTCTTTCTTCCCTTGGTTCTTGTAACACTGTTCTATTTTGGCTCTCCTACCACCCATCTGGCCATTCCTCTTCAATTGCCTTGGATGTGGTTCATCACCTTTCTATCACTTAATTGTGGATATTCCCCCAGGATCTGGTCTGGGCTCCCTTCTCTCCCTATACTCTCTTCCCATGGGTTTACTTATCTCTATGCAAGTGATTCTCAGATCTATAAACATAGACCTATGCTTTCTTCTAACTCCAGTCCCACATCATTAACTGTATACTGAACATTCCCATAAGCATCTCAAATGCATTATGTCCAAAACAGAAGACATTATTTTCTTCCCAAACCCACTCCTCTTCTGAACTTCCCTACTTTTGTTGAAGGCATCATAATCCTTCCAGTCACCCAGGTTCACAACCTCAGTGTATCCTTGCCTCCTCACCTTCCTTGACCTCATATATCCAATTTTCAAATATTCTTATTTCTACTTCCAGAACATTTTTCCTATCTACCCCCTTTTCTCCACTCACACGCCTATGACCTTAATTATGGCCCTCTTCACCTCTTGCCTGTTCTATTACAAAAGCCTCCTAGTTGGTTTCCTTCCCTCAAGTTTCTCATCTTTTTTTTTTTTTTTTAAAGTCAGGCAATTGGGGTTAAGTGACTTGCCCAGGGTCACACAGCTAGTAAGTGTTAAGTGTCTGAGGCCGGATTTGAACTCAGGTGCTCCTGACTCCAGGGCCGGTGCTCTATCCACTGTGCCACCTAGCTGCCCCTCTCATCTTTCAAATTGCAAATTAAAACAACTCTGAGGTATGACCTCACATTTATCAGATTGGCTAATATGACAAAAAAAGGAAAATGATAAATGTTAGAGAAGGTGTAGGAAAATTGGAACACTAATGCTCTGTTGGTTGAGTTGTGAACTGATCCAACCATTTTGGAGAACAATTTGGAACTATGCCCAAAGGGCTCTAAAACTGTGCGTACCCTTTGTCCCAGTAATACCACTACCAGGTCTATATCCCAAAGAGACCATAAAAAAGGGAAAAGGGCCCACATCTACAAAATATTTATAGTAGCTCTTTTTGTGGTGGTAAAGAATTGGAAATTGAGGGGATGCCCATCAATTGGAGAGTGGCTGAACAAGTTGTGGTAAAAGAATGTAATGTAATACTATTGTGCCGTAAGAAATGATGAGCAGAATTATTTCAGAAAAACCTGAAAAAGACGTGTAGGAATGGATGCAAAGGGAAAGGAAAAGAACCAGGAGAATGTTGTATACAGTAACAGCAACATGGTGTGATGATCAACTGTGATAGACTTGGCTCTTCTCAGCAATACAATGATCCAAGGTAATTCCAAAGGCCTAATGATGGAAAATGCTCTCCACATCCAGAAAAAGAACTGTGGAATCTGAATGTAGATTGAATTTACTATTTTCACTTTTTTTTCTTGAAGTTTTTTTCCCTTTTGTTCTGATTCTTCTTTCACAACATGACTACTGTGTAAATGTGTTTAACATGATTGTACATATATAACCTATATCAGATTGGCTGGTGTCTTGTGGAGGGGGAAGCAAAAGGAGGTAGAGAGAAAAATTTGGAACTCAAAATCTTATAAAAATGAATGTTGAAAACCATCTTTATATGTAACTATAAAATAAAATACTGGAAGATAGTGGCAGAAACTAGGCATAGACCAACATCTTACACCATACACCATAATAAGGTCAAAATGGGTGCATGATTTAGACATAAAGGGTGATACCATAGGTAAAATAGGAGAGGAAGGAGTAGTTCACCTCAGATCTATGGAGAGGAAAATAATTTATGTCCAAACAAGAGATAGAAAATATTATAAAATGCAAAATGGATGATTTTGATTACATTAAATTAAAAAGTTGCTGTATAATATATAACCTATATCAGATCGCTTTCCATCTTGGGGAGGAGGGAAGGGAGGGTGGGAGAAAAATTTGCAACTAAAAATCCTATGAACACAAATGTTGAAAAATATTCTTACATATAACTAAAAAATAATAAAATACTTTTATAAAAAAAGGAAAAAGAAGATTCTGTACAAACTGAAGTAATGTAGCCAAAATTAGAAGGGAGGCAGAAAGCTGGGAAACAATCTTTACAGCCAGTATTTCTGATAAAGGCCTCATTTCTAAAATATAAATCAAATATATAAATATATAAAATATAAATCAAATTTATAAGAATGCAAGTCATTCCCCAATTCAGAAATGGTCAAAGGACATGAACAGGCAGTTTTCAGATAAATAAATCAAAGCTATCTATTGCCATATGAAAAAATGCTCTAAATCACAACTGATTAAAGAAATGCAAATTTAAACAACTCTGAGGTACCATCTCACACCTATCAGATTGGCTAATATGACAAAAAAGGGAAAATAGAGAAGATGTTGAAAAATTGGAAGACTAATGCATTGTTGGTGGAACCGTCAACTGATCCAACCATTCTGGAGAGCAATTTGGAACTATGCCCAAAGGGCTATGGGACTGTTCATACCCTTTGACCCAATAATACCACTACTAGTCTGTATCCCAAACAGATCATAGAAGAGGGAAAAAGACCCACATGTACAAAAATATTTATAGCAGCTCTCTTTGCCATGGCAAAGAATTGGAAATTGAGGGAATGCCCATCAATTGGGGAATGGCTAAACAAGTTGTGGTATATGAATGTAATGGAATACTATTGTGCTGTAAGAAATGAGGAGGGGCAGCTTGGTGGTGCAGTGGATAGAGCACTAGCCCTGGATTCAGGAGGACCTGAGTTCAAATCCGACCTCAGACACTTAACACTTACCAGCTGTGTGACCCTGGGCAAGTCACTTAACCCCAATTGCCTCACTAGAAAAAAAATTTAAAAAAAAAAAAAAGAAAAGAAATGAGAAGCAGTAAGATTTCATAGAAACCTGGAAGGACTTACATGAGCTGATGCTGACTGAGAGGAGCAGAACCAGGAGAACATTGTACACAGTAACAGCAACATTGTGTGATGATAATCAACAGTGGTAGACTTGGCTCTTCTCATTAGTGCAATGATCCAAAACAATTTCAAAGAACTCATGATAGAAAATGTTCTCCACATCCAGAAAAAAGAACTGTGGATTCTGAATGCAGATTGAACCACACGGTTTCTACTTTTTGGATATTTATTTTTCTTTTTTGAGGTTTTTCCCTTTTGTTTTGATTCTTCTTTCACAATATGACTAATGCAGAAATATGCTTAATGTGATTGTACATATATAACCTGTATCAGATTCCTTTTCGTCTTGGGGAGGGGGGAAAGGAGGATGGGAGAAAAAATTGGAGATAAAAATCCTATGAAAACAAATGTTGAAAACTATCTTTACATGTAACTGGAAAATAAAATGCTTAAAAAAAAAAAGATTGAAAAAAAAAGTTTCTCATCTTTCCAGCCCAGCCTTTACAAAGGTACCAAAATGATCTTTCCAAAATAGAAATCTGACCAAGCTACTCTGCTGTCCAAAGAACCTCAGGGACTCCCTATTACTTCTAGAATCAAATACACCATCCTCTGTTTTGCTTTAAAGTCCTTCACAACCTGACCCCTTTTCACGCCCTCTGGGCTTCTTGCTTTACTCACAAATACCATTCTATTTCCAGTGGTCTCCCTCCCCAGTCCTCATGCCTACAATGCAAGCTCTGCTTACCTCAGGCTCTAAGGAAACAAGATTTCCATGAAAGTTCAGCTCAGATACCAGCTCCTACACAACATGAAGTTGTCCTGCTCCTTCTACCTACTAGTGCCTCACATGAATAGATGTAAAGTGAAGTAAAACCAGGAGAATAAGATATGCAAGGACTACAATCAAACAAATGGAAAAGCAGGGAGTAATTGCAATGACCAATCCTATCCCTCTGTATGAAATGAGCAGAGTTCCTTCTTCTTGGTGGTGGGAGCCCTGGCACGAAGTGCTGCCTACACTGTTGGACATAATCGCTGTTGTTCAGAGGTTTTGCTGAACCACTTATCTTTGTAACAATGGGAGTCCCCAGGAAGAGAGGGAGTAGAATACCTGGAAATGACAGATGTAAAAACAAAAGACATAAAGAAACTTTTTTTTATATGGGAAAAGGGTGGAGAAGAAAAAAGGCCCACACAGTTACAAGCCTGGTATCAATCACAAATATTTATCAAGTGCTTACTATGTGCCAAGTACTGCGCTAGGCTTGGAGGATACGAGCTTATATTCTAATGCGGAAGACAGTACGTACATATGAAATAGCAGGTACAGCACAGAAAGGAGGGCAGAAGATATGAACAGGAATTCATAGGAGATGGTAGCCAGAACACTAGCTAGCACTAAATTCCACAGCCTCATATGTCTATACACAAATGCGTTAACAGAAGGAAAATAAACAAAAGTAAATTAGAGTTCCCAATGCAAGGAAATAAACATGACAAAACAAGTATCACCAAGACTTGGTGGAATTGGACTCATGGAATATAATTCTGTGTAACTTATTAAAAGAAAAAGAATGAAATGAAAGGGATGGTGGAGTTGTACTGTATATTAAGAAGACATGGTAATACGAGGAAAGCCAAGAAACAAAAGGAGAAAAATGGTGTTGAGCATGTGAGGACAAACTGAAAAAAAAAAAGGGGGGGGGGGTTCCCAACGGAATATATTATATATACCTGGACAGAAGGAATTAGCCAAGAAGTTAAAGAATAAGTTCACAAAAATCTGAGAAAGAGGCTTGATTCTGTAGTTATGAGGGATGCCTCAATCTGAAGGCAACATCCTTGAAAGGTCAGGCCAAGACAGACAAGATCTTGGGGTCTACTATTCTGCAGGGGAGCTTGGCAAGAAGGCCTCAATCTTGCAGATGCCAAGACATGAGCAGAAGCAATCTAAGGAGGGTGAAAAGGCAAGTGGTCTGAGGGGAAGAGAACTTCACCCTGGGTTTTTTAAACCAAAGAGAGGGACTTAGACTAGAACAGAAAATCTTACAGAGGGTAGTGGAAGACCCTAAGGAGCATCTCCTTATAAAACCTCACAAAGCAGAAGTAAACGTGGTCAATAAAAGGCTTGGCATAAAAGCCAACTGTGCCACATCATACTAACACCATTTGTAGATGAAACAAGGAAAGTGTAAGAATATATTGTCATTTGCGGGACCCTGCGTTTGGCTAAGATTAGAAAGCCCCGAGCTCTCAGGGGTTTTGTCTGTGTGAGCCGGGCTGGAGCCCCTCCCCCTCCACTTCAGCAGCTGAGCTAAGAAGCCCCATGGGCCTAGGAGCCTTTGGGGGCAGCTGGTCGGCTGGACAGCTGCAGAAAGCCCCAGCTCCCTCTGCCCTGAGGGGATATACCCCAGCGATCTCCTCCAGCCTGCTGGGCACACGGCTCCCTCAAGCCCCTTGGCCGCAGCCCTAGGGCTGCCAACCAATTAGCTTGGTGTGAGTGAGCTGCCCGGCCTGAGGTTTTAGGGGAGAGAAATGTTTTTATAGCCTGGGGGATAGAGACGCAGGGAGCGGAGAAGAAGGGAGGTCGGTTGGTAAGGAGGACTGAAAAAGGAGATACAAGGAGACATGGAGCTACGGAATTGGGGTCATTGGTAGAAGGAGACGTAGAGTGGTGGAGCTATGGAGAGAGACCAAGGGGAAGATGTAGAGCAGAGGAGAGGGGCGGCTGACGGTGAGGGGGAACAGCTACCCAGAGAGAGCTACTGAGAGGGAGGAAATATGCAGGCGGCAGAAGAGAAAGATAAAAGAGAGAGTGAGTCTGGTGTCTCAAGTTCACAGATTGTATTTTGCTTTTCTTTGTCCTTATTTCTACATTTATCCCTAAGTTTATTCTTATCAGTAAACCCTGTTTTTGTGTTAAATTGAAAAGAGGCTTTTTCTTATCAGTCTGGGAGAAGCAGTTGGGGGATTTTTTTAAATAGCCCTTACAGACTGGCTTAGGCAGCTAATAGCCTATAGACAGGAAGACAGCTAGCAGCAGCTTACGGATGCCTCCAGCCAGATTACAGTTATAATTTTTCAACCAGCCAGGAGTTTACAGATTAGACAGCAGTTAATATATTTTTTTCAAAAGCAAACAGATGTTTATACTTAGTTCCAAAACAATCTCTTTTTATCATCAATGATAGTGTGAATGGTCAGCCGTGAGCCCTAACACTGTAATCCTCAATGAGCTGATAGAATGAGTGGAATATGAACTAAAGGAGATGAAGCTGGACAGGAGCTGCACAGACCAAGTGCCCACTGAAGAAACCCATGGAGGAAATGATAGAATAGGAAAGCACCCAGGGATAATTTCAACAGATATCTCAGGGAGGAGAGAATTTCTCAAAAAATGAAAAAGAAAAAAAATCAAATATTACCCTCAAAAGTAACAAAAAAATGAATACTCCATAACCTATGTGAATATATGTTCACATAATATGTATGAGAAAATCCAATCTGTATGGATGGTATCCCCAGATCCCTAACAGGGCCTCTCTCTGTTTAGCATGTCATGCCTAGTGCTTAGTGGTGTCTAGCAAAGAGTAGGCACTTAATGCTTATTGACTGACTCATATGAAAGACCAATAGTGCAGAGAAGAGCCAGATGTTTATAAGAAATAAAGACATGAGAGTAAAAAGATATCCTTAAAGGCTTTCTCTCAATAAGGTGTCACTCAGGAACATATTCACATGGGAATGATTTGGTTAGAAAAAGAGCATTTGTGTAAGGAAAATGATAAAATCAGCTGTGAAACCACAGTCTGTCACAGCATCTACAGAAAGGACCGCAGCCTGGTCTGAGGGCCAGATGGCGCACTGCCCCTGACAAACACAGTGAAAAGGCCTGTGTGAAGGCAGGACAATGACCAAGGTAAAGATGGTGTAAGTCATTTGCATATGATGATTTCTAGAGTGGTCAAGTTTAACTGACAAAACTCTAACTCCAATAACTGAAAACTGCTGGGACAGGTACAGAAGGGTTTCTGGGTTCATAGCTGAGAAAAAGCTACATCTCTTCAGTTTTACCTCATAAGGTAAATATGAATCGCTGACCAATGGGAGGATTGAATTTGAGGCACTGGGAGAGGGAAAAAAAAGCCAGAAGAAGCTACAGAGAGAGGCAAAGAGCCCAGGAAAAGCCACAAGAAGGAGGAGACAGACGGCTGAGAAAAACTGGTGCGGCTGCTGGGGGCTCAGAGAGTGAGCTGGGCCTGGTGGCCGGGTAGGTACCCTGTTGTAGCTGACAACCTGCGAGAGAAGACACTCCTCACAAGGGCCTGGTAGTTCTCTACAATTCAACAGGGAAAAAGCGAGGCAAAGACCAGAAGAAGAGTTAGGAGCACAGAAGCAGCTTTCTGGGTACAGATTTTTCCTGAAGGGAGCAAGAATATCAAGGCACATGGGTTTTCCTACTCTTACGGGACGTCTGCCTAGATTTCTCTAAGTGTGGGCACACTCCTCCCCATGGCTACTACATGTACTGGGGGAGGAATGTGATCCAGGCCAAGGGGTGGATTATGATTTTCCAATCATTCCTGATTTTGCCTCCTACCAATAATTGTTCTGATTATTGCTGCTTTTGCCTTATTAAGTAAAAGTTAAATAATGTTTTATGTTTAAGGGTTAATAGTAACTAATTCTGTGTAAATGTGAGGCTTATTGGTAGGGCTTTAAGAATGGCATGTGGAAACACACACGTTACCATTCTACTATCCTGAAAATAGAGAAAGCGAGCAGTAGTCACAGTGATTTTAGCCATAACAAGCACCCAAGTGGAAAAAGATCCTAGAGCTATACTTGGGTCCCAAACACCAACCTTACAAATATATAAGAACAACTCGCCAAGTTTCCTGTGAAAAAGAACCAGGGGTTTTAAGTAGGTTACAAGCTGTTGCCGTAACGGGGAAAGAATAAGCTTTAGAAAAGCATCTGAGTCTCTCCTAGCCTTCAGAAGAGGAGAGCTGCCCCACACACTGCTCTGGTTGGGCCATACAAGGAACACTTAGACCGGGGCGTCAAACTTCAGTAAGGATGCTGACCAGCTGAAGTTCCAGAAAAGGGCAACCAGAACTGGAAGACTTGAGAATGTCGATCAATTAGCAGGTATTTATTAAGCACCTACTATGTGCCAGACATTGTGTTAAGCACTTGAGATACAAATACAATGAATAAAACAATCTCTACTCAATAGGAGCTTACAACTCTAGGTGACACATGGGTAAAGACCACTGGATTTGGGGTCAGGAAGACCTGAGGTCAAAACCTATACCAGATACTAATAAACTGTGTGACCCTGGGCAAGTCATTTAACCTCTCTCAGCCTCGGGTTCCTGATTTGTAAAATGGGGATAACAACGGCCCCTACTTCACAGGGGTTTTGTGAGGATCAAATATGTACAACGTTCTGCAAACCCTTTGAGCTCATAAAAATGTCTGCTACTCTAGCAAAAGAATTGGAAACAAAGTAGATGCCCATCAACTGGGAAATGGCTCAACAAACTGTGGTAAATGAATATGATGCAACATTACAGTGCTGTAAAAAAGATGTGTATGATGAATATAGAGAAGTGTGGAAAGAGCTACATGAACTGATGCAAGAGCCAAGAAGACAATATGCACAGACTACAATGTAAATGAAGAGAACCACAGCAACAAATCAAAAATAAATGTGATGAAATCACAAAGATCAAGCAGTACTTGAATGAATGAAGAGATATGAGGACACCCCCAACCTTGGTGGAGGTGGGAGATCCACATATTACAAGGGATGTCAGATTTTTTTCAAGGTATCAATCAGTTATGCTGATTTTTTTCCTTTTTCCATAAAAATACTATTTGTTACATTGGCTGGCTCTTTGGGTGGGGGATACTTCAGATGACTATGATGATATAACATCAATAAACAGAAGACATCAATAAAATGCTATTTTAACAGAGGGGATAAATACAAAAGATACAAAATAGGAAGGGTTTGGTTTTTTTTTTTTGGGGGGGGGGTTAGTAGAGAATCAGGAAAGGCTCCATGTAGAAGACGGTGGTTACACTGTGTACTGAAAGACTGGAGAGGTTCTAGGAGGCAGAGGTGAGGAGGGGCACAGTCCAGGGAGAAGCACAGAGATGGAAAAAGAGAAAGGCTGTGTTCACAGAGGGTGGAAGGGGGAGCTCTGCACAACAAGGCTGGAAAGTCAAGTTAAGGCCTGGCTGTGTAGGGACTTGAAGGCTAGAGAGAGGAGTTTATCTTTGATCCTGGAGACAACAGAGAACCACTGTAGCTGAATGATAGGGAATGACCTGGTCAGACGTGGGCTTGAGGACAAATCACATTTTTGGTAGTGTTTCCAGGTGAGCTACAATGAGGAAAGACATGAGGCAGGCATACCAATGAAGAGTCTTGGGCAAGAATCAAGGTAAGAGACCATGAGGAGATGAATAAAGGTGGTAGCTGTACAAAGAAAGAGGAGTCAGCTTCAGGAAATGATGTGAAGACACAAAGAGCAAGATCTGGCAGCTGATTTGGCTATGTGAGATGAAAGAGACTGAGGAATTGACAATAAATGCCAAAGTTATTAATTTAGGATAATGGAAGGACTGTTGTACCATCTGAAAAAAGATGAAAGGAACTATTGAGAAGAATCAGGAGGGCAGCTAGGTGGCGCAGTGGATAAAGCACCGGCCCTGGATTCAGGAATACCTGAGTTCAAATCCGGCCTCAAACACTTGACACTTACTAGCTGTGTGACCCTGGACAAGTCACTTAACCTCTGTTGCCCCGCAAAAACAAACAACAAAAAAAGAGAAGAATCAGGGAAGAAATGATAGCCCTTAGAGTATGTGAAGGTTTATCATCGAGGAGCGGGGCCAGATTTGTTCTGCAAGGCCCTTCAGGGAAAATTAGGAGCAACAGATAAAGCTGCAAACATCAACTTCCCCCAAATGGAATGGGCTGTTTGGGGGCTGTGGTGTTTCCCCTTACTGCAGGTCTTCAAAGAAAGGTTGCTATTGAAGAGAAGCCAATTCTTAGATGCCGCACCTCTCAGTTAACTGAGTGACTATGAAGATGTGACCTGTAGAAGCCAAAATATTGCCTTCCTACATTTAAAAAAAAAAATCAAGGGTATCCTGACTGCATGCGCACAAATTCACAAATATTTTTACAGTGGAGAAAAACCCAGGACTGTGGGTTGGTAGGTATTGTCATCTTCTTGGTTGCCTCTATTTTAGCAATGGTATGGTCATCTTTTCTATTCATTTGGAATCTTCCTCTTTCTAAGGTCCTGAAAACCCATCCCTAAGAATCTAAAATTGTGTAACCTCCAGCCTGGATAGTTTTGTATGGAAATATTTGGTTGGGTCCAGCCACTTTTTCCAACTTTTTCTTCACTTATCACTGAGATTCCCTAACCTAGAACACTGGGTGAAACCTACATGTTGTGTATCTACTACCATCACCAATGAAAATAGACTTTGAAAACCATTATCAGCAGACTTGTTCCATTCAAGTCAACCAACTGTCTGCCATGTTAACCATCCTTAAACATGAAGATGTCACTTACTCAAAAAACTTCAATAGATCTTTATTTCTTGTCTAAAGTTTAGAATTATCTGATCTACATACTTTGTTACTTCTCTCCTCTAGTCAGGCCTCTCCTCTTCCAATTCAAGTTGGTGCCCTCCTGCTCTGTGTCTTAGCTATTCCCATTCTACCCATACTTTCAGACTCAACCCAAGTCTCGGCCCCTTCATCAACATTTTCACAACTCTTCCAGCCTCCCTTGAACTCCCATTTTCTATGTGCACACTACACAATGTAGCACTTTAATATAATTCATAGAATTTATATAATTGAAATACTCATTAAGGTTTCCTGGTCTGAAGCTCCTTCAGGATAAGATGATAAGATCAAAGATCAAGAGCTGAACTTCAGAGGGTGACCTAGACTGGCCAATCCTCTTATTTTACAGATAGAGAAACTGAGGCTCAGAGGAGTAAATAATATGCCTAAAGTCACTCAGGTATAAGAAGCAGAGCCAGACTTAGAGCCCAGGCCCTCTGACTCCAAATCTAGGGCTCTTTCCACCTCACCATACTGCCTCCCACATCTGTTACCCCAGAATACAAAATATGCAATACAGAAGGAAAAAACCACACATGACTGATATATGTACACAAATCTATTTAAATATTCACTAATATTACATAGGTATAACACCTATTTGTCAGAGAAAATTGGTTTATCCAAACATTCTCTTATCCAGAAATATCCACTCGCTGGAACTTCTAATTGTTCTATAGAACAATTTAGAATAATGACTAGAGAAGTCAAAAAATTCTCAAGTGCTTTTTGAATACTGTGATAACAATTGTAGTGTTAAGTACATATTGCTGTATGCTCCTGACTTGCAGAGTAGGGATTCATACACAGTATATACATACATGATATGGTAGCTCAGTTTATCCAGGTATCCCCAACAATGCTGGACAGATATAGGTTGTGGCTCTGTGATAGGTAGAGCACTCCCACAGAGTAAGACATATAACTTTCTACATGGAAAGAAATTATCAAGAGACATAATTTGTAGCAAAAGGGATTAAAAAAAAATACACACCTAATCCTTTTTGTCCTGGATTCTTTGCAAAATTGAAAGTAAACTGGTAAAAATCCTTAAATCGTCCTGGCTCTTTCAACTCTTGTTCCATCTTGGGTATCTGGGCCTTTAGCTTTTCTATGCTGTCACATCTATATTTTAAAGTTAATTCAGAAGTTACTTTTTTACTTATTTAATTTATTACAAACATTCATCCTTATTTTATAAAACACAATTTTAAAAAACAATTTTCAGAAGTTAAAATTTCATCCCTTAGATTTAATATATTCAGTAGAACTACACTAATGCTCATGAGAAATGCACTTTTTTTAAAATCTAAAGAAATTTGAATTTCCTAAAATAACTAAAAAACTAAATTAGTAAACATTTAATCATTTGAAATGAACTAACAAAGTGCTTCCCGGTAAAAATTCACTTTAATGGCTAGATAAAAATAATAAAATGATTTATAATTTGTATAACAAAGTATTCATCAAAGCAGTATCAGACAATTTCTTTTTTTTCTTTCTTTTTTTTTTTTGCGTGGGGCCGGTGCTCTATCCACTGCGCCACCTAGCTGCCCCATATCAGACAATTTCAGCAAAGTAAGTTTTTATCAGCAAACAGATGCTCCTAAAGTTCAAAAATATTTCAAAGATTACAAGTTGAAGAATAGTTGCTAATATGCATTTTAAGAGGAAGTTTCTTATTTCTTTGGAGGAAGTTATAAAAGCTCCATACAGCAATGAAATCACAGGTTTGGACTTCAAAAAAAAGCTGGGTAAAAATTCAGTTCATAATTTTATTCTTATTTAAGTGACTAAACATTTTAGTCAGCTGCTCACCCCTTTTTAAAAATAAAAAGTCACATTACTGCATGATTAATGAAATAAAAATCAGTTAAGTGATTCTATTATTTACAAAGCATTTTACTTTTAAGTTCAAAGTATATTATATCTATATGTAGAAAATCTTACTGTCTTTATAATACATGACTAAGAAAATGAACAAAAATATAAATATTCTTTTTAATATATTAAATAACCTATCAATCCATAATTTTTAAACCCATCTATGCCATTGTCCAAGGTATCAATACTTTATTTCGAAATATGATTTTGAATCTCATTTAGTTATATTGTCACTTCAGTTTTAGATAGGAAAAAAGAAAAAAATAAAATATCTGGAAATTCCAATAAATTCTAATAAATCTACTTCAGCAAAGCAGTAGCACTACTATAGAAAATTCCATGTAGTGGCCAAAAACCAAAAGGATTTGCTTTATTCACCATCCAGATTGAATTACCAGGAAACTCCCCAAATCCTCAAGTTCTGGGAGGAAGTTATACAACTAGTTCTACCCATGACTCGTACTAGTCTACTTATTCAAAGCTATATATAATAGCAGAAACTGAATTTAGGGCTAATGAAATAGTCGGATTTAAGCAACCTACCACCTCAAAAATGCTATGATTCCCAACATTTCTATGTTCTAAACAAAATTCACAAACAATTGAAGCTGGAAGAAATGTTAGGGATAACCTAATTAATGAAATCGCCTCTTTTTTATAGATCAGGACAGCAAGACTGAGAGGTTGACAATATTGCCTCTATTGCTCACGTATTAATCTGTGGAAAATTATAAAGATAATTCATTTTAATTTTTTACATGTGAAAAAGCAAGGATGAATAGCTTGGTAAAAATATTTTACAAATTGTTATGTATCAGTGCCAAGACCAGGAAACTAAAAATTAAGTCAACTGCACAAATAAGAACCTTTCTAAAAATGGCCCCTAAAAAGATGATTTCTATACATATGGATTATAGTCAAATCTTAAAATTAACAGCTTCTACCAATTGGAGAAACTTTAAATGCTTCAGATCGTGTACTCAGTTTTTCCCACCTGCTGTATACTCACCCTAATTCTGTCATGCCGTCCATGAACTCCTGCTTTGAGAATTCACACTGTGTTGCTGCTCTGAACTTCCAAGCAATGATTAGTACACTAATACTGGCTGGGTCAAGTGCCAGGTCATCACAAAATTGCTGTATACCATCTATACCAATTTTATTTTCATCTTGAGGATCTTAGAAAAATAAGAACAAAATAATAAGGCAAAAGAAAAATGACCAAGTTCTCTGGTTCTATTGCACATCACTGTTTCCATGCTTCTTAAAACAAGGTCTTCATAAGAAACAACACTGCTTTTAAGGTCCCATTTTAAAACTGTGCTCTTAACAATTTAGTAACAGTTAAAATGCCAATAAAACATTTTCCTCACAATATTTTGTTTTTGTTTTTGCAGGGCAATGGGGGTTAAGTGACTTGCCCAGGGTCACGCAGCTATTAAGTGTCTGAGGCCACATTTGAACTCAGGTACTCCTGCTTTATCCACTGCGCCACCTAGCTGCCCCCCTCACAATATTTTAAAATCAACACATAGAAACCCCCTACCCCTCACCTCCACCCAAAGCAAAGTCATGGACATGACAGAGAGCTTTGCTTGTACTTGGGACACTCTTCCATACTCACACACATTCAGAAAATCAGTCACCTTTAAACAGGAATGTGACCTCTGAAAGAAGTATTAAAAGTCATGTTTTGTTTAGTCATTCTCTGATTGATCATCACAACAGAATGAAATTCCTTTTCTCTTATGAACAGTTTGACCACAGCAGAACATTATATTCTCAATTTGAAGAAATCACCAATATAATTATAAAATGTGCCAATTAACCCAATGGTACTGGCAAGAATCCGTCCAATTTAAAGGAAAGCTACTTGCTCAGCAGGCCCCAAAATTTTCTTTTGTCATTTATCAAAAAAATTCATCAGTTGACTCAAAGGGAAAAGGAAAGAAAACGGACTCCCCTACTATTCTTGAATTAGGAAATGGAGAGTGAAAGAATTTCTTCCAGTAAAGAAAATGAACAGACCTCTGACTTTCCTAAGGTTAAGAATTCCAAGGTACACAAGAGGCCCAATGATCACTTCCATCCAAACTGAGTGTAAGCTAAACAGCAGCCTCCAAGCTTGCTGGCAAAAGTTATGGACAATGTTACTTTAAAATTGTTCTGAATATCCTATACATTGATATCACCATTCTCTCAAAACTCTCCCAGGAAAGAGATAAAAATTATACTTTGAAAAGATCACTGCTTCAAAAGTGAAAAAAATAGACAAATAAACCACCAGTCCCAGGATAAGCACGATGGACCTTCTTTAGAGGTCGTCTTGTCCAGTCTAAAGGTCCTGGCAATTCCAGGTCCACAGATTCCAAGGACAGTTCTCTTCTCGTCACTCACCACACTGCTAAATGTGAAGACCACACAAGAATGTTTCCTGGTGATTACAGCTTTCCACAACAGCTTGGTCTGGTAACTTCAGTTGATAACATATTTATTGAGAGGAATGCTATATACACACGAGTCATATAAACTAGAAACTACTGGAAAATTAAAGCACTCACCTTTGTATCTATTGTATAGCTGTTCTAACTTCTTTCTGTCTAATGATCCTTTAACACTTTCTCGTATATAAAGTTCAGGATTTTGAAAAAAATTGTCTGTTGCAACATCTAACTTCCAGTCATTTTGAGACAGACAACTCACAGCTGTTTTTTCACTAGATTGTGTGAAGATCATAAACTGACGAACTTTATCCTTCTGCGATGATTTCAACTTGTTCTAGTGGAATCAGAAAAGAAAGCAGAAATGAAATATATAACAACCAACAAGAATGAATATTTCTACTGTAGCCTACTTTGATTTCTACTTTTGTTCTCACTAAAAACTATGACATATTAATGAGATATACTTTCAATCAAATAATATTCACTATAAGTTTTAATACGAAATAAACATGATCACTTATCTGTATTTTGAGAAAGGAAATAGAAACAAAGAGTCTACCTAATTTATTTCACATTCCCTTTTTTTAATCTTCTTATAGTTTTCACTATCTAGAAGGAGATACAGAATTTGCTCTAGTATCCAAGAGACTTCTACCAGACTCTGGTCTTTCTCTCTTTGGTTTCCTTTTCCCCCTGACCTCCAATCACTATCCCTGATCCAAATAAAAAAAAAAAAATGGGGGGTGGGGGTGGGCAATATAGGTTAAGTGACTTGCCCAAGGTCACACAGCTAGTAAGAGTCAAGTGTCTGAGGCCAGATTTGAACTCAGCTCTTCCTGACTCCAGGAACAGTGCCCTATCCACTGCACCACCTAGCTGCCCCCGTTGATCCAAATTTCTTAACGGCTCCTTAACAGAGAAGCATTATTGTCTGGTCCAGAAAATTCCTCATTTCTTCTGACCCAAAGAGAGAAGAAGCAGAGAACAAGGGTGTAAGTCTTGTCTACCATCATGAGCTTCCCTGCAAATACTTATTCTCAAAGCTTCCCTCCTCATCAGTTGGTTCACTATTATTTTCTGCCTCTCTGCCACCCTCCACAGTACCTGCTCCAACAAACTCTATGAGGATGCCCGTACCTGAGCTATGGCCAAGAATTGGTACAGGGGCTGGCAAATAATAAAAAGCAACCTGCATAATGAGGTTAAACATGTAAACTTAATGATTTGAGTCAGGGAACATTGAATTTTAAGGCTAGAAGGAACCAAGCAATCATCAAGTCCAATCCATTTATTTATAGTAGAGGAAAGCAAGACTTAGAAAAGTTAAAAGATTTGTTTGAGCTCTGGTGAAAGGGAACCCCTTATGTCCCAAGGCAGTCCAATTCAATTCTGGGTGGCTCTGATGGCACATTTTTCTTGGGTTGGCAACAATGCCAACCCACTGCCCCTAACATGGTTTGGTTCTCTAGGGTCACACAGAAGAAATCTAATCTCCCTTCCACAGGATGGGCAATTTAAAGGATGGAGCATAGGCAAAATTATGTGGGCTTCACTTTCCACTGTGGTGGGGGCAAAGGACCTAACAGATGTCCTTATACTACAAGGAGACACCACAGGCATCATTTAGTGGAGTGAGAGATACTGAGGCACAAAGCTTACTGATTAGAGGTAAGGGTAGAAATTAAGAGGCAGACTAGTAGAAAGGAAGAGAGTGAAGGGTAAAGGTCCCTTTATTGGGGAGCCCTCTGCCAGGATAGAAGATGGGACTGGAGATCAGTCTATAGGAAAATACACTAGACGAGAATTCTGTATCCTAGTTGAAGCTCTGGAACTAATCATGTGACCATGGGCAAGGGTCTCTAAGCCTGTTTCTTCACCACTAAAACAAGGGGTGTGGACCCCATGATCTAGCTACGGTTACTTCTCACTCTAAAATTCTATGCCTAGGATGCCTTCAAGTACTTGAAGACCTCCACCATCCCTCCCAACTCCCTGTTCTCTTCTCCAAGTTAACAGACCTTAGGTCCTTCAACTGATTCTCATGAGGCATAATCTCTCAAGGCCCTTCTTTTCACCAACCTAGTCAGCCTACTCATTGGATCACCAATGTCCTTCTTAGAATTGTCTCCTAGTAGTGAACACAATATTCCAAATGTGTTCTAATGACTGCCTCAGTCCTCCAGTCCTGTGATTTTGTGAGTGTAGGAATACCCCCTGCTAATACAGAGCAGCTGAAACGTAATCTTACAGAGCTCTACCTGGGTCCTGCAGCTTAAATGGCCTGTCCTTTGTCATGTAGCTGATATATACTGTGAGGCCTTGAATACAGGTCTTCTTGACTCCAAAGCTGGCCTCCTATATACCATACTGCTTGTCCTGGGCATCATGCTTCTGAATACAGTCTAAAATCATGATAATTTTTTGGCTATCATATCAAACTGTTGACACAGATTGTGCTTGAAGTGCACTATTATCCACATATCTTTTTCAGTGGAATACAGTCTTGCCTCTCTCAAGCTGATTTTTGTAAATCATGTGCAAGACTTCAATTCCCCCCCCCCCAATTCCACCTTTTAGACTTGGCCAAATGTTCTAATTGATTCATATATTTTAAAATCTTGATACTGTCCACACTTTTGTATTCATCCTTGGTTACCTGCCCCTGTTTCCATCTTCTGAACATGTCTTTTTAAAATTTAAGTTGGTTGGGGAGTTCCTTGAAATCCATATTAGTCTCTTTAGACAATTCCCCCTCTTCTTTCTCATTGCCCAAGGTCACACAGCTAAGTGATAGTGAGCCAGAATTAGAATCCAGGTCTGAATCCCAGTCCAGAGATCTTTCTACTAAACTATGCTGCTCCCCGTGGATAAATATTTATAAAGCATTTTGAACTTTTCAATAAAATATCAAAGTTCAGAACATGAAAAGCCAAATGGCTTAATGCTAACATTAAATATATGGGACTAATAAGGAACAAATATGCTTCAAACGAGGTTTAATTATATATTTCCCCCCTCAAAACCAGTACTGCTTATGAGTAAGTTTGAAATTGACCTCTCTTCTTTAAAAGTGATGGTCCTGTTGTATAATTATTAATTTCTAAACTAATTAAATTTCAATAGCAACCCTACCTTGGAAGGGGTTGTTTGGTTTTGCTGAAAATAGAAGGGGAGGGAGCTTCTCATTTGGGATAAAATTACCAATCCTCTCCTCAAGTACTTTATGGAAAGGTTACTTCAGGGACAAGCAACATGCCAGCAGTGACCATAAGCTACCCTCCTAACTTGTTCTAAAAATGACAGAAAGCAGTTTTAAAAAGAGTTCAATGTGTATTCATACGTGAACCCAGAGAATACCATTTACATATCCAATATCTCAACATATTTCCCTGAAGTTTTCTACATTTTGAAAAAGCACTTTCTCCCCAGAATTTTAAGTTTCATATTCATTACAGTAAAATGCTTTGGGGTTGAGAGAAGGGGTCACAGGGAGATTGAAGGGCAAGAACAAGTTTTAGTTAAAATTTCTACTTAATTCAGAGAATTAACCAAGAAAACATTTTTGTTTCAATCTTTATAGCAGAAAATGTGTAAATGATATTCATAAAATGTACTGGTGTACATAGGGCCCTAAATGAAGTACACTGAAAATACTTGTTCTGTTTCAACTCCTACTTGAATAGGGATTGGTTGTTCTAACACTCCCAATAAACAGCCACCTGGCCTCTACTGGGGCCCTCCCTACACTTCCCAAGGCAGCCCACACTATTTTGAGACAACTCCAGAAGGGTTAGGAAGACCTTTATTAATAGTGAACTGGGGGGGGGGGGAGGCAGCTAGGTGGTGCAGTGGATAAAGCACTGGCCCTGGATTCAGGAGGACCTGAGTTCAAATCCAGCCTCAGACACTTGACACTTACTAGCTGTGGTGACCCTGGGTAAGTCACTTAACCCTCATTGCCCCTCCAAAAAAAAAAAAAAAGAATAGTGAATTTCAATCTACTCCTCTTCATTTTGCCCCTCTGAGATGAAGTAAAATAAATCTAATTCCTTGTCCACATGACAGTATTCTAAAATACTTGAAGATAGTTACCTTATCTCCCCTAAGACTTCCCTTGTACAGGCTAAGTACCTGATATGACATGGTTTCAAGTCTCCCCAACATGCTGGTAATTTGACAATGGTCTTAAAGTGTAGAGCTTATATTTAAGAAATTTTAAAAATATATATTTAAGGTAAGACCAGGAAAGAGTATATGGAGCAAGGAACTATAATATCCCTTGTTCTGGCTACTCTACTCTTATTAATGTACCCAGAGATCACATTAGTTTGGGGGGATTTTTAAAAAACTACCACATCACACCGTTAACTCATGTCAAGTAAGTAGTCCACTAAAACTCTCGGTCTTTTTCTCATAAACTGTGGCATAGACTTAAGTCACCAGTAGGTAATGTGTAGGAGGATACTTCATGCTATCCCAGTAACAAAGTAGAAGATAAAGTTCCTGTGCACAGGGATAGACTTTGGTTGCCTTGACTTTCTTTTAAAAATAATCTGATCTATATAGAGAAAGACAGAGACAGAGACAGAGATATACATATATATATATATATTTAAAAACATAATCTATTCTTATTCATTTGATGGCATTTGTTTCTTAAAGGTTAGTTGTAAACCCAATCAAAAGAAGGTTTTAATATACTTTAATAAATACCATTCTTTGCTCCCTATAGCTTTTGATCCCTTTTGTTGGAGGAAGAAAAGCCTATTAAGTCACTTTTCTGTTTAGTGGCCAAATCTTGTTTCTATCTCCACATCAATTCTGCCCAGTTCCTCTCTCTCAAAAATCCACTACTTTGTGAAGACACTGATCGCTTCTCACCCTCACCACTGAAATGGCCTATTAAGTGATCTTCCTGCCAAGTACCTCCCCACTTCAATCCATTCTTCACAACTGCTAAAGAAACTTTCCTAAAGCTCAGGTCTGACCACAGAATTCTCCTATTCATAAGATCATATATATAGAGAGAGGGAAGGGACCTCAAGTAGCCAAATTCAAGCCCCTTGTCTTATACATGAGTAAAGTGTGGTATAGGGAGGTGACTCAGTACTCCCCAGCAGCTCCCTATCACCTCTAGGATAATATGTTGTCTGACAATCCACCTGTCTAGACCAGTCCAATAAACCCCATATAGTGATGTCTATATACTTCCCTCCTTCTAGTAATCTGTTACAGTCCAGCTTAACCTTCTTGCTGATCCTTACAAATTACAGTCTATCCAGAAACAGCTTCAACTTAACATGTACAAAACTGAACTGATCTCCCCTCTTTCTAACTTCCCCATTACTGGGGAGGGTACCATTGTCCTCAACTCCTCACTTTCTCACCCATCTTCCACATTCCCATATTCAAGCAGTTGCCAAGGCCTGTCATTTCTATGTTCAATTCTTTCATATATGTTCCTTTCTCTTCACTGCCACTACCCCCAACCCTGGTGCAGGCCCTCATCACCTTGCACCTGGGCTAATGCAATAGCTTGCCGGTCTCTCTGTCTCAAGTCCCTCCTCCACTCAGCTATTAATCTTCATTAAACACATGTCTATATCAGTATTTCTTTTCCTAATTCAATAAATCCCATTAGCTCCCTATTACCTCCAGGACCAAATACAAAGTCCTTCATAAACAGCTCCTTACTACCTTTCAAGTCTTCCTATACCTTATTCTCCTCCATGTATTCTAAAGTCCAGTGACACTGACCTCTTTGCTTCGAGCTTCCAATTTCAAGTGTTTTCCCTAGCTGTCCCCCATGTCTGGAAATCTCTCTCTCTCTCATCTCTATTTCCTGCCTTCCTTGGCTTTATTAAAATCTCAAAGTTGGAACTAAAGTCCCACTTCTGCAAGAAGCCTTTCTCAGTCTTCCTTAATCTTAGTACCATCTCTCTCCTCTGAGATTATCTTCAATTTACCCTATCTGTATAACTTATCAGTACACAGTCATTTGCATGTTGTCTCCCCCAATAGAATGTGAGCTCCTTGAGAGCAGGGATTATTTTTTGCCTTTCTATCTCAGTACTTATAAAATGTCTGGCACATAGTAGGCATTTAATAAAATATAAGACCAATTGACTTATGGCACTGCACCAGCCTTCCCCTTAAGCCTACACTCCTTCCTCATTTCTATTTCCTGAAATTGTTCATTTTCTTCAAGATTCAACTCAAGAGCAAACCTTTCTTGATCCCTCAGGTTGTTGGTGTCCTTCCTCCTAAAACTACTTTGGGTTTACTTCATATATATTCTACACAAGCTTAGGTATGTACATGTTCTCTCCCCTGGCAGAATATAAGCACTCTGAGGGCACAAACTACTTCACTTTGCCTTGATATCCCCAGCACTTAGCCCAGTACCTGGATCATAGCAGGTGTTTGAAGACTGATTGACTTTGCATGACAAAATGGATCTGTTGAATCTATTAATGACTTCCCAGACAGCAAAATATTTGAGGATTTGGGGAATAAAAGAAGAGCTGAGAAAAAATCTTACCTATAAAAATTTTTTAAATAATAAAAATGAATAATTAAACACCACCAGTTCAAAAATTCCAATCCATTATACTATATTCCAATGTTTTAATTGATTAAAATGTAAATTTCTTAAGTGTTGAGGGGTTTTTTGGGGTGAGGGGATGGGCAATTGCAATACTTTGTATTAAAGTTTTTAGGTATAAAAACTTATAGCCAGTATTGGTTGAAAAGGCTTTAAGTTAGTTATCTTCTCCAAAAGCTACTGAGGAAGTAAACACGTTGACTATTAATTATCAGGGTTCTTAGAAAGTCAAACAACTACCCTCGCTCTGCCAAGGATGTTATTCACAGCCCACACTGTTTCATTTCCCAGACGATTCCCAGAACCTGGAACAAACTTTTTTTTAAACTTGTACAGTAGATCAGAGTAGTTGAATTCAACTCTGGGGTCTTAAGTCCTGCCCCCTCTTTTGCCTGCAAAATTGGTGGATGAAATGTATATACTCATTTTCAGAGTCACAGAGAAAAGTCTCCTGAGAATCTAGCAGAAAGCACCTCACTCACCCTCTGTGAATTAAGGATAAAAGGGCAAGATGAATCTGGCACTACTCTACAAATTAAGGCTGGGAAATGGGGAGAGGGGCTAGCCAGAGCAGGTATTTCTTGTGGCTGGAAAGAAGTGTTGAGATAGGTTAACAACTTCTTTATTATTATTTTTTAAATCACAAGTGTGGCATAAACAAACTTTCAACAACAAAGAGCATCAGTTATAAAAGTTTAGCACGGCCCAATGTAATATGTGCCATTAATTTGGAATCTTTTTTTTGTGAATATGCTTAAGTAGGCAGCAAATTAGATAATACAACTTTTGGTACTAAAATTGGTTAAGAATATCCAAATATTAACAAATATATAAGATGATACAATAGTAAAGATACACATGTATATAAGATCTGTTCTGATCACGTTGTTTCTTTTACTGTCTTGCCAAGAGGATATGGGATACTTTGTCACTTGTAACATATCTTTGATTTCAACTCTACCAAAGACTAACAAAGTAATAAACAGTACAATAAAATTTGGAATGGCAGTCATCTACTTACTTGTAAAAGCCAAAAAGGCTATTTGTACATTTTAATTAATATTTAATCACACCAGATTTTAACCTTTATTTTAAAGCAACATAAACATCACGTAAAAGATGAAGGTGAAGAAGTGAAAAACACTTTGGATATGACAAACATATTACTGCCACCAAACTGATCAAACTTATTTTATGAAGGATAGAAATAATTATACAGTATTTCTTATTCTTTTTAGCATCTACTTTCTTACCTACTTTTCATTCTAACATGCACATATATACATGCATTCACATTCACAAGATAGTCTCCAAGTAAACTAAAACCTAACATTTTCAAGTAAGAATTTAAAGATGCCAATGTATGATACTTGTAAATATAAAACACACCCTAACACCAATCTTAAGTATTATTTCTAAATTTTGTGACTACAAATTTACAGCTGCTCACCCTGCTCTGCTTCATCTTTCTTTTTTAGAACCACCAGAAGGAAATAAAGATGCCCAGACCTAAAAAGTTTTTTTTAAAAGGAATTAATTTTCTAACTTTATTCCAATTACCTCCAGATTCAAATGACTTTAGCAATACCCCACTCCCATTCCCCCACCAAAATCTGTCATAATTATTTAAAAACTTTTAAGTGATCTCAGAAAAATGAACATATTTATTCTGATATTAACAAAATATTTAGTATTTCAAATTAAATAAATAAACTTAAGCCCTGGAATTTTATCTTCCACATACAGAGATCACTTAGGTAGTCAAGTATCAAATTTGGCCTTGTTTCATCAAAAAATCACTCACTTATCTAAACATGTGAGGGCTAAGGCCTAAGGAGAAAACTGCTGCCTATTTCTAAACCCTCAAACGTTGATTTTCAAAGCTACTATTCCAGAAAGGGCAAAGTTGGGGGCGGCTAGGTGGCGCAGTGGATAAGGCACTGGCCCTGGATTCAGGAGTTTGAGTTCAAATCTGGCATCAGACACTTGACACTTACTAGCTGCGTGACCCTGGGCAAGTCACTTAACCCCCACTGCCCTGCAAAAAAAAAAAAAAGAAGAGAGGGCAAAGTGAGGGTAGCTAGATGACACTTACTAGCTGTGTGACCCTGGGCGAGTCACTTAACCCTCATTGTCCCGTGAAAGAAAGAAAGAAAGAAAGAAAGAAAGAAAGAAAGAAAGAAAGAAAGAAAGAAAGAAAGAAAGGGCAAAGTAAGAACACAGTGGAAGGGGGCACGACCTCCTCTGCTACCTTCAAAGAATTTTTTTAAAAGTAGAGGGAAAACTTGAGGGAAAGAAGGAAAAGGAGGCCAACAGAACTGTATAGAAAAAGCCCTTCCACATGCTAAAAAAGTAAATAAAAACATATTTGAAATTTACAAGAGAAAAAACTGGCCACTCCTTTCCTTTGAAAGGTCAAGATCTTCTTTTGGACTTAGTAGGCTATCAAACAAGTAGGCTATGACTACCTGAAAGGATTACTTAGAAGTGAAACTAACTTTAAGTTCCTACAAAAAAAATATAATATTTTAAAGATGAATGCAAAACTGTAGGGGAGAAAATGTTTATAGGCCTAAGTCAATTTTAAAAAACAGGTGGAAACAAAACAAGTGGTTACAATTTGTGTTTTATATGTTCAGAGATAGAAAAGCCAAAGTCTAGCAGGAAAGAGAATGTCAAGGGATTAATAAAGATGCTTGATGAGCACAGTATCTTTTTTTTTTTTTTGGTGAGGCAATTGGGGCTAAGTGATGAGCACAGTATCAACAACATTGTGTGTTGATCAACTGTGATAGACTTGATTCTTTCTCAGCAATATACAACAGTCCAAGATAATTCAAAAGGACTCAAAATGGAAAATGCTCTCCAAATTCAAAAAACAAAACTGTGGAATCTAGATGCAGATTGAATCATACTGTTTCTACCTTTTTTTTCTTTTTTGAGACTTTCCCCTTTTGTTCTGATTCTTCTTTCACAGCAGGACTAATGCAGAAATATGTTTAATGTGACTGTACATATATATCCTATATCAGATTGCTTTCTGTCTTGGGGAGGAGGGAGGGAGAAAAATTTGGAACTAGAAACATAAAAACAAATGTTGAAAATTATCTCTACATATAACTAGAAAATAATAAAATACTTTTATGATTAAAAAAACAAAGATGCTTGAGACTCAGAGAAAACAGATAATCATGGGATCACAAGAATATAGATTTAAGAGTTGAAAGAGACTTTAGCAGCCCTAAAATCCAAACTCTTTATTTTACAGATGACTCCATAGGTAGAAAGCAAAATTAAAGTGAAAATGTGTACTGGAGAAACAAAAAGTTTTGGTTTTAGATTTAAAAGACTCAGAAAAAGTAATTAAATAATTATTTTTATTTCAATAATTACCCTAATAAAGTCTGCTTTTTAGCATGGGCCGAATTCATTCAGAAATTTTCTACAGCTCACATTTGCAAATGGTAGTTGAAATTAACTTTTTTCAAAGTGCTGAACTGTTACTAAGAATCAAAAAAAAAAGAATACATAAACATACAATGTAATTGTAGCAATAGTAGCAATCTACCTGGAAAAAAGTATTTCATTCAACAAAGAAAAGACATTTTGAACTTTCTACAATGTACTTATGAATTTATTTTATACCCTTTGAGAAATACCACATTATACACAAATTAAAAGTTATTTGTTTGTTAGATTGGCTCAAAGGCTCAACTTTAAGCGACTGGGAATTTCTTTCTCTTCCACTTTCATAGTGATATCTCACATATGGAATAACCTACTTTAAAAGACAAGCACAGCTTAACAACAAGAAAGTGCACTCTGGAGGCAGCTAGGTGGTGCAGTGGATAGAGCACTGGCCCTGGATTCAGGAATACCTGAGTTCAAATCCGGCCTCAGACACTTGACACTTACTAGCTGAGTGACCCTGGGCAAGTCACTTAACCCCCATAGCCCTGCAAAAACAAAAACAAAAACAAAAACAAAAACAAAAACAAAAACAAAAACAAAAACAAGAAAGTACACTCTTATGGAGAATGTAGTGTTTATTCCAGATGCTCAGCACTGGAAAATGAATATTGGCTTTGACTATGCTATGAAAAAGTCTAAGCCCTAGATGTAAAATTGTAGCCTGCCAAACATTTTTGCTAATTTTGGCTTATCTGTAGTAATGGGGGTAGGAATTAGCATCTGCCAATAGATGTGCAATGTCACAATTTGGGCACTTCCTTCAAGGGGGCTGAACACCATCTCTGTGTGACTCTGGTCTGTCTTTCTCAAAACTGTGTCCCTAAGGGCACCATACAAGTCCAGGAGGCATTCCTTGAGCTCTCTCAACACTGTGAGCATGTATTCTCAGAGCACTCTGGCTCGGGACCTCTCCTTTCTTTTCCTCACTACTGGACCTGCCCATCTTCCCATCCTATCACACTTCTTGTTGATACCTTTTATCATTTTTCTTCCAAGGTCCCCACTGATTATATGCTGCATCACTCTAAAGCCTTAGGTGATTCTCATTTTTAGTTCTTTGGAGACTCTTCTATTCAATGTATTCCATATTGGAAAAGACTTGAAAGACCATTTAACAGTCCAAATCATACCTGTACAGGAATACTCTCTACACCAGCACTTAGCAATTTATTCATCCCTTACGTAAACTGACACAAGTAAAGTAAAGCAGAGAAACAGGAAGACAATTTACACAATGACGACAGTAATATAAATGAAATGAATGATAAAACAAAAGAATCAAAACTGACTGCTGTGAAATTATAACGAGCAAGTTTGATCCCAAAGAAGAGATATGAAAAGACAGTCACCACCTTCCTTGGAGGGTAGGGAAATAGGTTTGCTGGGGTAGTGGAAAGCATGCAGGGCCTGGAGTCAGAAAGACTCATTTCCCTGAGTTCGAATCTGGGCTCAGATACTTAGTAGCTGAATGACCCTGGGCAAATCACTTAACCCTGTTTCCCTCAGTTTCCACATGTGTGAAAATGAGCTACAGAAGGAAATGCAAACCACTTCAGTTATCTTAACCAAGAAAACCCCAAATGGAGTCAGAGTGTCAGATATGACTGAAAAATGACTGAATAAACAATATAAGGTGGGACTTTTCCCAATGTATTGCTCAGTTCTTCTGAATTGTTTATGTTCTCTTTTTTATGCTTTGTAATAACAGTTGGCTCTCTGGGACTAAAGGGGGAGGGATGAAGTAGGAAATGTTGATGATACAAAACCAAAAGTTATCATTTCTCAGATTAATCATTCATTTTCCACCTGAAGACCTCCAGTGAAGAGGAATACATCCTGAAGCAGCCTATTCTGTTTTGAGTCAGTTTTAAGGAAGTTTTTCCTTAAAGTCAAAACAGAAATTTCCTTTTCATAATTTCAATCTACTCTTTTATGCCTGATTATTAGGGTCAAACAAAATAAGCAAAAGCTTTATTTATCATGAAAACTTTTTAAATACTTGAAGGCAGTTAACACATTCCTTCAAGTCTTCTGCATCCTAAATGCTTACTTTTCCTTCTCATATGACATACACAAATTAGGCCCCTCATCATTCTAGTATCCTTCCTCTCCTACGTGACAGCTTGTGCATGGCAGTTCCTAAAAGGTAGCAGTTAACAGTAAAATGATCACCCACCCCACTCCATATTGGACTGTCATCCTTTCTTAAGTTTATAATCCACTAAGAACTTCAAATCTTGTTCATATAACCTGGCTGCTAACCATGCCTCTTCCACCTATACTTGGTGAAGATGGATGTTTTGAACCCAGACAGGTTTTTTTCATTTAGTCATATTAAATGTCATTGTTTTTAGCCTGCTAAGGTCTTTGAGGATCTGAACTGTCAGCCAGTGCATGAACTCTGTGTGGGACAGCTCTACGTCCATCATCTCCAATATGTTAAGTACGCCAGCTATACTTTCATATAAGTAATTGAGAAATATGTGAAACAGAAAAGGGCCAAGAGGCCAATAAAGAAAACTCCTTCTAACTTTCAGTTTCTTCAGCTGTAAAAACAAGGAATTAAGCTAAACAATCTGTAAATCCCCCTCTCAAGCTCGAAAATTCAATGATTATTTTCAACTGTCTCCCCACAATAAGTTCTCTAACAGAGCTTCTAACAAGTGGTAAAATTAGCTGACAAGTTTGGCCACTTTCCCTTTCCCATGACCATGCCCTCTAACTAAGGTTTTAATTAACAAAAGAAAGAACGGAAAAGAAGTTAACAGACCAGTTTGTTTTACAACCTGTCCAATCAACTCCTGGAAAATGGACAATTGTTTATGTTGAAAGACTTGGGGTATAGTCAATTTGCAACTCAGATATCACCCCAAATCACTTTGCATTTATTTCCAACATATTTTATATTAATTATCTGTGAACATGTTGGTTCCCCCACCTTCTATAGAAAATAAGTTCCTTGAAGGTAGGAACTGTTGCATTTTTTGCCTTTGGAACCCCAGTGCCCAGCAGAAGCTTAATTTTGAAATGCTTGTCAAATTAAAATGAACTGAAACATAAAAATATTAGAAATACCCATATAACAAACATTTAATTGAAACACTGATCTCTGAGGTCAGTGCTGAGTAATTAAAAAAAATAACAAAATCATATTGTTTAGTACAGAAAATTTACAAAGAAAATTCTTTAAAAATTATACTAGCAGGGCAGCTAGATGGCGCAGTGGATAGAGCACCAGCCCTGGAGTCAGGAGGACCCCCACTTACTAGCTGTGTGACTCTGGGTAAATCACTTAAACCCCAACTGTCTCACAGGAAAAAAAAAAGGAAAAAAGGAAAAATATACTGGCTATTTCATGGAGAATAACTTGAAAGTAATAACTTTCTGTGGTTAGTATTCGTTATATAATATGGTTTCAAAGTATGTCTCCCTATCTCTGCCCAAAAAAACAAAAAAGAAAAAACTAAAGTACAACTAGATAAACTGGCTACTTAGTTCTACTCAAGCAATTGTTTGTGTCCATGAAGCAACCAAATCCTACTTAGAACTATATATCTCTTCATCAAATTTTATACCAAATCCTGACACAAAGAGAAACATCCAGTTTGAAAAAAGAAGCTTTCATCCTACTGGGGTAAATGGATATGATGAATATAACCTGAAAATAAACACTTGATGCTAGTTAAGGCCTGTCCGTTTAGAATAAAAAATATTAAATTAATTTTAGCTCACATTTTACAACCACATGTACAAATAAAAATTTTTCTTTGGTTTGGGTTTTTTGCAGTTAAATAAAATGTTTTGCCCAAAGTATTTTGGCTTGCTAAGAAAACAGAATTAGAGGGGCTGCTAGGTGGCGCAGTGGATAAAGTACTGGCCCTGGATTCAGAAGGACCTGAGTTCAAATCCGGCCTCAGACACTTGACACTTACTAGCTATGTGACCCTAGGCAAGTCACTTAACCCTCACTGCCCCCCCCCAATATGGTAAGAAATTACACAGAAATCAGTCTAGAAGACCACCTCTATAGAAAGGACAGTCACATAAAAAGCCAACTTTTCTGAGTAAAAATTTTAATAGGAATATAAAGGAGTTTAATTTTTTAAAAAACTACCCAAAGTCCTTTTTTCTGGTAACACAGTAGGTTTTATCTACGTAAGTGAGATTTAGTTCATTGTTCCAAAGTGGTAGCAAGCAAGGTATAACAATGAAGGTGTCCATTTTCAAAAAAGAATATGAACTGTTAAGAATAAAGATTTTTTTTAAAAAATCCAAAATGTAATTAAGAATATGCCAAGAATCCTGTTACCTGAAAATTTTCCCTATAAAAAGCAACTTATAATTTGATTAAGATCTATTTTTTAAAAATTATTTCACTAATGTGTATGTTCAAATATTTCAAGGACCTATGATTTCATTCATGCAGCTATTGTCCATCTCTACCCTACCTTCATTCAGATCTCCACCCTGCTAGGATTTAGTGTAGTCTATCTTCGTGAATTCTTGTGGCTGGAAAAATTCCTTTAGTGGGCAGTCAACTTTCCTGTGCTGAGCCTTTCCAAACTTAGCTCAACTGGTGCCCCCCACATACATGACCAAGACAGGGCTCATCCTTTGCAGCCACCTGAAGTCTCTCCTGTTTGGATGCACCTGCCTGGGCTTGCCTTCCAATGAAATGTCCTTTGGGGGCTTAGGGCCACATCTACTTCATAACGCAGCACAAAAAGCAGGACTTCAGTGGAGATTCAACATACAGCCATTAAGTCAAATCAACATATTTTATTGCAGTTTTACAGTTTGTTAATAAGTACATGACCAAATTTATTAGTAGAAAGGAAGGATGATTGTAATAGAGGCTTTGTATAGACTGACAGAACAGACTAATTTGGGGCTGCTGTTTATAATTTTTCAAACTTTATTATAGGACACATGAGAAAGCAGAACAAAGATCAATCCTGAGCTGAAGGAGGCCAAAGAGGTGCCTCTTTTACAGATGAGAAAACTGAGGACTAGAGGTCAATTACACTTCCCTAAAGTCCACACAAGTAATAAGTAGCAGCTGAAACTTCAAACCAGGTCTTCTGGTTCCATGTCCAGCACTCTTTCCATAATGTCAAGCTAACTTGTCACTATAGCAGGCCAACCCTAACATCTGTATAATAAAGTATACATTTGTGCAGGAATGAGACTGCTTTTCAATAAGTATATTGATACATACATTCAAAGTAGTTCAAAACGCTTTTGGAATGGCTCCTTTGGAATCACCTTCCCAAAGCCTGCAACACATCCCTTCTCAATATTAAAAAAAAATTCATTCCTAATATAGGTTTATAACCTTCCATGGTGTGTGTGTGTGTGTGTGTGTATTTAGATATAGATATAGATACATACATGTGTGTGTGTGTGTGTGTGTATGCATGTGGGGCAATGAGGGTTAAGTGATTTGCCCAGGATCACACAGCTAGTGTCAAGTGTCTGAGGTCGGATTTGAACTCAGATCCTTCTGAATCCAGGGCAGGTGCTTTATCTACTGCGCCACCTAGCTGCCCACCATGGTTATATTTTTGGACAGAATTGACATTTGGACATATGATTTCTGGTAATTTAAAAATCCATGTTTCATCTTATATTGATTTTTAAAAAACAAGTCATTAAAACTAAATAATTCAAAAGTGTGATATTTCTACCTTAATTTATAATCATATGATTTATTAAAATAACTCTTTGAATTATTTAACTCAAATCATTATTTGGTTTCTTTAAATAAAAAAAGGATTTAGATTAAAACAAGTACTACTGCTTTAATTTTCCAGTCTCATTTTCCTACCAGATTTTAAGATCTAAAGCTAGTTAAAAGATCTGGTTATAACATGAATATCAACTTCAGCTACAACAGTTAGTGTAAAGTCCACGGAATTACAGATCAGGTTAAAGAATTTGAGAGCTGAAAAGGACCTGAGAGATCATCTGGTTCCCCTCATTTTTATACCCAAAGAAACTGAGACCTAGGAAAGGGATGTGAACCCCCAAGGTCAGGTTAGTGGGTAGAACTGAGACTAGATTCTAGGTCTTTTCATTCCTGAGTTAGTCCTCTTTCCACTATACCAAATTATCACTATTTGGAAAGTAAAATCTCACATTTGTAAAACTGCCAAAATTTGAAACTTATCAAAGTTAATTACCCCAATTTACAAAACAATTGTATAAATTAAATTCAAACCATAAATTTAATAAATGTATTTTTTAGAGTACAAGACTGTTCCTTTCTCAAAAATATACATTGTGGTATTAATAAATTTGAGAAGCCTCCAGACTTCAAGGATCTGTTATCTGCTCATTGTGAGAGATCAATGAGCCTCTTAGGAACTTGCCTTTCTTTACATCCCCAGTACTTGTTATTAGCACAGTGCCTGACATACAGTAAGTGCTTAATAAATGCTCGTCGACTAAAAATTGTTAAGTCCAAAAAATGTATTGCACTTACTGCCTCTTCTGAACTCAGCTAGTGGCACACAAAGATAGGATTCTGCTGGCACAGCCTTCAAGAACCTGAGGCCATCTCCCCATACTCTGATGAAGACCAGAGGACTTTAGCAGAGGAAGTAGTATCCTCTTGTTCAAATGGATCTGTGATCTCATCCAAACCTATTCATGCCTGCCTACCCTTCATATTCACAATAAACAAAAAAACCACAACAAAATCAATCAAAATGCACTATATTGTTTTTTCTAGATATTTTAGCACTTGCCCTGTGTAGGCTTCATTTGAAATATCACCAAGAAGATGTAAGACCTAAAGCTTCATGCTTTGAAGGTTCTTGCTACTAAGGAGAAGTGGCAATGTACAGTATAACATAAAGAGCACTAGATTTATAATAATTTTTTTAAAAACTGGATGAGTCAAAGCCTCCAAGTTTCAATTTCTTCTGTAAAATGGGGGTAATTCTTCTACTATTACTGACAAGACTGGTGTGTGAGGGTCAAATGAGATACTATTATACACTTTCTAACAATAAAACTATATAGCTTACTATTATTTGCTTCATGGATTTTATTACTGATGGAAAAAATACTAGAGCTACCTTAATGGGATGATCAAATGAATAAGCATTTTTGTTTTTTAATATTAAACAAACAGTATCTGTGTACATTCAGATAATTTAAAGCATAACGGTGATAGCATAATCCTGTTATTTTAAAGCACAGAGGTACTGTTTAGGAAGCAGGTAGCAATACATTTTAGATCCTTATTTAATAACATCCATTTACACCTATACTACATTAATAGCTTAGTAAAAACAATGTAGCAACCTTATGCAGTATGTATTAAAAGGCTTTAAATGGTATGGATTTAATTTAAAAATTTTTTCAAAATTAATGATTTGTTGTCACCAACAGTATGGGGTAAGTGTATATGTTTTTATATATACACACACACACAATATAGTAGTAATTTAAATACAGTAGTAAATAGCACATACTAATATACAATATCGTATGATATAATGCATATTATAATACTATAATGTATAGCACATATAGTAATATGCAACACTTTATATACTAACATAATGTAGTAATGTTACCTGCTAATATATTATAATGTATAACATATACTTATATAGTACATATTATGTGCTATATAGCATATATCATATACTTATAAAGCACATTTTATAGTAACAAAGTATACACTACATAATATAGGAAACATTATATATTTATATAGTAGGTAATACACTTATATAGTATATATTTTATACTATATAGTCTGTTATATGCTAATATACTATATGTTATACACTTATGTAGTCTATATTTTATAATATTGTATTATGTTATGTACTTATATGGTATACATTTTATGCTATGTGTTAAATGCTAATATGCAATATATTATACACTTATGTAGTATATATTTCATACTACTGCATTATATGTTATACACTTATACAGTCTACATTTTATACTATAGTATTGTTATATGCTAATATGTTATATACTTATGTATTCTATTTTATACTTTGGTATGTCATATAATAATCTATAGTATTTATGTGCCAATACAGTATATAAAATACAGTAATACACACTACACATGATACACATCTACAAACCACTCTGTTGGTGACAAATGTGCGTGTAGAATCTATCTCACACACGCAGACACACACGGTCAGACCGTAGCCGGGTGACACTGATCACAAGCACGGCCCGGAGCCCGCGTGCCCCCGCCACCCCGGCATGGGCACCGAGAGCCGGGTGGGGGAGGCTGATGGCGAGGAGGGGGCACCTGAGGAGCTGAAACTTTGCGGCCCCTCCCCAGATGCACTTTCCGACCCTCCCACATGTCAGGAGCCTCGGAGCCGGACAATATGCGCCAGTGTCTGACAACGCACAATCGGCCCTTCTGTTTTCAGGGTTTAAACGGTGACACGGGGGATGAATCGGGGAGAGAGGAAACTTCGCCGCGCGCCGGGCCCGCGGGGATCCGAGGGGATCCCCCCCGCCCCAGGCAGCCCCGGAGGTGGGGGCGGGGGCTCCGGGGAGCAGAAGCGGGAGGCGGCGGGCGCGGGGGCCCGGGCTCGGCCGCAAGAAGGCGGCCCGCCGGCTCCCGGGGGCGCTGACCGGCGCTCGCACGGTCATTGTCTCCCCGGCAGGCCCGGACGAGTGCGGGGCGCTGGGCGCCGCACACGCGCACTAGCCCTCCCACACACACGCGCGCACACTCACCCTCGCGGCATGACAATGTCAAACGTCCCCTCCCCCGCCCGCGCCCACTCCCGCGCGGCGGGGGGCCCCCACGCGCGCCGCGGCGCCCGGACTCCCCGGCCCGGCCTCGGCCCTGCCCGCGCTCCCGCCGGCTGCGGCGGCGGCGGCTCCGCGCGGCACGAGCCGGGGGCCCCGGGCGCCGCGCCGCGCAGGGCGGGCTCCGGGCCGGCCTCGCTCCCGTCCCGCGCCCCCCACCGCCCGGGCGCGCACACAATGGCCCGGCCCTGGCCAGCGGAGCGCCTCCCGGGGGGCTCGGCTGCGGTGGCTCCCGCAGCCGACGCCGGAGCCGGGCCTCCACACTAGGCCCGATGCGTCCCCGGGCCTCGCGTGGCGGCGGCGGCCGGCGGGGAGCGGAGCCGGGCCGGGCCGGGGGCGGACGGACAGGCGCGGCGCCTCCTCACCATGTTGGTGTCCTCCAGGCCTCTCCTCTCCTCCTCCTCCTCCTCGCCTCCTCCCCTCCTCCTCCGCCTCCTCCTCCTCCTCCTCCTCCTCCTCCCCGCCGCCTCCGCCTCCTCCCGGCTCCGCAGCGAATGGACGGCGGCGGCGGCGGCGGCCTCGGCGGCGGCGGCGGCGGCTGCTCCCACGGCGCTTCCGGCTCCCGCTCATGCGCAGTGCGGCCCCGCCGACCCGGGCCGGCGCCGGCCGCTGTGGGGAGGAGGAGGCGGCGGCGGCCGGCGGCGGCTGCTACCGCCGAGGGGGTGTGGGGCGACGTGGGGGTGGGGGGTGGGGGAGAAGAAATGTTAGCGGGGGGGGGGGGAGCAGGAGGCTGAGGGGGCGGGGAGAGGTGAGGGAGGGGGGAGAGCAGGAGGAAAAAAGGAGGAAGGCGCGGGAGGAGGGAAGAGCTGGAGGCTGCTGGGGGGAGAAGTGGCCCTGGGAGGGAGGGGAAGCAGCAGGAGGAGGCCGCCCCTCCCCCCTCCCGGCTCCCGGTCTAGCTTCCCCAGCCCAGGTGGGTGATGGTGGCAGGGAAGGCCCTCGGACCTCAGCATCCCCAACATCTGCGTGGTGGAATGGAGTGGAGCGGAGGGACCCCCGGGTTTAGAATCACTGGGCCAGAGTTCGAATCTAGCCTGAGCAGTCTACCTATGTGACGTGGAACTAGCGCCTTCTCCGGGAGGCCGCTTCCTTTCTCAGTAAAATAAAAGCACTGGGCTAGAATGAGGGTTGTGAACTTGGAATCCCTGCAGCCGGAACTTTGAGTATTTCCATAACTATGTCAATATAAATGGTTTCCTTCGCATTCCAGACTGCCCGATGTCCAAGGGGTCGTTTTTTCTCTCCCTCCCCACCCCCGGACTAGGGGCTCCCTAAACTACCTTCCTTCCTGTCCCCACATCCTGTGACTCATTAAACTCGACCCACGCTCGCTAGAGATAAAAAGCAGACCCTGCCTTCAGAGAGCTTACTTGGGGTGGGGGTGGGGACGAGGAGGCAGATATGGAGAAATAAAGCAGCCTCAGGGACCAAGAAGAGGTGTCACCGAAGGCTCTAGGAAAACACGCTGGAGAGTCGGCCTCCTCTAACCCGACATCTTCGGGCAGGCTTGCCACCTGCCCGAGCTCGATTGAAATAGGCCCAGGAGGGGCAGCTAGGTGGCGCAGTGGATAGAGCACCGGCCCTGGAGTCAGGAGGACCTGAGTTCAAATCCGACCTCAGACACTTGAAACTTACTATCTGTGTGATCCTAGGCAAGTCACTTAACCCCAATTGCCTCACAAAAAAAAAAAAAAGAGAGAGAGAGAAATAGGCCCAGGGCAGCTAAGCCCTGGCGGAACATGAGCTCAGCCCCTCCTCACAATTGCTTCCTGCACATTATCTGGACAACTAAGTTAGTAGGCTAACAAGATGTTAGAGGTAGAAGGACTGTAAGTTATCTAATACAACCCCCTCCTAATACAGATGAGGAAACTGAGGTCCGGAGATGTTAAATAGCTTGCTCAAGACCACAACACAAAACTCAGGTTGGGACCCAATTCTACTTTAACTCAAAATCCAATTTTCTTCCTACTGGATGCATGGATGCTGCTGCTACCCTACCAGACTCTGTCAGTGGAAACCTAGCTATGTATTGGCCTCGATGCTTTGGGAAGAGGACTGACGGCCAACCTCTTTCCAGATTTCTCCTGCCCTAGGACAACCCTATCGCAAGCCAGGTGAGAGGGGTCCAGCAGGGAATGGGGAAAGTGCCTGAGAATTCCACCATGGGTAGTATTCCGCCACGCCCAACTGGCCTCACTATAAATAAGATTATCGATAGCATGATAGAAAAGAACTGGAAGCGACATCTGGAGGCATCTAGTCCGATTCCCTCATTTTAAAAAGGATTCCTGGGGCAGCTAGGTGGAGCAGAGTTCAAATCTGAGCTCAGACACTTGACACTTGACACTTACTAGCTGTGTGACCCTGGGCAAGTCACTTAACCCTCATTGCCCCACCAAAAAAAAAAAAAGATTCCTTTAAACCTGGGTCAAGAAATTAAACAGTGACTCTCTTGTTTTTACCCTAAAGCTACAGCCAAAGGATGGACCAGTTTCACCCATTTTAGGGGCATTCCTCTGTTTTAAGATAGCAAACCCAAGTCAAGCAATAGATATTCATTGAGCAACTCTTGTGTAGACCGTACCAAGGGAACCTCCCCCTGTAATAATAATAATAATAATAATAATAATAATAATAGTATTTGTCCTGTTCACAGGCCTAAAGGAGATTGCTATTCAGTAGAGAAGATGTCTTCCATGAAATATCAAAGAAATGATCATAACAACATAGCATGTGTCCTTGAACTACTTAGGTCCTCTCTGAGCCTCAGTCTAAGTCATGAATGGGATGGTTTATGTACACAAACTTCTTTCATGGCTGACATTTTGTGATTTTATATCCTTAAAGGCTAAATCATTCTAAGGAACTTGGATGCGTGTTTGGATGACCTAAGAGTTCAAGTCAAGTCAAGCCCACCATTGGCCTGGAGAAGCTGGGATACACTAGGCCTCGCTGGCTTTCTCCTCATACATACACACACACACACACACACACACACACACACACACACACACACAGACATTAATAATCCACATTTTTTTCTGGAATTCCTAGTCCTAATTAGACTTTATCTAGGGCCAGACTAAACCTCTCTGGTCTGTTCAAGACTAAATTAGATTCCCTGAACTCATTAAATCATCACCAAGCTACCTTAACTTTGTTTACAGAGTAGACCCTAAAGAGGAATGTTGGGTAGAGTACTTCCCAGGTCTTTGCTCTCATGAGCTTAGCATTGTGTCTAGCAGTAAATATTTACTGATGTTTTCTGACATTACTTTGACTTGGCATTTGGTATCCTGATATGACTTGCTCTGCCTATAAAACTACTGTGTTTTATTTCTGCTGTAGAGGCTTGTTTTTATTTACTTATTTGTTTGGGGTGGTTGCCCATCATTGGTCTCCTGATTAATGCCTTTGCATCTCTCAGACTGTGCCCACTGTAGTCATCATGGTTTATCATGAATATGTGCCCTGGACCTGCTTCCCTTGGGAAGAGGTCGGGAGAGTGTGACCATGGTGGGTTCTGCTTTCAAACCATGAGCTCTATCACTAATGGGAAGGAGTGGCTGATGGATTCTATTGTCACAGTTTAATGAGGAAAACATTAAAAATTTCCTCCACATAGTTTTAGACTACAAAAAAAAAATCACACATGGAAAGACAGTGGGACAAAGTAGATTGCTTCCAAAACATATTATCTTTGTGACCACGGGCATAAGTCAGCCAGTGTCTCAGGTGACTCTCTTAAGACTGGAAATGATAGTCTGCATTGGTGGGAGTTATAGCCTCCCCCACCAATGAAATCACAGGGTCTGGACCAGAAAACCCCAAACCAAAAACAATGGGTGACAAATTTTGGCAAAGGTAAATAAATATTTGTCAACCTGATCCAATTATTCTCCCAGGGACACTCTTCTGCATTAACAACAGAGGTACCAGGAAGGGAGAAGCAAATACTATCGGAAACATTTCAAGATAATAATGAAAATACTTTACATACATATCTATATTGACCAGTAAGTACTAATGAGCATTTGTAAATAGTAAAGAAGATTACCATTTTTCAAGGCAAATCCATCAAATCAATCCAACCACTTGAAAATAATAGTGTTGCTGCAAATGCTTAAAAAGTCCATTTTTAAGACAAACCGTGTTCTCCATTTAAATATTTGCAAAGTCCTATGTTTGCTGTCAAGTACTGTATAAAGAAACACAGAAAACTGAGAATTGTATACCTTTGCCATCTGTCTTTCAAGCAAAGCTTGTAAAAGGGAAAGAACAAATTGAAGTTAGACTACCAACACACAACTCTGTGAGATTATCTAGCTAGAATTAAGCGAGCAGAGTAGAGAGACCTTTGAAACACACCGAGGGATTGTTTTAAGATGCATAAATGCATTTAAAGGCACTCAGGTACAGAGACACGGGTTTTTCTGCCTTTCATCTGAGGATGCCCAATTTGACTAATTATTTACATGAATTTGTCTATATATAGAAAAAATTCAGGAGGTCCTCATTACAAATATATTAAAATACAATGAAATTAATTCATGTAACTTATTCCAGGTATCAAATTCTAATATTCAGGGCTGGGCTGGTCAGAAATATTTTCGGATAAAACTATAAAAGGGGTAGGTAGGTGTGACAAGGAAAGGAAGGGATCAAGCATACCAATGGGCAGCAATAGAGGGGCAGTGGCAAGACTCATCTTGCCCTCAAAGTTCAAATTAGCTTCTTGACTTCAAGGAGTGAACTGGGGAGTTGGGGGAATTCTAGACTCCAGCTCTGCTCCTTGTTCCTGGTAGGGATGTTCTCGGCCAATGGCCCAGGGGCCTGACTGGCTGCCTATAGCCCTTTCCCACAATCTGGGCAGAGTTCCAAAATTAAACTGCAACAGAGGACTGAGGGATATATATCAGGGACAGCCTTGAAAAATCAAGGCCAGGCCAGCCAGTCTTAGAAAATGAGACAACCAGAGCCCTATTGAAGTGGGTGAGCCAACCAAACATGAAAATGGAAATAATCACCAGAGCCAGTCTGTCACCTCAAGATACATGTGGATCGGTTGTTTTTAGGTGCTCCACACTCATGGTAGAGGAATGGACTTGCAATAACGGCTGGGACTGGAGGGAGCTCTAGGAACTGAAGACCATGCCAGATCATCACTGCTGATGTCATAATGTCCCACTGAATTATGATTGGAGGAGCAGGGGCATTCATGGCTGGGGTCAAACCCAGAGAGTTTCCTGTATCTGAGATCCCTGAATCAACTCCACTAAGTAACAGGTTGGCAGTTTTTCAGTCATCCTGCACGTTTTTTCCCTGGATAGTGTGGGGGTAACCTTAACACAGGAGTTTTCCTTTGATGACAGGGAAAACACCAGCATTTCCTCTCAAGTGGCTATTTGATGGCATCTTAAATAAGAGTAGATACTGAGGGTTGTCTTAAACAAGAACAAACATTTCTAGGAGACTAAAGATAAAGTAAATATGAACTCGATCTATATCTATCTATCGATCAATCTATCTATCTATCTCACCATAGCAAACACACAGAAGTCCAGCTCAAATGAATGTTCACTTGGGAGCTAATGATGATCAGACAGAAAGAAAATGGGGAAGGCAGATAGGCAGGCAATGAGTGATACTTGAAATGTACGCATCCATGGTTGTTAAATCTTTTCTATTCCATGTACAGTATTGATTTAAAGTAGAGCCCTCCCCCAGTACATTTATTGCTGACTGATGAACAACAACAATATAAAAGGATTGAAGATATCCTCATGACAAAGGCAGGCAGTCCCTGTACAAGGAGTTTACAATCTCAGTAAGACAAAAGAAGTTCCTCGGGCACTCACCGGCCTGAAGTGGTTTCTGTCAAGGTGTAGTAAATGACCCAATGCTGTTTTCTTCATTGTACCTCTAATGGCTGGCCATCCCTAAGTCCTTTTGGTCCAGAGAAATTATTTGGGAGAGGGAAATCGGGAAGGGTTTGGGGGGACAGTGGGGGGTTAAAGGCTGATGTGAAGACAGAAGTGAAGTTCGCATTGCGGTGGTCAGGTTAGAAGAGACTATTCTACCTACCCAGCATAGTTAAAGGATTAAAGGGAAGGAATCGGGGAGATGATGTGCATACCATTGCAGAATAAATGGAGAGGACGGCAGCACCCTAGAAAAGAGAAAGCAGGAAAGAGGCTTGAGAGTGAAGCCACCAAGGTTTAATTTGCTGTGGGAAACAATGGAAAGCCAGGTAAGAGATTTCAGCAAGGTGATGATGTTGCAGAAGGGCTATCAGGGTGAGCCAGGCAGACTTTACCTAAAGCATTTTGAACAGAGTATAAAGGAAAGAGAGAGAGAGAGAGAGAGAGAGAGAGAGAGAGAGAGAGAGAGAGAGAGAGAGAGAGAGAGAGAGAGGCAAAAAGCAAAGGAGAGGGCAGGTGGGTGGATGTAAAGAGTGACCCCAATGGCAGATCGATGTAACAATTCTAAACAAAGGAATGGGGTCTAGAGAAGTTGCAAAGGATCCTTAGATACATCTTCAAGAGAGACAAAGAGAAAGAAAAGGAAAAAAACAAAAACAAACAAAACCAAAGATCTCTCCTGCCCTCTGAGACCACTTAGCACTTTGTTTGTACCTCTCTTGGGCACTTGTATCTTTATTTAGATAAAGGTTATTGATATAGCTCAGTTCTCTGTCTACTGGACTTTAAGTTCCTTGAAAGCAGGCATCATGTCTCATTTCTCCTTGTGTCCCCCTCACAGTGTCTTGCAAGTTCATTCATTTATACAGCAGGCATTTATTACATGCCTACTCTGTGCCACCCATTGGAGATACAAAGACACCCCCAAAAGTTCTCTCCTCAAGGAGTTTACATTCTACTGGGGAAAACCAATATGTACATAGCAAATTAATACAAGGAAGATCTAAAATACCTTTCAGGTTGAAGATACCAGGAAAAGGTAGAGAAGGTAGAAAATGGTCGAGCTAGGCTTTCTGTAAGAGGTGTCATGTGAGCTGAAATTTGAGGGAAGCCAGGATTTCTAAGGGGGAACTGAGTAGGTGGGGGGGGGGGGACTTTCTAGGCCTTTAATATAGTATGGTGAAGGCATGGAGACCAAAGGTGGGTTGTCATGTAAGAAGAATACCAAGAAGGTCCATTCGTGTGGGACCTAGGGTGTGTAATGGAAAGTAGTATTACTAGAAAGGTGTGGTGGCAGCTAGATTGTGCGAGGCTTTAAAAGTCAAGCAAGAGAGACAGCTTAGAGCAGTGGGTGGAAAGCAGGCCTCAGTCAGAAGACCTGAGTTAGATGCATGCCTCTGACAGATACTGACAATATAAAGTGAATGACTCATTGACTTTCTTAATTCTCCCAGGTACCTCTTTCAGACTAAGTTTCAGAAAAGATGCTTCTCCTCATTCTGTGGAGGGAAAGGTCAGGTCCAGTCAAAAAAAAAAAAAAAAGCCAAAGAGTTGTTGTTCAGTCCTAGCCAACCCTTCTGACCCCATGGACCATAACATCCAGGCCCTTCTATCCTCCACTATCTCTTAAAATCTGTCCAAGTTCATGTTCCATAACACTATCTAACCATCTCATCTTTTGCTGCCTCCCCCTCCCCCTTAGGGACAGTGAGTCCTGTCTTCCCATTATGTGGATAATATATTTTAGCTTCAGTATTTGACCTTCCAGTGAATAGCCTGAATTGAGGCTATTCAGGTCTTCCTAAATCCAGGGCTGGTGCTTTATCCACTGTGCCACCTAGTTGCCCCTACAAGTATCTTTTCATTTCATGGCTGTAGTCACCATCTGCAGTGATCTTTGAGCCAAAGAATATAAAATGTGACACTGCTTCCATTTTTTTCTCCCTCTATTTGCCTGGAAGTGATGGGACTAGTTACCAAGATCTTAGTTTTTGTTTTTGTTTTTTGGTGGGGCAATGAGGGTCACACAGCTAGTAAGTGTCAAGTGTCTGAGGCCGGATTTGAACTCAGGTCCTCCTGAATCCAGGGCTGGTGCTTTATCCACTGTGCCACCTAGCTGCTCCCAATCTTATTTTTTTTTCATGTTAAACTTGAGACCAGCTCATCAAGAGGCTTCTTAATTACTCTTCACTTTTTGCTATCAGAGTGGTATGATTGTTGATATCTTTCCTAACAACCTTAATTCCAGCTTTTGATTCATCTAGCCTGGCATTTCACACTACGTACTTTGCATCTAAGTGAAATGAATAAGGTGACAATACACAGCCTTATCACATTCCTTTTCCAATCTTAAACCAATCGGTTGTTCCATGTTTAGTTCTAACTATTGCTTCTTGACCACCATACAGGTTGCTCAGGAGACAAGTAAGATGATCTGGTACTCCCATCTTTCTGAGGACTTGCCATACTTTGTTGTGATCCACACAGTCAAAGACCTTAATGTAGTCAATGAAGCAGAAGTAGATGTTTTTCTGAAACTCCTGTATTTTGTCTATAATCCAGAGAAATAGGGTTAAGTGACTTGCCCAGAGTCACACAGCTAGTAAGTGTCTGAGGTTAGATTTGAATTTGGGTCTTCCTGACTCCAGACCTGGAGCTCTATCTACTGTATCACCTAGCTGCCCAAGCCAAAGAGAAGCATGTGCCTTTTATAAAGAAATCTGGAATGACTTCTATGAAATAATATTTTTAAAAAACCCCAAACCAAAACCAAAACAGAACCAGCAGACTGGAACACATACTATGAATATAGGAGCAAGGGAAATAAGAATGAATAAACAAAGAATCCTGATGAGGACCCAGAGGGAAGTACTGTAAAAGTGTGGTATTCATTAAAATTAAGGAGAGAGGGGCTATTCCTAGGCCATCACTACTAGAGGGAAAAATCCCTCTATCAATGTATATTGGCCCCTGCTCTAAAACTTAGAGACTTAGAAAATTGCCCACAGCCCTGGGAGGTTAAGGACCTCCTCAGAGTCATGTGGACAGCATGTGTCAAAGGCCAGACTTGAATCTCCCCATCTTCCTAACCCTTGAAGTTGACTCTCTCTCCATCACACCCAGCTGCCTCTCCTATGCATTGACATTAATTCATTTAACTGAAAAGATAATTAAGCAAGTATAGTTACTTATGTTAATATTTAATGTCGAATTTCTAATAAAACATTTAATTTTTTAAAAAAGAGATGAAATAAAAAACAAAGAGAGATGGCCTATGGTTACATGCTCCAGAGGTGACAGGTCTAAGACTAAGGGAGAAAATAATGAAGATATAATTGGCAAATCGGGTCTAGCTGGAAAGAAATGCTGAAGGTAGAGGTTGAGAGGCAGACCTTGAGATCAATAGGATGCTACTCACCAGCATAACAACATAGCCCTGAAATATATAAGAGATGCCTTTACTTAGGAAGTACACATTTGACAGAGCCACGTAGGTACATAGGCCATGATGAAGTACGGGGCATGAAGCCACCAGCTACTAAGACAGGCATCTATTTGTTTTCACAACAGAGGAAGATCTAAAGATGAGCATCTAGGTCAGGAACTGGAACATTTTTGCAAGCCATTAATAAAAGTTGAAATCAGTTATGAAATTTGTACATAGTCCATTATCTTAATTTCTTTTTGTTTTTTTTTTTTGGTGAGGCAATTGGGGTCAAGTGACTTGCCCAGGGTCACACAGCCAGTAAGTGTTAAGTGTCTGAGGCTGGATTTGAACTCAGGTCCTCCTGAATCCAGGGCCAGTGCTCTATCCACTGCACCACCTAGCTGCCCCTTAATTTCTTTTTTAATGTTTTTATTTATTGTAAAAGAAGAATTATTTTATTTTCATTCATTTTGAAATTAAATACAAAAAGACAAAAAAGAGAGAACATTTCCATAGTCACAGGACAATGTAAAGAGGATTCAATATATAACCATGAATTTACATTTCAGACGGTTCATCTTTAAAAAAAACACCTCTGTAATAAATACTATACATTGTTTTTAAAGCCATCCTACTTTTCTGTGCTTCCTTCTAAGTTTTCTTTTGTTCTCTGATGTGCACTTTTTTTCTCCTTCACCCCAGAGAAGGCTACGATAAACACAAATATGCATATGTGTATAAGTGTATATATGTGTGTATGTATACACACATATATGTAACATCATATGAGACATATTTCTATTTATCAGTTCTTTTTCTGGAGATAGCATCTTCCCTCACAGGTCTGTTCTAGTTGGTTTGAGTATGGAAGATGCTATAAAATAGCTGAAGAAAGTGCCAAGTAGGGGAATTCAAGCTCATAAAGAAAAATGGAGAATTAGGGTTTTAGAACAGAAAGTGGAACACCTTAGGAAAAATGGACACCCAAAGAAAAAGAATGGATGAGGGTGAAAAGCCAAGATTCAATAATACAATGAGAATGATTAGCATACAGTAGAATTGGAATGAATGAGATCTCTAGAATAAAAAAAGGTATTCAATGATTATCCATTGAATTCAACAAATATTTTTTGAGGTCCTATTGAAGGCTTTTGTTTGTTTGTTTTTTTGGTGAGGCAATTGGGGTTAAGTGACTTGCCTAGGGTCACACAGCTAGTAAGTGTAAAGTGTCTGAGGCTGGATTTGAACTCAGGTCCTCCTGAATCCAGGGCCAGTGCTCTATCCACTGCACTACCTAGCTGCCCCTTTTTTGTTTTTGTTTTTGTACTGAAGGCTTTTTTCTTTCTTTTTCTTTCTTTCTTTTTTTGCAGGGCAATAGGGGTTAAGTGACTTGCCCAGGGTCACACAGCTAGTTAAGTATCAAGTGTCTGAGGCCGGATTTGAACTCAGGTACTACTGAATCCAAGGCCAGTGTTTATCTACTGCGCCACCTAGCTGCCCCCTATCAAAGGCTTTTTTAAGGGGCCTACTAAGTGCGAGGTATTGGTCTAGGTGCTAGGTGGAAGAAATGAAAAAATAAATGAGACATGATCCATACCCTCAAGGAACTTACAAAGTGGTACCAAAATAAGTATTAAGAGTCATCAATATGAATGCATTAAAAGGGCCTAAAGTAAGTTGCAACAGAAGGAAAACAGGGAAGGTTTCATGGAGGAGGTAGAATGTAAGCAGGACTTTGAAGAATGAAGAGGTGGAGCTTGAGGGAAGGAATTCTAGGCATAGGGAAAAACATGAGTAAAGGATGCGGTGACAGGAATTCAGGTACATGTTTGGGAGATAGCAGGTAAAACAATTTGGCTAAAGTGTAAAGGAAGGTGGACTAAGGAATATGAAAAGAGAAGTCTGGAAAGCGAAATTGTATCCAGATATGAAGGCTAGGGGGTTTGGTCTTTATTGTATCAACAGTGGGAGTTATTGATGTCTTCTGAGCAGTAGAATGACCTGTGCATCAAGAAGAACAACTTGGATGTGTTATGTAGGGATTGAATGGGGAAGAGACTAGAGGTGGTGCTTATTAGAAAAATATTGTGTTAGATCATGTGAATGGTGATAAGCATCTGAACTATTGGAATATTAGAGTGCTTATAAGGAGGGGTCAGATGCAAAAGACATTATGAAGATAAAACAGACCAGACTTACCAGGTACCTCATGGAATGCATGGAATGAAGACCAGGGAGGGGCCAAAAATGTGTAATCTGAGCCCCAAAACTCATTTGCATGGGATAGTCCTCTTGGTGGAATTTGATTATTCAATGCTCTCTGTGCCTGAATGAGAGGCAGAGTTGGTAAGAACTTGAGGAAGGAGAAATCCTGATCTCCTGCCTTCCAGCTTTGAGAGAAAAGATACATGGTTCCAGACTCTCTTCAGGTCCCTGAAGGGTGAGAGAGACAAGAAAGAAGCCAACATGTAAAGGAACTGGTACCTTGATCCCATATCTATCTTTAGCTTACTACACTAGAGATTTTGAGGAATTTCCCCTTGGGTGAGATCTGTGACTCATTCTTGGTTGAGCCATAATATCCCTCCCAATGGAAGTTCTCATTCATTCTATAAATTATCTGGTATATGGTTTCATCTGCATACCTTGTCTTATTTCTGTTTGCTATTATTATTTTTTTTTTTGCGGGGCTATGGGGGTTAAGTGACTTGCCCAGGGTCATACAGCTAGTAAGTGTCAAGTGTCTGAGGCCAGATTTGAACTCAAGTTTGCTATTATCTTATTGGCTAACTGGGTCTATTTGCTATATGTATGCTCATGGTGGAACTGGCATTTGATGGGGAGGGAGTATATGTGTGTGTGTATATACTCCAAGGCTTGGCTTCCTTCCCAACAAATGCCAATTCTACTATATTATATTATAATATAGATGTATATATGGATATGTATGCACATATACATGTGTATGTCATGCAAACATTTGGAGTAATTCTTCCCATCCTTCCCAGGCAGGAATTAAAGTCCCCTTTGTAGAAGAGTTAGTGGAGGCTACTGTAGATATTTCTATTCTTGATTCCCTGTGATCCACATATAGACAAGGCCCATGTGGACACACATAAACTATATGAGCAAAACATACCACAGCACCTTACAGATAATTCTAAAATAATCGCGGGTGACTGGAAAAGCTGATAATATCACTGATAGAACTAAAGAAGTCACACAAAAAAGAAAAGTTTGGGAGAAAAAGGGTGAGTTCCAGTTTAGACATATTGAATTTAAGTTTAGATGGTAACAAGTAGAGATGTCTGGGTAGCAAGAAGGAGGTTAGGAGAAAAACAGGTCTATAGATGTAGATTTAGAATCATGTGAATTGAGGTTATTGTTAAGGGTGTATGATTAGATGAGATTACCAAGGGAGAAGGTATAAACAGAGAAGAGAAAAGAGCTAAGGAAATAGTTCCTAGTGAAGGATCATACTAAAATAATCAGGAATCATATAACCATATAACTATATTATATATAAAATAATATAATGTATAGTATAATTATATAACATATATATAAAAGGGCAAAAGGTATGCCAATACATATGTGTATACATTTACACACACAATACACATACAAGCATGTATAGCACACCTTTTATGTATATATATGTATACACACATGTATAGCACACTTTTTCCCCTTACTTTTATACATGCATACACACACACACACACACACACACACCTACACAATTATAGCATACTTTTTGCCCTTTTCCAATCCACTTGTACTGTTAGGACAGGTTCCAAGAAAATAACTGCTTCCTCTCTCCCTCCAGGTTTTAGGGGTAAGCTAGAAGAATAAGGGGATGGTTTTCACTAATATCATAGCTCATGAGTCCCACCAGTGTGTGTTCTTATAGATTGTCAGTTGATACAATTTGTAAGCCAATCTTATTTAGCCTTTAGAAAGGGAATGTTTATTAAAGTGGTATAATTGCTACAAAATAATCCCCCCAAAGTCTGTGATACACTCTTTCATCAGTATAGAGAGTACAGGAAAGTGAGCTGAAGTTTAGACAGCACCTGTGGCAAATAGATGACTCACAACTCTTGCCGGAAATAATTTTCTTTTTTTTTCTTTCCTCCCCCCCCCCTGCAGGGCAATGAGGGTTAAGTGACTTGCCTAGGGTCACACAGCTGGAAAGTGTCAAGTGTCTGAGGTTGGATTTGAACTCAGGTCCTCCTGAATCCAGGGCCCATGCTTTATTCACTGCATCACCTAACTGCCTTAAGAAATCATTTTCTACCTTTTGTTTTAGGCATGGTGGTAGCATTCTGCTGTGCTCCTTATAGTTTTGAAGCTGCCTTTCCTCAGTTGTTGTGTCATTGGCTCCAGATGTAGATACCATATCAGCTATTCCAGGTATGCTGCTAGGATTAGGAAATCCCCTAATCCACCAACCCTATAAATTTCATGAGGTCAAATGAAGGTCAAAGGAGAGGGGGAGGAAGATGAGGCGCTCTCTTCTCATCAGCCAAGAGAATCCTTCCTGGTGGCTTTGCTGGAGGCTTCTACCACTCAGCTGCTAGACACTTGAATCCCCAGGTTCCAAACTGGTTTACTATTTTATAGATGATCCACCAGGTGTGGTTAAATATCCTCAAGGAATCTAAACACAATTCCTATGTAATGTCACTCCAGTTCATCCAGTGGCCCTTCCCGGATATCTCAATTAATCAAGGACTTTTAATCACTTCATTTGCATAATTCCCAATTGCTTCTCCAAATGACTACCTTAATTTCAACAAATACTAAGTACAATTGTGCTGGAGTTGAAATTGAGAAGAGGAGCCATAGACCTGAGGTCATTGCTCAGGTACAGTAATCATACTATATTTTGTTAACCCATTTGAATCTATCTCCCACACAATTACAACCTCACATTTCTGGAACACTGTTATGCCCACTGAGACCTTTTCTTTGTGTGAAACTTTGGTGTTATACCCATTTTGCCAATGAAGAAACTGAGAATTGGAGAAGTATGTCCCCCCTCAAGATCACATAAATAGTCAGTGTTGGGGTTGGAACTCCTGATGTCAAAGTCCAACATTCCTTCCATTATAACATGCTGTCCCTTGTTATCATGTAATCACAAGTATGAATGTCATTGAAATGGTTCTTTACTATCCAAAGAAAGCAAAATCAAAGCTATTTCCTGGGTTATCTTGGATTGGAATGTGGGAATGGAAAAAGAAGAAATCAAATACTCTGTTTCATCATTTGGGGAAATGAAACAGAATTATTATTATTATTATTATTATTTACTTATTCCTCACTTGCTTTACCATGAATATCTAACTTGAGATCAGTCTACCTGTTTATGGTAGTTACTGTTCAGGAAACAACATAGTCAAATGCCAGAAAAACTAAAACAAGAACAAAAATTAAAATGTTGGCAGAGGTAGCTTTTCCCAGTGCTGCCTATTTCAGGGTCCTTTGATAGACTCTGCCTGGTGCCCATCATTTTGATTATAGCTCCAAATGGATAATTTCATTCCAAAGAATTAGAGAGCTACCAGTCCTGTGGAAATGCTCATATAAACCTATTACAGGGGCTCAGTTCTGTTTTTATCTCCAAACTCCTCATGGCCTGGTTTTAAAGGCAAGCTAGACCTTCATTATGACTAGCTCTCCTTGTAAACATTTCCTCCTTCCCTGATAGGTTCTCTCAAATAAAGCAGGGCAGATTATGAGATGTGGCAAGAGGCAAAGGAGCTCAGGGCTTGGAATTTTTGGAGAATGCAAGGAGGGCTCAATTTTTGTTGAGTAGAAAGACACAGATTACTAGAGTGGAAAGGGACCTTTGAATAACTGGAGTCCCATTTCTATTTCAACCTATTCCACAAGCATTTATTAAATGTCTTCTTAATGACTGTCTCCAGTGCCTAGCACTGGAGACAGAAAGGTAAAAACAAACAGAAATCTCTGTTTTTTATTAAAAAGTACAATTTAAGGAAGCTTACCGAAGATTTTTTAAAAATTTATTTATGTAGCATTTTATTTTCCCCAATTACATGTAAAGATAATTTCAAACTTTGTTTTTAAAATTTTGAGTTCTAAATTCTTTCCCTCCCTCCCTCCCCCTCCCGCATTGAGAAGGCAAGCAACTCAATATAGATTATACATGTGTGGTCATGCAAAATATATTTCCAAGTCATATTGTAAAAGAAAGCATAGACAAAAAAACACACAAGAAAAATAAAGAAGGTTAAAAAGTATGCTTCAATCTGTATTCAGACTCCACCAGTTCTTTCTCTAGAGATGGATAGCATTTTTCATCATGAGTCCTTCAGAGTTGTCTTGGATCATTGTATTGCTGAGAATAGCTAAGTCATTCACAGTTAATCATCTTAAAATATTGCTGTTACTGTGTACAATTATTCTCCTGATTCTACTCATTTCACTTTGCATCAGTTCATGTAAGTCTTTCCAGGTTCTTTCCTCCCACCCCAAAGATTCTAACTATAAAAAGACGAGCTATAGGGCAGCTAGATGGCGCAGTGGATAGAGCACTGGCCATGGAGTCAGGAGTACCTGAGTTCAAATCCGGCCTCAGACACTTAACACTTACTAGCTGTGTGACCCTGGGCAAGTCACTTAACCCCAATTGCCTCACTAAAAAAATAAAAAAAACAAAAACAAAAGACGAGCTATGTTTGGAAAAGTTAGCTGCTTATGTATTCTAGAGGAAATGCTAACCACACTTGTAATGTACCATAGTACCTCCTATACATCCACAAGGTTGAGAAAAAGGCTAATGTTAATCTTTGTACTCTTTTACAATTCCTTATACTTCAAATGTTCTGTGATTTTTTTATGTGGGTGATCCTTGACAGGGGCAGATTATAATGATTTGATCAATAAGTATTTTCTATGCTCTAGTTATGTGCATGGAGGAATGGGGGAATATCCTTGCAAAAAAGCAAAACCAATCCCTGCCCATAAGAAGCTTACATTCTAATGGGTGAATCCATGCCTTTACAAATAGATATTTGAGAGACATGAAATAGGATCATAGATTTAAAGCTAAAAGGATCTTAGAGACATCTAGTCTCTCATTTTATGGATAAGGAAACATCTATAAGTTTCACTAGAAAGTCCTCACGAGAAAGGTGAGGTTACCTACCCAAGGTCACATAGGTAATATGTAGGAGAGTCAGGATTTGAATCTAGGTCATCTGATTTCAAATCCAGGTAACCTTAATACTAGCAGCTGGAGGGCAAGGGGTACTGTGGAAGACCTCCTATGAGTGTTGAAGGAAGCCTAGGTGGTATAGTGGATAGAGTGCCAGGCCTGGAGTCCAGAAGACTCATCTTCCAAAGTTCAAATCTGGCCTCAGACACTTACTAGCTGTGTGACCCTGGGCAAGTCACTTAACCCTGTTTGCCTCAGTTTCCTCATCTATAAAATGAGCTGGAGAAGGAAATCGCAAACCACTGCATTATCTTTCCAAGAAAACTCCAAATGGAGAAACGAAAAGTTGGATAACATTGAAAAATGACTAAAAAACAAAACCAAAAAGATCCTAAGACATTTAGGTGAAGAGGGAGTTCACTGTATCCCAGGCATGGGGTACAGTCAGTGCAAAGAGAAATGAATGGAGTGTTATGTTTTAGGAACAACAAGTAGGTCATTATGACTGGACCATAGAGTGTGTGGAAGGGAGGGAACTGTAAGATTAGAAAGACAGTAAGGGATCAGGTTGTAAAGAGATTTAAATACCGAAGAGAGGCATTCATATTTGTTGCTAGAGATAATAGGAAGCTGATTCTCATTCCAGGTGATTCTTATCCTAGGTTTCCCAGAATTTCTTCATAGGGGATTGGTCCAATGTCCCGGAGGTCTTCCTATGGGTCTTACCTTTTGTGGGCACCCAATTTACTCTCAGAACATAAACAAACCACATACTGTTTTACCAACTATATGTTGAAGTCGTAACAGTAGGCATTTTTTCCATCCATTTCATTTTTCTTATACGTATTGGTAGACCAGTCTCGTTTGAGTAACCATGAAACTCATGGAAGAGGATGTACCATGTTCTGAAGCATGATCTAATTGCCATAATCAGTCACAAACAGGAAGTTTTGAAAGACTTAACTAACTATAGGGAATTCATCCATCTGGAACTTGCATGGGGTAATCAATCAATCAAACATTTATTAAGCACTCAATATGTACCAGATACTCTACCAAACACTTTGGATAAAGACAAAATAAAAAAAAAATCAGTATCCTTAAAGAGCTTATTTTAATTACTTTTTAATTAACAAAAACATTTCTCAGTGAAGGTAGTGTGTGTCTTTGTTGTCTTCCAACCCAGGACCATCTTTGAATAAATATTCTTTTAATTATCTAGTTACAGAAAATTAAACTCTTAAAATTTAAAAAAAAATGAAAAAAAACTATAAAATTTCTCTTTGCTACATCCCCCTCACTGAAGAAGAAAACTCTTTAAACAAATTTCCCCAGGAAGTCATATCTGAACTCATTCTACATGCTGAGTCCATTTCCTTTGTCTGGAGGTGGCTAGCATGTTTCAGCATCGGTTTTCTGCAATAGTGATTGGTCAGTGCATTGATCAAAAGTATGTGGTCTTTCAAAGGTGCTCATTTTAACAACATTGTTGTTAAAGTAGAAATAATTCTCTTCATTCTGGAGAGCTTACATTTTAACAGGGGAGACAACAAAATACAGACAAAATTAATACAAGGTAGCACAGACAGCTTCCATGACAGGGGGAAACATTTGGTGAGCACACACGCTCCTGCTTTATGCCTTGCTTGACAGCAATAATCACAGGGTTATTGAACACATTTATGGTTACATTTATCAAGGAATCTTGGAGAATGCTAACACTTGCAAGAGAGAATCCTTATTGGAGGAGAGCCTTTGAAACTATTTTGCTTCAGCAATTCAATTACGCTTGTCTATTTATCTATCTGTCCATCTATCTATGTAACATCATCATCAACAATAACAACAAAACAACAAATAAGCAGAAGAACCTGACCCCTTTTGGTCAATTGTGTGAATTGTGTGAGGTCTGATATGGATAATCTTTTGCAAACTCCTCATTCCCCTCCCCCCCACTAATATGTTATATTTGTAGATCATTCTCATGAAGATTTTATAAAGATGATAAAGTAGAAATAAGGGTTGGCACTTATGGATGTTCTTTTTGATTGCCTCTTGGGGTATAATAATATTATCTGTAATTTTTGCTATTCTTTGGGCATTTTCCCTTATCCAAAATAACTTTCAGAAACCATCTCTTCCCTTCCTTCAGCTATCTTTTATTATTCTTTTTTCTTTCCTTTTTTCTTCCTTCCTTCTTTCTTTCTTTCTCTTTCTTTCTCTCTTTCTTTCTCTCTCTCTCTCTTTCTTTCTTTCTTTCTTTCTTTCTTTCTTTCTTTCTTTCTTTCTTTCTTTCTTTCTTTCTTTCTTTCTTTCTTTCTTTCTTTCTTTCTTTCTTTCTTTCTTTCTTTCTTTCTTCGGGGCAATGGGGGTTAAATGACCTGCCCAGGGTCACACAGCTAGTAAGTGTCAAGTATCTGAGGCTGGATTTAAACTCAGGTCCTCCTGAATCCAGGGCCAGTGCTTTATCCACTGTGCCACCTAGCTGCCCCTTTGAGCTATCTTTTTTTAAAAAGCCAAAGTTATGTTGCCCCAAGAATGAATTTCTTTGTGTTCTCTGCCTAGTCCAGCCTTGCTTTCTAACTTTGTCTTCTAAAGTATCATTCTGACTTTCTTGTAAAATACATTAGGGACTGAGGGCTTAGTGTCCCAGTGTATTATCATGTTTTGTGATTCTGTCTGGTGTTCATCTCATCCAGTTCCTTCTGAACCTTTTCTGGAAGAAAATATTTTACGTATGTATATATGCTTGTGTATATTGCATATTGTATATTGCATGTGTATGTACTCGTATATGTGTGTGTTCATAGGTATGTATGCATGTATACACACACAAAACTTCTGGGTCACTTACAAACATTTAAATTCTTTTGCTGCTGCTTTTTTTTTTTTTTTGGTGAGGCAATTGGGGTTAAATGACTTGCCCAGGGTCACACAGCTAGTACATGTTAAGTGTCTGAGGTCAGATTTGAACTCAGGTCCTCCTGACTCTAGGGCTGGTGCTCTATCCACTGAGCCACCTAGCTGCCCTAATTTCTTTTGCTTCTTAAACCTAAAACATACATTCCCACATATTCTTGGCCACCCTCCATCATAGCTACTTTTCCCCCATAAAGCCACTGTGTATCAAAATATACGTGGATTTGGTTTTAGAATCTTTGCAACAAATGTTGACATCCAAGCTTCACTTATCTTCTTGGTGGTCTTTTAGATTATGCATTGATACTATGTGACAAGATGGCCATGGGCCCCATGAAATGGGGCTTTTGTGTTCTTAAATCCATTCTTTGTTTCCCCAAGGAGAACCTGCGATTCGTCCCACATTTAGCTACAGTTTCTTGTGTCTTTTGGTTTCTCAAGAATAATAAATTCTCCCTTTTGTTTGTCAATTTATTGTTATTAGACAGAGAACTCACATTTAAAGACCAAATCGTTATATTAATAATCCCTGGAGCTAGAAGAAACCTGAGATGTTATCTGGTGCAAGCCCCCACTTTACAGAAAGGGAAATTTAAGACCAGAGAGTAACTTGTCCAAACTCACAAGAAGGAGATGGCAGAGTCAGGGTTCAAATTCAGATTCTCTGACTCCAAATCTAACATTTTTTCTACTGTATTATGTAGTTTCATAACTGGGGGTGCTTAATTTCTGTCCCCTCTTCTGTCGTGCCACTCCTGTCTCCAGGGAAGTGAAAGGGGGATCCACAGGATTAAAGATGATTTTATATTTTTGTTTCATGAGTTGCCATGGTGAACCTATTATCACCTATTATTCCACCATTTGGTGCTGACTCTCTCTGAGCAACTAGGTTAGTTCCTTGACAGCAGGAAAATTCTGGAACTGTACTTGGGCCTTTCTCACATGGTAGCACCTCCCTGAATTCTGTGTGTGTAGACAATGGGAAGCCAGTTACCCCCACTCTATGATGAGTAGACAATGCATTTTCTTAGTACCTGCTGAACTGCTAATGCCTGTGATTTGAAGAAACTATGCATGATCAAGTTTAAATTTTTTTCCATCATTAAGTTCTATTTTCAAAACATTTGATTTCTCTTCACCTTAAGAAAAATCCACCCTCTTATTTCGGTCATCACCATGTATCTATAACTGCATACAGACTCCAAAACACAAAAACAGAGGGCAGGGACTGTTCCTTGGCACAAGGAGGCCACTAAATAAATGTCTTTTAGATCAGACAATTGATTTGCTAGATGATTTAGTCAGACAGTGAATGCAGACTAAATTGCCAGCCCCAGCCCCATCCAGAGAATTCCTGATAATACGAGGCAATGGTATGAGGTTTTGAACATTGACATATAATATTGATATATAAAGAGCAGTGAGCTCTGAGTCACAGAACCTGGATTCTAGACTTGACTTCATGATTTACTAGCTGTGGAGTCTTGGATGATTTCACTTAATGTCCCTGAGCCTTTTCTTCATCATGTGTAAAATGGATCTAATCATTAACCTGCCTCCCTCACTTGGCTGTTGTGAAGATCAAATGAGATGATGTCTACACAAGTGCTTTAAAAACTGTACTAATGTATGATACACTTGTTATTTCAGTGTTTAGTGATCTGTGAATTCAGTGGTAAGATCCCAGACCCTTCTCAATCATGTGACTGCAAATGTTCCATACTACAGGTGATTATAATCTTCGTGAACTTCTTTCTCAAGAATTGGCACCTGGTAACCTACTTTTTGGTTTCTGATTCTCTCTGAACTTGACAAGGTCAATCCCTCAATAGCAGGCCTAGAGCCTGTCATCAGATTAATAATCAGATCCCCCCCCCCCTTTTCTAGCATGGTAGGACTTAATTTTTTAAAAAAACACACACCTGATACTATAATCAGATCTAATTTCTTGGCATTGTTTTCTGCATTTAAAGTCCAGTAATTTTACACTGCATCTGAGCTTCTCACTACTGAGCAAAGGTGTAATAGATAGACAGCCCAGCCTAGAATCAGGAAGACCTGGGTTCAAATTTAGCCTCAGAAACTTCCCAGCTGTGTGACCCTTAGGCAAGTCACTTAACCTCTGTTTGCTTCAGTCTCCTCATCTGAAAAATGGGGATAATAGCAGCATCTCCCTTCCAAGTGGATGTTGTGAGGATCAAATGAGACAATATTTAAGAAGTGCTTAGCATGGGGACTCGCACATAGTAGGCATTGTATAAATGTTGTTGCTGTTGTTATTTCTTTCGGAGGCACTCCAGAAATCTTTCATTTGTGTCCCTGGCAAGAAACAAAGCTCTCACCTGATTCCATCAGTCACCAAGTGAAAATGACTCAAGATTATAAAACAATGGCTAAATTAATGGCACAATGGCTCTCTTGTTGTTTTCTAAGCTTGAACAATTCCAAATATCATTACAACGAGTTCCCATCCTCAACAGGCTCAGAGAATTGCAGAAGGAAATGAAAGTATCCTGCTATCCCATCTGTGCTCTGCAGGAACAGAGAGGCCCAATTTTTTAGGCTTCAGCTTCTTTCTAAAAGCAATTTGGGAAACTTCAACATTGGAGCTAAAGGGAACTCGAGTTGTGGTTCCTTTTCTTGACGTCACTTTCTGATAGACAATGGTTGTAAGGTGATGGGATGCTTGTTAGGCAAAAAGGGGAGAGAGAAATAGACAAAAAGAATAGTGTCTCCCTGTAGCATCTCTTTGGATCTCATTCTTAGAGGATAACAGATTGAGGAGTGGGAAGGGATGGCGTCAGATAGCATTGAGTCCCAAGCTCTGTGACGTGTCTTCTTGTCCAGGGTCCCAGATCTAGTCAATGTCTGAGATAGATTCAGACTCATATCTCCCTGCTGAATGAAATGAGCAGAACCAAGGGAACATTGTACATAGTATCAACAACATTGTGTGATGATCAACTGTGCTAAATCTGTGATAAATTTAACTCTTTTCAGTAATGCAATGATTCAAGACAATGCCAAAAGACTTATGGTGGAAGATGCTCTCCACATCCATAAAAGGAACTTTTGAGTCTGAATGCAGATCGAAGCATGCTATTTTCACTTTTGTTGCTACTTTTTTGTTATTGTTCTTGTTTATTTTTTTCTTGTGTTTTTCCCTTTTGTTCTGATTCTTCTCTTACAACATGACTAATGTGGAAATATGTTTAACATGATTGTAATGTATAACCTATATCAAATTACTTGCTGTTCTTGGGAGGTGGAGGGAAGGGAGAGTGGGAGAAAAATCTGGAACTCAAAAAATATCTTTAAATGTAATTGAAAAAATAATTAAAAGTAAAAGTAAATAAATTCTTGAAACAAAAACCGGAAAAAACCCCCAACAACAAAAAACCCCTCATATTTCCCTGATTTCCACAGCTCAGCACTCTCCACTGCTGAGCTACCTCTCCTATCCTCTAGACATTAAAAATGATTATTCGGGGATTTCAAGAAATAGATTCCAATGATTACTACTATAGTTAGAAAAAAACTTATGCAGGACAGAGATTAGGAGCTAAAAATAGACAAAGGAGAGGTGAGAAGAGATAAGGGATTAAAGAGAGTTAGGTTGGTGATCACTCAGGATGCAACAGACTATTTAGTTCTTCTAAGCAAAAATTGTTACTTTCTCCCTGAAGAAAATATTGAGCTGGAAAAGAACAAACTTCAAACAGTTGCATAGTTCAGGTTTATATATTCTCTAGGGATACATAAAGGCAATGAATTTGCACACAGTAGGTGTGAAAAAAATTGCTAGATTGAACCTTCAATTTAATCAACAAATATCTATTAAGTAGCTAATGTGTGCCAAGCATGGCAAAAGGTGTCAAGTATGCAAGGACAAAAATGAAATAATTCCTGTCCTCAAGGAATGTAGATTCTACCAGAGGGATACAGTTTATGCACATGTGAGTATATACTAAGTAATTTCATGGAGACAGTATGAATCACTAGGGACTGGAAAGTCCTTCTTTGGGAAGTGGTGTCTGAGCTATGCTTTGAAGGATGCTAAGGACTCTAAGAGGTAGAGGTGAAAAGGGAGAGCATTCTGGATGTGAAGGGCCACTTGTGCAAAGCAGCGAGAGACAATTATCCATGTCTTCATTAACCCTGCAGCTGCACTCCCCAGGAACATTTTTATCTTTTAAGATCACTTCAGGGGCAGCTAGGTGGTGCAGTGGATAAAGCACTGGCCTTGGATTCAGGAGGACCTGAGTTCAAATGCAGCCTCAGACACTTGACACTTAACTAGCTGTGTGACCCTGGGAAAGTCATTTGACCCTTATTGCCCTGCAAAAACAAACAAACAAACAAAGATCATTTCAGCCCTGGAATTCATACCTCATCAATCAGTGCCCGCTATCCCTCTAGCTCCTCATCCCTCTGATCAGAGAGTAGAGCATTCCTCCCAGACCCTCCAAGTAAAGAGGCTGTCCAGGTCAGCTATCATTTCATTCACCCATCAGGTTGCTCTCTGCCCTTCTACATCACCAGGTATCTCCCCCTTCCAACCTAAGACCCTTCTCCCACTTTCGGCTTACTTTTGTGCATTATTCCATTGCTAAGCTTGTAGCTTGACACATAGTAGGTGCTTAATATGAATCTATTGACTGACACAAAATGTTGTGTACAGGGTAATAGCTGGCAGGTCAATTGGGCTGGAATCGAGAGTCCAGGAATGAATGACTGAATTAAAAACCACTTATTTGGGGCAGCTAGGTGGTACAGTGGATAGAGCACTGGCCCTGGATTCAGGAGGACATGAGTTCAAATCTGGCCTCAGACACCTAACACTTACTAACTGTGTGACCCTGGGCAAGTCACTTAACCCTAATTACCTCACAAAAAAACAAAACAAAAAACCCCACTTATTAAGTACTTACTTTGTACCAGGCTCTATGCTTGGTACCAGGGATACAAGAAAGCAAGCAAGATTGTGGCTACCTTTAAAGAGCTTATTTCTTTGTTTTGGACAGAAAAGCCAGAGGGATGGTGATTGGAGTTGACACGACCTTTCTGGAAATGGTGACATTGATTTGATTTACTGTTCTCATAGCTAGAGGTGGTAAGGGGTGAGGTAAAGTAGAGGTTTGTACAGGGCAGCATGGACTGAGGAGAACAGGGAAATTGTGTGGTGGGTCTAAGTCTGGGTCAGATAAGGGAAAAAATGCTCATCAATTCACTGCCCAGGGTCGCAGGATGGGAGATTGAAGAGAGTGATAGGAAATAAGATCGGAAAGGTTGGCCAGATCCAGCTTTTGAGAACAGTCAGTGCTAGGTTAAGGATTTTGTATACTGTTTTAGAGAATATTTTTGAGTGAGGGGGAAGGGTGCCATGGTCAGAACATCAGCTTGGCAGCTATGTGGAGGATGGATTGGAAAGGAAGAGAGAAACTCGAGGAAGTGAGAGACCATTTAACAAACTCTTGTCATAGGGGAGACTGAACTAGGGAAAAGTGGGAGTGGGAGAGGGGAGAAGAGAGCAGATATAAGAAGTTGGGGAGGATCAAGAAGAGAAGAGGGTCTGGGATAGTGATTAGGTCTGGCTATAGAGTTGGGAGTCATCTGCATGGAGATAATAATGACCCTAAAGGAGTTGGTGAAGTCATGAAGGGAAAAAGAATAGAATTGAAGGCCTACATTTAGTAAGCAGGAAGAGAACTGGGCAAACTAAACCTCAAAGGAATGGTTGGGAGAGGAGAGCCAGGACAAAAGTAGTAATCCCAGAAGCCAAGGGAAGAGGCAAGTGACCATGAATGGGTGGTTGAGGGTATTTTTCATTTAAAATGTGCAAGAAAGACACAGTTCCTCTGTTTGTGTAGAGTAATTCCAGCCCATTCAAGAATGAGTCAAATTCTCTCCTTAGGGATGTTATGGAGCTTAGGGAATTAATATTCACATAGCTGTCTGGGGGAATCTTTAGATGAAAGGTGTAACAGAAAGTGCAAAGTACTACTAGTGACACTGTAAATATTTTAATAGCAGTAGAAAAAGTGTTATGGCTATACAGAGACTACACCCTTTTTAGCTGAATACTTTCACTATTTCTGAGAGAGACATCAGAGGGAGGAGGAAGGGGAAAGGGTATCTCCAGTGTTTAGTACCGTCCCTGAGATATCGTAAGCAATAATAACGGCTTTTTGATTGGATAACTTGGTGAGGGGCAAACAGATGACAGGTCCAGGTGAGTTAGCAGAAGAACCTGGGTGGATAACTGGTACACTTGTACCAGACAGTCTTCTCAAATGCCAGTACACATGGACACCCTAGGGTCAAAGTCTTTGGATTTGGGGTCAGTAGCTAACAGGTGCCAAGGGAGGAGAGCCCCCACCCAGCACTGATTTGGTTCACTAGGTTCACTAGGCTGTCAGCTTCCTCAGCACAGCTTGCCAGCAGTCAGGCCACAGATGGCTTTGATCCCAGTGCCCTGCCAGACTTTCAGCTGATTGACCCTAGAGAGTGAGGGAAAAAGTGAGCAGGGCAGAGGAGAGAATCTCAGGCAGAGAAGATAAGAACTAAGGACTCTTTTCTGTAATGAACTCGACTTCTCAGCTGGTAGGTTCTCTCTCTCTCATGCATGGATTTTCTACTGGGGACTAGAGCTTTAGCTCTAGAAGAAACCCTAGAAGTCACCTAGTCCAATTTCCTAATTTTACAGTTGAGGAAACTGAGGCCCACAGATGGTAAATGACTTGGCCCGAGTCACAAATGTAGGAAAGAGCAGCTTGTATTTGAACACATATAAAACTACTTCAGGAAGCGAGGAGAGAGCTATGTACGAAGGATCTCATTCAAAAGAGATCTCATTTCCTAACATATTTTCAATTTTGGGGTTGATAATGTTGAGATATGATTGATCATAACTGACATAATCCTTTAAGGTAGCAAGTCACAAACTTTTTGGTCTCAGGACCCCTTTCCACTCTTAAAGACAGCCGGAGTCTCCTGTCTGCTTCTGCATTCAGTCTGTTGTGATATACTGTTTTGGCTCAAGTCTATAAATAAAACCTGGCCTCATTCAGATATGTACTTGGAAAAGGGAGGAGTATTTTGATAGGCAAATAACATCTTAGTATTATTATAAAAATAGTTTTGACCTCATGGACTCCGTAAAAGGGTCTTGGGCAACTCCAAGGGGCCACAGGTAATATATATATATTTTTTTTTTAGTGAGGCAATTGGGGTTAAGTGACTTGCCCAGGGTCACACAGCTAGTAAGTGTTAAGTGTCTGAGGCCGAATTTGAACTCAGGTCCTCCTGACTCCAGGGCCGGTGCTCTATCCACTGCACCACCTAGCTGCCCCACAGGTAATATTTTGAGAACTATATGCTTTAAGGTTTGCAAAATGTTTCATAAAGATCTATTTAATATAGAATAATATAATGTAGAACAACTATATATAATGAAACATTTTATATTACATATGTAATACATATATGTGTATATAGCCTTACATGAACCTTACAAAAGCCTTGTGAAATAACTAATAATAGTATTTATAGAGCACTTAATGGCTTTCAAAGTGTTAGCTTAAGCTCATTTGACCCTCACACCAGCCCTATGAGGGAGGGACTGTCATTATCTCCATATTATAGATGAAACCACCACTGTTCTCCCCAGACCCTCATCACCTCTTCCTCACCTTTCTACCACACCTCCTTACCTCTAGTTTCCCCCACCCCACCCTTATCCATCACCCTGAAAACTGTGGTCAAGTAGTATTCTGATAATAACAGTTCTCCAGGTAGAAGAATACCAGGGCTCCCTGATTCCAGGAATTTTCATTAATGTTCCTAAAATACTGCTTTGTATCATGCCATCGATACAGGCTGGAGGACATGGCACAAGGAGGTCCCTTCTGGCTCAGATTCTATGATCCTGTGGCTATCTGCTTCTCAAGGGCAGGGATTGGCTCTAATTTATCTCTCTGGGGGTGGGGGCAAGGCAAGCACAAAGTGATGTACCTAATAGGTATTTAATGAAGATCTACTGAATGCATGCAGATCCACTTAGTGTGGATAAAGGGGAAATTTCTGATACAAATACTGGAGGAAAAATCTTAATCTAGTACTTTTGGCACCATAAAATTGTTTAAATTACTTTATTCCTGTCCTAGAACAAAACTTTCAGGTGTATGGGTGTGGTGGGGTGTTGCTTTTTATAAATGTACTCATGAAGGCAGTTAACAGTTTTTCCTTTTAAAGTAGTCACATCTTTTTCCTTTAAATATAAGTGTTTTTTCCTTCCATTTGAAAATTTTATTGACCATGGTTTAAGATGGTGGATTGAACCACGACTCAAAGAACAAGTATATTTATAACATTTAATAGCTTTACCATTCCTCCCCCACCCCAAGACTCAGCCAACTTCTTAGAAAGCTATCCCAGAAAAGATACAGAGAATGACACATGTATAAAATGCCCAGAAATCAGGTTGAACAGAAAGTTCACTTTGGCTGATGACACAGACAAAATGAGATCATTTATAAAGGTGCAAAGGACAAAAATGAAAGACTAACATTGGGAGGGACCGCAGAAATCATTAATCTAGCCCTTTCATTTTGGAGATAAGGAACCTGAGACTCAGAGAAGTTAGTGAGATGAGTGGCAGTCGGGACTAGACCAGAAAGATCTCTGTTCTCTTAATCCAGTATTTCTTGGAGACTTCCTTAAGAGAAATGTGTATTTTTTTTAATCAGTCACTGATTAAACAATGATGACACCAGAAATAATATTTGACCATTTTTTTTCTGTCTTGAAATACTCCAAAATAAAAATGAGATTGTAAAGTGGTAAAATTATTAGGGAATGGGGCGATATCAAGGGTTTGTGATCTGGTCTGGCAGATGAGCACCCACATCCAAAATCCAATCAAAGTATAAATATTTGTATTTTAAGAAACAAAGAGAGGCAGATAGGCGGCACAGTGGATAAAGCACCGGCCCTATATTCAGGAAGACCTGAGTTCAAATGCCACCTCAGACACTTGATACTTACTAGCTTGTGTGACCCTGGGCAAATCACTTAACCCTCATTGCCCCACCCCCCACCCCCCCAAAAAAAAGAAAGAAAGAAAGAGAAGAAAGAAAATTCAGTGAGTAAGGGCAAGGTAGAATGTCTGACACAAATCACAAGGCAAGAAAAGAAATAATCATATTTTTAATATAGACAACAAGGTATAGCATGGAGAGAACATAACCCTGAGTGAGCCAGGTAGAAGCTGGCTAACATTACTGGGAAGGGTCTGAAGCCATCCACTCACAGTGTGACAATTTTGAAGAACAGCACTTTAGTCTCTTCCGATTTCTTTCCGTTTTGACCTGCCTCCCTCCCTTAAAAGTTTACAAATTGAAAAGGATGAAGCCATTTCCCTTCCTGGTTATATACATTTAGTTTAACTTTTATTAACTTGAAGCCAAGTGCGTGATTTCCACTACAATGGAAATCTAAATGTCGGTGAATAAAATGCTGCTTGTAATGGCATCTTGGGAAGGAGGAAGGCACTTTGTATTTGGTGCAGACAAGAAATTATTCAGTGACAGGTCTCCTGCCCAGATGCTATTTGGATTCAGTTTCATCCGATTCTTCTTCCACAAACTCAATTAACGTAGCATGTCTGTTGGCCTGAGAACCTTCTTTGAAGAGAACTTTCTTAATTGTGCCATCCTTTGGGGACTTAATTGCATGCTGCAGAGAAAGAAGACCACAACAAGCCATTAGGGTCATGCTCGGGTGCCTCTCCAGCCCCGGTTAGTCACAACACCAAAGAGGGTTGCGTCTATGCTGGGCCAAGACAGTTAGATGAACAACTAGCCAGTCATTTGGATATTTTGTCTACACAATGGCAAACATCCTCACAATGCTGGGTGTTTCAAAATTGGACTTGATTTTTCTCTTTCTCCTTTGCTTGGGCATTCTCAATTTGGCATAAACCTTGTTCATTCTGAAGGCAAATCAAATGCGGGAAGCCGAGGAGGAAAAAGTCTGCCAGGCTATTGCCTATTTACAAACTAGGGATCATTTTAGTCATTTCAGAAGCTAAGCTGATGAATGAATTGAAAAAAAAAAAACCCAACAACATAAAAATGCCAGCGTACTATGACCAAGTGTTTAAGGCAGCTTTGTAGGAGGGCTTTGTTTTGTCCAGCTGACTCTTCAAGTGAGAGATGGACTTGCAGGATTTAAAGTTCTACTGAAAGGTAAACTAAGGCAAAAACAGTTAAGCAGCTCCAGAAAAATCTGGTTCAGTGAAGGGTAGGACCTACTCTGTGTCTTTTTCTGGGATAGGGAGCTCTTGGGTGAGGGGCTGGTAAAGTGAGACAGCGGCCTTGAGGGAACACTTGGAGGGTCAGTGACCTACCCAGGGTCACATGCTGTGTTATATGGCCTCTCATTGTAGATTTGGAACCGAGGTCCTTGATTCCCCTCTCCCATTTTACAGAAAAGGAGACTGAGTTCCAGGGAGTATGAGGGGCATGCCCAAGGCCTCACAAGGTGCCAGGTATCAGAGGTGAGATCTGGATCCTGATCCTCTGATGCCAGAGCCAGTGGTACTCTTACTGGACTGCCATCCTTCCCCTTCTGTTTTTTTAAAAAAATTTTTAAGGACAACAAGGGTTAAATGACTTGCCCAGGGTCACACAGCTAGTAAGTGTCAAGTGTCTGAGGCCGGATTTGAACTCAGGTCCTCCTGAATCCAGGGCTGGTGCTTTATCCACTGCGCCACCTAGCCGCCCCCATCCTTCCCCTTCTTGGGTAGGTAACTGCTTCTTTTCACTCACCTCCATTTTCATAGCTATCATAACCATCAGGATGTCTCCAGTCTTTACTCTGTCTCCAGCTTTCACAAATACCTAGAATTCAAGTGAGCACAATTAAAATGGGGAAATCATACCAAGCCCCAGGGCCACATGTTTCCCGGAGAGTCCAGTGTGCCCCCCAGCCAAACAAGGGGCATCTCTGCAGAGACAAGACTGCCTGTCTTTCTGCAGACTTGGATACCCAGGTGCAGAGGGGAGGACTGAGGATTCTATCTGGGGTGGGGGGGGGAAGGCTGCTGAGTACTCCAGGCATCCCTCCCACTTCAGTCCCTAGCACTGCTCCCCCATATCTGCCCTCGATTAAATCAGTCCCCAAGATTATTAAGGACATCTGAGTATGCCGCAGAGTAAACAGTAGACAAGTTACAGGAACTGATGATTACCCCCTCCTGCTTAGGGGTTGGATCTAGGCTAGCTTGTAGGTAGCCTGGGGAACTACTAGTGTGCCCTACAGAGTAGGCGCTATAAAACTGTGCCCTATCAAGACATAATTACACGAGCTTCACTTGTACTGATGCTTCCACAATGATTTTAAAAGCTTTAAAGATTATTTAAAACTTACATGTTGGAGGAAACCTTTTCCTATTTGATTTGACTATGAAAAGTCGTCCTTGGAAGAGATTAGAAAGTCCACCTCTCTCCCTTCTTTTCGGAAGTGGGGGACTATGGGGCCATGATGCTGCATATGCTGTTACATTCAACTGACATGTTGACTAGTTTTGCTGAAACCCCCCCACCATTTTTTTCTATTCTTTGTGACAAGGGATGGCTTCCCAGGTAGGATAAAGAGGAGGGGATATATTCGGAAATGAAAGCATCATTTTAAAAAAAAAGATATATATATATATATCAAAGTTAAAAATTGAAAAATAAAAATAAATCAAAGAAAAGGGTAAAAAAGAATTTTGGGGGGGAAATTCCAGGAATTTTATATCTTTTAATGCCTTAAAAAAAGAGAGAGAGTCTAGGTTCTTTGTCATCTGAAAGGAAATCCCCATATTCAGAAAATAGCGGAAATCCTATTTGCTGTTAATGAACTTCACTCTTTCCTGGCTCCCCTTGCTTATATTGGGGGGGGGCAGAAGATGGTCAATATTAGGAGTACGCTTCGATAAACAGGAAGGAAGTGTCTCACTGGGCCTCGTTTACCTCCTCCACATTTTGCTCTATTACCTTCTCAATTGTCCCAGTCATGGGTGCGAGGGTGCTCCCCTTCACTACTTCAGTACTTGCTGCAGATAAATATTTAGGCACTGGGATGCCAATCTGAGCATTGCCTCCCTGCAAAAAGAAAAAATAAAGCAAACAAACCCAAACCAAAGTCAATATCTTAAAACCATTTCAGATTTGGTTATTGTATCTTTACTGATGTTTGTGACATAGCTGGTTTCTGGTCTATAGTTTTCACAACACTAACCAAATATGAGTCATATTTTAATTTTACATTTTTGGGGGGGGGGCGGCTGGGCAATGAGGGTTAAGTGACTTGCCCAAGGTCACACAGCTAGTATGTGTCAAGTGTTTGAGGTCGGATTTGAACTCAGTTCCTCCTGAATCCAGGGCCAGTACTTTATCTACTGTGCCACCTAGCTGCCCCCATGAGTCATTTTTAATGGACCTCACCTATTGGAGCTCTGTTTAAAAAATGCCCCTCTGATGCCTCATTGTGGCACAGAGATGATCCTCCCACCTTCTCCAATGCTATGCCAGTGGATTATAATCCCTGCTCAGCCGTACCAAGCTTTCCAACATGGAGTATGAGGCTGATAAGGGACCACGATTTCTTTCCTAATTATCCTTCTGATGCTTTGTACATTGTCCTTAATTTCAGAAAATTTGAACCAGGGGTGTGTCTCTGGGAAAAATATGAGGTTACATAGTTCTGTTTGAGTATCTCTGTATTTTAACATGGTTGTTCAAAGCCTTGGGGAGAAAAGGAGCCATGTAGGATTCTAATTCCAACCTGCTTGGTTCAGCTCATCACTAGTCTGGCCATAGTGATTGTTTTTGCTCAGAGCAGGGCTTATCGAAGTACTCTGGCCAAGAGCCGAATCCTACTAGGGAGATGTTTTTGTATTGCCATGAGCTAAGAGCGTTATTTTGTTATTTACTTTTTAAAATACAATAAAACCTTATTTAAACATGTGAAAACTGTCTTTGATTACCTGGTCAGATTTGTTTAAACTTATCCACATGCCAGAGAAAACCTTTTCCTGTTTCATTTGACAATGAAAAGTAGCCCTTTGAAGAGGAAAGAAAATCCACTTCTCTCCCTTCCTTTCAGGAATATCAAAATGACCTTATTACCCTCATAGGTGATCCTAAGGCAAGCCAAGGAAATAGACCGGCCTCAGAACAGCATCCTAACAGCCGTCCATTCTTCCGTGTATACAGAATGACACAAATGAGAGCTGTGTTGAGAAGGGAGGGCCCAGATGAAAAACCAAAGCACTGGCCATAGAAAGCCCATTTCCCCCTTGTCCCGATTTTGCCCTGGCTCTCTATGCTGAAAGATACCAGTATTGGTCAGCTCCTGTGGCTGACAGTTACCAACCCTGTGCTTTCTTGGCACAAAGAAATTCTATTCTCTAAGCTCATCTTCCAGACGCTCCCCGTGGCCATCTTGAAAACCATGGACAATTACAGCAAAATCGCTAGAGTAGATGTATGTGTGTGTATGCACCAATGGAAAGAAGGTCTGTATGCAACTGGGCCATGGGAAGAGACTCCGTCAGAAAGAGAGAGACAGTGTGGGGAGTGGATGAACATAAGAGAAATGGGTAAGTGCATATAAAAGGATGTGTATAGGATTGAATATAAATGTAAGCACAATGGAAATGAATGAAACAGGAGTATGTAGAAGAAACCTAAGTGTGGGAAGCTAGGTCCTCTCTCAGCAGAATGCTGGGGTCATGCCAGTGTTCTCCCAAATCCAAGCGTAGTATTGTAAAGAAGCATTACCTTGGAAAACAGGTAAATGGTGTTCTCCGAGATAATCAGTTTAGGTTTACGAACAACACCATTAACAGAACATTTCAGGTATGTGCAGTCTCCCTCGTTACAAAGGTCACCGAGGACTTCAAAAGTTTTATCTTCAATCTGAAACACAACAGGAATTTTTTAAAAAACCAACCAGCTATAACATTGTTGTTATAATAATAATAATGTTGGTGTTCGAATCCTACACGGTTTGTCTTCTCCCCAAAGCTTTTAACAACTATATTCAACTACAAAGACACTAAAACAGAACTACACAGCCTCCTTTTTTTTTCTAGAGACAGCCCTGGTTCAAATTTTCTGAAACCAAGGACTTGATGCAAAATATTAGAAGGATGATTTGAGTTTCTGTTGCATTGACCTAGGCTTGGAGAAGGGGAAGGGTCACCTCTGTGCCACAAGGAGGCATCAGAGGAGCATTTTTTTTTTCAGGGCAATGAGGGTTAAGTGACCTGCCCAAGGTCACACAGCTTTAAGTGTCAAGTGTCTGAGGCTGGATTTGAACTCAGGTCCTTATGAATCCAGGGGCGTGCTTTATCCATTGCACCACCTAGTTGCCCCCAGAGGTGGATTTTTTTTGAGCTGTGTTTTTTTTTGGGGGGGGTAGAGGGGGGCAATGAGGATTAAGTGACTTGCCCAGGGTCACACAGCTAGTAAGTGTCAAGTGTCTGAAACCGAATTTGAACTCAGGACCTCCTGAATCCAGGGCCAGTGCTTTATCCACAGTGCCACCTAGCTGACCCGAGGTGGATTTTTTAAAACAAAAATCCAACAGTAATGTACATTAAAGATGACTCATGTTTACCAGTAATTAGTTACCTTACATGCGTCAGTTAAGATGCAAGAGCCAAATCTGAAATGGCTTTGGTTTTAGTTGTTTGCTGGCTTTGTTTTTGTAGGGAGGCAGTGCTCAGACTGGCATCCCAGTGCCTAAATATTTATCTGCAGCAAACCAGGAAAGAAGACTCAGTCTACATACAGCTAGTATCATAATGTGATTCCCCATTATAAAGGTTCATTTAAATATTGAAAAGTGGTAATTGAAAAAATCAAATTGCTAAAAGAAAATATAAGATAAAAATTCAGGAACATTACAGAAGCAACAGGGTACGTGCCTTTCAACTTGAGTAAAATTGATCAGTAACTCCAAGTGTGAAGGGTCACATGTCTGGCCCACTTTGTGCTCATAGACAAAGGAGTTATAAACAAAGTTATAAACAAAGACAAAACATCATGGAAGGGGGTTAGTCCTCTAGACACGGTTTCATGTGTCCAAAGAACAGTCAAGTCACACAGACCCATTCTGCCAATTTCAGCTCTCATACTGGACAAAGAAATGTAGACAGAGGCCAAAGTTTACTCTGAGAAGGAAAAAGAAGGCAAGATCATTTTGCGTAAACATATATGTATGTAATATAATTCTGTATGCAAATGTGTAATAATTTTGTAAGGTATTTCAAATACCTATAATTTTATTATGACAGCTGGGTGGGACGGTGGATAAAGCATTTGACTTGGAGTCAGGAAGACTTGAGTTCAAATCTAGCCCCAGACATTCATTAGCTGTGTGATCATGAGCAAGCCTCAGTTTCCTCTTCTGCAAAACAAGGACAAAAACAGCACCTACCCCCCCCCCCGCCAGGGTTGTTGTAAGGCTAAAATGAGATATTTCAGAAGCATTTTGCAAACCTTAATGTGCTACATAAAAATCAGCTGTTACTGTTATTATAATTACATAAAGCATTACATATCCTTGTATATGTGTATGTGTATATATATATATGTACAAAAGGATGGCAGCAGACAAAATGGATAGATAGTGTCACGGAAACAAAGAGGATGAACTTGGATGGACTTGGGGAGATAGTGGAAGATAGAAGGGTCTGGCATGCTACAGTCCATGGGGTCACGATGAATCAGATACAACCACCAACACAAAAATGTATATATGTGTGTTTATATGTTTGCATATATGGATGTATATCCATAGTCCTCTCTTTATACACAGAAAACCTTTGCATGCAAGGAAAAAGTCTCCTTGATTACGTAACAGCAATCTGGCATCTGTGAGTACATTTTCCACTTCAATTCATAGGATCCTGAAGTACAGTTCCTAAGGCTGTCCTTTTAGAATGCACATTCTACAAGACTAAGGTGAAAGAGGACACAGAAGTATTTATGCATCAGTTCTCAGGCTCTCCAGTATTCAGGCTGTGGGCACCATGCTGGAAACTAAATAAGCGTTTGTATTTCTTTTGCTTTCCAATTTTTGTATCCTGCGGTGAGGTTCAAGTGGAGTTTGTCCAGAGCAAGTGTGTAATAAGAAAAGTCTGCCCTCTTCTTCCTCGCCTGTTTGGCGGGCACCCACGGAACATCCTGCCTGGTGATAAGGATCAAAGATCAACAACAGGAAGCTGCTCGAAAGAGCTACTGGTGAGGAATGATTTATGTCTTCTAGCCTGGCACCAGAGCAGGCAGGCCCAGTGCCCAAATGGCTGCTTTGAGAGGTCCTGAAGACCTTGACTTGGTCCGTTGACTCCCTGAGGTTCCTGTGTAGACACAAGCTCAGACCAGAAGAAGGGAGCTGTGGTCTTGTGGCCCTGCTGACTACAAACACATTCATGTTTCAAGGTTTCAATGGCTGTCCAATCTCAGTGAGGAGAATTCTCTCCACTGGTGCCGATCATAGCCTTCCATACTTCCTCCTCCCAAGTGACTTCTGCTTATTGCTTCCATAAGTCCTCCAGAGAGAATAGCCCCCACTTGCTGAAGCCTTCCTACTCAGTCACTCTCAGGCTCGCACTCGGCCTTTGTGCCTGGCATCGTCCTTCGCTCCTTTCCCAGGCACATGTCTTGACAACGGTGCCCTTCTTACACCAAAATGCTATAGGGTATGTGCTGCAGTTGCCTCCCCTTGCCTGTGGGGTCTCCTTCCAAGGTCCTTTAAGACAACAGTAAGAAAACGTGGGCCAGAAGCAGATCCCTCACAGCCTCTACGACCCCAATGAATGTGGCACCTGAGGGATCAATGGAATGCAGCCAGTTTTTCCAGCCTGACCTCCATGCAGCTGCCGAATAGACATTCCTGCCACACCGATCTGACCACGGCCACTCTCTGCTGAGGAAGCTACAGGGTCTCCCTTTATACCCTCAAACGAAATCTGAATTCCTCTGTAGGGCATTTAAAGGCCTTCGAACTCTGGCTTTAGCCCCTCTTTTGGGGCTACAGAGTCTTCCCTCTTACATATTCTGCTCCCTGTCCACAACATGGCATCTCCCGAGGCTTCCTGGGGCTGTTCAATTTCTACCAAGCTTCCCTTCTGAAACAGCAAACCTGTTTGCTGATGAATCCCTTCCTCACACTCGGCGCCAAGGAGTTCCACAGCCTCTGGGCTCAGCAAGACGAGGATGCTCTCCAGAAGGGCAGGTGTTACTGGCCCAGGGTTGTGCTGGTCCTTCTGACTGACATAAACCAGGGCTGGGGTGTTGCTTAGCCCAAAGGCCATCGAGGCACAAATGCTTATTCCTCTACACCATCATCACCCCTCTGCCCCTGTGGGAGGCTCCTCCCAATGGCTACTGAGCCCAAACTTCTCATGGGGCTGTTCTCTAAGGGAAAGTCTAGACCTTTCATTGTATTCCCTTATCTAAGTGACTCCAAGCTGGTTCACAAACCTGGAGGAGGGACGTCGAGTGCTCTCAGCCCTGAGCCATCAGTGCCTGTGGATCCTCAATGACATTTTGCTCCCCATCCTTGACTGTGACTTCTCTTACCCACCCCTGCAGGCTGATCCTATTGCAGGATCCGCCAGTGTCCCAGGTCTTCAGCTGCACGTGCAGGGGGTAGGCTGGGGGTGAAACTGCCGCAGAAATCCAAGCTCCCAGTACTAACGGCTCACAAAGGATGCCATTTAGGGACAAAATATGCTCTTGGTCCAGAAATTGAACTTGGTCATTCAGCTTGTGGCACACCTAGGGATTATTCACACAGAAGCATTAACCCTTAAAGGAAGGGATAGGTCTCGGGGCCATTCTTCAATCAATCCACAGGATCACCAATGTGGGCCTGCCCTCTGGTGGGGCGGCCACCCACTCATAGCCTCACACTTTGTGGGCTCTTGACCTTATTCTTCAATAAGTCCCCCACTGGGGCTTCCCCCAAGGTGCTCAGTCTTCACTGGACCTCCTGAAATGATGCAGGTATTAATGCAGCAGTACACAATCTGTGGCATAATTAGCCCATCTTATTCCTTGCTTAGACAGCTCTCCAGTGATATCTTTAGAACCATGTTCTAGGTATAACTTATCATCAGAAATATGTTATGGGGCAGCTAGGTGGTGCAATGGATAAAGCACCGGCCCTGGATTCAGAAGGACCTGAGTTCAAATCCAGCCTTAGACATTTGACACTTACTAGCTGTGTGACCTTCGGCAACTCACTTAACCCTCTTTGCCCTGCAAAAAAAGAAGGAAAGAAAGAAATACGTTGTACCCTACTTGTACCTACTATGAGTTCCTCTACTGCTCTTTGGGTCACCTACCTTGGGATTTTTTAGAAATTGGGGTCTTCCACAATGCCAAGCCATATAGGGTCACCCTAAGAATCTCAGTGTTTACAGTAGGATTTTTTTTTCAAGGAGACTTCAGGAGGTTGATGCAATTGCTGCATAATTCCCAAATGCAATCCAATCCAGACTATGCTCTTCTGCCTCCATTTATTTTTTTTTCCTTGTATGAATAGTTAGAATAAATTCTTCTGAGTGATTTTAGATTTTCCCAATAGGAGGTTCTGTGATGTTATGAGGATAAATACCACCAGTAAAATAGCATCCACAAATAGAAGTGTGTTAGTAATTTGTTTAGCCATTTTTCAGTCATGTCTGACTCTTTGTGACTCCATTTGTGGTTTTCTTGGCAAAGATACTAGAGTGGTTTGGCATTTCCTTCTCCAGTTCATTTTTCAGATGGGGAAGCCGAGGAAAACTGGGCGAAATGACTTGCCCAGGGTCACACAGCTAGGAAGTGTCCAATTTGGATTTGATCTTGGATTTGAACTCAGGAAGATGAGTCTTCCTGACTCCAGGCCTGGCGCTCTATCCATTTTGTCACCTAGATGCCCTGTACTAACAACAACAACAATGATTTGAGGATCAAATGACACTATATGAATAATGTGCTTTGCAAACCATAAAGCATTGTATAAATACTGCTATTATAATTAACATAATCATTATCATTACCACTAATTATATTAATTATAATAGCAGTACTTATAGAATGCTTTAAGGTTTGCAAAGCACTTTAAAAATATGATCTCATTTGATCCTCAAAACAAGGCTAGAAGGTAGATACTATTATGACCCTCATTTTACAGCTGAGGAAACTGAGGCAGACAGAGGTCAAGTGATTCACCCAGGGTCACACAGCTAGTTAAGTGTCTGAGGTTGGATTTGAACAACTGACTCCAGGCTCGGTGCTGTGCCCACTGCGCCACCTGCTGCCTCTGGGAGCACCTAGAGGACCTCACCATCTAAAGAATCCCACTTCCATTTGTACTTTGCACAGGTCTCCTCCATGATGGTGGCAAAACCCTGGGAAAGCTGACATCTTCCCAATTTTTGCTTCCCTTGAGAGTAATAAGCAGATGATCATGAAACAAGGTGACCAACGTGGTTGTGACACTCAGAGAATATGGTATGCATGTAAACAAGCAAAGAGACACCTTGTTGGGGGAGAGTCTCAAACTGCTCCCGAGTGAAATCATTCATTTGTGCTCCACAAAGTGCTTGTGGGATGCCGTATCCTCTTCATCTTTCCCTTCGTTAGGTGGCTGTGAAGATAGTGTCTGCTGTGAAACCAACCCCTCAAATCCACCCATCGAAAAGCATTTATTAAGCTACTGCCCCATGCCAGGTAGCGTGCGAGCCACTGGAGACAGAAAGACAGAACTGAGACCTCCACCTTCCAGGGTGGCAGCAGCACAATGGGTATCACTGTCTAGAGGCCACATCTCCCTGGAACTCACCACCACCCTTGTGTAGACGACATAGCCTTCCGGCATGCCTTCAACGACCACAGTAGTTGCCACCCATCCATCACCATCTCTGGAACAAAAAGACAGTCTGATAACAAGGTGCCCTCTAGAGGGCTGAAGGTTATGTCTGCCAGGGCAGAGAGCATCAAGGCACAACGTTGGTGAGTTTCGTTCATCTTGGTGAATGGCCCCGTGATTTTAGACCAGGGCTGTCCAGTGGTTTTGCAGTAAAGGCCTGCCACGTTGTTAATTCAATCCAATCCAATTTAACAGACAGTTCTCAAGGGCTCATGCTAGGGGTACAAGGACAAAAATGCAAGTTCCTATCCTCAGACAGCTTGGATTCCAAGGGAGACCGTGTGCACACATAGAAGGAAATACAAAATGATCTCAAGCCGGAGAGCACACCCACGAGTGGTCAGAGAAGAAGAGGCTTCCTGGAGAGGACAGCACCCAGCCTGCTCCCTTTAAGAAGGGAGTGATATAAGACAAGGTGGGGAGGAAGGCGCACTTTTGAGGTTGGAGAGAAACAGCAGCAGGGCGGGTCTGGGAAACAGTTTGCAGACCAGAGCAGCTGGAATGCAGGGCATGTGAAGAGAGGTCTGCTCATCCCTGACCTATTTTACTGACACCCCAACATCCTCTTTTTTTTTCCAAAAGTTTTTTTTTGGTGGGGCAATGAGGATTAAGTGACTTGCCCAGGGTCACACAGCTAGTAAGTATCAAGTGTTTGAAGCTGGATTTGAACTCAGGTCCTCCTGAATCCAGGGCTGGCACTTTATCCACTATGCCACCTAGCTGCCGAACATCCTCTTAATGAAACCTAATGCCAGACCGGGTATATTTTTGCTCTTCTTCCCAATCAACCAAGCACTTGAGTATTTATGTAATAGTAAGTGATATCAGACTAGAGAGTGGATAGAGGTTGTTGTTTAGTCATTCATTTGTGTTTGACTCTTTGTGACTCCATGGACCCTAGCACAAAGCTTCTTAAACTGTGGGTCACAATCCCATGTGGGGTTACAAAAAAAATTGGCAGTAAATTTGTATACCTAGTTTATATACCTATATGCCCAAGGTTGTATAAACAGTTCTCTGGCAGAAAGGGGCATGGCCTAGCACACCAGGCCCTTCTATCCTTGGCTCTCTCCTAAAGTTGGTCCGAACTCATGAGTGAGGAGAGGAGATTCTGCCAACACAATCCTCCCAACCCCCTGTCCAAACACATCATGGAAGGAACTACAAGGAGACCCACCAGGGACAGCGCACGGCTTTAACGTTCACTCTGCACACGCTAGGTTGATTTCCTAATTTCTCCTTAGAGAAGGAAAGTGAATCCGTACCAGTTCCCAGACAAACTGTGCTTCCGGAAGCATGTCAGGCACTGTTTGAGTCCGTGACGAAGGGACGGATCTCTCCAAAACAAGGAGATTCTCTCACGCCACCCACCAATGAGCCTTCTCGTTCTCCTCTAGCCAATGCTGCCTATTTACAACTGGAAAAGATGCGCTCAAACTAAAATGCCGACAATGCTGAAGCCGTCATCCTCAGAGACACATGCCAGCTGCCCATTATGTGTCAGGCTTAGGAGATTATCTCCGATCCAAGCATGTGGCTTTGCTCAATTTCCATTATGAAAGAATGACAGCTAATCTGGCCAAACAAAAGAAAGACTCAAATGGCACAGAACTAATTTCCAGAAGCTGGCCTAGAATAAGAGCACCTTGGCCATGACTCAGGGAAGCAGGGAGGACAGTTAGTCAGACACGTGCTCAATCTGTTACAAGATCCCACTGACCAACCCAGAGGACCTACCTGCATGCTGTAGGACCCGTCCCTGTTGTATTTCACAGCTATGGGCACCTCTAAGAACAAGAAGAAAACACGAGAAAAGTCATTTCCAAAAGAAATTCATTCATCTAATGACAAAGGAGCAGAAATCTCTCCTTTGAAATAAAGTGCTAGTCTCACAAGGGCGTAGATGCCTCCTCCTTATTCTTTTTTTTTTTTTTTTTTTGTGAGGCAATTGGGGTTAAGTGACTTGCCCAGGGTCACACAGCTAGTAGTGTTAAGTGTCTGAAGTTGGATTTGAACTCAGGTCCTTCGGAATCCAGGGCCGGTGCTCTATCCCTTGTGCCACCTAGCTGCCCCCCTCCTCCTTATTCTTGATGGATAAAACAAAAAAAAACTGAGATGGGTTTCTCTTACATGTGCAATGGAGTACAGTGATGTGGTAAAACAGAGGGGCTCTAGAAAACATCCTCGGGATGTCACAAACGAGGAAACTGAGACACAGAGATTGCACCCCTGGGCTTTGCTGGGTCAAACGCTGAGGGAGTGAGATGAGTGGAATAGCGATCGCAACCCACTGACCCCTCGCCCAGTGCTCTCTCCATCGGGCAGTCTCTTTGACATTCTTTGTTCAAAGGGTGACTTGGATCAGTGGGGTTTTACTAGATTATTTTTTCTTATGATGAAGGAAAACACATCGGTGAAAGTTCTGGTGACGGGGATACTGCTGCTATCTGCCACTAACTCACTGGGCAACTCAGGGACACTCTCTCTAGGCCTCAGTTTTTTCTGCATAAAATGAGGAAAATTAATTCTTTTTTTTTTTTTTTTTTGCAGGGCAATGAGGGCTAAGTGACTTGCCCAGGGTCACATAGCTAGTAAGTGTCAAGTGTCTGAGGCTGGATTTGAACTCAGGTCCTCCTGAATCCAGGGCCGGTGCTTTATCCACTGTACCACCTAACTGCCCCCAAATTCTCCATTTTCTCTGCCATGCCATGAGCCACTATCTTCCCGGTCACCTAGGCCTAAAGTCCTGGTATTATCGATCAATGATGATCTGCATCTAATCATTACCAGATCCTATGGACTCTTCCTTTCAGTAGCCCCTGCACATGTTCCCAATGAGAAAGAAAAAGGCACAGCAACTAAGTACGTATGGCCTGGCTGCTTTTCTGCATACCAGGTGTAAAGACCTAAAACAACTCAGTGTGTTTGATTGGAATGACTAACAACGGCGACTCTTCTCCTTAGCTTAGAAGGTAGCCCTTTGTTACTTACGGTTCTTCCCATCTTGAAGAGTCATGTGTCTGGTTTGAGAGAGATTGAATCTTCTGCCACTACTGGATGCAAAAGGTGAGAATTGATCTGCAAAATTGTTTGTAAAAAGTCACAAATTAGAGAGCAGAAAGTCCTTCAACAGGTACAGAAAACCAATGAGATTTCAGAGAAATGGGTTCTAGAAATGACCCCAAAGTCCTTCCCTTTGAGTTGTGAACGTGCCCCAGGCAAGAGAAAAGAAGGGCCCAGTGAACAGCGCACGTCTGACATCTTGAAAGCCATGACACTGAAGGCCTTCCTCCCTGATCTAGAGGAACCATGAAGAGCCAGAAGGGACTTAGGGGTTACCTCATGCAGTCCCCTCATTCCGAGATGAGGAAAGTGAGGTCTACAGAGGCTCAGGTGATGGTAGAACCAGGAGTTCAGATCCTAAGTGTGACCTTTGGCCAAAGTACATCATGAGCTGAGGCTTACAAAAAGTGTTCAGAACAAAAAAGGGGGACAGGGCTTTTGACTTACATTTCAGCTATTCGGGGGTCTAGTGAGACCTTAGATGACAGAAGGGAAAGGGAAACTAGGCACTTCAACCGTGCTTTCACCTTCTCTGTCAACGATCTTCACAATGAAAAGGGTAAGACATTCTCCTCTTGTGAAGGGAACAGAAGGCCAAGATAAGGGAGGGGGTTAGTAAGAGGCCACTCGTCTGCTCTGTATTCTTAAAGAATGTGCAGATAGGACATGAAGTGCTGCAGGCCGTGGTGTCTGAGGAGAGTGGAGCTTGACTGGCAAAGGTGCCAGAGGACTGGAAGTGGAAAAACAGCACAATTGTGGAAACGAGGAAGAGAACTCTAAAAGGGATGACTAAAGGGATGGTAGGGGAGGCCTAGAAAGGGAAACAGTGATCACCAGCAGACAACGTGCTTTGGGGACAAAACCATTAGACGAAGAGGTTGTTGTTGGTGGTCCTTTGTTCTGAAGAGGACCATGATGGTGTTGTGTAAATGAGGGAGGGCTGCGCAAGGTCACCAACCTCACTCTCGCCTCCAGGGCCATCTGGGTCCAGTGGCAAGATAGATATCAGGATGACTGAAGATGGTCCGGATGTTTAAGGCAATTGGGGTTAAGTGACAACTAGTAAGTGTCTGAGGTGAGATTTGAACTCGGGTCTTCCCAACTTCAGGGCTAGTGCTCTATCCACTGCACCACCTAGCTGCCCCAAATGAAGAGGTTACAGAAATGATGAAAATATAGCCTATCTAAATGCAAACAAGGCACTAACAACAATATCGTGAGAGTTTTGTTACAGTCCTAAAATATCAGAGTTGGAGATCTCATTCACTCACTCATTCATTCACTCATCCAACAAGCAACTAATCAAATGCACACGTCCAGACTTGATGAGACAGTGGCTCAGATGTACTTATATTAATGCAATTATGTTAATGACTAAAGGGTTAGGGTTAGTTGCCTGTAGGGCTCAAAATGAGCTAATAGTGGGATATGAATGCCTCCAAAGCTAAAAAGTTGCTATGTTTTAAGGCTGCATTCATCAAAGTACAGAGTCCAGAACTAGGGACACAGATGGTGCTGGTGGGAGAGCAGCTGGGGTATTTTATTCAGCTTTGGGCTCCAGTTTTTTAAAAAGATGTTGCCAGGGCAGCTAGGTGGCGCAGTGGATAAAGCACCGGCCCTGGATTCAGGAGTACCTGAGTTCAAATCCGACCTCAGACACTTGACACATACTAGCTGTGTGGCCCTGGGCAAATCACTTAACCCCCATTGGCCCACCCAAAACAAAACAAAACAAAACAAAAGATGTTGCCAGCTGCAGCACATCCAGAAAGGAGCAGCTGACACGGTAAGGGGACTCTGAACCACGTCACATGATGATCTGGAACTTGAAGGAAGTTGAGATATTTGGCCAGGAAGTAGGACCTATCAAGTGTGGAAGGCTAGGGCAAGTCTGAAAAAAACCGCCTATATTAGTAAGGATAGAAAAAGGGAAGTGAGCAAGCTTCCCCAGACTTGGTTTCCTAAAAACTTGATAACTGGAAGGAAAGCAATAACGCTCACCTGCTGTGTGAGTTCTGAAGGCATCGGTCACAAGTTTCTCCTGGAGGAGGAGGCCCAGAGCGGCTTGACATAAAACCTCTTTGTCTGCAGCCCTCGGAGGGGGGAGCAGGTCGTGGTAGTGCTGTGGGATGAAGTCTGTGTGCACGCTGCCAGCTTCAAACTCTGGGTGGCTGGAAAGACTCAGTAAGAAGTTGATGTTGGTGCTCAATCCTGCAATCTAGGGAAAAGCAGGCACGCTTTCAATGAGGCTCAAAGCACAAACATGTTCAAGGGCCTGGACAAAGCAGCACAAGGGAAAAATCACAGATGCGGAAAAGGAGCCACAACTGATGTGGTCAACGAGCACTTATCAAGCGTCTACCATGCACCTGGTACTGGGCACACAGAGACAAAAACCAACCAGTCCCTGCCCAAACATGTGCAGAAGAGGGTCTGGACCTATGATGTCATTGGTGTAAGGACCTCCTGGGTGAGGAAACTCCCTTCGCCAGTAACAGGTGGCACCGGTCCTGTGACTGAAGAGACTTGTCTTGACCACCTTGGTGCCTTGGGTCACAAGGGTCACACAGCCTGCACAGGTCAGAAGGGGGCTTTGAACCCGAATCTCCCTCGCTTGGAGGCCAGTTCTCTGGCCATAACTAAACTGCATCCATGTATGTATGCACAGATTAATGCAAAGCAGCTAAATACCAGGTAGCTGGTAGAGGGGGAAGGAGGGTACTAGCAACTGGCAGCAGGAAACCCCTGGGGTTGAAGGCAGTGCTTGAGCAGGTCCTGAAGGAAATGGTGGAGTCTTTGGTTCAGAAGTGAATGAATGAGTGGATGAATGAATGAATGAATGAAAAAGCATTAAGTGCGTACTGTGTGCCCAGCACTATGTCAATGCTGGGGAAACAAATGGAAAAGCAGGCCGTTGCCACTCTCAGGAAGCTCACATGGAAATGGGGGAGACCCCCCCCAAGGAAGTCAAGAGGAGGCCAGATGGAACAATCCAGGGTCCTTTGGTACCCAAACACCTCTTCCTTCTTTCATGCCATCTCTACTGATATAACTCATAGCCATTTGTGATGGTGAGCCCTCAGATGATGCCAAGGACCTCGGTGGCATGAACGTTCTCTTCTGGGTCCTCAGCAGCTATGGCTGTAGGGCTGGTGCTTTGGGGCAGAGCTGCCACTCCTGGGGCTTTCAGGCTAAGATGTCCAATAGTGGAAGTTGGTCAGCGGTGGTTCTATCTCTTCACTCAATCCTCCTCTTCTCCCCAGTGTAGATTTTAAAAACGCCTTTTCTCTTTAGCATTCAAAGATCAGTTTCTGCTGATTCCAGGCACTAGAGCAGTCCTGATACTATTCTTAGAAGATTGTACTACTCTTGTACTCATGCTTCGTTACCTGTCCTGGCTTCTAATTTTTGTGTTACAGCAGTTTTAAAAAATCTGAGTTCGTGAGTTCTTTGCTCTGCTTCTTGGAGCATGGGATGAAAAAGCTCAGTGACTTTCCCATAACATCATCACAATATGTCAGTGACAGATGGCTTCTAAGGCCCATTCCAGCACCAGATCCACAGTACCATGACAAAGATCCCAGGGGAAACTGGTTGTTGGCTATTCAGGCTAGAGTTCTAATTGCTAGGGCAAATCAAACCAACACCAGTCATATGGTGCTCTTCCAATTAGCCTAAAAAGAATCCCTTTCAGGAAGCCAAATCCTTTGGAAGCAATCATGTAACATGCTAGAGAAATGCAAACAATTCTCCAAAATGAACAGCATCGATGGTTATCCAATACCAACTATTTTTTCTTCTGAAGAAAACATGACCCCCGTAGTTAACCTTTGCAAATCTGTTACTTAGAATTTCATAAGTCACCTTATTAAAATGGGCAATCAGCATACAATTCCTACCCTAAGTGAGATCCTTATTTCTAGAACTTTTCCCCCCTCACTGAAATCTGGACAACTTGAGACTCCATTTTGCTCTACAGAAACATCCTGTCTGTGACTCACGCTTCATATAAGGCTGTGGACACAGCATAGACCACAAAATACGTTAATAGGAAGAAAAGTCCCATGCCACTGTCTGGTGAGCCACTACGATAACTTCAGGGTTGGTTACACTGAGCTTCCGAATCACTCACATTGTATTGGTGAAGGCTGTATTGAAGCTTCTGCAGCGCTGCTTGGCGATCGGCGGCCCAGACAACAAGTTTTGCAATCATGGGGTCATAGTGCACTGAAACTTCATCACCTGAAATAAACAAGGCGAGTTTTTGAAGTAAAGCTTCGGCTGAGGGTACGTGGGAACACAAACTTCAGAAAGAGGTCACCCACCCAAGAAAGTTCAGCATCACCAAGACTAATGGCTAAAACACTTGTCTATAGGGGGTGCCTGGCTGATTGCTGATTTACAAATACATGGTCTTTCCTTTGTACAAAGTAGCTCCCACATCATTAGGATCAATATCTGGCTAAATGGACAGGCTGGTTATGGTCTCAAAGCAGGACTGTTTTACATAGATTCAACTCAACAGATACTTAAGCACGTGACATATGCCAGGCACCGGAGATACAAAACCCCAAACCTCAGAGTCCCTGTATTCATGGGGTCTGCATTCTTTTTGTGTGTGTGTGTGGTGGGGCAATGAGTGTTAAGTGACTTGCCCAGGGTCACTCACCTACTAAGTGTCAAGTGTCTGAGGTTGGATTTGAACTCAGGTCCTCCTGAATCCAGGGCCAGTGCTCTATCCACTGCGTCACCTAGCTGCCCCCTTACAGGGTACTCATGACCTACAAACCCCAATGGCTGCATAAAGAAGGACCTCTTTTTCTGTGTTCACAGGGAAAGGATTTCTAGGATTCAGAGGAAATCCTTGAGAATTCATATCTACTAAGGACATTAACGGAGGTGGGAGGGGGATCCCTCCCGAGTATGGGTGGCCACTCAGTCTCTCTAATCTTTGCCCATGTCTTTTCATAAATGTACCACAGAAGATCTAGTCGATGTGCTCAAGGCTTTCCTCCTGCTATCTATCTGTTTCTGGGGAATCTTTTGGGTTTATACTTTAATTATATACAGGGTGGCCTCAACAACAATGATGAACACTTTGGGGTGCTATGAGTTTTGTCCAATTCTCATGTTTTGTAGTTGACTACTTGTTTAAATGTGTTGTGTTGAAGCTGCTATAATTATACAGCATCTTTTCATAGCATTGTTTCCTTTTTAATTTTTAAATTAATGATACCAAACTATTTATAGCCCCAATTTAAAACTGCAGGTGTTTTTTGACTTTATCTTTTTTATATCTTTGGTTTTCATATTACATTAGTTTCTAAATATATCCCTCTCCCTTCTACTCAGAGAGCACTTCTCATCCTATTCTTTTTTCATTTAAAAAAATAAATTTGATTGATAAATCTTTTTTACATCTTCAAAATGTCTCCCTCCCCCTCTCAGAGAGCCACTCATATGACAAGTTTTTTAAGTAAAAAAGAGAAAAAAAATCAACAAAACTGATTGAAACATTGAAAATTCTGAAAATGTAACATACTATGCTTGTGGCCCTCCCACCTCTGTAAAGGGGTGTGACTGGGGTGTCTTATTTATTGTATCTTTTCTTTGGAACCATGCTTCTTTGTAATTTTTACAACACTCTCTTTTGATTTGGGGAGGGTTATACTTCCCATTTGCATTGTTATAGTCATTGTGTGTGGTTTCTTGATTCTGCTTACTTTACTCTGTATCAGTTCATAGAGATCTTTCCACACTTCTCTGTGTTCATCACATTCATCATCTAAGGAACAGTAATACTTTGCTACATTCATGGACTATGATTTATTTAGCCATTCCCCAGTTAATGGACATCCATCTACTTCGTTTCCAATGCTTTGCCATCACAAAACTGCTGTTGTAAATATGTTGTTGTATATGGGCACTTTCTTCTTATCATGGCCTTCTTAGGGTATAAGCCCCAAAGTAGTAGAATCTCTGGGTCAAAGGGTATGAACATTTAATTTGCTTTATTGGCATGGTTCCAAATTGTTTCCCCAAATGGCTGTGCAGATTCACAGCCTCATCAACCAAGGTTAGTGAAGGCACCTAGAGTGATTGTCTTCCCACTGAACCTCCAATATTGATCTCAAGTGTTATCATCTTTGCCAATTTGCAGGGGGTGAAGTGAAACCTCACAGATATTTTGACCCACATATCTTTTACTATTAGTGATTTGGAGCATGACTTCATAAGCTTATTTAATTATTTATTTATTTTGTGAGGCAATTGGAGTTAAGTCATTTGCCCAAGGTCACACAGCTAGTAAGTGTTAAGTGTCTGAGGTCGGATTTGAACTCAGGTACTCCTGAATCCAGAGCCGGTGCTCTATCTACTGCGCCATCTAGCTGCCCCTTCATAAGCTTATTAATAGTTGGCAATTCTTTTTTTCCCTTTGTTTTTTGGTGAGGCAATTGGGATTAAGTGACTTGCCCAGGGTCACACAGCTAGTGTCAAGTGTCTAAGGCCGGATTTGAACTCAGGTTCTCCTGAATCCTGGGCTGGTGCTTTATCTACTGTGCCACTTAGCTTCCCTATTGGCAATTCTTTTGAGAAATGTTTGTTCATATCCTTTGACCACCAATCTGCTGGGGAAATTGTTTTTATCCTTTCTTCTAATTTGTTCTGGATAACCTTCAGGCTGCTCTCCTGGCCTCAAGTCTCTCTTTACTTCTATCCTCCTTCATTTAGTGATTTCCCTAAAGTTCAGGTCTAACCCCACTTCCCCCTGCCCCCATCCCAAGCCTCCAACTCAGTAAATTCCAATGGCTCCATGTTGCTTCCTGGATCAAATACAGAATCTTCTGTCTGACATTTAAAGCCTTTCACAGTCCAGACCCTTCCTATCTTTCTAATCTCCTTACACTTTACTCCTCTTTATGTATGCAAGATCTAGCAATAACCCATTCCTTCTTGTTCCACGCACACCATATTTCATCTCCTGACTCCATATGTCTTCCCTGGCCGTGGATGCTCTGGTTTCTCTGGTTTAATCCGACTTGGCTCAAAGGCCACCTTCTGCAGAAGGCCTTTCTAAGTCTAGCCTTTTCCCCATTATTGTCTTCTCTCTGATATTGCTTTTCATCTATTTGACTTATTGTTTTATCCATAGTTGTTTGTCCGTGGTCTCCCCCATCAGAATGTAAGATCTTGAAAAGTGGAGACTGTGTTTTTTGTCTTTTTTTTTTTTTTTTTTGGTATCTCTAATGCCTAGCACAGTGCCTGGCACATAGTAAGCATTTAAATGCTTGTTGACTGACTGGCCAGTGGATGATCTGATTGCACAGAGGCAGAAGATTCTGAAATGATTCCTACATTGGTACACTCATTTTCTGCCCCTTGAGATCTAACCAATTCTAACTTTTATGATATTCTTCAGTACTCGCTACAGCCAATCTCTTTTGATTCTCTTCTTGAAAACAGTATTCATGACATACAGGAGGGAGGTTTGTGAAGACTCTCCACGCCTGTGGCTCATTTTAGCCTAGACTATATTTTTCAATGATTGGTCTTTTCTTCTGTCGCATGAAATCACTAAACTTACAGATAAAGATGCACCATCTCAGCGTTATTCTTGACTCTTTACTTGCTTTCACCTCACATATGCAATTGCTGCCGGGTCTCATGCTTGGTTCTACCTTCCCGACATCTCTGATGTGTGCAGACCCTCATCGCCTCTCTCACCTGGACCATCACCGTCACCTGCTGGCTGGAGTGCCTGCCTCAGGTCTCTCCCTACTCCAATGCATCCTCCAATCAGCTGCCAAAGTGATTTTCCTCCAGTTCAGGTCTGACCACATCTCCCCACTACTCTACAGTGGCCCTGATCAGATAGGAAATCATCTGCTCAACCTTTAAAACCCTCCATAAGCTGGCTTCTTCCTACCTTTCTGGTCTTCTGATATTTCACCCCCGTGCACACACCCACCTCCGGCTGTTCCTCTCCTCACCCTTGGCCCAGGCCTGGAATGCTCTGCATCCTCCTCTGTCTCTGGCTCCCCTGAAGCCTCCCCCTCCTGTCGTCCCTCCCCCTGCTAGTGCCTGCCCTCTGTGATTTCCCTTCATTTATGCTGCATGTGCAGTCTATTTTCACAGTTCATGGAGTGTTGACTCCCCCAAGAGAATGTGGGTTCCTTGCGGTGGGAGAAAATGTCTTTGTAGCCCCTGGGCTTGTTAATTGATTGTCTGATTCTGTCCAACTCATCCCATCATTTCTCTGCTTTTTCACTTTCTACAACAGATGGTGACAAATAAGAGGCAGTTCTCTTCACGGCAGCTTGTTGTGTGCAGAGCCACATGACATGACCGAGCATCCCGTGAAATTAGATTTCTTACTGCACCCATCTCTCCAGCTCCTTTACCTGCCTCTTTCAGGCCTTGCCCCACAATCCCCATGGCTCCAGCTGCTTCTACTTCTGGATTCATTTAGAGCGAGGGGTCTTCCCTTGGGGTCTGGGAACTTGGGTTTTTTAAAACATAGATTCTGATAACTTTACTTCAATATGCAGACAGTTCTCCCTTTACATAAATTCTCATGACACAAATTTGACTTTAGGTAAAAAATTCTGAGAGAAATCTGCATTCCAACAAACACCTATGTTAACTTTACTGTTTGGGACTGTGTTCTCTCTCTCTCTCCACTCCTGACAGTGTTCCACAGCCTCTCTTCCTCCCACCCCTACCAAAAAACAAACAACACCCCCCTTCCCAGGCCCCTAAAAAAACCCCAAACCCTTCAAGTGAGTGAAAACAGAAGAATGGACACAGAGAGAGACTTTGGGATTGAGGCCTTGGCGTGAGACCTCTGCCCCACTCTGCCTACCTGCCTGCAATGGTCCACTTACATAAGCCAGAGCTCTCTGTGACTGCTGCCCTTTGTAATCCTGTGTGTTTTATAAAAATGTTATTCATCAAAGGAATGCCCATCCATTGGGGAATGGCCAAACAAGTTGTATATGATGGTGATAGAATATTATTGTGCTATAAGAAATGACAAGCAGGATGACTTCAGAAAGGCCTGGAATGACTTATATGAACTGATGTCTAGTGAAGTGAGCAGAACCAAGAGAACGTTGTGCACAGTGATAGCAGTTTTATCTAATGAAGAACTGAATGACTTCTATTCCCCTCTGAAGGTCACTGCTGTGGGAAGCCTGATGGTTGCTTCAGCATCCATGAAATATTAGTGGTAACCTCAAGAGCCAATCAGTGCCACCGTATTCTTCTTTCTGGGGCTCACAAGCTGTTTGCACTGGCAGCCAAACCACACTCCATGGGCCCTCTTCACCTGCTCCCCCTACACCTCCTCTGGCTGGCAGCTGCTGTATAATCCACCGTGCCAGTCAGCAACAGGGAGATGTTCGGCACCCCTCGGTCCTGAGCCCACTCCTCAACCCATACATGAATAGAAAAGCAGCATCAACCGTGGCACATTGGTTTTTGTTTGTTTGTGTGTTTTTGCAGGGCAATGGGGGTTAAGTGACTTGCTCAGAGTCACACAGCTAGTAAGTGTCAAGTGTATGAGGCCGGATTTGAACTCAGGTCCTTCTGAATCCAGTGCCCATACTTTATCCACTGTGCCACCTAGCCGCCCCTGTGGCACGTCAGTTTTTGAAGGTTGCTGCCTACCTTTTGTCTGCTCAACTCCAATAGGAGTATATTTTTTAAAATCACATTATGGTCGATAATGAGTTAACAACATACATTTGCTTCACACATTTCCAAGTTCCAAGGCTGATTCCACGGAGTATCAGAATCCCAGTTCTTCTGCCCCATAAACACCCTTCCTGAACCTCACTCAGAGCATACTCAGCTGGCCTCTACCACACCAAAGTTGTGTCCTGCTAGAAGCAGCCCCTCCATTTTCCACTAAGCTGATCTGTCATCCCAACACTACAAACAAAGCACGGACACTGGAAGGGTCTGCCCAGAACCAAAAGAAGGACTGAAAATCCTGTGATTGCTCAATTATCCCGTGGCTTCATGAGAGCCCTCACAATGCCTTCTGTGACCAGTGAGAATACAACTTCTGGACGTTAGCATTCCAGGCCTTTCATGGCCAGGCTCCAACCTGCCTGTCCAGTCTTATCTCCAAATACTCACTTGTGCAGCTCAGCTGTTTTCCTCGCTGTCTGACCCTGCAATGTGCCATGTGGTTCCTATCACAGAATTCGGAGCACTGCAAGGGACTAGGGGCCACTGACTCCATCCCCTCTTCATCAAAACATCCCTGAGAAGTGGCTCTCCAGGCTCAGCCTGGAGACCTCCACGGAGGGGACCCACCCTCCCAATGCAGCCATTTCACTTCTGGCATCCAGAGATGAGACTGACATGTTCTCATGAATGGGAATGTTTCCTGTTCTGGCCTGAATTTGCCACTTTGCCACTTATGCCCTCTGGAGCTGAACAAAACAAGTCTGATCCTTTCTCTATATAAGAGCCCCTCAGATATTTGAAGACAATTTTCGGGTCTCCCTCCATCTTTTCTTCTCAAACTAAGTACCACCCAACACGGACTCCAGGCCTTCATTCTGGCTTGTCAATGTCCTTCTCAAACTGGAGTGCCCAGAACTGACTGTGATGCTTCAGATGTGGTCCAGCAAAGGGCCCCTCGACTCCCCCTTCCTGGAAGCCATGCCTCTCCCCGTGCTGACCTAAACCACAGTAGCCTCCTTGCATGCACATCCCCCGGCCGATTCCTGTGGCGTCTGTCAGCTCCCAGATCCCTGTTCCTAGGGCCTAGAACTTCTCTCTAATCCACCTCTCCTTCAAAAACCAACTCAAATCACAGCAGAGTGACAGTATCCCCCTCTACTGAACTTGGACAGCACCATGTAATCCGTGTTGCAGTTAATGAAGCACGTCCCTTCTATTGTCTTGAACTGTTATCCAATTCTTTAACTGCTACTTATTGTATTTTGAGTTCTTAGTTATACAAGGATACTGGCTCCTTGACCTCACACCCTGTCCTCCACCAGACTTGTGAATGTTCTCCATAATGTTGTGCATAAGATATGCAGGCAATCAGCAAGTACTGTTGAAATGAGAAACAACTCAAGCTTCCCAAATAGGAGTGTGATGCTCGCAAATGATTTTTTCTTCTTTAAAATCAGCTGTCACTTGTGAAAGAATGAAAAACAATGGCAAATTCATGAATGTCATTCAAATTTGGCTGTAAAAGAAGAGAGAATCTGGCTAGCCAAAGGGCTCAGGGGGAGGCTGTCACCAACACAAGAATGGGTCCCACTGCTAGAGCTCCCTGGGCCTTGCCAACTGTTTCCTGGCCAACATCCCAGAGGGGGAGGTGAGCACAGCAATAACCACCCTCAGTTTACAGGCAGACTGAAAATAACAAGGGCCAGACGCTCATCCTTGCTTACCTTGCCTTACTCCTGTTTCGATCCTAAGAGTAGGTTCTGGTGGTGGCGTAGACAAGTGCACAAGTGGTCCTGCCCCAGGCATGAAATTATTCTGAGGATCTTCTGCATAGATTCTGGCCTCAAAGGCGTGGCCTTTCAGGGTTATTTCTTCCTGCCTCAAAGGAATCTTCTCTCCCGCAGCAATCTAAAAAGAGAAGAATATTTTCTGTTTGCAAAACCTTATCTTATAATAATAGTTAAGAGCATTAGCAGACATTGGTTCTGGCTCTAATTTTCCTTAAAGTGTACCCAATGGAAACAATAGTATTTTGATCCAGTCACACTTGTACACTTTGAGCCATTTTTGAGATGTCTTCTTGGTGGCCAAGATGGAAATGGTCTATAAGTGAACATGAATAGCAAGGGATTTTGTAGCTTCCTCTCTAAAGCAGTTCAATTTTGAGTCCAAATATCAAGGCTGGGCTCACTGGTGCTGGAGAATAATCAAGAGGGCTTCCAGAAGTGGAGCTAAGATGGTGGAGGAGAGGAAGCACTTCAGCCAAGCTCTCCCAACATTCCCTTCCAACAACTTTTAAAATAACTCCTCAAATATAATCTGGAGCAGTAGAGCCACCAAGGTACAGGGTGAGACATTCTTCTAGCCAAAGACAATGTAGGAGCTCAGAAAGAGAGATCTATGATGTGGGCTGGAGGCTGGCCCAGAGCCATGTGTTAGCAATACCAGAGGTAGGGCATGGTAGTGGCAATACAAGCAGCAGTACCTTGGGGAGCTCTCAAGGCACAGATTGTAAGGGGATTGGGCAACCAGTTAGGAAGAGATTATGAGGGACTCCTGTGCTAGCACTAGGTGCAGGACAGGGCTCTGCTTAGCAATTCCATTGCCTATTCCCACTCCTACATCAGAGTTCCAAGGCAGGAAGGAGCACTTTCTGTCTCAAGGGAGGAGGGACCCTGAAATGTGGTACGGACTAAAAGTGCAAGGGATCAGGGCCCTTCCTGGCTAAGGACCACAGATCAAACCAAGCCCTTCTCTCCTTTAATGTGGTAGCTGATAAATCTTGTGTGACCATAACTATGACTCCATGGTATTTGAATGGTTTCCTTCTGCTGCTTACCACATTAAAGGAGAGAAGGGCTTGGAATGATATTCTGGAAGTCAAAAGAGCAAGGATTACAACCAAGAATAATATACACAGTGTGATGAAATAATGAGATTTAGCAGATACTCAAATACTCACCTGGAGAGTAATCTAGACTGATTGAATCAAGTGAGAGTGATTGACTGCTGATTAAGCCTACTTCAAGTTAATTGGATTGTAATCACACCTGGCTATCCCTTAAGAAGGTATTGTTCAGGGCAGCTAGGTGGCACAGTGGATTAAGCACTGGCTCTGGATTCAGGAGTACCTGAGTTCAAATCCGGCCTCAGACACTTGACACTTACTAGCTGTGTGACCCTGGGCAAGTCACTTAACCCCATTGCCCCGCAAAAAAAAAAAAAAAAAAAAAAGGTATTGTTCTCAGAAGCTAGACTGTGAACTTAACTTGAGGACACTTTCAGAACCAATGGATTTGGATGACACCAACCAATCAGCTTGAAGCAATGTGTAAGGACTGCCTCTGTTCCAGACCTATAAAAAGCTTCCACAATCAGCTTGCTAGAGAGTTCTTGATTAAAGCAAGCTCGTGGAGGAGGACTTGAGGAAGAACCCAACCAGGCTGGAACTCTAGGCTAGATAGGCTTTTTCTTAACTTTCTGAACTCCTTGTGAATATCTGTATGCTTTAATAAATGTTTAATGCCCAAACACTGGTGCTGAATCTTGTAATTTAAGGCGATCACACAATATAGATTTTAAATATCACAACAGCAAAACTGAGTATAATCCTTCAGGGGAAAATAATATTTAATGAAATAGAGTACTTTCAAATATTCCTCATGAAAAAAAAGAGCTGAATAGAAAATCTGACTTTCAAATACAAAACTCAAGAGAAGCATAAAAAGGTAAACATGAAAGAGAAATCAAAAGGGACTCAGTGAGTTCAAATTGTTTATATTCCTATATAAGAAGATGATGCATGGAACCCCTAAGAACTTTATCATTATTAGGGCAGTTAGAAGGACTCCACATAGGCAGAGGGCACTAGAGTGACTTGATTAAGTTGGAATGATGTAAAAAAATAGATAGATGAGAAATCGGGTTCACTGGGAGAAGAGGAAAAGGAGAGGAAGAATGGGGGGAATTATTTCATATAAAAGAGGTATGTAAGAAAGAGCTTTTACTGTGGAGGGGGGTTGGGCAGGCAATATTTGAACCTCATTCTCATCTGAACTGATTCAAAGAGAAAAAACAATGAAACACGCACACACTCAGTTGGGTATAGAAATCTATTTTACAGAACAGAGAAGTAGGATGGGAAGGCAATAAGAGAAGAGTATGTGTGTGATAAAAGTCTCAAAAATGAAAAGGATGAATGCACTACCAAAGAAGATTAATTTAAAGCAATTATTTGGAGTTATTTTGCCCAATTATAAGCCACTAAAACTGATACTCTAAGTGAAATGGGTGCATATTTATAAAAATATAAATTGCCTAGGTTTACAGAAGAGGAAATAGAACTATGAAATAACCTTATCTTAGAAAAAGAAATTGAACAAGCCATGAACAATTTCCCTAAGAAAAAATTCCTAGGAGCAGATGGGTTTATAAGTGAATTTTTTTTAAAGTGAGACAACTGGGGTTAAGTGACTTGCCTAGGGTCACACAGCTAGCTATAAGTGAATTCTACCAAACACTGAAGAAACAATTAATCCCAATGCTTCATAAACGAGTTGAAAAATTTGGTAAAGAAGGAGTCTTTACTAGGTTCTTCCTATGACACAGATATGGTATTGAAACCTAAACCAAGGGTAGCAAACAAAAAAAGAAAACTATAGGCCAATTTCCCTAATGAATATTTATGCAAAAAATTAAATAAAATGCTAGTAAGGAGATTACAGCAATATAGGACAGTGATCATATACTATCATTGGGCTTGATTTATACCAGGAATGCAGGACTAGTTGAATATTAGGTAAACTATAAAGCCTAATTAACCATGTTGATAACAAAGCCAAAAACCAAAAACAGTACTAATTGATCATGTCAATAACAAAGCCAAAAAACAAAAATAGTACCAGATTTCAAAATCTATTACAAAGCAGTAATCAGGAAAACTATCTGTTACTGGCTAAGAAATAGAATACTGAATCAATAGCATAGATTGAGTACACAATACATAGGAATAAGTGAAAATAGTAATCTAGTGTTTGATAAACCCAAAGATAAAAGCTTTTGAGGAGAGAACTCACCATCTCACAAAAGCTGCTAGGAAAACCGGGCAGCAGTTTAGTAGAAAGTAGGCATAAACCAACATCTCACACCATACACCAAAAAAAGGTCAAAATGGGTATATGATTTAGACATAAAGACTGTTATCGTAAACAAATTAGAGGAACATGGGAAAATTGACATGTCAGATCGATAGCTAAGAGAAGACTTTATGACAATTAAAATAAAGATTTTATTTCATAGGAAATAAAATGATGAATTTTGATTCCATGAAATTTAAAAAATTTTGCACAAACAAAACCAATGTAGCCACAATTAGAAGGAAAGCAAGAAATTAGGGGAAATGTTATAGCACATTCATCTGATAAAGGCTTCATTTCTGAAATATATAGGGAACTGAGGCAAATTTATAAAAATAGCAGCCATTCCCCAGTTGATGAATGGTCAAAGGATATAAACAGGCAGTCTTCAGAAGAAATCAAAGTCATCAATGAAAAAGTGCTCTAAATAACTATTGATTATAGAAATGAAAATTAAAACAACTCTGAGGACCACCTCACACCTATCAGGTTGGCTACCATGACAGAAAGGGAAAATAACAAATGCTGGAGGGGGTGTAGAAAAGTAGAGACACTAATGCAGGGCTGGTGGAGTTGTGAATTGGTTCAACCATTCTGGAAAACAATTTGGAACTATGGCCAAAGGGCCAAAACTATGCATACCCTTTGACTCAACAACACCACTAATAGGTCTACATTCTAAAGAGATCAAAGAAAAGGGAAAAGGACCTATTTGTACAAAAATTATTATGGCAGCTCTTTTTGTGGTGGCAGAGAACTGGAAATTGAGGGGATGCCCATCCACTGGGGAATCACTGAGCAAGTTGTGGTATATGATTGTAATGGAATACCATTGTACTATAAGAAATGATAAGCATGATGGTTTCAGAAAAAGCTGGGAAGATCTATATGAACTGATGGAAATTGAAGTAAGCAGAACCAGGAGAACATTGTATACATTAACAGCAATATTGTGAGGATGATCAATATTAAAAGACTTAGCTACTCTGCTCAATACAATGATCCAAGATAATTCCAAAGGACCTGTAATGAAAAATGTTATCTACCTCCAGAGAGAGAACTGATGAACTCTGAGTTAAGACTGAAGTATACTTTTTTTTTTGTGAGGCAATTGGGGTTAAGTGACTTGCCCAGGGTCACATAGCTAGTGTTAAGTGTCTGAGGCCGGATTTGAACTTAGGTCCTCCTGACTCCAGGGCCAGTGCTCTACCCACTGTGCCATCTAGCTGCCCTGAAGTATAATTAAAAAAAAAATTTCCTTATGTTTCTTTTTTTTTTTTTTGCAGGCAATAGGGGGTTAAGTGACTTGCCCAGGGTCACACAGCTAGTAAGTGTCAAGTGTCTGAGGCCGGATTTGAACTCAGGTACTCCTGAATCCAGGGCCAGTGCTTTAACCACTGCGCCATCTAGCTGCCCCCCTTATGTTTCTTGCTTTATATTTTATTTTTTGCCATATGGCTAATATGGAAATATGTTTTACATGACTTCACATGTATAATTGATATCATATTGCTTCTCTTGTCAATGAATGGGGGGGCAGTGGGAAGGAAAGAATTTAGTACTCAAAATTTTAAGAAATGAACATTAAAAATGTATATTGCAATTGGAAAATATTTAATGAGATAAATAAAATATAACTGAAAAAAGAAAATAATCAAGAATGACTTTTTTTCTTCTTTTCAACCATGAATACTAAAGTCTCCATTCAATCTTCCTCATAGAAAGCCATTATTCAACCCTCGAGCTATGACTATTGCCAGGATTCTCTGATGGTATACTCATACTGCATTAGGATTCTCCTATTTTAATCTCACTGTGTAGGCAGGCTGAGAACAAGATCTTCTAATGGCCCTTACTACCTAATGATAGAGAAAAAGTGATTGAAAAGGAAATAGGTGTATGATTCAATGTTAAGTTTCTTTGTATTCTCAGGATGTATTCCATTCTCTTTTAGTGAAGTTTACTTTTCAGGGTGCTTATTATCAAAATGAAATAGGAAGTAACTATAACAGAAAGGACCAAGCACAACGTCACAAATTCAGATGAGCACTCAGTCTTTCCCTAACTGTCTCCTGTCAAAGTTGAGTCTGAAATACACAACATCCAAGCAGAAAGGGAGCTCTTCCTTGTCTCACATGGTTGCTGCAGGCCCAGTGGAGGCATCACTTCAGGTGGGGACATGGATGCTGGGGTGGGCATCTTGGTCAGCAGCGTCTGCCACCTTCAGATACTGCTCCGGCAGGCACTTTTCCAGGAAGCCAGCCCTGTTTGGATTGTCGGGTGTTTGGAAATTTGTACCCCTGGGACATCACAAACCTTTGAAACTGCTCCGTCTATATGCTGGCTCCTGGCAGCCTCTGGGATATCCACTGAGGCCTGAAAGCTTGGACTCTCAGAGTTCCAATAAACAGCTCTCCCCATGGGCCCTGAGGCTGGATCACAGGCTTGCCCTGCCTAAACATTTTGGAGTTTCAAAAACCAAATCCAACAATGTCTTCTGAGTGTTTTCTTCAATCAACGGAAACAGTTTTCTAATTTTTTTAGATTCCTAAAATCCCCTTTCTGCCTCCACTGTTCTCCCTGAGTCTCAGATATCTGCATCTGCAGCAGGTTTCGTGACAGTCTATACATCTTCCCTTCTTCTTGAACCTCGAAATCACACTGTCTTTCCTGAGTCTCAGAAACCAAAGCCTTAGGAATATCTGAATCAGTAAATCTCTGAGATCCAGAAATAGGCCATTTCAGGCAATGTTGAGCCTTAAATGCCTGCAATCTTCCTCTTTTCCTACTTCGAGAATGATATATTTCTTCTGGAACTCTGGACACATACCTCTTACATCAGGTACCAATTTCTCCGAACATCAAAAATCTCTGAAGCCTGGTGATTATGAGCTCAGAGAACACAGAAGATCAAAAGGGAAAAGATGTTTGGCTCCAGAAAAACCAGCAACTAGCTCTCTCTAACAAACCATGAGAACATGCAAAGTGTCTTCATCTAGAGAAGCAAAAGAAAGAAAATGCAATAGGTATTCCTGAATCTGGCCCCAAAGGCTGCATTCCACATACAAAAAGGGCCAAGAACTGCACAGCACGGTTTGCTCCTTTTCCTGATTTCAGAAAAGAGAACGAAAACAAATGTAGCTTGTCAAGAGCTGCCAAAAGGGTGCTGCCCTTTACCCAAGTGTGGGCTGATCCGTGTCCACCTGGCACAATGACCTCTGACTTCTGTCGAGTTCAGCCAGGGCATGGCTGTTGCTGGCTGGATTGTTATGCCAAGCTTGAGTAGTTGGCAGCCAACTTTAAAACCCCATAGCTGGCAAAAGAATCCAAAAGACAACTTGGAAGAGTTTCTGACACTATTTTTTTTTATGGATTTATATCCTGCTTTGTGGCTTACAAAATAAAATACAGATTAAAAAGGGACAATTGTCTTTAATAATGCATAAAACAGAACCCAATTAAAATAAACAGGGAAATGCATGTTGCTAGTCACAGAGGAAGAGTGAGTTATTGAAGTCAAGCACTGTAACTCTGAGATTCCTGGCAGCATGGAAATACAGTTCAAATTTCTCAAAAACTTACAGATCTGCCTAGGGTTGCCAAGCAAACACAGCACACTACACAAAGGAAGAAGGGGTCAGAAGATCCAAAATGTTTTTGCCTGATGACAAAACAAAACTTACCAAGACTCAAAATTTGATCGTGATTGCCAACATTTCAAACTACACCACAAAGTCAAGAAGATCTGAATTGGAATTTGAGATACTTGGCTAGTTGTGAGACCCTGGGCAAATTACTTAACCTCTCATAGCATTATCTCATCAGGGAAATGGAGATCACAACTGAACCTACTTCCGAGGGTTGTTGTGAGGACCCAATGAGATAATACAGGTAAAGCATTTTGCAAGCCTCATTTGTGCTGTGTAAATACCAGCTTATTATTCTTATTCTTATTCTTATTCTTATTCTTATTCTTATTATATTATCATCACATTCAGAAAACACCCATGTCAAAAGTGAAGCGCTGTAATTAAAGAGGAGATGTCTTGGATGACTCAGGAAGCAGCGTGAGTGCTTGTATCTTCATTACCGGAGTGCCTGGGGAGGAGAAACTGAGTCTCCAGCAGGATTTGAGTTCCCTATCACGGCTGCCCTAAGTCCATGGAAGTCCCCATTAATTTTTATCAGGAGGAGGCACCTACTGACTAGGATGAAGAATCTGATGTTATCCAAGAAGAGCAGAGGAACAAACATACTTTGAATCCGTTTCATCTTCATTTGATCCAGGAGAAGTAACAAATGAATGGTGAAGGCAATGAACCCGTCCTCAATCAGAGAGTGACACTAAAGATGGGACTGACAATGGATAAAGGGGTTACTCTCCTAGCCCCATGCTGGTGGTAGTGTGGGGTGTGTGTGTGTGTGTGTGTGTGTGTGTGTGTGTGTGTGTGTGTGTGTATGTGTGTGTGTGTGTGAATTTTCCTTGGTTTCTGTACATCTTCCTCCACCCCAGGTCAACCCCCTTCCTAACTAATGTCACTGGAGCTCCCACCTCTACACCTGTGCTGACCGCCCCCTGGTAGGCCAGGCTTTGGTTCCTGTGGTAGTTGTGAGCATTTAAAGGCTCCCTGCAAGATTCTCTTACCTCTTGTTATTCTTATCTGCTCCCATATTTCTTGGGACCCTTTCCTAAAAAGAAGAGCTACCATTTATAGAACTTTTGAAAGTTTGCAAAGTCCTTTACATTTTTAAATCTCATCTGACCCTCACAACAACCCAGAGAGGTAGATGCTCTTATTATTTTACATCTGAAGAAAATGAGGCAGACAGTGATGAAGCGACTTGTTCAGTCACCCAGCCAGTAAGAGTGAGAGGCTAGATCTGAACAAAGGTCTTCCTGACTCCATCCCCGGTGCTCTGTTCACTGTGGCGCCCCCTGACAGCCTTGCTGCCCATGGCCCAGGGTAATCCCTCCCAGGTAATCCTAATGGCCCCTAGTTTCCTGCCCCTCCCAGAGTGCCTGCTCACCCGGAGCTGCCATTCCACCAAGTCAGTCCCAGTGATCATCTCGGTAACAGGATGCTCCACCTGCAGCCTCGTGTTCATCTCCATGAAGTAGAAATTGTGGTTTGGGTCCATGATAAACTCCACAGTACCTGCAATGTGAGATTTGAGGGTTAGGCTGCAGTGGTAAAGTATGAGAAGGACCCAAATCAAAATCCTGCCAAGAAAGAGGCCAGTGAAGCAGAAAGATCCCTGGCCTCAGAAGATCCGAGTTCTAGTTCTGCCTCTGAGGACATTAGGATGGGACCCAGGTTGCATCACTCAGCTTCCCTGGTCTCTGCCTCATCACCTGTAAGATGAAAGAGACTAGACCAGGTAGGGTCTGAGGTCTCTTCCACCTTTAATACCACAACCCTGAGGCATGTGGTGGTGCAGTGGGCAGAGCGCTAGGCTTGCACTTGGGAGGCCTGAGTTCAAATTTAGCTTCAGACACTAGCTGGGCAACCCTGGGCAACTCACTTAAACTGTTTGACTCAGTTTCCTCAATTGTAAAATAGGGTTAATAATAGCACCTCCCTCCCTCCATCTCCCCAGGGTTGTTATGAGGATTAAGTTAGATGACATTTGTAAGTGCACTTAACACAGTGACTTACAAAGACAAGGAGCTGTATAAATGCTTATTCTCTTTAACCACCACAACCACAACAAAAACTTATTCCCCTCTCCCATCTCACCCTCCCCAACCATGCCTCACATGTTGTTTGATTTCTCATTCTTCATTCAATGGAAAACATTTGATACTTAAACAGTTGGAACTCTGACCCTGCTTCTCCATCTAAATTGGAGGGATTCCCTGAAATAAGCAAACTGCAGGAGGCCCCCAGAATCAGCCCCAGAGGTCCCCCTCGATGAGACCCTGACTGAGCCGCCCAAAAGCGACTCAAGGACAGCAAGGCCACAAAGACCCCCACAAGACGGCAGCTAGCTCTGGGCCAGCTGATGAACGCGGAACACATTCTGCAGTTGTTTCTTCAAAGAACATACTCCTGTGCATGGGAACCCTGACTCATGCCCAGACACACACAATTGAATCCACATGCACACAGTTTTAAAATACATTCAGGGGGCAGCTAGGTGGCGCAGTGGATAGAGCACCGGCCCTGGAGTCAGGAGTACCTGAGTTCAAATCCGGCCTCAGACACTTAACACTTACTAGCTATGTGACCCTGGGCAAGTCACTTAACCCCAATTGCCTCACTATAAAAAATAAAAAAAATAAAAAATAAAAAAATAAAAAAAAAATAAAATAAAATACATTCAGGGGCAGCTAGGTGGCGCAGTGGATAGAGCACTGGCCCTGGAGTCAGGAGTACCTGAATTCAAATCCGGCCTCAGACACTTAACACTTACTAGCTGTGTGACCCTGGGCAAGTCACTTAACCCCAAGTGCCTCACTAAAAATAAATAAACAAACAAACAAACAAACAAATAAACAAATAAATAAATAAAATAAAATAAAATAAAATACATTCAGCACAATGGAATACTATTGGAAACGATGAGCAGGAGGAGTTCAGAGAAACCTGGAGGGTCTTGCGTGGGCTGATGATGAGTGAGATGAGCAGAACCAGAAGAACATTGTACACAGTATCATCAACATTGTCTGTTGATCTACTGTGAAGGACTATATTCTTCTCACCAATGCAATGGTACAGAAGAGTTCCAGGGAACTCATGATAGAAGAGGATCTCCAAATCCAAGAAAAAAAAACAAAACTGTGGAATAGATGCTGAATGAACCATACTATTTCTTTTGTTTTTGGTGCTGATGTTTTTCGTCATTGCTCTGATTTTTCTCTTATAACATGACTAATGCAGAAATATGTTTAATGTTATTATGTGTATACATATATAACCTATATCAGATTACCTGCTGTCTAGGGGAGGGGGGAGGGAGTGGAGGGAGGGAAAAAAACCTGAAATTGGAAAGCTTGTATAAACAAAAGTTGAGAACTATCTTTACATGTAATGGGAAAAAAAATAAAACACTTTATTAATTAAAAAAATAAAATAAAATAATAGTGCAGATTAAACTTAAAAAAAATTCATTCAGCAAATGTGCCCACCCACCCATTACTTATTTATTTATTTATTTTTGAGGGGCAATGAGGGTTAAATGACTTTCTCAGGGTCACACAGCTAGTAAGTGTCAAGTGTCTGAGGCTACATTTGAACTCAGATCCTCCTGAATCCAGGGCCAGCGCTTTATCCACTGTGTAACCTAGCTGCCCCCCCCCCCACCGCCTTTAAAAAAAAAACTTCATGGTTTTCTTGCACTCTCAGACCTGGAGAAATGCATGCCCCGATTCTCGTCTTTCCTGTCCCCCCAGTCTGGCTCCCTCCCACCTACTCACCTGCACCCACGTAATTGACAGCCTTTGCAGCTTTCACTGCAGCTTCCCCAAGCTTCCTTCTGACTTCGGGATTAATTCCAGGCTGTGAACAATTAAAACATTAAAAAAAAAAATAGATCTCTCACAAGGATCATGGGCATTACTCACGCTCCTTTCTCACCAAGAAATTCTAAGAAAACCCGGATCTATAAACATCCATTAAGGGATGTCTTGTTTTCAGGAACTGTTACTATCAAACAAGATCCATGACTCATTAGATTGGCCCATCAACTGTAGATTTCACCAGGCACAATAATGCCTCTGCCTTCTCACCCCAGACCAGTTTTCATTTTAGTTCATCCAAAAATTACAGAAGCTTGTTTAACAACTTTTGCTGACCCTGTTTTGGTTCAGAATAAACCACAAATTAACCATGGAGAGTCTCTTTAGACAATAGTAGTCAAAAATCATTGTCATTCAGAAGTTATCATGGAACCAAGAGAGAAACCTGGAATGTTGAGCAACAATATAGAAAAAGAGGCCATGTTTAATTTGGTTTAAGTCTCCAATGACAATGAAGATAGGTTATAAGTGTTTAGGAATCAATAAGTGAACTTAGTAATAAGAAACCTTAGGATATTAACCCTCCCCCCTCCCCAATTATACTGAAGGCTCATTCTCTATGGATGGAGTTTTATTTGGCATCAGTTTGCAAGTAAATTGGGATGTCTTGAATAGACTATTACTGTGAAACGGAAAGACTCAGATCATTGAAATTTTTCTACATTTTGGAAGAAAAGAGGTGAATCATAATAAACAAGCTATTAGAGATTGACTGACTTTTTTTTTTTAATCAGTTAGGGGGCAGAGTCTGAGATCAGCACATCCAGGTTCAGCAGTGATAATCAAAGTCTCATAGATTTAGAGGCAGAAGGAACCTCAGAAGTTGCCTAATCCAGCCCTCTTATTTTACAGATGAGTACACTGAGACCCAGAGAGGTGAAGCAACTGGGCCAGGCCTTTGAGGGTGCTGAAATGCCCTCAATAATCAAAAAAAGATTCTAATAAACTTCAGTATTCTATACTTAGGCAGAAAGTGAGTTGATCTATTCATTTAAATCAAGAAAAACATTTAATATGTTTTAGAAAAACATCAACAAACCTACTTTTCAAAACTTATTTTTGTCCCCAAAATAGATTTCTGGCTAATCAAAAGTTAATATTACTTTCAATTAATTGTTTTTTTGTGGGGCAGTGAGGGTTAAGTGACTTGCCCAGGTTCACACAGCTAGTAAGTGTCAAGTGTCTGAGGCTGGATTTGAACTCAGGTCCTCCTGAATCCAGAGCCAGTGTTTCATTCACTGCCCCTAATTAATTTTCTAAACTGTATAACAAAACCCCACTGTAAAACACATCATTATAAAGTAAAATTTGTCCCATCATAGGCACAACCTGCATCCCACACATTATTAAGTGGCTTTGTTGAGCAGGCCACTATGTGGTCCCCAAGTATATTATGATAAGCTCTTAATTTTAACCAGACCCGTGATTTTGTCAGTGTAGGGAAGGTCCCAATGAGCTGTCCAACAGGAGACAGAGTGCTGGGCCTGGGATTGGGAAGACCTGAGTTCAAATCTGCTCTCAAACACTTACTATTTGTATGACTGTGGGCAAGTGTCTTAACAACTGCTGGCCTCAGTTTCCACAACAGTAAAATGGGCACAATAAGGGCACTTCCTTCCTAGGGTTATTGTGAGGATCAAATGAAACAAGATCTGTAAAGTCCTCAGCATAGGGCCAGGTGTACAATAGGCACTTCCCCAGTGCCTCCTTCCTTCCTTCTTTCCTATGAGGAAATTCACTCTACCACGACAGATCAGCAATTGGTCTAGGAGAGTTGTGGGAGGACCGTAGAGGGAAGTGGGATTCCATCTCAGATTTGGGGAAGTGGGACCAGACTTGGCAGGCTATTGACGTGACAATCAAGGCAAGTTAAATTAAAGACTTTCCTTACCCCGGGAGCCTCCTCGATGATCTTCTGGTGTCTTCTCTGTACACTGCAGTCTCTCTCAAACAAGTACACAGCATTGCCATGTTGGTCACCAAACACTTGAACTTCCACATGCCTGTTGGAGGGTAAACAATGACTTCACCATCCTTTGTTCCGAGTTACTGACGTGGCATTTGGTGACCCAAACTACTGGTCTCTCTAGTGACCTAAGTTCCCTATTGTTCTCTTTTAGGTTAGAGTTTTGTGCCGTATTTACATACTCTAAGGTTACAAGAAAAAATAAATGATTTATCATCAAATCTGCTTTGTAAAAAATCATCTTTGACGGGGCAGCTAGGTAGCACAGTGGATAGAGCACCAGCCCTGGAGTCAGGAGTACCTGAGTTCAAATTCGGCCTCAGACACTTAACATTTACTAGCTGTGTGACCTTGGGCAAGTCACTTAACCCCAATTGCCTCACTAAAAAAAAAAAAAAGAAGAAGAAGAAAAAAAAATTCATCTTTGCTGAGGTTGCTGATTGGCTTTGTCTTACCTCTATTTTTTTCTATTCCTCTTTTATGTCACTAGTAACTGAATTATCTCTTGGAAACATACACTAATAAGGGAAGATTTCAATACGTAATTGGATCCATTACCTCATTAATAACATAGTCCCTTTCAAAAATGCAAATCCAACCCATTAATTTTTTCTTCTCTTGTGAAATTTTCATCTAAGTTAATTCAGAAACAGTTATGGTTTTATCAGTGGAAATGACACGAAAGAAGCTGCATCACCATCAGCTTTGCCACTGTCCCCTAAGGATGGAGTTCCTGGATCTTTCCATCTGGTTTACAAGAAAAACCACTGCTGTGCTGTTGTCCCCTATTATGATGTAAGCTCCTTGAAAGCAGGGGCTGTCTTGATTTTCCATTTGTATGCAGGGCAAATGCTCTGTACACAGTAATCACTCAATAAATGAACATTCATCCATCCATCCATCCATCCATCCATCCATGCTTTTCTCTCTCTTGGAGGAGTTGACCACCGCACTCAAAGCCTTCCTTCCATCAGGTTCTTTCATACTTGCTGGCTGCCCAGGCAGCTGTAAATGTCCATCTGTGGCTCCTTCTTCTTCCCACTTGCCTGGCCCACTTCCTCTCCCCAGCTTCCATTTTCTGGAGGACAACCCCTTTCTGTACATGGGTCATTGCTGATAACAGGCTGCAGTCTCCTGACACCCAGGAGGGAGCGCTTGGCTTTCTTTTAAGCATCTCCAATTTGACCGTTTGGGACACAGGAGTGCCATGAATTATACACAGCCACATAGCATCACTGGGGGAATGCTGGTGTCAAGATGAGCTCTGTGTCAGAGAGCAGCAGGGGATAATTAGAATAAACGCTCCAATGGACCTGTGATCACATCAGCTGGGCAGCTCTCTCCAACCTTCCACACTGACCCATCCTCTCGCTCAGGTTGGCAGAATGTCCCACACGGGTGCCCATCCAGCACACAGAGGCCTTCCTCCTCTCACCAGATTGTGAGTGTGCCAAAGGAGCGTCCTAGCCATCCCCCTTGCATCCGCCTCTCTCTCCACATAACCAACCTGCCCTCATTTTCTGTCATGCAATTCCTTGTCTGCATCCTGTAGTCCTGCCCTTCAGAGTTCCTCAGTGGTCATAGGCCGTGGCCTGCTCACACCCCCCACAGGCCTTTCCACTGCCCTTCCTGCACTGGGATGACTGGAGGCATCGAGGAATGTCCAAACACAATGCTGACCACTCTCTTCTGTCCCAGATCATTGCACAGGTTAAGATCATTCACAAATCCTTGACCGATGCTGAGAAGGGAGTAAGCATTAGACTAATGGTTGGGGCCCTCACCCCTAGCAACAAGGGCCTGATGGGAATGCTGGCATCATTTGAAGAATCCTCTGGCAGGAGCTCTGGGGCTGCCCCTCTCCTGATAAGCCCCTGTGAGGGAATCAAGCATCCAGGCTCCCACAGCTCCTTCTAGAGCCAGCCCAATGCTCATGTCGCAGGGGAAAAAGGCTCCTTGTGACTCAGTGGGAATGAGTGTTCTCTGTCCTATGTGGACCACCCCCTACCCCTTCCCCTTGATTATGCTAAGTAATGTACTGTAAGAGAGAGACAGAGACAGAAACAGAGTGTGTGAGTGTGTGTGTGTGTGTGTGTGTGTGTGTGTGTGTGTGTATGCATGTGCGCGCACTGTGATGCACCACTGGACTGCCCAGTCATTCCCACCCCTGAACTTCCCCTGCAAGGCTAATTAACCATTGTGGTGGTCAGTATTTCCAGGTGTTTCTCCTGGCCTATGGAATCCCAACCCACCAGCAAGTTTAGCCAGGCCAGATGTCACCTCAGGGATAACTCTGTCCCATGATCCTCTGCTCATCGTCACTATCTAGTAAGGCACAGCACAGGCAGACACATAGTTACCAACAGTGCTCATCGCCATCTTGGGAGCAGAATCCAAGCAGAGAGATTCCTGATAAGGGGTTATCTCCTCAAGGTGCTCTTATCTGCAGACCTAGAGCCCAGAATACGAGCACTCCATCTTAGTGACATAAGTGGCCACACAGATGATGAACTTTCTTATGTAACGATTGGAATGACGCCACCTGCTGGAGACTTACTGTAGAAAAGCTCCGCCATGAAAGGAAGGTCTTTGAGGGCAAGGCCATGTGGCTTTTCTTTGGCATCAGGAAGTGAGGTTTGCTGGTGGGAGGAGGAAGGGGAAGCTGGGCGCTCTCTCTCTCTCTCTCTCTCTCTCTCTCTCTCTTTTCCTGGGGATGCTGGTGGAGAAGGGAGCTAGAAATGCGCTCTCCCTTTAATAGATAGGAATCTAGGCCTTTTCTTCTCTCTTTACCAAATTCTTATTCTCCTTAATAAATGCTTAAAAGTCTAACTCTTGCTAAAGCTTATAATTTCTTGGCGACCACTCATTGGATATTTTAGACAGACTAGCTAGAATTTTACCTTTAACACTTACTAGGAAGTAGACTAAAGATTGTCAGGCTGAGCATGCTTGCCATCCATCCGGACAGTATTCCAGATAAATTTTAAATAAAGCAAACTCAGGGCTCCAAATTCATTCATTTCATCAGTCAAGAAGCGTTTATTAAATGCTCACCATGTTCCAGGCACTGTGTCCAACACTAGGGTTACAGAGAAAAGTGGAAATGGTCCCTGCTTTTAAGGAGCTGACAATCTAATAGAGAAGACAACATGGAAATCACCATGGTCATACCCTCCCCCAACACACACACACACAAACACACACACACACACACACACACACACACAGAGTAGGGGGTTAGGGCTACCATGCCTACCTTCCAACAGGGCTGAATCCTGTTATTAGAGACACATGGTGAATTTGGTTTATCAGAAAGCCTCCTATGTACTAACTGGTCAAGACTACATGTTACCAATTCAGAAGATCTACCCATGTCCTTACAGTAACCCACATGAAGGTAACACCTTAACTCTTGGTAAATGACTCACTCTTTAGGAGCACGGTGCCCGTCCCCAGTAGAATTTTTTATTGGCAGTCTGATTTCTTTTATTCTCATTCTGAGGCTGTGTTAATGGGGATAAATGGCTGTTTCCAGGAGAGGGGCCTTCACAACCTTCCTTAATAACTCTTTCTCCACATGAGTCTGTATATGCCCTGGTTAACTGATGCCAGATGACCTATTTTGTTAATTATTTTCCCTACTATATTACCTGCTAAACTCAATCATTCTTCTCAAGGTCACTGGACCTGGTTAGTTTGACCTCAGTCAAATTTTCTTACAATAAACACAGCTACAACAAATACCTTAGAGAATCCAAGCCAGTTAGTCAATATTTGACAAAAGGACTCAGAAAACCCACTGCTGTTGACTTGAATAGGATCTAATCTGTAACTAAAACTTAACTCAAACAAGTTCTTCTGGGTCCTTGTGCAGCATTAGAAAAACTTTTCTTACCTTGGGGTGTCCACAAACTTCTCTAGTAGCATAGCATCATCATTGAAGGACTTCTTGGCTTCTCTCCTTGCCGATTCCAGCTGTTCTTGAAACTCGTTTTCTGATTTAGCTATCCTCATACCCTGAGACAGGAAACACGGTTGTTACAAGGGTGAGATCACAAAAATAAAGGAGCCAACCTCCCGGTGAAACCTATAAACAGGCTCGCTTACTTTGCCACCTCCACCACGAACTGCTTTAATCATGATAGGGTAACCGATTCTTCTAGCATGTTCCTTTAAGCATTGGTCGGATTGATCTTCCCCATGGTAACCTTCAATAATGGGAACCCCAGCAGCAGACATGATTGCCTTGGATGTGCTTTAAAAGTGAAGAAAAGGAGTTGAGAGGCCACCATGAGTCCCTTAGTACAACTGTTTATTTCAATATACTATAGACTATAAAACAAAATGGTGCTTTCCAAGGAAATCAAACATTAGAAAGGTCTACACTGTGACTGAATATGAGTCACAAATGGACCATTACAAATGGCATTATGTCTACCTTTCCTCAAGCTTAGAGCAAAAGTGATAGCCTTATTGGGAGAAATAATGATTCCTAAATGAGGCCTGAACATTTGTGTGACTAGCAAAATTTCCCAACACGTGGCCAATACAAAGTTATCTTACATACCCATAAGACATGTGAGACATTTCTCCCCTTCCCAAGTCCCTCCCTTTCAGCAGCAAGGCACAGTTCCAAAGACCTAAGGAAGGATTGGTGATTTCCTCACTGTAGAGAATTCTTTACACGAGCTCCAGAGGTCTTACCCACTTAGTAGATAAGTCCCTGGGGTTTGCTGAGACACACACACACAGAGGTCAAGTGTATCGGAAGAGGAACTGAATCTAAGTCTTCCTGACGCCGAGCTTGGCCTTCCAACTCCTATGACACACGCTGCCTCTCACTCCTTTTAGTACGAGTGCGTCAGGAAGAAAAACAAAGACGTACCTCTTTTTTTTTTTTTTTTAGTAAGGCAATTGGGGTTTAAGTGACCTGCCCAGGGTCACACAGCTAGCAAGTGTCAAGTGTCTGAGGCCGGATTTGAACTCAGGTCCTCCTGACTCCAGGGCCAGTGCTCTATCCACTGTGCCACCTAGCTGCCCCCAAAGACGTACCTCTTAATTCCCATATCTCTGATGGCAGATGAAGGGGGCCCTATGAAAATGATTCCCTCCTGCTTACACAACTCTGCAAACTCGGTGTTTTCTGAGAGGAAACCATAGCCTGGATGAATGGCCTAAGAAGGAGAAACAAAGAGGAACACTGCGATGACCAGGAGTGTTAGACGGCGCCCAAGCCAGCACCACTGTGGAGGAGGTCAGGGCATCTTTCCTTCCTCCCACTCAGATGCCCAGTGCCCCGCCTTGTACCTTCTCCCTCCCAGAGTATAAATAATGGACAGCAGTGGTGGCCAGTTCCAGACCTCAGGGCACTTACATCTCAAAGAGATCAAGGCTTTAAATGCAAAGCACCAAGTTCCCAGGCTGGAACTTCAGGCTTTATAAGGATGGAGTGAGGAGGGGAGGGTTCTGGGGGCCACGAAGCTTTACCAGCACTCCTGAAATTCTGTCTCCCAAGCTGTTTCTCTCCCAAGATGTAAAGGTTGACATGTGGAGCTCAAATTCTCTCTCCTCTTGCCCGCTTCACTCCAGCCATTGATAGTGTCCCATCCAAGGGCGATTGAGCTTCTGGCCCCAAAGTTCATGTGCCCTCCTCTCTCGAGGAGATCGGCTCACAGTCTTCCCCTCCACCCAAACAAACTCTCACCATCTGCCCTCTAGTCCCCAAGGTTGGTTACCCCACCTGCCCTAAGGGTCTCTGGGCCATTATCATCTGTCCTAAAGCTCAACTCTTCTTGATGCTGGGTGTCCCAAAAGCCTTGGTGCACTTTACACTTATCTGGTCATCCCCTGGGCCACCCAGTTAGCTGCCTTAAGCTTACTAATGTTTAAACTGCACTAAGCTATTAGAGACACCATATACACATATCACATGTGTTTATATACATACGTGACATCACTGCGTTAGAGTCCAACCTAGTGATGCCATTTTGGTTCTCTTTGAGAATGGACAACAACCAACCAATATAGATACGTGTGTGTGTGTGTGTGTGTGTGTGTGTGTGTGTGTGTGTGTGTGTGTGTGTGTGTGTGTGTGTGTAGAAAGAGAGAGGAGAGAGGGAGAGAGAGAAAGGGAGGGATGGAGAGGAGAGAGACAGGGGGGAGGAGGGGGGGAATATCAGGGCAGCTCGGTAGCTGAGTGGACCTGGAGACACTAAGGCCTGAGTCCAAATCTAGCCTCGGATACTTAATAGCTGTGTGGCTCATGGCAAGTCATTTAACCTCTCAGCATCAGTTTCGTAATCTGTAAAATGGAGGTAATAATAGTACTAACTTTCTGGGGTTGTAACGAGGATAAAATGCCTTATCTGTAAAGCACTTTGCCAACCTTTAAGCATTATATAAATGCTAATCGTCATTATTATCTTTCTTTTTATTAGCTATCTTCCCTAATTAGACCATTAACTGCTCAGGAGCAAGGACTGCCTCATTATTTTTTGTTTGTTTGTTTGTTTGTTTTTTGCAGGGCAATGAGGGTTAAGTGACTTACCCAGGGTCACAGAGTTAGTAAGTGTCAAGTGTTTGAGGCTGGATTTGAACTCAGGTCCTCCTGACTCCAGGGCTGGTGCTTTATCCACTGCACCACCTAGCTGCCCCCTGCCTCATTCTTTTTCTATTTGTATCTCCAGGACTTAGCACAGTGCCTGACACCTAGTAAGAGCTTAATGAATGCTCATTCGTTCATTCATACTTGGAGACTTCAACATACATGATGACGTCCCAGTACACCCCCTGGATTTCCAGGTCCTCAGCCTCCCCCTCCTCCATGTTCTGTACCTTTAACACACCTCAGCCACACTGAGGGACAATCCTTCCCCACCACCTGTAACTATTCAATCTCCATGATGCAGAACTCCAAAATTCTTCTTTCAGACCATGATCTTTGTGGTTTCCATCTCTCCCTGGGTCTCACTTCTCTTAAGCACCTTCATCCTCATGATGACCTCCAATCACCCCACCCTTGTCCTGGCTTTCTGAGGACATCACCCTTGCTCTGGGCTCCCTCCCTTCTCTTCCCTACAACGACTCGACTCTTGAAGGCCAGTTCAGCTTTATGCCGTCCTCTCCTCCTGTCACCAGGAATCCCTTTCCAAACCTCAGCCCTGCAACGTCCCGACCAGCTGCCTTCCCTGCTCCTACTCTGGCGCCACTGAATTCCAGTGAAAGAAGTCACAGAACCGGCAGCAGCCACTGGATCTCGGCTGGGCCCACGGGCTGTAAGGCGATCCTTGTCCTCTTCCTGTGCAGACACTTTCACATATTCCCCATAACCTCTATTCCAAACCTTCTCTCCTCAAGCCAACATCCTCTGTCTCTCAGCAGGGGTTCTTTTCTTTTCCTTCCAACAAAAACAGAAGCTCTGTCTTCTCTCCAATTGCATACATGAGCCCCTTTAACCTCACTTCCCATTCTGTCTTTGCTTTCTTGCGAGAAGATGTGGTCCTTTCCCGACAAAGGCCAGCTCCTCTTCTCCAGCAGTTTCCCAAGGCAATCACCCACCTCTCGTCTTTAATCTTTATTGGTTAGCCAACCACACTCTTCCCTAAACCCTCCCATTTCCTCAAACCGTTTCCTTGCATCTCTCCACCCCCTCAAAGCCATCTCTTTTCATTATTCTCCTCTTCTACTTATTTTTGAACAACTTCTAATCTGGCATCTGGTCCTACCTCTCAACTGCGGCCTGGGGCCAGTGGGGAAGCTGGTGGGTAGAGGAAAATCAGGGTAGGACATGTGTCCCTTTAAATTCTGGCACCCGGTGGGCAAAGCTCTGGTTGTCTTCTCCTGGTGATGATTCTGGGCTAAGGAGCCTACTAAAATGCTGTGGTGGTAAAGAAAATCTGGGTATCCAGAATGGAAAGCAAAGCACAAATATGCTTGGAAGACTGGGTTTAATGCCTTGTGAGCTCTGAGGGAGAAGTCAAATATAATTCAGAGGATTCAAGACTATATGAGTAGGGTGAAGGTGATACCATTGAGGAGAGGAACTTAAGTCCTGGAGCAGAAGGAAGAGTGGAGGAAAGTATTATGATGGACACAACTCATCTCAGATGACAGAAGGGTATCCATGTGAAAGTATCTAGTGCACAGCAAGAGATTGAAGACTAAGTCTACATGCAGAGAAAAACCAACTAAGAAGAGGGATCTGTATCAATGCAGAGTGAAGAAAGACGAACCAGGAAAACACACACACAATGACAACAACAGCGTCAAATGGAAACAGACTGAACACTGTGCTGGATAGAATGACCAGGCTGGGCCCTGGAAGAGAGGAGAAAATACACCTTTCTCCCTTCCATTGAGAGGTGGGGGGCTGGGGGCTGGGGGCATGGAACATCGCATATGCTGCCATTCTTGGTTGATACGTTGGTTGGTTTTGCTGAACTGCTTTTTTTTTTTCCTATTCTCTCTTGGAGGAAGGAGAGATATATTAGGAAAAAAACGGTGATGAAAGAATAAAGATACCAATGAAATTTTTAGAAATTATAAGAAATAAAAGAAAAAATCTGCAACAGATTCTTTTTTCATGTGAACTACCTTCGGGACCCTTACCTGTGCTGCTGAAACCTTGGCCACTTGAATGATTTTTTCCATGGAAAGGTAACTCTGCTGTGAGGCAGCTGGGCCAATGGCATATGCTTCATCTGCCTATTTCCACAAATGTCATACAATTATCATACTGTAGCATTTAGAGCTGAAAGATATTTTAGAAGAGCTAGTACAACTGTTTGCCTTCATAGACAAGGAAAGTGAGACTCAGCTCAAGCTCAAAGGGGCCCTTGGAAAGACCAGAGTTAGGAGCTGGGTCTCCTGTCTCCAAATTTCCACCTCTTACCAACCACACCAGGCTGCTTCTTGCTGGCAAACAATAAAAACTTTTTCCAAGTGCCACCTGGGTGCTTGTTTAATTACATGCTTCCCCAACATGAACTTTAAAGCAGGTTTAATATGCATTTCCCCAAAGCGGGTGTTAAATCAGAACCACTAGCCTTATGGTGATAATTTAATCTGAACCAAGAGCTTGTGACTCTTATTGTGATACTCTGAAAGAAGGGGATTTCCCCCCATCTCCCAGCATCTCGCCCCAGGGCACAGAGCAACACTGCAATGGGCCCAAAAGAAGGCATCCAGTGACTTTCTAGTGAGGAAACTCTAGCCTGTGGACACACAGAGGCCTCCTGCTCAAAGGCGTGGGGCTTCTGCCTGCTGGCCTGGCCTGCAGGAACTGGTGAGCATGATGTCTGCTCAGCAAGGAGGCAAGAACAGGGGGTCCCTGTGAAGGAATTTGGGTAGAAATTGTGCATGTTGTTTCTCCCAATCATATGGAGGCTCCCAGAGGCAGGCCCCATTTCATTTTGCACCCCCAGCATCTAGAGCAGACAGGCGCTTCACAAATACTCGGTGATTGATTCTACTTCCACTGGCTTCCCCTTTGTAAAAGGAGAGATTATAAGGTGATCTTCAGCTCTCGTCATTTGTACATCTATTTACTCTGCTGGGGGATCTCAAATACAGCATTTTGTCTCAGGATCTTCCTTGGTGGAATGGGGATAAGGTCTAGTTCACAGGGTTATCTCAAGGATCAAATCAAAGGAGATAAGGCTGGTGAAAGCCTCTAACCAAACATAAGGTATGAGCATCATGATTGGGAAAAATCACTGCCACAAATTTCCCCTGGGCCAGGCTAATTTTAAGGAAAAGCTGAGCATGCGAACATATACTGTCAACCCAAGAAACAGAGAGGGGCACAAAGTAAGAAGGCGAAGGTGTCCAGCTTCCACCGTGTCTGACAACATACCATCTCCACGTGCATGGAGTTCTGGTCCGCCTCACTGTAGACAGCCACTGACTGCACACCCATTTTCCTGGCTGTTCGTATCACTCGGCAGGCAATTTCTCCTCTATTTGCAATAAGAACCTTGGTGATGTTGCTTCTTCCTGTTTAATACACAAATGAAACTGGGACCCGGAAGAGTACCAACAGGACTGACAAGCAAGAGGCATGCTCCCAGATCATCAGCCAAAAAAATGCGTCTTAAACATTCCAAAGTCCATACCAGCTCTAAATTTCAGTTCCAAATGCTACAGTATGATAATTGCATGACATTTGTGGAAATAGGAAGATGAAGCACATGCCATCGGCCCAGCTGCCTCACAGCATGAGCAGAACAATGGAATTATTAGGGGTTCTTAAACTTAAAAATGGAAAATGAGGTTTACACACCCCATTGGGAAGTGTTTTGCTTTCCCTTAGATTCCCTAAAACCAAGGGTCAAATTAATTTGCTCACCCACTTAATGACACACCCTGGGTATATCTCTGGCATCAGATATGGATGGTGTCTTTGTACCCAGACGCCAGTACTTGTAATGGAGTTCTAGTGCATTTACATGTGAGTACAATCTCCACCAATCATCAAACATATTTGATGTCCTTTAATTACTTTGACAATCTATTAAAAAAAGTTCTATGAAGAGATACAATGCAGAAAATCAATGTTGTGACAAAGAATTTTTCAATAAACATTTAAAAGGTGATAATTATTTCCCCTTACATTATAATTCTAAAAGCTAGGGAGAGACTATTTCAATCAGTAGATCAAAATCAGTCACATGAATGTGTTCCATTAACACCCATTTGTATTTTAGATACTCTATATCAAAAGAACTTTGATGTAGGAGCTGAAAATTCAAAGGAAACATCAAAATCATCAGAAAAGTCGCAAAATCACTAAATTGCTTATGAAAGTTTTTCTTTTATGTAACAGATTAAAAGAGTAAAATAATACTCTTTAAAATATTTCCATTAAGAAATATTACATTATAAAAAACATTTCAGTACCAGTTGATGAATATTTCATAGTTCTTTGTCTCCAGATCCATCTCCTGTAACAGAAATCCAAATGGCATTATAATGAAAGACGAAACAGAATGACTAAAGAAAAGCAAGTCATCATTCATTGACAAAGGTCCTTTTCAATGGTATTTTGACCCTTTTATCTGTTCCTCACCCTGCAGGTCCTCAAAGTTTGGATGTGATCTCTGTTGGCCTTTAGCTACTAAAGATGCACAATGCTATAATGGAAAATTCATGACACCAAGGATTAGGAAATCCAGTCCCAACTCTTCAACTAACCATGTAACCTCGGGGAAGGCTCACTTTGGACATCTGTAAAATGAAGAAATTGGACAAAGAAAGTTCCTTTCAACTTTAACTTTTCTGATGACTACTCCAGGAGACAGGCTTGGCTACTGGCTACTACTTGGCCTTTGGGTAAGTCCTTTTAGCTCTTTTTGCCTGCCTCAGTTTGCCCATCTACAAAATGGGTGGATTAGATGAAATGATCTCCAAGGGTCCATCCATCCCAGTTAAATCCCAGGATAAGTGGATATATTACATTGGTATAGAGGAGACCTGCTGTAGGAAGAATATCCCGGTCTTAGAGTCAGGAACATCCAGTTTCAGATCCTGGACCTTAATAGCTGACCTTGTCTCCTACTTAACTTGAAAAAACTGAGGCCATCTGTCATGAGCCCCCTGTGCTCCAGATCAGAGAAAGAGGCGGGTCCTCTCTCTCTCTCTCTCTCTCTCTCTCTCTCTCTCTCTCTTTTTTTGGTGAGGCAATTGGGGTGACTTGCCCAGGGTCACACAGCTAGTAAGTGTTAAGTGTCTGAGGCCGGATTTGAACTCAGGTCCTCCTGACTCCAGGGCTGGTGCTCTATCCACTGCGCCATCTAGCTGCCCCCCTAGTATTTATTTTATAGAACTTGCCTTTGTAAACTACTAAATCCTGGCCTCTGTACATTTGCCTAAGCCATTCCCCATGCCCGGAATGCCCACCCTCCTTTCCTCTGCTCCTCAGAACCCTCCTCTTCTTCGAGGCTCAGCTCAGAGGTCCTCCTCCTTCCTGGCCTCCCCGATCCACCCAGTTGTTAATGCTTTTGGCAAAGAAAAGACAAACCCATAGACTAGACTTGATCCAAGATATTCCAGTTTAACAACTGCACAGACCCATTTTTCAAACGTTTCCTGGAGGAGCTGTTAGGCCCTCCAAAACCCTCCCACTTCCAAGGCTCTGATATTTTATGATTTCTCTCATTTTACAGTTGAGACGACCAAAATAAGTGATAAATGAACAAGACGGAGTTGAAACAACTTGCCTACAGTCACACAGAATCGGAACCCATGTTTCCTGATTCTGAGTTTAAGGCTTGTACCATTAAATCATTTGGACAGCACAGCAGGAATGGTCTGAATGGGTTGAGTAACTGGGCCTTTCAGTCCTTCAGGGCTTGCAGCTGGGAAATGGTTCTTGGCAAAATTGTGAAGGAGGTGAAACTGGTCTTTAGTGGCCTCCTATTCCCTACCTCTCTTCCCACTTCCCCCCTCCCCAATTTTCCTTCTAGTACCCTGGCCCACCATTTCCTTTTTGAAGTGAACATAACATCTATTTTTATCACTAAATCCAGAGATCTTTTTCCTTTAAAATCTGTTATGCAGGGGCAGCTAGGTAGCACAGTGGATAAAGCACCAGCCCTGGATTCGGGAGGACCTGAGTTCAAATCTGGCCTCAGACACTTGACACTTACTAGCTGTGTGACCCTGGACAAGTCACTTAACCTTCACTGCCCCCCCCCAAATAAAATCTATTGTGTTGCTTAAACCTACTTCAACTTTATTCAAGAAGCATCCCTTGAATGCCTGCTCAATGCAAGGTGCTGTGCTCTCCCATGCTGGCGGCCAGGAGATACTAAGATGAACAAGACACAGTCTTAGCCCTCAAGGGGCTTGGTTAGATAAAAGCCAACCAATTATCTAAGTTGGAGTGTGGCATTTTCTTTGAAATTCGAGAATATAGAACTGGTTATGACACTCAGGTGACATGAAACGGTCTTTTGTTGTTGTTATTTGTTGCTATTTTAAAAAAATCTCTAAGTCTGGCTTCAAAAACAACACATGCCGCCGGGCCGCACTGTTGCAGCTTTCTCAGAAATGCCTGCGGTGATGCCCTATTTCAGTTTCCCTGTTTCCCATAACTTCTGCCAACCACGGCAGCTCTAACTGCCCATGCAGGGCGGCCTTCTCTGGGCACTGCTCCATCCTCCTCCCAGCCTTCTGTACCCCAGTCCTTCAGGGACCTGCACTTCCATATGAATGAATACTGGGTAAATAAACTCATGATAATATGCTCAGTAGATGCCAGGAAGAAGGGCTGGTGTGGGAGTAAGGGATCATGAATGCAAGAGGTAGGACAGTATATGGAATGCTAGACTTGGAGTCAGGAAGAACTGAGTTCAAAACCTGCCTCGGATACTAACTGGCTCTGTGACCCTGGGCAAGTCATTTAGCTTCTCCCAGCCTCAGTCTCCTCATTTGTAAAATGAGAATAATAATAGCACCCTGCCTCTTGGGGCTCTGATGAGGATCAAATGCTATCACAAAGTCTAGGGGCAGCTAGGTGGTGCAGTGGATAAAGCACTAGTCCTGGATTCAGGACCTGAGCTCAAATCTGGCCTCAGACACTTGACACTTAACTAGCTGTGTGACCCTGGGCAAGTCACTTAACCCTCATTGCCCTGCCCCCCCCCAAAAGAAATACTATATAAGTGCTAATAATTGTTACTATTAGTATATTACTTATTATTATTATAATACGTATGACCTTGAATCAGTCACTGCATCCATCTTTCCAGGCTTAAATATCCACATCTACCAAATGGAGAGATGGAATGAGATCTCTAAGTTCTAACTGTACGACTCTGGGCTTCTTTGTTTCACTACAAGGATTCACGCTTTAAAAGGGATCTTTTAGAGACAGTGCTTTAATGGAGGATAACTGGTGATGGGGATTTTAAGCCCACAGTAGCAGGCCAATGGGGCAGACTTCTGTGGCTGAGGAACCACTGGTGCTCCTCCAATCAACCAATCAACCCATTAGCATTTATTGAGCCCACAACGGGGGACGGAGCTAAGCAATGCGGACGGAAAGAAAAGGCTCCTCCAGGGGCTGCCATCCTAACGAGAGAAAAAATGGCCGCATAAGTGGGGACATAGAATATGTGTACAGAGGAGGCACGAGGCAGAAAAGATCAATGTGCCCACTTCCTGCCCCTCTGTGCACGTGTCTGTGATGTCCAAGCTGTAAAATCTGGGATTCCACAATACACTGCTTTAATCATCCAAAAACAAGGGCACTGGGAAAAACTATGGCTTTGGGTTATGTGGGACAAGCAGGGCTGCCCGGCACCAAGCACTCAACAATGGTCTCGCTCTGTCTCTGTCTCTATTTTTCTCTCTGTCTCTCTGCCTTTCTCTCTATTGCTCTCTATCTCTCTGTCTCTATTTTTCTGTCTGTCTCTGTCTCCCTCCCTCCCTCCCTCTGTCTGTCTGTCTCCCATCTCTCTCTCTCTTTGTCTCCACCTGTCTCTGTTTCCCTCCCTCCCTCTCTGTCTCTGTCTGTCTTTCTCTGTCTCAATTTCTATCTCTCTGTCAATGTCTCCCTCCCTCTCTTTGTCTGCCAGTCTTTCCCTCTCCCTCCCTTCCTCTCTCCCTCTGTCTCTTTCTTTCATTGTCTGTTTCTCTTTCTTTCTCTTTCTGTCTCTGTCTCTTTCTCTCTGTCTCTCTTTTTCTCTCTACGTCTCTGTCTCTATTTATCTCTCTATTTCTTCCTGTATCTCTGTCTTTCTGTCTCTCTCTGTCTCAATTTCTCTCTATCTCTCTGTCTCCCTCCTTCTTTCCCTTCCTCTGTCTGTCTCCCTCTCCCTTCCTCCCTCTCTTTGTCTCTTCCTCCCCCTCCTTGTGCTAGAAGGGGTGGGAGTCAATCTAGAAGTCCTCCAATGGCAAACCCCCATGTGCTGGCAGTGCCACACAAGTCGATTCTCTGCTGAACTGGCTGAGTCTCTGCCTCCTCCACCTTCTGGGCCTCTTGCCCACACTTCTTCCTTTTCTTCTGGCCCCTAAAACCCTCTGAGATGCTAAGATAAGGAGGAGGAAAAGCATTTCTGATTTCATGGAGACTAGGAAGAGAAAGGAAAGGTGTCTGCCAGGAGCTGAGGGTGCTGGGCTGGGAGAGTGGGGGGGGGGGTCCGTGGAAAGACCTGGAGAAGCCCTGCTCCAGGGAGCTAGAGCTGAAAGATGCACTGTGGCAGCCACAGTGTGGCTGTACTTGTTAACCATTATAGACAAAGGTACCACTCACTGACTGTGAGAAACACCCTTGGGGGCAAGACAATTTCCCTTTTCCAGTTTCATCACTGCCTCCTCCCCTTTGGGAAGGAGAGACCAGGACTTTGGTTACTCTAACACTGAGGTAGGGCATCTAGGTTGAAAAGTGGGTGGAGCACTGGTCCTGGAGACAGGAGGACATGAGTTTAAATCTCGCCTCAGACATTGACTAGTTGTATGACCCTGGGCAAGTCACTTAACTCTCTTTGCCTCAGTTTCCTCATCTATAAAATGAGCTGGAGAAGGAAATGGCAAACCACTCCAGTATCTTTGCCAAGAAAACCCCAAAAGGGGTCACAAAGAATCTGACATGACTAATAAAACAATAACAACATTGGGGTGTAATCCTGTGACTGTTGCAGTGGGCAATGACACCTTCAAAAATTACAGCACACTTTTTTTTCTTTTTTCTTTTTTGTGGGGCAATGAGGGTTAAGTGACTTGCCCAAGGTCACACAGCTAGTAAATGTCAAGTAGCTGAGACCGGATTTGAACTCAGGTCCTCCTGAATCCAGGGCTGGTGTTTTATCCACTGTGTCACCTAGCTGCCCCCCCACAGCACGATGTAGAGGCAGAGAGGATGCAGGAAGTCCAGTCAGGAGGCTGCAGCGATTGTCCAGGAGACATACAACTAGACCCAGTGGGCTTCAAGCCACTCTGAGTGGAGAGAAGGGGAGTGACTGGTCAACAGGATCTAGTGACATACCCGGCAGCTCCAAGCCATGCCTCCTCCCTTCCACACCAAAGGGGGCCTCCGGCCTGGGAACCAGCCCTGGGGTTAATGGGTCAGTTTTTCCCAGATCCAGGACACCAGGCGCCTTGGCAGCCATTTCTGAGCCATGACACTGAGCCCAAACCTTCTCTTCCACTTTTAGTTCCCCTTTATATGTTCTCTTCTCCTATTAAAATGTAAGTGCCATGAGGGCAGGATCATTATGTTTGCTTGCATCTGTAGGCGAAAAAACGTGCCTGATGCATAGTAAATGCTGAATAACTGTCCTGCTTGCTTATTTATCTATCTAGTCACACACAAGTGTCTTCATTCCCCACCAGCTCCTGATAAACTCATCATTCAGCTCTGACACCAATACCTCCTCAGACCCCTCAGTTACCCTTCCCCTAGACCTTCACTTTAGAAAAAATCACTGGTGGCTGAGTGGAGAATGGACCACCAACGAAGGGCCTTGAGGCAGGCTGACCTACCAGCTGACTATGGTAGTAATGGGGGGGGCGGTGCCGAGGGCCTGCACCAGGGGGCGGCAGTGTCAGAGGACAGAAGGGGGCATATGCAGGAGTGGATATTGGGGTGTGTGGGAGTGAAGGAAGACATCTAGGCTGCAAGCCTGGGTGACTGGCAAGATGCTGTTGCCTTCTACAGTAATAGTGAAGTTAGGAAGAGGGGAAAGATCATGAAGTCTGTTTTGGACACATTGAGTTTAAGCTAAATGACGGACCTCCAGTGGACCATAGTCAACAGGCAGGTGGAGGTACAAGACTGGAGGTGAGTGGAAGTTGGGGCAGGGTGAAGATCATCAGCAGGGATATGGTGATTAAATTCTTGTTTGCTGACAGTGTAGGGGGAGAAGCGAAGAGGGCCCAGGACAGACACAAACCACAACGCCCCACTCCTCTTGCACACACCCCCTTGCAACCCACCCACATTCTTACACGCATCCACAGCCCTTGCACACGCACATGCACACCTACATCTCACACCTCATGGGCACACACACAGATCTTGCTCACACCCCACCCCCTGCACACGAGCGCACACCCCTTGCACACACACAGCTCTTGCTCACATCCCACCCCTCGCACACTCACCCCACCCCTCGCACATGCACACCCCTTGCACACACACAGCTCTTGATCACATCCCCACCCCTTGCACACACAGACAACTCTTGCTCACACTCCCACCCCTCGCACACGCACACCCCTTGCACAACACAGCTCTTGCTCACATCTCACCCCTCGCGCGCGCACACCCCTTGCACACACACACACACACACACAGCTCTTGCTCACACCCCACCCCTTGCACACACAGACAGCTCTTGTTCACATCCCCACCCCGGGCACACGGACCCCTCGCACACCCCCTCCCTCCCCGCCCCCCAGGCCTGTCTCCCTGCGTACCTCGGCAGCAGCAGTCCCGGCAGATGCCGCCATTGGTTTCTCTCCGCCACCAGCAGCGCCACGGCCCCAAAGAGTGTCCCCATGTCCCCAGTCCCGAGGTTTCTGAGTAATCCCAAGAGACCCGCTGACCCCCAAAGCTCCCAAACCCCTGGGACCCTCCCTCGGTCTTTCCCTCAGGCTCTCCCAGGGTGGGCCGCGGTCCACAGGCTGACCCAGGAACTCAGCCAATCCGAACCGGATACACGGGGGCCGTGTCTCGAAGCGGCCAATAAGAACGAAGATGGGGGTGTGGCGAGATTCCTCGCAGCCGATTGCCCGGTCGTCTGTAGCCCCCCCGGCAGAGAGCACTTCGGGGCGGGGCTATGTGGAAGCAGGAGGTGGGGCCGAGGAGAGGAGCGGAGCCTCCCGCTCGCCGAGGAGGCGGGGCCTTATTTAGAAGCTGGAGCGAGGGGCGGGGCTATATGGGGCGGGGTCCTCTCCGTCATTCTCTTTCGATGAGTCTTTCCGGTTCAGATAGTCCGCTCCTCGCTAAACAGACTATTCCTAGAGCTTGGGGAGGCGGGGCGAGGCGGAGCACGCACCCTGTGGGCGGCCCCGAGGTCAGTCGGCCCCGTCTCCTCCCTCGCTCTCCCCCGCCCCGAGCTGCGCGCTCACCGGCGGTCCCCATGCTTTGGGTTTGTTATAGTACTTAAGGTTCTTTCGGGCCGGGCAGCCGCAGCCTCCTTAGGGGGGTGGAGGGGGGGGTCGGTGTCTGAGTTTTGTTTTGTGACTCAGACCCCCCAACTCCCTCCCAAACTGAAAGGACTTCGGTAACCACAGAGGGAAACTGAGGCTCAGGACCGACGTGCTTTCTGTGGCTTCGGGCTTCCTTGTGTCTCAATGGAGCCTCAGACCCCGTGATTCTCCTCATTTACAGATGGGGAAACTGAGGCTCAGAGAGGTTAAGGGACTTTCTCAGGGTCGTACGGCCCCTGGGGAGCCGAGGAAGGCTTCAGACCCAGATCTTGTTGGCTCCAAGCCAAGCGCTCCTCTCCCCCTCTCCCCCTCCCCCTTAAAAGCAGCTCCCCGCCCCCCCTCCAGGCTGGACTCCCCTGGAGAAGGAAGACTGGAGCGAAGCGCGTGAGGACATTGTCTAGGGGAGAGAGGGTTGGAAATCAAGGGTCCTGGGTTCAAATTCTGCCTCCGACGCTTCCTTTGTGACCCTAAGCAAATCAGTTAACGTCAATAACCTCATCTCTAAAGCAAGAAGGTTGGAATAGATGGTCTGGGGATCTTTTCCAGATCCACGGTCCTAAAATGTTATCTTTGAAAGTGCCCTGATTTCACCCTGAATTCAAATAAAAGGACACTCAAGGAGTTAATATTCCATGTGGGAGGGTGCAGGGGTGGGAATACACACACATATACAGGCATACACATACATTCACATACACACTAAGCTCTCCTTACAGAGCTTAATATATATACTGTATACTTAGTATATAGAGATTATATACATATAAACTCTATAGATTTAGTGTGTATATGTGTATACTTACACACACACACACACACACACACACATCTTGGAATGATACCAGTTTAAAATGCTATCCAAATTCAGAGAAAAACTATGGAGTCTGAATGCAGATTGAAGCGTGCTATTTTCACTTTTTTTTTGGTGGCTTTTCCCTTTGTTCTGTTTCTTTCACAACATGACTAATATGGAAATATGATTACATGATTGCACATGAATAACCTAGTTCAGATTGCTTGCTGTCTTGGAGAGGGGGGATGGGAGGAAGGGAGGGAGAAAAACTTGGAGCTCAAAAGTTTATAAAAAAGAATGTTGAAAACTACATGTAACTGGGAAATATATATATATAGAGAGAGAGAGACAGAGACAGAGACAGAGACAGAGACATAGAGAGAGAATGATACCAGGTTAGGGAGAGAGGGGCAAAGAACAGATTCAGTTAAAGTGTTCTAGAAACACTGGAGAATGAAATCACTTGTAGTGAATGAGACAAAGTGGCTAAATTTTTGCTTCTCTAAGTGATGGGAGAAACTTTCCAGAGTCTCCAAACTGAAAGGGACCTCCGAGGCCATCTAACTTAATCCACATCTGAACAACAAAAACAACAAATCCCTCCAGCATAACAGCCAAAGGTTCATCCAGCCTTTGCTTAAAGAAAGACCCAGGGTTGGGGATGGGCCCGGTGGTGGAGCAAAGTTTATTGCCTCTTAAGCATTCCATTCTGGCATAGCACTAATTATTTTACCAAGCCCAAATCTGTCACTTTAACTTTCATCTATTGGGGGCCCAACACAATCCCTCCCTCCTTTCCTTCCCCTCTTCCTTCCTCCCTTCCTCCCTCCCTCCCTCCGTTCGTTCCTTGTTCCTTTGTTCCTTTGTTCCTCCCTCCCTCCGTTCATTCCTTCCTTCGTTCCTTCTTTCCCTCCCCTCTTCTTTCCCCCCACCCTCTTTCTTTCCTATCTTTGAAATTAAGCCATATCTGAGTAATGACTACCTTGGATGCTTTGACCTACTCCATTTTTGCCCCAGACCACTTAGTCCCTCCTTAGGGAACCTGCTGCCTTGCCCCATCCTACTTCCATATAGGTAGGCAGACTTGATGTGGAAACTTGGTTGGCTTTAGCCCTATTGCTTGCTCAGAACTCCCAAATTCAATTCAATTCAGTTCTACCAGTAGCAAAGATTAGAACCTTAGTTCAGTTCCTGGCATAGAGTATGTGCTTAAGAAATGTTTATTGACTGACTGACTGACTGACAGACCAATCATGACACTTAATCCTTTTCCACATGTTAGCTTTTCAAATACTTAAAAACAGCTATCATATACCCCCTAAGTCTTCTCTTTTATAAGTCAACAGCCCCTGTCAACAGATGCTTTGAATATATTTATGTGTTGTCTCCTCCATTAGATTGATTGTAAGCTCCTTGAGGGTAGGGACTGTCTTTTGCCTCCTTTTGTTAGGGGTTAGGGAAGGCTTCCTGTAGGAGGTAGGGTTTTAGTTGGGAGTTAAAAGAAGCCAGAGAGGTCAGTAGGCAGAGTTGAGGAGGGAGGAGTATGCTCTTGTCATGGGAGACATCCAGGGATAATACTGTCATCTTCTCAAAGCAGTCAGGAGATCAGTCATGAGAGTAGAAGACTGGAAAGGTGGGTGGCAACTAGATTACAAAGGGCTTTAAAGGTCAAACAGAGGATTTTTAATTTTATTGTGGAGGCAATATAGGGAGCCACAAAGTCTATTGAGTAATTTGTTGACATGAATGGATGTGGTTTTTAGGAAAATCACTTTAGTGGCTGCATGGAAAATGAATTTGTACAGGAAAAGACTTAAGGCAGGTAGACCTACCTGCAGGAAATTTCAATAGGCCAGGTGTAAGGCGATGAAGGTCTGTACTAGATTCATCTCAGTGCCGAAGAAGAGAAGGGACCTTATTTGAAAGATGTTACAAAGGTAAAATTGACAGTCCTTGGCAACAGATTAGATATGGCAGAGTGAGAGATAATGGGTAATCCAGAACTCCTAGGTTGTGAGCCTGAGAGTGGGAGGATGGTGCTGTCCCCTATAGTAATAGGAAGATTGGAGTGGGAATGGTTTAGGGGAAAAGATAATGGGTTCTATTTGGGGCATATTGAGTTTAGGATATAGAGTTCAAGATGTCTGAAAGGCAGATGGAAACGTGAAATTGGAAGTCAGTGGAGAGGTTGGCATAGGATAGGTAGATTTGAACATTAAATAATGAAGTCTTCCAGTTCTTTTGGTACCTTAGGGCACTGCTTTGTTCATATGGGCTTAGACACTTGAATTCATGAAGGGCAGCTAGCTGTTTACTTATTTCCCTACTGATTCTGTGAATAAACTCCATATCAGCCATTTATATTCTGCTGATTCATATCCAAAGAAAATAGAAACAAAGCTGAGTCTAGTAGTTCTAACTTCTGTTCTTATCATGTTGTCCCATTTACCCTTAGCAGAAATTCTGTTTTTTTTTTCTTTAGTCCTTTCCCTCAATAAGGCAAAAACCAAACAAATGCCCTTAGTATTCCATACCAGCCTTAGTTCATTCTTTGCTTTAGTTCTCCTGATAGTCTTCTTATAGGAATGTGTCATGTGTTTCTATTCATCTTCTATTACCTGCCCTTCCTTCTATCTTTTGTGCCAGATTTTTTTTTCTAATTGGGTAATTTCTCTAAATATCTATATCAGTCTCTTTGGACAAGTCACTTTTCTTATCATCATTGGAGTTGTTTTTTGTATCTTCAGAATTTAATTCTTGAGAGTTTATCATCCCTTTCAACTGAATTCCCATGTACACTTTTCATCTGTGGGATCTTAATCTATTCTTTCTCTGAACCTTTTGAAATCTGACATGACAAATCTAAGGTTCATATCAATTACTCTTGGCTTGCCTTCCTTCTCTCACAAATTCTAAGAAGGCATGGTTACTTCCCTCTAGGTTTCCTGTCAGTTCTAGTAGGCTTCTGCCAGTTGCGGATGACCATGGATCAGGGCCTTGAAGAGCCACAGGCCACAGTGTGGCTATGCAGTCCGATATGGGAGCCGCAGCTCCTGCCACAATGAGGACATCGGAAAACGGTGCTCTCTGTTGCCCGTCGGTTGCTGAGTCTCATTCGTTTTTCTTCCTCCAGAGCTTGGAGGCCCATCTCAGCTGCATGCAAGCTGCTCCTGAGTACTGAACTCCATTGGACTCAGTCCTTGGCCATCTCCTCCCAGCTGCTGGTGTCTATTCCCAGAGCCCTCAAGTCTTGCTTGCACACATCTATCTCTGTATCCAAGCTGGGGGCATCCAGCAGGTCTTTGGCCTGGGGCTAACTCGCCATAGAGTAGGTCTTTAGGAATGCGCGTCTTGCATTCAGTGCACATGACAGAGCCAGCATAGCCGTCTTTGTTTCAGTAGCTTGTAGATGCTTGGAAGTTGTGCATGTTGGAGCACTTCTGTGTTGGTGATCCCATCTGACCAAGATATGCCAAGGATGCACTGAAGGCAGCGCATGTGAAAGCTGTTAAGCTTCTTCTCTTGTCTAGTGTATGTAGTCCATGTTTCGCTACCATACAGTAAGGTACTCAGGGCGAGTGCTCTCTAGACGGCAAATTTGGTTTGTCTTGTCAGTTTACTGTTTGCCCAGACACGCTTGGCAAGCTTAGACATGTTTGAAGTAGCTTTCCCAATCCTCTGATTGATCTCAGAATCAAGTGACAAATTGTCACTGACAATAGAGCCAAGATATGAGAATTGGCTTATGATATCCAACTGGTAGCTACCTACCCCAGTGATAACCATTTCTTCCTGATTTGTGTGAATTATTCAGAAAAGAAAGTCTCCTCACTTTGTAAAACTCAAAGTTCTCTAATACACAGTAGTAAATGACCATGGTAGTCTATGATAATCTTTGATAAACCCAAAGATCCAAACTTTGGGGATAAGAACTCACTATTTGACAAAAATTTCTGGGAAAACTAGAAAGCAGTTTGGCAGAAACTAGACATAGACCAATATAGTGTATGTATGAAGATAAGGTATATGATTTAGACATAAAGGGTGATATAAGCAAATTAGAGGAACATGGAAAATCAGATTTACAGACAAGTGAAGGGTTTATGACCAAACAAGAGATAGAGAGGATTATTGAAAGCAAAATGGACAATTTTGATTACATGGAATTAAAAAGTTTCTATATAAACAATACCAGTGCAGCCAAAATTAGAAAGAAATCAGGAAACTGGGAATTTTTTTACATTATGTTTCTCCGATAAAGCCTCATTTCTCAAATATATAAAGAATGAAGCCATTTTTTTTTTAGTGAGGCAATTGGGGTTAAGTGACTTGCCCAGGGTCACACAGCTAGTAAGTGTTAATTGTCTGAGGCCGGATTTGGACTCAGGTCCTCCTGACTCCAGGGCTGATGCTCTATCCACTGTGCCACCTAGCTGCCCCTGAAGCCATTTAAAAAAAAATAAGAGCTGTTCTCCAATTGATAAATGGTCAAAGGATACGAACAAGTAGTTTTCAGAAGAAGAAATCAAAGTTATCTATAGTCATATAAAAATGTTCTTAATCACTTTTGATTTTGGAGGGGATGTTGGGAAAGTAGGGATACTAAGGCACTGTTGGATTTGTGAACTCACCCAACCCATTCTGGAGAACAATTTGGAATTGCTATAAAACCCTGTATATCCTTTGACTCAACAATACCACTGTTAGGTCTGTATCCCAAAAAGATCTAAGAAAAGGGGAAAGGACCTAATTGTACAAAGATATTTATAGTAGCTCTTTTTGTGATGAGAAAGAATTGAAAATTGAGAAGTTGACCATCCACTGGGGAATGGCTCGACAAGTTGTGGTATATGAATGTGATAGAACACTGTTGTGCTATAAAAAATAATGAGCATGATGCTTTCAGGAAAATCCTGGGCATTCTTATATGACTGATATAAGTCAGTAGAACCAGTAGAACACTGTACATAGTAACAGCACTATTGTAAGGATAATCAACGGTGAAAGACTTAGCTATTCTGATCAATGTAATGATTCAAGACAATTCTATTTCTAAGGTTGCAGTCGGCTTCTTTAGAGCGCTCTCATTTACATGGCCACAAGGTGGTACTGTGCTCCTGTCAAGGAACTGATATAAAGGGTTGGAAAAATTGAAGAGGGTTGAAACAGACTCTGCATTGGAAGTCCTGTTGTCCACTGAGCCATCCTTGGAAAGAGCCCCAGCTCTTTTTTGGACAACTCAGAAGCTATCCTGTATTGAACGTCTTCCGTTCTTCCTCAACCACCTGTTGAAAAACCTTCATTATTAGGAAATTCTTCCCTGTTTCTAGCTGACATCTTTCATGCATCAAAATAAACCCATTGCTCTGTAAAACTAGGGAGTACAATTGTCTAGGATTCAGTGATGACTTAGAGCCATTATCTTATAATACAATGCTTGTTATTAATTTTTGTTATTATTCAGTCATGTACAACTCTTTGTGACCCCATTTTGAGGTTTTCTTGGCAAAGATACTCTAATAGTTTACCATTTCCTTCTCCAGCTCATTTTACAGATGAGGAAACTGAGGCAGTCAGGGTGAAGTGACTTGCCCAGGGTCACACAGCTAACAAATGTATGAGACCACATTTGAATTCAGAAAGATGAGTCTGCCTGACTCCGGGCTCTACTCTCTATCCACTGTACTACCTGGCTGCTCCTTTAATTCATTATCTGTCATTCAACTTCTCCAGAAGGAAGTTCCTCTCATCTCCACATTCCTGCTAAATATCTCTTCCCCACTTCACAGCTAAACTCTTTGAGAAAGCCATCTGTGCTTGGTTTCTCTACTTCCTTCCTGCTAACTCTCTTCTAAATCTTCTATAATCTGGCTTCTGGCTTCATCATTGGACCAAAACTGCTTTCTTCAAAGTTACCCATGATCTCTCAAATGCCAAATTGAATGGCTTTTTCTCAATCCTCATCCCTGCAGACCTTGGCAGTGTTGGTCACTACCTCCATCCCCAGCTGTGAATGCTTTCTTTGCCTCCTAGAATTACTTTCTATCTACTCAGTGTATATCCTGTATGTACCTAGTTCTTAACACTTTGTTTCCCCAGTTAGAATGTAAGCTCCTGGGGGGAAGGGGTCGTAGTTGCCTTTCTTTGGCTACCAGGTGAATAGTATAGTGACAAGCATTTACATGATTGTAGATTGGAAAATGAAGGAGTTGGATGGCTTGATTTCCAAGGCTTCCACCGGAAATCTATGAAACTAGAAGTAGATTTTCTGGTTTAATTATTATTATTATTTTTAGTGAGGCAATTGGGGTTAAGTGACTTGCCCAGGGTCACACAGCTAGTAAGTGTTAAGTGTCTGAGGCCGTATTTGAACTCAGGTACTCCTGACTCCAGGGCCGGTGCTCTATCCACTGTGCCACCTAGCTGCCCCTGGTTTATTATTTATAACTGTTAATCTGTTTCTCCCTTCAGTCAGTTGTTGCTTTAAGAGAGGAATGTGAGGGCAGCTAGGTGGCACAGTGGATAGAGCATCGGCCCTGGATTCAGGAGGACCTGAGTTCAAATCCGGACTCAGACACTTAACACTTACTAGCTGTGTGACCCTGGGCAAGTCACTTAACCCCAATTGCCTCACACACACAAAAAAGAGAGGAATGTGTATAATTCAACTCAATTCAGTTCAATTCAGCAAACATTTATTAAATTCTAACTGTGTACAAGGCTCTGTGCCGGGAGCTGAGAATACAAAGATGAAAAACAGACATTTATATAAATTCATATAAAAGATATAGGCATTCTTTTTTTTAAACTTTTACCACCTTATATTAAAATTCTGAGATATCTTAGAATATCACTTTTACAGTATTTTTACCAGCAGAAAAAAGAGAAAACAACTTCAACTAGGATGCTCATATCACATACTAAAGAGCCAGCAGAAGCACTCTCTTTATATTCTTCTTGGCAGAGTTCAAAGGAACACAGATGAGGCCATTGAAACCAACCCCCTCTTTTTGCACCTGAGAAAACTGAGGCCCAGAGAGGTCATAGGTTCATGGACTTGGAGCCGGAAGGGACCTTAGAGATCAGGAGACCAATCTTCTTATTTTACCAATGAGAAAACAAAAACTCAGAGAAGGGAAAATATCTTGCTAATGTCAAAAACAAAAGAGAAAATCTAACTTTTGGCCAAGAAGGCCAAATCTCTGGAACAAATGGAAAAAACAAACAAAGAGCAGGGTAGGTTCCTTTAACAGCCAACAGTGTGATTGACAGACATAAAGGCTTGCTCCATTTCAGAAAGGATTTTGTTATTTTGGTGCTCTCATTTCCTTTGGATGGAAGGACTCTTACACAGTTGGTGCCCTTCAATAACCAATTCAATCTTGTCACACACGCACATCTCTGCCCTCCCCATCACTACAAAATCATCAATACTTTTTTTCTCTCAAAATTGGGAAATGCTGGGGTTTGAGACCATAGCAATGCACATTACTTTAAGAATTTACTACTAGAGAAGTCCGTAAGATCTTGGAGAGGATAAGAATTCCAACCCCTTTAATTTCTTTCTGGGATTCCTTATATTGACTAGATTCTCTGGTATCCGGATGATTTTTTCCTCAGACGAATTCCACAGAAAACCAAGGCCAGGATGCAGAGAGGAATGACAATGGCAACAATCACCCGAATCATAACTGTGTAGTCAGATGAGCACTCGACCACTAGAAGAAGAGACCGGTACAGACCAGTGGGCAAAGAGTAAAGTTATGGCAACTTAGTCTTCTAGATAACAAGGAGTCCATCATGGACTTTTGCTCTGCAAAGAAGGGTCTCAAATATTATTGAAGAGAAGTTATATCACGAGGTGGGTAGTATTTTGAAAACACTAGATCACCCATGTTTTCTACTTTGTAATAATATTTATCTTATTCCTCGTAAAGATTTTATTGATTTTTTCCCTCTCTCTTTCAATGAACCAAAAATGATAGAAAATAGTCCTGAGTTAGGTTTTTGTGGGGGGAGTAGTGAGGGAGAGTTTCATCTGTAAGAAGAACTCCCATGTAGAACATTCATTAACCATTCGGTAACTTGTCTATAACTTTTAGTCTTAGAAAGTTGCTTGGGACACTAAATGGTTACATGACTTGCCCAGGGTCACACAGCCATTATGAGCCAGAGGCAGAGCTTCCTGATTCCAAGTGTGGCTCACTAACCATTGTACATCGTTGCCATGCATTTATGAGATCTAAAAAAGGAGGCTATTAGCAAACTTGGCAAATCTGCGTTTTACTTTATTCCAGTGGACATGATTCATAATTTTAAAATGAATCTATATTTGTCTTGATGAAAGATACTTGTTTCTAGCAACATCATTGTGCTCTTTCCTTCTGAATCATTTTGAATACAAAGCAGAGTATTGTGTGACTGAGTTGGGACAAATGACAGAATCACAGGGCTGGGGGGGAACTTTAAAGTTTGTTTTAGTCCGGCAACAGGGGTTCTTCTCTTTTTGTAACTGTCAAAGGCCCTTTTGGCTGTCTGGCGAAACCTAAGGATTCTGTTTTAGAATAATATTTTAAGAAGTATAATATAAAATACATAGGATTACAAAACCAATTTTATTGAAATAAATATTCATTTTTGTTCCCATCCAACTTTTCCGAATCCCAAATGGATCCATGGACCTCAGGTTAAGAGTCCCTTGTCCAACCCCTTCCCCTGTCCCACTAATAAGCATCAAACAGCGAGAACCACAGCCAGGTTTCCTAGGAATTAGACCCCATGGGCAACTTCTAGCTCACTGGGAAGTGAGGAGATAGGAAGGAGCCCTCTTTCTCTCAGGAACCGAAGATCTAGGTCACCATCTGCTTGAGAGCCATCATAGCCTAGTGGAGTGCTTCTTACCCTCCATGCCCCTTCATGCCCCTCATTACACAGGCATTAGAGTACACCCTCAAAGCTGGGAGCCTGTACAGAGGCAGAACCCAAGAGGAATAGAGAGGCCAACTTATCCCATTCATAGAACCTGTGGTTTGAAGCCACAGAACTCTAGTTCTGCTGTTCAATGCCCACTAGGAGCTCTTCCCTGACCTCCTTCAGCTCCACATACAACTTAAAAACCATTTAGCTGGTGAAAAGAATGGAATCATTCTTCCAAATTTAGAATTTAGATCTGGAAGAAACCTTAGAGATCATCTAATCCAACCTCATTGCTTTACAGAGGAGGTTAATGATTTCTGGTAACCAGCATCAAATAAGATTGATGACGGTGAAAAGAGAAATGGAAAATAAATAGATCTGACTCATTTTTATGTTCCAGATCTCCAGTTCCACTGCATCATTCCAGGTATCCCATTTAATCAACAAAATTTTGCTCTGGAAAAATTTCCAAGTAATAAAAGATTAATCTTGTTTTGGGAATGTTACAGCAAGATTAACAATAGCTTTAACTATTCGTGCTGTGGACTCATAAACATCAAGGCAATAGTATTCACTGACATTTCAAACATGATAATATGAGAACTCCAGATGTGACATTGGCAGTGATTTTTTGAGGTCAGATTTGAACTTAGAATTGGTCTTCTGACTCTTGAGCCAGTATTCTTTCAACTATTTTCTCTGAGCATTCTGTCTATAACTTCATCAACCCTGAGTTACTTTGGGGAATCTGGTTCACCATTGAGTGAGGAGAGTTGTCATGGACTTCCTGGGCATGGAATCATGAATAACTCAACACGGGATTTCCTGACACTTTAGACGGTCTATGAGAGCACTCAAGGCCATCTGGAGGTTTCAAAGAATCTATTCCATTTCTGATGCTTCCAAGAAATTTAGAGAACTGAAATTCTCCCAAATGAAAACCAGTAGATTTCCTAGTTGCAGCTGTAAGAGCCGAGGAGTTGTCAATTTCTATGTCCTAAGATAAATAATGAATTGTGTCCTTGGGGGAAAAATCCTGTTCTTAAAAAAAAAAGTTGGAAAAAATGTCTTTGGCATGTAGAAGCCAACTCTCCCTTTTCTCTGTAGAAGTTTAGGTGGTATCAAAGAACTAAGATTATGTTAATAGTCTTAAAGAGTTGTCTGAGGCTCAGGATTAAGTGATTTGCCAAACAGCCAAGTGACAGAGGTCATATTTGAACCCAGGGCTTCTCAACTCCAAGTAATGTACTTTGTCCACTGCCCTCTGTTGTCTCAAAATTCTAGATCATCATATTTAAATATAGCCTATTTTGCAGGGAAAGGTAGGTTGTCTTTTGGGACAGAATAGCTTTTCTTCTACTTGGTGCCCACTTCGTGCTAAGAATCATTGCTTTATAATCCTTTAAAATGTTTGCAAAAGAGAGAAAGAAAAAAACATACTTAGGAAGGCAGTAAGTACTAGCCTTTAAACTTCTGAATATGTTTTAATGTTTTGCAAAAGAAAAAAGTGTAACCAAACTGTCCCAAAATATAGAAAAGGAAATCTAGAAGTATAGAGCAGGGACAAGGGATAGGCCAGAGACCAATAGAACGGGGAAAAGGATCAAGAGAACAGAGTACGTGAGTTCAACTCTGACCTCAGACACTTGACACTTACTAGCTGTGTGACCCTGGGCAGCCGCCCCCCCCCCAAAAGTGAACAGAGTAAAGGTTTAGAAAAATTTTAAGTGACTGACCAAATATCTTTCTACAATACACTAATTTCTTGTAAAATTTGTTCATTTTCCAACTCAATCATAATATGAAACTGAATTTTGGTCCTGAATCTAGGGGTTTTAAAGGATTTAAAACTGATTTAAAAAAAAAAACAATATTCTTAATAGCACAAAAAGACTCAGATTAGCTGTGAAATATATGAGAAGCATGCGCACAGCTGGAAAACATGTCTCCTAAATTTTTAGAAGTTTTTTTTTTCCCCCCGTTTATAGGTGTCCAGTTAGTTCACCACTGGCTCACTGTGCTCTCTGCTCTTTATTGGGCTCTCTAGCCTCCTCTCCTTTATGGGAAGGGAAGATTTTCAAGTTAGCCTGAGTAAGCTGCAGGGGGTCTCTATGGACTCCTGTCCCTGCTGTCCTTCTCTCTCCGCTGGGCCCCAGACAATCCTTTAGGCATAGTAGTGAAGTAGCCTCATCCCAGAACCTCCTGTCTGAATCCTTAGGGTATAATATCCAGCCAGAGAAAAAGTCAATCCCTTGTCACGAAGCTCAGCTATAGGAAGGCAATGCTCAAAGCCATCGAACTTGCTACGCACATTTTGAAGAGGGTAGGTGGTTTTAGACGCGTTCATATCCTCTGCCGGGCCGCTTCCGGGCAACCAGGCATGCAGTAAGCAAAACCGCAAGCAATCCTGCGATACTCAGGCCCACAGCCACAGGAATTGCTCGCCTGTTTTTATCCCTGAAGCATTCATACCGCTGCAATTGAAGTTAGAGTGAGAATATTACAGCCGGGAGGGGCAGCCAGGAGGAGGTGATGGACATGTCAGCCTGAAATTTATACACGAAGAAATTGAAGGGGAGAAAGTTTAGTGAGTTTCTCAAGGTCATGTGGTCAATAGGCACTGCCAGGGATAGGGTAAGATGAGGTAGCAATCTACTTCCAGCCGGGTAGGCAGCAGGATGGAAAGTATTCAAAAGAACATGGATTTAAAGCCAGAAGAGATCTTAGAGGTCATTTAGTCCAGCCCTCTTATTTTACAGATGAGTAAGGTGAGGTCCAGATTGTGACGGTTACACAGCTAGTACACAACAGAGGCAAGGTTTGAACCCATATCCCCCAATTGTAAAGTCGGTGTTTTTTTCACTGTGATGCTCCTATACCTCTGAGGATCTTTGTGAGTGACCAGAAAAGGAAATGGACTGGCCATGGAGTGAGATTGAGAAATGGAAGGACCATCAATTTAGAGCTGGAGGGACTCTTGGACATCATCTAGTCCAAGCCATTCATTTTACAGATGAGAGACCAAAGGCTCAGAGAGGGGAAGGCACTTTCCCAAGGTCAAAGAGCTAGTAAGTAAGTGGCTGAGGAAGGATCGGAATTAAGGTCCTTTGACTCCAAAACCAATGGCTTTCCACTGTTCCTCAAGGAACAACTCGATTGTATATTGATACCTCCATTTTTGAAGAATTGAGGGAAACACGGACAATAATAACATTAGATTGGAAGCCATGAAAACAGAGGCTTCCAGTTAAGATGAAGCATGTTCAGAGTCCAGTTCTCTATCTGCTCTGAAAACAAACCAAAAAAAAAAAAAGAGAACTAGGAACTAGGTCAAATAAGGATCAAGAAATCTAAATAGAAATGTCATTAAGCTGCTTCACCCAACCAAAGACTGGACAAAAGAACAGTAAGGACACATAGACTCTTGGAAAAGCTAGCACAAGCTCAAGTTAACCACCTGGTAGTCCATAACGTAATAGTGCCCAAATTGGGATTAGTAGATTGTAGAGGTCTGACCAATGATATGGAAGCTTGCCACCACTCAACACAGAGACATGTAAGGGTAGGTAGAAACCAAAGACTCTAGTCCAGGAAATTGCATTCAGGATCAAATAGGGACTGACCACCTCATTGAAGAGCATGAGAGGGGGCAGATCCTGACCATGGTACCAAAAAAAACCCAACAACAAACCAAAACAAATTAGGAGATGAGTTTGTTGATATGAGTAAACAGAAGAGTACATCAAGCACTGCAAAGGAATATCATGGATTAGGAGACATCTAAGAGACAACCATAGAAGAAAAGAGTAACTTCACAACAACTACAAGCAGAGCCTCAGAGAAAAAGGCTTAGCTACAAGAACAAATAAGAGATAAAAGCGGAATTATAAGTGACATGAGTGCTCGGGGAAAAAAATAATTGGAAGGAGAATAAATAGTTTATAATGGAAGCTAGAAAATTTATCTAAGACTCCATGAAAATAGAATTAGCCAAATTGAATTTAGTGACTCCATGAGACAGTAAGAAATATTAGAACAAACCAAAAGTTTGAAAAACATATATGAAAATGTAAAGTATCTACTACAAAAAAAGAACTGACCTGGAAAACAGGATAGAGAGATAATTTAATAATCATCAGACTACCTAAAAACCATGATCCACTATGAAACACCACTTCCCTCCCCCCGCCAAATCCAGAATGCTATATTTCAAGACATCATAAATGAAAACTGGTCAGATTTACTAGCATGAGAGAGTAAAATGAAAATCAAAAGAATTCACCAGTTTTATCTTGAAAGATAACCCAAAATATAAACTTCCAGGAGTATCAAAATATGCAAATCCTGAGTCGTATTATAAGCTCTCACTTTGGTGGTTAAAATAAAAGCAGAAGTTGGATGGACAATAAATGACTATGAGAAAGCCCTTTTTAAGGCTGGTAATGGAAAGCCAGTGATAGCTAGGAGGAGTGGCTTCCAAAAATGGCTTACTGTTGTTTTGAATGATCACTTCCTTCTTTACTGGCAATTTCTAATTCTAATAATTCGAGTGAGATAGGTTCTATAATTGAGGTCCTGAATTTTAACTCCCCTTAAGCACAAATTTGGGATCTGAGTTGAGAAGTATTGTAAATAAGCTTTGTGTGTGTGTGTGTGTGTGTGTGTGTGTGTGTGCGTGCGTGCGTGTGCGTGTGCGTGTGCACGTGCGCATGCACATGCGCGCCTGCGCGCTATTGACCATGCTTATTTGATCATGTTGATAAGAGTAAATAGGGGCAGCTAGGTGGCACAGTGGATAGAGCACTGGCCCTGGAGTCAGGAGTACCTGAGTTCAAATCCGGCCTCAGACACTTAATACTTACTAGCTGTGTGACCCTGGGCAAGTCACTTAACCCCAATTGCCTCACTAAAAAAAAAAAAAAAGAGTAAATAAATGTGTTTGTAAGAGTATAGCCTTGGCCCTGCTTAATATATTGTTGAGGTTTTGTAAGATTAAAGAAAGGGCCCTTAGAAATTATCCAGTGTAATTCTCATATTTTACAGCTGAGGAAATTAAGGCCCAGAGAAATTAAATGATGTACGGCTGTCACCTAAGTAGTAAGTTGCAGAGCAAGGATTGGAATTCGGGACCTCTCTATCTCCCTTTCCCCTCCATCACACATTTCATTGCACCATGCTGCTTTCTTTAAATCATACACATTTGCCATTTTAAATGTGTTTGATTTAGTGTAAATAAATGGATATCTGTCTGATCATGACTGTATACATCTTACATGGGTTAAGGCATGAGATAGGGAGGTCTATGTTTTATGTCTGAATATGTGTGGGGGGGGGAGGGTGATGATAAAGGGGGTAGTCACATCATGACAAGTTGAGCAGAAAGATGTTTTAGCATGCAAATAGATGCCTACTGGTCTAAGTTCTCTCTCCTTCTCTCAGAACTTCTAGGGTACCCACTGCTATGGCTGCTTCAGCAACATTTCAAGCTGTCTCTTGTGTCTCTCTGTATAAACTATATGAGTTTTCCCTCCTTCCCCACAACTTGCCATTTCCGGGGCAGCTAGATGGAGCAGTGGATAAAGCACCGGCCCTGGATTCAGGAGGACCTGAGTTCAAATCCGGACTCAGGCACTTGACACTTACTAGCTGTGTGACCCTGGGCAAGTCACTTAACCACCATTGCCCCACAAAAACAAAACAAAACAAAACAAAACCTTACCATTCCCAAAGTGTTCACCATCAAACTCAAAAGCTTGGAGTTGGACATCAGTGGTGTGCAACTGGAGATCGGTTGACAACTCAACACTCTGTTCACTGATACATTTGAAGGAGTGCCCCACCTTGGTCTCAAACATTGTCAGCCCACCTTTCAGGCCACTGTAGACTTTCCCTGAAAGCAAGAAGGATCCTAAGGTTAGAGCTAGGAGGAATTTTAGAGATCATAATGAGAAAACAGGCCCAGAGAAGGAAAATGACTTGCCCAATTAGAGCTTGGATTTGAATCTGGATCTCTTAGTTCTTTCTTCTTCATCATTCTGCTTATCTGGGAGGCAAGCATAGGCTTCTTAATCGTGTTAGCTATGGTAAGCGACTTTTGCCTATTCGAATAGTCAATTGTCATCAAAGGGATGAGCCAGCCACCCCTTTAATCACCAGATGTGGACAAAAATATGGGAGGTGGCCTGTGTGATTAGGTGATCTTGTTTCTTGGAGGCCCTCTGAAGGTCATCCACTGTGTGGTAATGACAACATTCCTGTGGCCTTTGGGGGAAATTTTTGGGTACTTCATATGGGTAACCCCAAATAAACTATAGGAAGATAAAGAGGAAACAAGAGTTGGCTGGAATTTTTTCTTTAGCCACTGAAAATCCTTGTAGTGGAGCTGAGCTGTACAACTGCTCAGCATTATAGGTGTTCAAATTCCCTAATCATATATTATAAATTTTCAGTTATCCACACTCAGGGACTTAGGAGCTGTGATTTCTTTTGCCTCTGTCAATATCCGGAATGTTCTCCCTCATCCCCCTGTCTTAGGAGCCCTAATTCAGCTCACACACCACCTTTCTGTAGGAGGTCTTTGCTATCCCCAACCCACTAGTTCCCTCGGCTCTAAGTTTACTTTGTATCTACTCTCCCTAATTAGAATGTAAGCTCCTTGAGGGTAGGGGCTATTTTAGGGTTTCTATGTATCCCTTGTACTTAGTACAATGGTTGGCACTTGATAAATGCTTATTGATTGATGGAATCATCTTATAGCTAGAAAGGACCATGGAAGGGATGTCAATTTAGTTCATTAAGACATATATTTATTAAGTTACTAATGGCTAAAGAGCCCTGGGCTACGTGCTAGGAGTTACAAAGTTTAGATAAGACACTGACGGTGTCTTCATGAACATATAGAAAATATGATGGACAGACAGGAAGCTCAGTGGATAGAGCCCTGGGCCTGGAGTCAGGAAGACTCATCTTCCTGGGTTCAAATCTAGCCTGAGACATTTGCTAGCTGTGTGACCCTGGGCAAGTCACTTAAACCCTGTTTGCCGTCAGTTTCTTCATCTGTAAAATGAGCTAGAGAAAGAAATGGCAAACTTCTCCCAGTAACTTTGCCATGAAAACTCCAAATGGGGTCACAAAAAGTTGGGTTAAACTGAAATGACTGAATAACAGCAAAGGAGTTATAACTTTACAAATAACTGTAATACAAATTAATAGATGATAAAAGCATAAAGAAGGTGCAAAATGAAGTGCCCAAGGGAATTAGTGGTGGTGGGTTTCATTATATATTGTGAAGGACCGGGGAAGACTTCAGAGAAGAGGTGACAGTTAGCTAAGTGGTACAGTGGATTAAGCTTACAGTCAGGAAGACCTGAGTTCAAATTTGGCCTCAGACACTTAATAGCTGTGTAATTACTTGGACAAATCATTTCACCTCTTTCTGCTTCAGTTTCTTCAACTGTAAAATGGGGATTATAATAGCACCTACCTTATAGGGTTGTTCCTTATAGAGCATCAAATGAGATGATAATTGTAAAGCTCTTAGCACAGTGCCTGGCACATAGTAAATGCTATATAATAAGTTATTGTTAATATGGGCAGGAATGTACTAGGCGATCAAGGGGAAATAAGGAATTTCCAGGCATAGGGAACATCATGAGCAAAAAAAAAAATGGAGGCAGGAAAGTACAGGGCGTTTTCAGGGACAGATTAGCACCATTTGGTTAGGGTACAGAGGAAAGGGAGTAAATTAACAGTGTGGAAAAGGTGACAGATAACAGGGGATCTTGAATGCTTAGCAACTGGGTTTGAATATTACTTGGAAAGCAATAGGGAGTTATTGAAGTTTTGATGTTTGTTTTTCTAGTCAGAGGAGTGATAATTCCAGAACTATGCAGAAGGGAGGATTCCTTCCACATTTAACAACATCCCACCTTGTACATGGTATACATGTAACTCTTCCACCCAGCATAACTCCATAGCTTCCTGTTGCAACCCTGAAGCTACTTTACTCTCCCTTCCTCATCTTAACATCTTGTGTAGTCAGTCTCACATCTGCCTTCCCTAAATCCTGATCCAGTGGACTGAATTTTAATTAGTAAAAATCATTAGTAAAGGGGGCAACTAGGTGGCACAGTGGATAGAGCACCGGCCCTGGATTCAGGAGGACCTGAGTTCAAATCAGGCCTAGGACATTTGACACTTACTAGCTGTGTGACCCTGGGCAAGTCACTTAACCCTCATTGCCCTGCAAAATAAACAAACAAACAAATAAATGATGAATTGAATTAAAATCATTAGTTAACTTCTTGCCCATGACTAGTAATTGGCACTAGCCAGTTTATGTTAAGATAAGTCTTATTTGCTGGCTATGTCTAATATGTGTATGAGATACCAGTAAACTCAATGGTTAACTAATGATTGGCGATATTAGCCTTTGGACTTATGGTGAATTTATCTAACATATCTAATAGATCTTTGCCCGCACCACTTTTAGGTATTGAGCAGAGAACTTAAGTTACTGGAGGCAGCCATACTATAGAACTCCCACCCTCCAAAAAAGTACTAGGCCTGAAGTCAGATTCCCCAGAGTTGAAATCCTATACATAAATCTCTCTCACTCCCTCTCCTGCATCTCTTCTCTCTCCCACTCTCTTTTTCTTTCCTATTTGTCTCCCTCTCTCTCTGCCTTCTGTCTCTCTTCATAGATCTTTCTTCCTCTTCTCTCTCTTCTCTTCTCTTCTCTTCTCTTCTCTTCTCTCTCTTCTCTTCTCGTCTCTTCTCTTCTCTTCTCTTCTCTTCGCTTTCCTCCCCCCTCCCTCTGCAGTTCACAAATATTTTACTTACCTAAGGGTGAGGACAGTCAGTGAGGCCTCCACCATTTCTATATGATATGACTGTTCTACCTGTTAGAAAATAAAACACTTCTGTATTAACCACTGCCTGTTTTCCATTTTATGCTGATGACATCCAAGCTTAAATAAGTCAGAACTTCTCAGGATTACAGATAGTGAACCCTTTTGGTGAGGAAGAGGTATAGAGGGACAAGAGACTTGGCAATGGAACCCTTAATCTGGGAAAGGGGGGGTACCTCAAAGTCAGAGAATAGATGGCGCCTATGGGGGTAGGCTTTGAGGGGTTTCTTTGACCCTGGAAAGTGACTTCTCTTGCAGGGCTTGGCAACGGGGACCTGGGATTCTTCTTCTCTTCTTCTTTTTTGGTAGGGCAATGAGGGTTAAGGTGACTTGTCCAGGGTCACATAGCTAGTAAGTGTCAAGTGTCTGAGGCCAGATTTGAACTCAGGTCCTCCTGAATCCAGGGCCAGTGCTTTTTCCACTGTGCCACCTAGCTGCCCCTTGTGCCTGGGATTCTACTGAGGGAGCTATGTTCTTTTGGATTACACTCTGTCCTGTTAAGTTGCTGCACATTAAGTTGCTTCCCATCATCGATAACACCTTCACGCCAATGAATTGATCAGATCCCTTCCAAAGTGACATCTGAGAGTAGGCTTTGATCAGACAGACTAGATTCTAAGCTTCCTGAGGGAAAGACCAGGGTGTATTTAATCTTTGTATCTCCTTCAGTGTCTAGCACAATTCTATCTCTGCTCCTTTCAGGGCCTGGGGGCAGAACATTCCTTAACCTAAAACCTACTGACCTGGAATCTACTACTACATGTGGTAGCTTTACCCAGTGCTATTGAACCTTCTAAGACCATGCCATGAGTCAGCCCATCTATCCCCCAAGTAGTGGGGGATTGCTACTGACATCTGTGTCCTTGACCCAGGCCTACTTTCTTTGTCATCACTGTGCCCATGAAAGTAAGGCTTCAGTCCTGGCTTCTCTCAGGGACTATATGTGAATGCCTTCTTGCCCTGGAGGCTACTGCCGCATTGGGAACCAGTACTTGCTTTGCTTTACTGAAACATCCTTGCAAAAAACCAAACACGTCTGTCTTGTCTAATCACTGGCCACTCAGGCTCTAGGGCCCCTTGATAATAATCTTGTTGAGGATCAGTGACTCAAACACAGGGGCCAACCTGGAACCAAATACATGCTCTTCTCGGTCTGCTTGAGGTGTTTTCTTGAGTATTCATCATATAGGTCATCTTGAGAATAAGCAAGAGAGCTAGCACCTCAGGTGCCTGAGGATCCAATCGGCAGTTAATTTAACCAACCCAAGTGCCCAACCTGAGTTCCTTCTGGCTCAACTCCTCTTCTTGGTTTTTGTACAGAGAACAAACTAACCCTTCTGCTATTCTAGGGATTCTGAAAGATGGGAGCCCTAGTCAACGGATACTGCCTCAACCCCATTGCTAGCACATTCCTACCTAATCCTTTTCTAATCCCCTTAATTCCTAGTCCCTGTCTACTGAAGCAAAAATATACTTTGCAGCTGCTGCCTCCTTATTTTCTCATCCCCATTCACTTTCACTCCACCCCTGTACAGTTCCCATCCCCCTCTGCCTAGCATTTCCATGGTGGAATGGAATCCATTGAAAATCCCCCATGGAAGTAATGGGCTAGAGGAATGGCGCTGAAATCCTTGCTCTATCACCCACAAACCTTCCTTTATCCAAAGATCTCTTCCAGTAGCATCCTTGTCATCTTCTACTCTAGAAGGGTATACCTTATTCTGGATTTTTAAATTCACAACATTTTATTCCACTTGATCAACTTAATATACATGTTCTTAACATTATGCTCAGAGAGTTCCTGGACATTTTGTGAAGACATGAACTAAGCTAGCCATCATCTCAAGTTACTTCCCTGTTAGCTATTTATAGCACATGCCTATTTGAACAAATATAAAAAAAAGACGACCAAAAAAAGTTAAATGGTCAAAAGTTACCTACTTTCACACACACACACACACACACACACACACACACACACACACACACACACTTGTTTCACTGCTGATGTTTGATACACAGTGACTTTTACCAGTATTCTATTCATGTTCATGCTTTCACGTTCTCATTCAGTATTTGTACTACTAGCGTGTTGTTTTTGTACGAGTCTTCAATCATCCTACCACGTTCAGTAATGGCTTTGACATACTCTGTCATCCCGAGGGAGCAAACGTTTTTTCTGGACCAGTCAGGATCTTATAGTAAAACGTGAAGAAGTTCAGGGCCAGACCTACCCTTAAGTGGATACATTGGTTGCATGACCTTTTAAAAATTTTAAATGCTTCTTGATACATTTATTTTAATTGACCCACTATTTCTTTCTTGTCATCCTCAACAGCAACCTCAGCCAAATAATGTCATAATCTTCCTTAATTTTATTGTAGAAAATTTTCCTTTCCACTGTTTAGCATTGGGGATTGAAAACATTTTCCAATAGAGACAGAAATATCTCTTATTGATGTTTTGATTTTCTCTCTATGCTCTCAGGTTATCTGCTGTTGTTTCTTTTCTTAGCACCTTCCATCTTTCCCTCAATACTTGAAATGATCCTCAGAGGTGACCTCTGAGCTTCTATAACATTTTCGTAAGCAATGGAGAAAAGATTCCTTTCTTCATTGGATAATTCATGTCTTTGCTGGGTTACAGACTTTAAGCAAGCTTCTATGCTATCACATCTCTTTTCTGACTTAATTAATTTGGCTTTCTGGACCAGCTCTTTTTTTTTTTTTTTTTTTTGGTGAGGCAATTGGGGTTAAGTGACTTGCCCAGGGTCACACAGCTAGTAAGTGTAAAGTGTCTGAGGTCGGATTTGAACTCAGGTCCTCCTGAATCCAGGGCCAGTGCTTTATCCACTGCGCCACCTAGCTGCCCTGAATTTTTTTTTTTTTTTTTGGTGGACCAGCTCATTTTCAATCCAGGACTGAGTGTTCCCGTGCCTGGAGTGAGTGGTAAGAGTAGTCAATAGTCTCCGGGTAGCATGCAAAAGACATTCTATGTGTGGGTATGGATATGGGTGTAGGGATTGATGGCGTTGATAGTGTAGCATTGGATATTAAGAGATGCATTCATGTGGGGAAATTCAGGGACCAGAGAAAGGAAGAATGATGGAAATTATAAGTTTAGAAGAGAGGAATAATGTGGTAGTGATAGGGGACTTTGCTTATCTGGTCATTGACTGGGTTTTTGCCTGGGGGGGGGGAAGCAGAATGGCTAAGAATTTCATCATTCTACTTAATGATAATGTTATTTTTCAAAAGGTGGAGGAACCAACAAAGGGAGATTCTATTCTGGAGCTGGGAAATAAGGAGGAAGTAGCTGTTGCAGGGGTTGAAATGATAGAAACCTTGAGGAGGTAAGGGACTCTAACATATTGGAATTTGTGATAGAGGAGAGTTGGAAATACTTTGACATGTTTCCCAGATTTGGGGAAGGCAGATATCCAAGGGTTCAGTGAAAGGGTAGGTTGGATCCACAGACTAAAATTCTACAAAGGAGGTCTTCCCAGGGGATGTTGGAAGCTCAACAATGAAATTCTACTGTACCAAAGGGAAACAGTTTCAAGGAGGAGGCAAGAGGAAGGTTATCTAAAGATAAAAAAGGGGATACATGGGAAATTCACTAACCAACTTAGATTTTTAAGACACTAATGACAATGGAATCAGTGGCAATGTAATTCTATAATATATAACATATGCAATAGGTTGCCTTTACATAGCACTTAGAAGCTTGCAAAGAGGTTTACAAATCTCTCCCTCTCCCTCCCTTCTTCCTTTCCTTTCTGTGTCTCTGTCTCTCTCTCTCTCTGTCTCTCTCTCTGTAAGTGTAATAGCAGGTAATGAAGGATGAATATAAAAACATGACCCAATCAATAGTTTTATGGTTGCTAAAGCTCAAAATGAGATGAGGAAATCCAAGGATATGAAAAGGATTGGAGTTTTAAAGAATTAGGCAGATGGAGGAAAAGATGAAGATAAAAGAAGGGGTAGGATTGTTGTTCTGGGTGGATGGGATGATGATGACTGAAAACAGTGAGGAGAGAAACACTCAGTACTTATTTTGTTTCTGTTTTCTCTGCCAAGAAGAATGACTTTTGGAAGGACAGAACATGAATGACTGATAGGGAGTTGTTAAGAAGGGCACTTAGAACTTAGATGAGAAGGTAAGAGAGTACCTTGTTTTCTCAAATTTCAGTCACCTGGTGCAGATGAGCTATATCTTTGGGTATCAAAAGAACTAGCAGATGGTATTACTGAGTGATGGTCAGTGATACTTGAATTTTTCAGAACAAGAGAAATATAGCAAGACCAGACAAGGGAAAAATTGTCTTGATTTAAAAAAAAATAGTAGCAAATTGAGTTGAAACTTCTAGGCTATTGAGGTTGACTTGGATTCCTGATAGAATTCTAGAATGTATTAATAAAGGGATAGTTAATTACTATTTAGGAAAAGAAACAACGATCACAAAGTCAACATGTCATCCTCAAGATTATATCACACATATTTCCATTTTTCACATGGTTATTAAAGGCCGGGCAAATATTTAAGCTGTAGCTGATATATTTTAGCAAAGCACATGATAAGATTTCTCACTCGATTTTGGGGGTTAAGATGAAGAATTGTGGAGGAGATCAGAGTACAATTGGGTGGATTCAGTACTGACATTGGCTAGACTCAAAATGTCACCATTAATAGTACATCAATGTGGAAGGATATCTTCGGGGGCATATCCCCAAGACCTTGATTTGTCCTGTGCTATTTAACATCTTTTTGTCCATGATTTAGGTAAAGCAATAAGTAGTATACTTATTAAATTTGTAGCTGCCATATAGCAAGGAAGGATGGTTACAATTTTGAATGACAGAGTTAGGATTCAAGAGCAGCAGTGTCAATCTCAAATAGAAATAGGGGCCACTAAACTGGTATATAAAGATCCCTGCAGGTCACATATTGACTTAGAAAAAACATGTATTAACACTATTTACGTTCTATTCTATTTTATTTATTTTGTTAAATATTTCCCAATTACATTTTAATTTCATTTGCGGGCACTTGAGGACCTGAATCAAAGATTAAATCTTTTAGGGATCCATATGAAGTCTTACTGTTGGGTTCCAAAAATCAGCTTTACAAGACTGACCTTTTGCTTTTTGGTACCTCCACCCAATGAGTCACATGAAGTGTTTACTGTTTCCTTCAGAAGTAACATAAGCAGTGCTCACTTCTGTGAAAGACAGGGTGCGTAGCTGAATAACACTTGAGAATCTTTGCAGATTCAAGACCAAAGGTCAAATCCACAGGTTTATATTTCCATTTTTTGGTGCTGAATATAGCCTTTCAGCAGAACATAAATTGAGCAAGGCACTAAGAAAAATATATCCCCCATGATGGACAGCTTCCAAGTTCTACTTTCATATCCTTGGGAATAATCTACCAGCTTTTCTCTTGTTTATTATTGAAAGTGACTTTTTTGCAATATGAGATTTTTAATATTTCCAAAGTAGGACATCTCCACTGGGGCCATCATCTATATTTCTCCCCTACCAGAACCTTGGGGCTGAGATCTGGAGGGAGGAGGTGCCTGGGATCAGAAAAGGAAAAGACATAGAAAGTCATGATGAAGAGAAGTGTTGAGGGTCAGAGAATGGAACCTGGAAGAGCTCATATCAGGTGGTCTCAATCTTTTCTATGAAATCAGAGGCCATGCCATCTGCTGAAAATAGGGGCATTGAGGGAATAATGACTGGTTTGAGGAGAAAAGAGGTTTGGCACACTTGGAGCAGGGCACCCACGGGGGGGGGGGGTCAGTAAGAGGATGGTAACAGAGTTGTCTAAAGCAGCAGCTGGGCTGCCGAGTTTATTACATACATACATACTTTCAACTACATATTTGTAGTTGAAACATCTTGTTTCCAAAAGAGAACACTTGATTAGACTCTCCTCAAGGATCCTTAATCTCTTCCCAAATATGAGACATCCGCACACACTATCCACTCTTATAATGAAGACACCTCTAGGAATAATTGGCAATTTCTCTAACTGCACAAGACTGAGTAGAAGAGGATGGAAACAGATCGACCAATTGATGTTCACAGAGGAAAATTAATTAGGCAGCATGCAAAAAGACCCAGAGACATTGGGGTACGCACATCTCCTTTGGGTAAGCATGTCATGACAGTTTTCTGGGGCACAAATGGTCAGGATATGGATTACACAGTCCATAAAAATGCATTTATAGCATTGACGGTTGTAGGAAGACTAAACCATCCCCAAGGTCCTTTCCTGTTCTGAATATCAAGTCAGGACACATTTGCTTCAGACTTAACAAAAGGAATATAGTGAAGTTGCTTCCCTGTGGTCCATGGAACTGAAATTCCCACTCAAATTGATACGTAACACTAATAGCTGACATATTTTAAGTTCACAAAGCACTTTATGTGGATAATAGCGCTGAAAAGAATTCAGAGGATATCTAGTCCAATATCCATTTTTACAGGTGAGGAAACTGAGGCCCAGGGAGTTAAGTGACTTGTCCAAGGTCACACAGGTAGTAAACTTCTGAGACAGAATTTGAACCCAGGTCTTTAGACTCCAGACCTGACCTTTCCAATGGATTATTACATAATAGAGCTATGGATAGTTATATAATTACTTAATAATAAAGCTTATTGATTTAAAATTGGCCTGTGAAGGCACAAGGAAAAAGTCTTTAGTATGTGATATGATTCTGTCATGTGGAGTGGGAGTGGGAGGGATACAGGAAGAAAATTCAGGCAATTAAAAAAAGTCAATAAAAGGATTTTTTTTTTTGGTTCGATTTTTTAAAGAAAGGCACAGCAAAAATCACAGATTGGAACAGCTACACTTGCTCTTGGAAGTCCTTTGACTTTAAGCTGGGGTGTGCACTCTGGAGTTACCTGTTCCCCCTTTGCTTTGATTTCTCTCCAATCTCATTCTTCATCCTCCCTGGTTCTGAGATCCGAGGAGGAGGGGAACACAATAAGCATTTATTAAGTGCCTACTGTGTACCAGGCATTGTGCTAAGCCCTTTACAAATTTTATCTCATTTGATCCTCACCAAAACCCTTTGAAGGAGGTGCTTGGAGCTTCCCACATACTGTAGGTAAAAGTAGCTCTTAGTGGAAACAGGAAACGTTTGACTTTCTAGACAGTGGTCTCACAGCTGGAGGGGGGAGCAGGGCATAGAAACCAAACATCCTGTCCGTGTCTAAGTCTCACCTGCCTGACTGAGGGCTGGGTGGGGAGCACACTGAGAATAGCTCCAAGACTGATTTCCCCCTAAGAGTTTTTCTCTTAGCACTTAATCCAAATGATACATTCAGAAAGATCAGTTTATATTCTGACAAAAAAAAGACTCTAACAAGGAACAAACTTTTCCTCTTTAGAATAATTTTTTTTGGTAAGGTCAATTTATATTTAGGCAGCTTGGTTTCCACACCACCCCTTTCAGTTAAACAAAAAAAAAAATCAGAAATGATTGTAAGTCGCTAGGGGTGGTGGCAGGAACCCACCAAAGCCTAGGAGAACATTTAGCACATAGCAGGTATTCAATCTTTGCACATGCTGATCTATTACCTGGTATATGCATCAGCTCTGGCTGTGTTAGCAGTTAACTGGCTTTGTCCAAGCTCACAGCTTTGTAAAGCTCATGTGTCTTCGCTACAACTTTTCAGAAAGTGGGGTGCTCAGGGACAGGTAGCCCTGATCTTTCTGCAAAGGTCCTGGAAGGAAAAAGAGCTCCCTTGTCCCATTTATTGATTAAAAAGGAAACCAATACAGGTATCATTTTTTTGGTGGGAGCAATGAGAGATTAAGTGACTATGCCCAGGGTCACACAGCTAGTAAGTGTCAAGTGTCTGGTGATGGATTTGAACTCATGTCCTCCTGAATCCAGGTCTGGTGCTTAAAAATTTATAAAAAAAATAATAGAGAACCCACTGAGCCAGAAAGCCTATCCTCCCCCCACACCATTTTTTTAAACGTTCACAGACCCCTCTGTTAAAGAAACCCACTGAATCAGAGACATTCAGGTGGGTTAAGAGGAAACTTTTAAAAAATGGAAATTACCTCTCCCCGCCCCCCTGCCAATTTTGAGCCTATCAGTTGCTCAATTCTCACCTCAGACATCTAAAGTTGTGTGGCCCTAGGCTAATCACCTAACTGCTGTCTGCCTCAGTTTCCTTATCTGTACAATGGTTATAATAATAGCACTTCCTCCTAGGCTAGTTAAAGATAGGTAATGGCTCAATGGATAGAGTGCTGGCTTGGATCAGTAAGATTCAGCTTCTGAATTAAAATTGGGCCTCAGATACTTACTAGCTGTGGGACTCTGGGCAAATCCCTTAACCCTGTTTGTCTCAGTTTCTTCATCTGTAAAATGAGCTGAAGAAGGAAATGACAAACCACTCCAGTGTCTCTGCCTAGAAAACCCGAAATGGGGTCCCAAAGAGTCAGACATGACTGAAAGGAAAGAATAACAACTACCACCTAGGGTAGTTGTGAGGATAAAATTTGTGAAGTACTTTGGAAACAATAAGGGTGATAGCTAAATGATAATGAGGGTGAGAATGAGATGATGAGCATAAACTCAATGCAGACTTTTAATCAGGTTGCCTCTTCATGAAGGGGATAGGAGTTTGGATCAAGAATGGAGAAGGTGGGGGGCAGCTGGATAAAGGCACCGCCCGGATTCAGGAGTGCCTGAGTTCAAATCCGACCTCAGACACTTGACACTTACTAGCTGTGTGACCCTGGGCAAGTCACTTAACCCCCACTGCCCCACAACACCCCCCCCCCCGAAAAAGACAGCCCTTGCCCTCAAGAAACTTACATCCACACATATACATATGGAAATAGAGACAAACTAAGGATAAAGGCAGAACAGTGGCTCCCACCTGTCCATCCTGGCTATGGGGGGAAAACGAGGCTGCTCAGGAGTTCTGGCTGAGGTGGGCTAAGGCGTTAGGCTTTTGCTGTCAACATGGGGATCCCCTGGGAGTGGGGTGGGGGGTAGGGGTTCCCAGGATACCTAAGGAAGGTACAAAACAATCCAGAACAGGAAGGAATGAGCAAAAGGCTCTTATGCAAATTGGCAGTGGGGTTAGCCCCTGGACTTCTGGGCAAGCTAGGGAGACCAATCTAAAAAGAAAAAAAATGGAAAAAGAAAAGTGTTCTGACTCTGGACTCAGAAGCCCTTGGTTCAAATTTTGCCTCTGCTACTTACTACCTGCATAACCTTGACCAGGTGGCTTAATCTTCCTGGTCTCACAGTTTGCTCTTCTGTAAAATGAGGCTGTCTAGACACTCTGACCTCTGGGGTCCCTTCCAGGCCTTAGGTCTATGATCACAGATTGGTTGTTCGGCCTTGGGCTTAGCGTTCATCGTCCACTCTGAGGCTTCTTGAGTCGCATTGAGGGAGCCTGGTCAGGGAGGATTCTATCTCCAGATAAAACCATACATGTTCCAATAGAACGTAAGTTTCTTGAAGTCAGGGACTGTTGACTTTGTCTCTGCATCTCAGCATCTGGCACAGAGAAGGCTAAGTAAATGCCTGTTGGGTTGAATTGGATGCACACCCTGCTGAGAGGTTGGTTCCCCCCTCTTTCCTTCAAGCCTTAATTCTCTGCTGTTCCTTTGAAGTCTTAAATCTCTGCTAAACATCCACCAAGTGTGAGGAAATGAAAGGATGGGTGACTTCTCTGCTGTATCCTGAGTGGAAATCCATGACTTTCTGTAGATATCTCCATCGAGCAGGAAAAGGGGAGTGTGCCCTACGAGGCAAGAGCCCTTTGAGATGAAATGGAGGGGGGGCAGCTAGATGGCGCAGTGGTTAAAGCGCTGGCCCTGGATTCAGGAGGACCTGAGTTCAAATCTGACCTCAGACAGTTGACACCTACTAGCTTGTGATCCTGGGAAAGTCACTGAACCCTCATTGCCCCGCCAAAAAAAAAGGGAAAAAAAAAAGAAAGAAAAGAAAAGAATATCAAAGAGATGAAATGGAGGGACAGACTCAGGGATATCTGAAAAACATAGATTTAGAACCAGAAGGAATCTGAGAGACAGGAATCTAAGGTCAGATTCCAAGGTCTCCGTGAATTTCGATATGGAAAAAAAAAATGGCACCTTTGTTTTCACTGACGTTCTAGTTGAAATTTACATGGCCTTCACTTATTTAAAAACATCATTCGAGGGGGCAGCTAGATGGCACAGTGGTTAAAGCGCTGGCCCTGGAGTCAGGAGGACCTGAGTTCAAATTTGACCTCAGACACTGTGACACTCACTAGCTGTGTGACCCTGGGAAAGTCACTGAACCCTCATTGCCCCGCCAGAAAAAAAAAAGGAAAAAAAAAGAAAAAAAAGAAAAGAAAAGAATATCAAAGAGATGAAATGGAGGGACAGACTCAGCCCTGAGTGCTGACGTCTGTTTGATGACCAGTGTACCTTAGCCTTACACTCTTCTGTTCTAGGAAACATTAAGGGACAGTTTGGGGTTACCCAGAGGAGCCTGCGCTCTTGGCTGGAGGGTGGATTGCTCATCACCACTCTTCCTCAGAACAGTGGAGACCTGTGGCTTCAGATTGCCCGAGGTTTAATCTCCAAGCCATCCTGAAGAGTCCCAGCATTTTGGAATGGGTTTGGGGTGGTTAGTTCCTCTTTGTACTGTTCTCTGACTCCCCAGGCACCGGGCTCATGTGGGGAATTTTGGGAGGGTTTGCTCATTTGTCCAACTTCCTCCTTCAACTCCACAAACCACCTGCCAATCTCTCACTTTGAGGCTGAGAGCAGCCCAGGAGGCACTAACTTCCTCACTGAAGGGGGATTGAAGGAGAGAGAGCAAACAGAAAGTGTGGCAATTTCCCCTAGTGCTCCTCCGAAGGGCTTTTCAGTAAAGATTTCAAAGGGCTCTGGAGATTTGGATCCTGGGGAGCTTGGGTTGGAGGTTAGTGCAACTTCTTGGGTCACAAGATGAAAAGCCTCTGTCCACTCCCACCCAAAGCTGATAAAAGGGGAAAAATGGCTCAGGTCTTCTTACCTTCATGAAGGTCAAGTTCACAAATCCACCCGGAAAGTCAGGAGAAGGTTGGTTCTTTCCAGGGCCGCAATTCCCTGAAGCTTGAGTCACATTGGGGGTGATATTGAAATACATTTGAGATGAAAAATACTAAAGCCAGAGAGAGACAGAGAACCTCAGTGAGATGCAAAACAAGATTCAGTCTCTCAGGCGTTCTGTCCCCACCTCCATGCCACCAAGCCAGCTGAGTCCCTTGCGGCACCAAGGAGCAAATGGCCAGCAGGCCTTACACCTTGGGGGGGAGGGGCGGGAAGGGGGGGAGAGGCTCACCTGGGAATTCTAGCTGTGCCAGTGAAATGGCAGAAGAAAATTGGAAGGACTCTTCAAAGTTATTTATCAGCTCCAGGGAGTCTTACCCTTTTTTGTGCTATGGACCCCTTTGGCTATCTGATGAAATCTATGGGCCCCTTCTCAGAATCATGTTCTTAAGTAGTTGAAAACATTCAGTTAGAGGTTAGTGAGAAGAAAGATGTAATGTTCCCCCATGTACAATTTCATGGATCGCCTGAATCCATCCAGGCCCCTTGGAGGTCCAGAGCCCCCAGGGTTCAGAATCCTGATTTAATCCAACAGCCTCAACTTAACAGTGGAAGAAACTGACTTTGCCCGAGGTCACATAGGGAGTAAATGACACAGGGAGAATTTGAACTCAGACCTTCCAATTCCAAAGCCAGCACTCTTTCCATTATACCCTGTTCCTTCTTTCAGTTGTTAAGGCTAAAATTCTAGCTAGTCTGTCTAAAATCTCTAATGAGTGGGTCGCCAATAAATTATAAGCTTTAGCAAGAGTTAGGCCTTTTTAGCATTTAATAAGGAGAATAGGAATTTGGTAAAGAGAGAAGAAAAGGCCTAGATTCCTATCTATTAAAGGGAGAGCACATTTCTAGCTCCCTTCTCCACCAGCGTCCTCAGGAAAAGAGAGCAAGACAGAGCACCCGGCTCCCCCCTTCCCTCCTCCACCAGCCAACGTCACTTCCTGACGCAAAGAAAAGCTGCATGGCCTTGCCCTCAAAGACCTTCCTTCATGGCGGAGCTTTTCTACAGTAAGTCTCCAGCAGGTGGCGTCATTCCAATCGTTACAGTCATGGTATTTGTTTGTTTATTTATTTGTTTGTTTGTTTTGTGGGCATAAGGGTAAGTGACTTGCTCAGGGTCACACAGCTAGTATGTGTCAAGTGTCCTGAGGCCAGATTTGAACTCAGGTCCTCCTGAATCCAGGCCGGTGCTCTATCAACTGTGCCACCTAGCTGCCCCATGTATATTTATTAGTAGGTAAGCAGTGCAGGGAATAGTTGTTGTTGTTTGTCCTTCATTCTCAAAAAGGACTGTGACATCAGGTGATGGTCCCCCTCCTCCTCCTGCAGAACCATCTGAGTCCACTGGCAAGATATATATCAGAACCACTGGAGATGGCCTCAGATGTTTAAGGTAATTGGGATTAAGTGACTTGTCTAGGGTCACACAGCTAGTAAGTATCTGAGGTGGGGCAGTGCGCTATCCATGGTTCAACCTAGCTGCCACAGGGGATAGAATGAAGGACTTGGGAGACAGGAAAGCTTACTAGCTTTGTGACCCTGGGCAAGTCACTTAACTCAATCTCAGTTTCCTCATCTGTAAAAATGGGGATAGGGGGCAGCTAGGTGGCGCAGTGGATAAAGCACTGGCCTTGGATTCAGGAGGACCTGAGTTCAAATCCAGTCTCAGACACTTGACACTTACTAGCTGTGTGACCTTGGGCAAGTCACTTAACCCTCATTGCCCCACAAAAAAAAAATGGGGATAGTGGGGCAGCTAGGTGGCACAGTGGATAGAGCACTGGCCCCTGGATTTAGGAGTACCTGAGTTCAAATCCAGCCTCAGACCCGTTAACACTTACTAGCTGTGTGACCCTGGGCAAGTCACTTAACCCCAACTGCCTCACTAAAAAAACAAAAAAAAAAACCCCAAAACCCCAAACAAACAAAAATGGGAATAGTTATAGTTCTTACCTCATAGACTTGTTGTGAGGAACAAATGAGTCAACACAGGTAAAGAGCTTTGCATGTCTTAAAGTGCTGTATAAATGCTAGCTGTTATCATTACTATTATTGTTGTTTTTATTATTATAACATCCCAATGATGCTTACAGAATAAACCCCCCTACAGGGATCTCACATCTCACACAATCTATAATCAATATTTTCATGAAAAGTTAATGAGAAAAATCTGATTTTTGTCAGTCGACTTATAATGTCGGTGTGCTGGGAGAGCTTGCTATGTAAAGAATTACCATGCTATTAAAATAGATAATCACTCCTCTCTAAGATTTACCTTCTCTAGTCTCCTCCCTGGACTTCATAGGATTATAGACTCCAAGCTTCGAGGGATCTTAGAGGAAAGGTTGTCCTATCTTTTTCATTTTACAGATGAAGAGACTAAGGCCTACGAGATGGAGAATCCTGCCTACGGTCACACAGTGGAGTAGGCTGCAAAAGCCGCCGAATTTGAATCCAGGCCCTTGGACTCCAGAGTCCATACTTTCCACTCTGTCCATGCTGACTTTCATCTTCTTGTAGAATTTCAGATCTACAAGAGACCCTAGAACCCCCCTGGCTTATCCTTCTGATCTTAAAGATGACTGAGTTGTGGGGCGGCTAGGTGGCGCAGTGGATAAAGCACTGGCCCTGGATTCAGGAGTACCTGAGTTCAAATCCGGCCTCAGACACTTGACACTTACTAGCTGTGTGACCCTGGGCAAGTCACTTAACCCCCATTGCCCTGAAAAAAAAAAATGACTGAGTTGCAAGCCAGGAGGTTAACCCAATTGTCATCAGAAGTCACTGGTCAGAGGCAGCTAGGTGGGCACAGTAGATAGAGCACTGGCCCTGGATTCAGGAGGACCTGAGTTCAAATCTGGCCTCAGACACTTGACACTTACTAGCTGTGTGACCCTGGGCAAGTCACTTAACCCCCATTTCCCCGCAAAATAAAAACACACACACAAAAAAAACAATTTAAGCTGAATGGTTATTTATTTCTCTATCTTTTTTTTTACACGTAGAGAATTTAACAATTGGTTCCCCCAAGCCTTTGAGCTGGCTCCACCCAGCATATCCCTGACTCTGGGTAATTCATTTGACCTGGAGCGTCAAGCTATAGCACTTAGACTATTTACCAAGTTATAAATGAGAGGAAATGCTTCCTTGATTATATTTTACTTTATATTATAGATTTCAAAAGAAAGCAAAAAACTTCATGCTTAATGAAGGACCTAAGATCATACCCAGCCTTAGCATCCTTCGTGTCCCCCATCTTACCGGCTTCTTGGTCCAGAATGAGCAGCTGCGCTCCCATCTCAGCTTCATGCACACCCTACTTCCATGTAGACCAGATAGGTCCCATGTGAGGAGGTGATGCTGAGGAACGAGAGTGGGCCCCACAGGTTGTGTAGCTGATGAAGTTGTGGCAGTGACATGGTGGTGTTGTAGTGGGGGTAGCCTGGTGGGGTCTTTACTTTGCTGGGGGCTGTAGTCCCAAGGTGTTGTCAGGGAGGTCTGTTGCCTGATGGGATCGTTATTGTAGCCATTTTTAAGGTTGAGTGACTGGCTGTTGACTGAGCCATGGGGTTGTCTGGGCCACAGGTGTGCTTGACCAGTTGAGTGATGTATGGTGGTAGATGACCCAGGAGGAGGTGAAGTATCAGTATTCATAGCACTGTAGGTTGAGCTGCCATGGTCATCTGGGTAATGGGCACGCTTGACTGTTCTGTGTAGGTACTGTGGGGATGACCTAGGAGGAGTTTGAGTGTCGTATTCATGGGGGTTATAGTTTGTGTGCTGTGGAGAGGGACCTTTGTAGTTACATCAGTGAGGGCTGTTGGACCAGCTGACTGTGTACTTGCCTCCGTTGAATGGGTGGCCACGGATGTTGTTGTCAGGGTTGTTTGCCAACTGGAGGCAGTGGTGTGGCCATCTGTTGATCCCCTTTGGACAGTGGTTATGGTGTCATGACTGGTTTGGGTGATGAGGGAAGTTTCTTGGACAGATGACCTTGTGTCATGCCCTGGGTATCCTCTGACATCTACTGCCTGTATATTCATTATACCGCTATAGTAGCTCACAATTACTGCAAATAAGGAAATGAATGAGTTAAAAGATGATCATTGATCTGGGACTAGAAGGGATTTTATAGGTTATCTGATCCAACCTCCTGACTGTATATTCAGGAAACTGAGGTCCATAGAGGTAATGTAACTTGGCCAAAGTCACACAGGTAACTGAGATTTGAACTCAGTTCAAACTCACTTAACTGTAAGTTCAGTGCTTTTCCAGGCACCATGCTTTCCCATAATAGTCATGTGATTTTTTCACAACCACTAAACAGTTTTATAAAACAATAATTTGGTCAAATTTGTCCAGATTCCCATGGTAGTGTCTGAAGGAAGATGTGATGTCATCGCTTCCTAGCTCCAAGTCCAGCACTATTCACTAGGCTGCCTAGTTGCCCATACATATTTAAGCCTATATAAAATAATTATAAAGTAATATGAGGGAGGGGTGAGGAAGGTGTTGGCAGCCGGGGAGATCAGGAAAGGCTACATGTAGACGATGGTACTTGTGTTGAGCTGAGCTTGGAAGGAGAGAAAGGATGCTGAGAGAGTGCATTTCAGGCAGAGGGGACAGACAGTGCAAAGACTTGGAGGTGGGAGATGGACAAAAAGCACAAAGCCAGTCTGGCTAGGCTACACAATGTGAGAAGGGTAGTTATGTATAAAAAGGCTGATGATTTAGAATGGGACCAGGTTGCAAAGACCTTCCTATTCCTCTTCTGCTGCTTTCTACCAAAGAGGAAGTTACATATTCCTAAATAAAGGGATCTGCTAGATTCTACTTACAAAGCTCTGAAAACCTCACCCACCGAGTTCCATTTATATACAAGTTCAGACAATCCTTAGCAGCTTTTCCAACAGTGATCAATAATCACATTAAGAAAAATAAACTGAATTTCTCTTTCTACCGTAGCAAAATCTTTACTTCCATGAAGGGCATTATTTGGGCCTTTGTCCCTTACGTATACTCTCCTTACACTCTCTGAGTGCGTCTCCTTAGCTTTGAAGCTATTGAATGATCCACTAGGCTCCTGCCAGTGAGAGATTGCATTATGGATTGCTGATATCATGACAGGTAGACCAAAATTCTTGTATGCTGTTAGATTGGGGGAAACCATTTTTCATACTGTTCCAACTTAAAAGTTGCTACACCTTTGTGGTGGCAAAGAATTGGAAATCAAGGGAATGCCCATCAACTGAGGAATGGCTTAACAAGTTGTGGTATATGAATGTAATGGAATACTATTGTGCTTTAAGAAATGATGAGCAGAAAAAAAGAAAAGAAAAAATTAAAAAGGGGCAGCTAGGTGGTGCAGTGGATAAAGAACCGGCCCTGGATTCAGGAGGACCTGAGTTCACATCTGACCTTAGACACTTAACACTTACCAGCTGTGTGACCCTGGGCAAGTCACTCAACCCCCATTGGCCTCACTAAAAAAACAACATTTATTAAGCACTGCACTAAGTGTGGGGATACAGAGAAAAGGCATAGACAGTCCCTGCCCTCAAGGAGTTCCCACTCTAATGGAGGAGACAACATGCAAACAGTGATGTACAGACATGATATAGACAGGGCATGTTGGAGGTGATCTCAGAGGAAAGACACTAGCAGTTAAGGAGAACCAGGAAAGGGCTTCTTGGCAGAAGGTGAGGTTTTCAATGAGACTTGAAGGAGGCCAGGGGATAGGGGTAAGGAGGGAGAATTCCAAGCATAGGGGATAGCCACAAGAAAGTGAAATCAGGAGATGGAGTGTTCTGGTGGAGTAATAGCAAGGAGGCCAGTGTCACTGGGTTACAAATTATGCAGAAGGCATTAAGGTATAAGAGGGCTGGAAAGGTAGAAAGGGGAAGATTATAAGGGCTTTAAAATCCAAAAGAGATTTTAGACCTGATCCTGTGGGTGATAGGGAGCCCATGAAGTTTAGTGAGTAGAGTTGGGGAGGGTAGGACATGGTCAGATCTGTACTTTAGGAAAATTTATTTCATATCTGAGTGGAAGATGAACAGTAGTGGGGAGACACTTGAGGCAGAGAGACCAAGCAGAAGGCTGTTGCTACCATCCAGGATTGATATGGTAAAGGCCTGTGGCAAGGAGGTGACTGTCAGGAGAGAAGGAGACGTATACAAGAGATATTACGAAAGTAGAATTGACAGGACTTGGCAACAGATTGTCTAAGAGGAGTGAGAGATAGCAAGAAGTCAAGGATGACAGGTTGTGAGTCTTGTAGACTGGGAAGATGGTGATGTCCTTGACAGCAAGGAGGAAGTTAGGAAGAGGGGAGACTTTGGGGAAAGATAAATTGGATTCAGTTTTGGACCTGTTGAGTTTAAAATGTGTATGGAAGGGGCAGCTAGGTGGCGCAGTGGATAGAGCACCGGCCCTGGAGTCAGGAGTACCTGAGTTCAAATCCGGCCTCAGACACTTAACACTTGCTAGCTATGTGACCCTGGGCAAGTCACTTAACCCCAATTGCCTCACTAAAAAAAAAAAATGTGTATGGGACATCCAGCTCAAATGTCCATAGGCTGTTGGAGATTTGAGATAAATAGATCTGGGGGCAGCTAGGTGTGCAGTGGATAGAGCACTGTTCCTGGAGTCAGGAGTACCTGAGTTCAAATCTGACCTCAGACACTTAACACTTATTAGCTGTGTGACCCTGGGCAAGTCACTTAACCCCAATTGCCTCACTAAAAAAAAAAAAAGATAAATAGATGTGAAGATCATGTTTCTAGAGATGGTGATTGAATGCATGGGAACTGATAAGATCACCAAGTGAAATAATATAAAGAGAGAAGAGCCTTGGACGATCCCCCTGTTTAGAGGGGTATAACCTGCTCTAAGATCTGGCAAAGGAGGCGTTGGAAAGCAGTCACACTACAGGCAGGGAGAGAACCCAGAGAAAGAAGTGTGACAAGAATCTAGAGAGAAGAGGATGATTGACAATGTCAAAGGCTGCAGAGAGGTCAAGAAGGATGAGAATTGAGAAAATGCCTTATATATATATATATTGGTAACTTACCCATCTCTCTCTCTCTCTCTCTCCCCCCTCCACATATATACACCCTTACACAGACATATACATCTGCTCCCCTCTTCTCTCTCATAACACATATATAATATGTGATCTATGATACATTATATATATATATATAATCTATACATAAATATGTATGGAGGAATTTTCCACACCAGGAATTCTCCACACTGATGAAATCACAGCCCACACAAGCTGGAATGAATCTTAAAATCCTTAGAGTCTAACATGAGGAAACTGAGGACCAGAGAGGAATCCTCAGTTCCCAGGCTTATAGATGCAGAGCTGGAAAGAAACTCAGATGTGACTTAGTCCAATCCTGTCACTTTATAGAGTCGAAACAGCTCCAGGGAGGTTAAATGACTTGCCCAAGGTCACACAGGTGGTTAAGTAGAAGATCATAGTTTCAGATGTAAAAGGGACCTTGGAGGTCATCTAATCCAACCCCTCATTTTACAGATGAGGAAAATGAGGCCCAAAGAAGTTAGATAATTTGCTCAAGGTCACATAAGTAGTAAGAGATAGATGATTAAATTAGATTAAGCAATTAGTAAATTAGATTCAGAACAACAACCTTCCCTCCCCCACCCCCAATCCCAGCCCCTAAACCAACCAACCAACCAACCAATCCACTAATCAATCAACCAGCCAACTCAACTACTATTTCTTTGCTACCAAGACTTCTAACCTCCATTTCTGGGAAACTGACAAAAAGAGAAAGCGGAAGAAACTTACAAGTCCAAGGTCACAAGGCCCAAGTCAACTTCTCCAATTCCCTGGTCCTCCTCCCCCCTTCTCAATCAGATGACCCATCTAAGCTGTCCTTGACCCATTTCATGCAGGCCTCTTTGTTTACTTGCAACCCCAAAACCTAGCACAGTGTCCTGCACATAGTGAGTGCTTTATAAAAACGTGTTCGTTCATTCACTCATTCATTTATTCATTCCCCAAAGTGACACAGGCAGTACATATCAGAATTAGGGATCTTCTGGATCTAAATACAAGCATTCTTTCCATCGTGTTAGTGAGTATCTTTAGCTTGACTTGGTCTCAAGCATACAAGAGCATACTTCTTTTTGACTAAGAGATGGAAAGAGACACAGAGGTCATCTCTAAATCCAACCCCTTCTTTATAGATGAGAACAAATGGACTTAAGGGGTCACATAAGTAGTGAATGGCAGAGGGGGGATTTGAACACAGGTCCTCTCATTCCACATTCAGTGCTCTCCTCCTGTACCCCATTGCCTTCAGCAACAGCAGAAGAGAGCAGGAGAATGCCCTGAATCACTTACTATCCATTATAGTGCTGTCAGGGTCTGTGTAACTCACCAGCAAAGAAGACGAGCATTACCAGCACTGCTGCGCCTTTCTTCATGACTGGGCTTGATGGTTCTAGGGATGGCCGTAGGCAAGGCACACTGCTGCTGCCTCTCTCAGGCTTCTCCTGGTTCCAAACTTGAAGCTGCACACTTGGTGCTCTTGAGGAGTCATGTGGGTAAAAGGAGGAAGAGACAGCTTTAGGTCCCTTGGTTTCAGAGCAGCTGATGAAACCGAAAGAGCTCTATGGATTTTCTAGGGCCTCCTCTTAAATTAGAAACCGGAGCCAATGGGGTCAAGAAACTCTTCATGGCTCTTGTGAGACAGAACCTACTTTCATCCAGGCTTTCAGTGTTTGCAAGGGACAACAAACTCACGTCTCCTGGAGGCTCAAGCACTCGAGTTAAACACTCGGTGGCAAGAGCTGGACTTGGGCCTCACCAGCTCCCTTCTCACTTATCATGGGTTCTCCTTTTCCTCAAGGTCCTTACAGGAGGCCTCAGACCCCTTGGAGGACACTGTCAATTACAGCAGGGGCAGGATGGCTCACAAGGGACATGAGACTCTCGGAACTCAGAAACTCTGAGGACCCATTGCTCCTTGGAACAGCCCATGATCTCGGATGAGACATTTACACCAACTAGGTCTCAGCATCTTCCTCTACAAAAATGGAGAGAGCATTTCTGACCACACTCACGTAATTTTCAGTGGTAAGAAGGAAACCAGATTTAGGCACGCCGATCAGATTTGTCAAAGCTGCTAAGCATGGGAGGGGTCACTTGCCAGCCTACTGGAGGATAGAGTGAAGATTCTAAAAGCTCTTGACAGTCTCAAACACTGCGCTAAATCTAGTAAGAATGCAATTCAATAAGAATTCATTACGTGTTTACTATATGCAAGACAATGGTAGGGATACAAAGGAAAAATGAAAATTGGTATCCCAAGAACAAGACAAGAAAGACATCTTTTTTTTTTTTTTGTTTGTTTGTTTTTTTGGTGGGGCAATGGGGGTTAAGTGACTTGCCCAGGGTCACACAGCTAGTAAGTGTCAAGTGTCTGAGGCTGGATTTGAACTCAGGTCCTCCTAAATCCAGGGCCAGCGCTTTAACCACTGCGCCATCTAGCTGCCCCCCGAAAGACATCTTTTAAAAAAAAATTGTAAGATTCGGGGGTAGCTAGGTGGCGCAGTGGATAAAGCACCGGTCCTGGATTCAAGGGACCTGAGTTCAAATCTGACCTCAGACACTTGACACTTACTAGCTGTATGACCCTGGACAAGTCACTTAACCCTCATTGCCCTGCAAAAAAAAATTGTAAGATTTGAGTGGACTTCAAGGTTGATGAGTCAACAATGTGATGTGGTGAGAAAGAAAGCCAATGCCAATTCAGATTACATTAATGCCTGGAATTAGGAAAGTGATGGTCCCTCTGTGTTCTGCCTTAGTCAGACCACTTCTAGACCTTAGGTGGTAAGAACACCCAGAACAATTCAGTTCTGGGTGCCATATTTTAGGAAAGACTTTGATACATTGGAATGTGCCTAGAGGAGGGAAACTGGGGCAGTGACGGGCATCAAAGTCATACCATTAGAAGATCAGAAGGTAACAGGAGATATTTATTTTGAAGAAGAGGTTACTTAAAGGGGCAGCATCTCTGTCTTCCAATATTTGAAAGATGCCTACATGGGAGAAGGAATAGACTTGTTCTGCTTGGTTCTGGAGGGTATACCTAGGAACAAAGGGTGGAGGTTGTAAAGAGATGAGTTTAGGCTCAATGTCAGCACTATTCAGAACTATTCAGAAGTGTTATGGGCTGCCTCTGGTGTAATGGGTTCTCCTTATGGGAGGTCTTCAAGCAAAGACTGGATCACTCATTGCACACATTGTAGAGAGGATTTATTTTTCAGATGTGATTTGAACTTGAAGCCCCCTGAGGCTCCTTCTGGCTCTGAGGTTTTGTGATGCTGTGACTAGATCATCCTGAAGGCCCCTTCCAGACCTACTAGTTTATAGGTCTAAGATATGAAAGACCTTTTGCTTAAGAACGTGCACAAAGGGTGTCCAGTTTTCAGGAGAAGAGAGAAATGAAGCCAGAAGCCTGTGCTCCATGAATAGGATCTGGGATACACCACACAAGCTGCTTTGAAAGCTTCTGAAAGAGTCTGTTCAAAGAGCTGGAAAATATTTGCTAAAGATTTTGGATCCCTGGGAGCTCACTTGTAGCAAAAGGCAAGCTGGTGAATGTCTATGTCAAGCCCTGGTCATGGGATCACGGATCTAGAGCGGGAAGGGACCTTGGAGGCCACCTACTCCAACCCCCACATTTTACAGATGAGGAAACTGAGGGCCAGCAAGGTTAAGTAACCTGCCCGTGGTCATACAGTGGCAGGACTGCAATGCAAGCTGAGCTCCTCTGACTCCAAAGCCTGCCCTCTTTCTACCATACTCCATTGCTTCTTCAAGTCGTTTGGCTTTTCTTTAATTGAAGAATAATAGGGCAGCTAGGTGGCACAGTGGATAGAGCACTGGCCTTGGAGTCAGGAGTATCTGAGTTCAAATCTGACCTCAGACACTTAACACTTACTAGCTGTGTGACCCTGGGCAAGTCACTTAACCCCAATTGCCTCACTTAAAAAAAAAGAATACAAGGATTTTTATTTTCTTAAATAAGATTGCAGTGCTTAACTAGTACACTTATTTTCAATAAGCAGTAATTGGGATTAGACCATCATAGCAGATTGAAAACATTTTTTTTTTCAAAAACAAAACCCAATGGAAGAACTAAATACTCTATTTTGAACTTGGCCTTTTAATTAATGCCAGTGTTTTTTGGAAGAAGTGTAAGGGGCTCCCCACCTAGTTTACAAACACAGTGACACAGATGATCCTTGTTGTGAGAATGCTGGCAAAAAGCCCCAATGTTGTCAGTGGGAGTTTTTGTGGGCAGGACAGATGCCCAGCCAAAGAGCTCGTGTGGGTGAGTGCTGCTGACCCATTACACATCTGCCCCATTGCACAGCTTCATCCACCACTTCAAGGGCCCTGGGAAGGCAAGGCCAGATGCTGGCAGTAGAATCCTAGCCCCTGGTCCTTTCTCTGTGGGTCTCTCTTCCAGGGAATCCTTGGTGTTTTTCATACAGAGAGGCTGATGCTTAAAATCTTTCTGGATGGCCCGGCTCCGACAGCTACTGAGGTCCAGGACTGAGCTCTGGCATCTTTGCTAAGGCACAGATAGGACCTTCTCCTGGGCTGATGCGGTCTTTCAAATACTGGCACATTCCTCTGCATCAGAACTGACATCTGGGGCCCTCTAGTGGTGTATAGGTGACATTACAGAGGACCATGGAGATTAAGATGCTAGGCTACTGAGACAAGTTCCACAATGAGAAAGGTAGTCCTAAATGTCTGTATCTGCTCTTGAAGTGACTTCTTTCTTTACATCCATTACTGTATTTATTCAACAACTTTTTTTGTGGACTAACCGTAAGTAAGGCACTGGATAATATATAGAGAATGGCAAAAAACCCCAGGGTCGTAGGAAAGAAGGGAACAGTGTTTATTAATCAGGAACAATGAACCAGGCGCTGTGCTGAGACTTTATAAATATCATATTTGAGTTCCACAATGACCCTATGAGGCAGGAGCTATTATTATCCCTCTTTTACAGTTGAGAAAACTGAGGTACAGAGGTTAAATGACTTGCCCAAGGTCACACAGCTAGTAAGGGTCTGAGGCCAGATTTGAACTCAGGTCTTCCTAACTTGAGGCCAAGCACTCTATAAACTACTCTATGGGGTCACATATTTAGAGCTGGAAGAAATGTTAGAGGCCATGAAGTGAAATCCCTTCGTGATAGAAATCAAAAGAAGGTGCTGTGTCCAGTGGATAGTGCCTTGGGCTTAGAGAAGGAAGAGCCAGATTCTGATTCTGCCTTAGACACTGTGCAACTCTTAGACACACTCAGTGATTCTGAGCAAATCACTTTTGTGCCTCAGTTGTCTCATCTGTAAAAATGAGGGTAATAATAGCACCTACCTCACAGGGTTCTTGTGAGGATAAAATGAGATATTTATAAGGTAACTGTGAACATTAAAATGCTCTGTAAATGTTAGTTATCATCATTATATGTCATAGATCTAGAGTTGGGAAGAAATCTTAGAATCCAACTACTTCTACTCCCTTATTTTACTGTAGTGAAACTGAGGCCCAAGGGAGATGAAGGGGACATGCTCAAGGTCACACAGGTTGCAACTGGGAGAGCTGGGATTCAGATCTAGATCATAGAAAACAAGAAAGAGCTTGAAATCTGCACTGTTCTATCAAATCTATGATTGCAAAGATGTGGGCTGGTATGATAGGGGATTTCATTGGTATAGGGATCTCCCAGGTGAGGAAATGGTCTTTACCAATATATGTTGGCACTTTCTCTGCAATTTGTTGTCTTAGTTGCCTGGAGCTTTAAGAAGTTAAGTGACTTGTCCACAGTCACACAGTCAGTATGGGTCAGGGTCTGAACTTGAATGCAGATGTTTCTGGCTCTGAGATCAGCTCTTTTCCATACATCCAGTCACAGTCATTTTTAAACGCTTCCCTTATTTATATTCCCTTATTATATTTTCATTAAGGACACCTGTGATGAATGTGGAAGTCATTCTCATATAGATTTTATAAAGATGAAAAAGCATGCATATGGTTACTTATGTTATTTCAATTCCCTTTTCTAGGAATATCATAGAAGGGCAAAGTTTCTGAAGAAGTAAGATTACAGGTCACACTAGAGGCAAAGAAGATTTCTTTGGTGAGATACTGATTACCAATGAAAAATTATGCCCAGGTTTGCTGGAGCCAACTTGAGCTGCCTGGAGAGATTCCATTGTTAAATTTTCAGTGTCAAGGGGGCAGCCAGGTGGCGAAGTGGATAAAGCACCGGCCCAGGATTCAGGAGGACCTGAGTTCAAATCCGACCTCAGACACTTGACACTTACCAGCTGTGTGACCCTGGGCAAGTCACTTAACCCCCATTGCCCCAAGGAAAAAAAAATTTCAGTGTCAGCATTTAAACCTTAGACATTGGCAAACACAAGAGATCAGGGCTTGATTTGTTGTTTCGTTGATTGTCTGGACTTCAGAAGTGATAGAGAAAATCTTAATGATGCAGATCAAATTTAAAGATCTGAGGTTTGGTTTTTTTCCAAGCTGGTTGCTAAATGTTTACTAACATACTTTTGATTACCCAATAGGCAGTTTAAGAAAGAGGTGTTGGGGTGGCTAGGTGGCGCAGTGGATAAAGCACCGGCCCTGGATTCAGGAGTACCTGAGTTCAAATCTGGCCTCAGACACTTAACACTTACTAGCTGTGTGACCCTGGGCAAGTCACTTAACCCCAATTGCCTCACTAAAAAAAAAAAAGAAAGAAAGAAAGAAAGATAGAGGTGTTAACAAGTGTGGGAATCAGATTAAAATGTCATCTGGAAATATTTAACAAAATAAATAGAAATACAATAAAACGTAGATAACATTGGATCCTTACAGTCACATATTGATTTAAAAAAAAAAACCACAGATTAATATTATAAATGTTGTATTGTATTTTTATTTATTTTGTTAAACATTTCCCAATGACATTTTAACCTGCTGGGGCCAGCTCGTGGGAGTTTTGTAGGCCGCACCCTGGCCTTGAATTTGAAACCTTTGATTCAGCTGTAGGATTTACTGTGAAAGGACCAGAGAAGCATATGGACAGGAGTAATGGCAAGATGAGAAGGAAATAAAGGGTTGGTCACCACCTTAATAGCCTCACAGATCCAGCAAAGGATCTAAGGAATCTCGCTCAAGACTTTTCCATTCTTTTGGGAACTTCCCCTCCCTGAGATATCTTAGGAGTTATACCTCCCATGTTTTGGTAAAGGCCTGAGGGCCATTTCAGTTACCTTCACCTTGGGGTCCGAGGCATCAGGGAACTAATGTAGTGACTCTACTGTCACTGATGGCAATAAGTCACTATGGAAATACTGCATTATGGTTGTCCATGTTTGGATCAAGAGTCATGACATAGACATCAATATCTACTATAAGCAGTATTAATTGAGCTTGTTTATTTTTATTCCTAATTTTCCCTCTTCCTCCCTCATTTCATCCCTCCTTCTTTCCCCTCTTCCTTTTCCTTCCTTCCTTCTTTCCTTCCTTTTTCCTTCCTTCCTTTTTCCATCCTTCCTTCTTCCCTCTCTCCTCCCTCCCTCCTTCCTTCTTCCTTCCTCCTTCCTTCCTCCTTTCCTTCCATCCTTCTTCCATCCTTCCTTCTTCCCTCCCTCCTCCCTCCCTCCCTCCCTTCCTCCTTCCTTCCTCCTTTCCTTTCATCCTTCTTCCATCCTTCCTTCTTCCCTCCCTCCCTCCCTCCTTCTTTCCTTCCTTCCTTTTAAATTTTTTTAAGGATTGGGTCTGCCTATCTTATCCAGGCTAGAAATTCAGGAGCTACTCACGGACCCAACTTCACTGCTGATAGACATGGAAGTTTTGCTCTATTCTACTTCCAAACTGGGTCAGTTTGCCCCTCTTTAGGCAACTTGATGTCAAGGCTGGCCCACTATCTACTATTCTATGTTGCCTTTTTGTTTTGGTGATGTTTTAAAGTCTAGATATGCATAACTTTTATCAGCTCTCCACCACTTTCCAACCATGGAACCCCCACATGATCCTGGAGAATCTTGGTCATTTGTTTTCTCACGTGTTTTGTTAAGATTTTATCCAGTTTTGGGGCAGCTAGGTGGCACAGTGGATAGAGCACTGGCCCTGGAGTCAGGAGTACCTGAGTTCAAATCCGGCCTCAGACACTTAACACTTGCTAGCTGTGTGACCCTGGGCAAGTCACTTAACCCCAATTGCCTCACTAAAAAAAAAAAAAAGATTTTATCCAGTTTTAAGAAGAAACTTTTTGGGAAATGCCTTCTCTTCTCTCAGGTTACTTTCTCATCTATAAAACGAGGGAGTTGGGTATGGCCTCTGATGTCCTTTCCAACTCTACACTAGTTTCCTATTACTGCTAAGATCAAATATAAAATCTTCTATTGAGCTTTTAAACCTCTTCACCACCTGGCCCCTTCTTACCTGAGGGAGAAGTTTGCAATGAACACACTCCTTATGAGGAATTTGCAAGAGACCAATCAGAGGCTTGTCCAAGTCACAGTGGGGCCCAGCGCGGAAGTTAGAGACCTGCTTTGCTAGTGGTCTTAGTTGACCTCTTCAGGCTCTCTTCAGCCTGGCTCTTCTTCACCGTTGTGGGAATGGAGAAAGCAGATGGGGAATGGGGAGGGCAACCTCAAGAAGCATGTACCTGCCTTAGTCACATTCCAGGTTGGCATTTTCAACAGACAATTTCAAAAAATACACACACAGAGGCTCTTGTATTACCATAGGTATCATTTTTATAAAGTCCAAACAAAGTGTTGTCCTACATCATGGCATATTTACAGAAAAATTGGCTTCACACATTTTTTTAAGGTATAAACTTATACATTCAATTCTGGCCAAAAAAAGAGAAAAAAACCCCAAAGAACTCCCAAATCCAAATTCAAAACAGACCCCAAACAAATCAAATTCAGCCCAAACAATCAGACAACTTAACAGCAGAATTCCGTGCTCTGGGCCCCTGTCTGATTCTCTTCCCAATAACAATATATAAATAACTTCATCACTGAACAATGAAAAAAAACCCATAAGAATCACAAACTGTTGCAAGTGTCAGTGATTTAGATGAGTCCTCAGGGAAATCTGGTGGCTGACTAATGGAAAGCTGATAGAAATGCACCACCCACAGCTTCTCCGGGTCCTTGATGGTCCTTCTGACAATCTCAGAGTCTGGCTAATGGAATTAGAAAGGGCGTGAGCCTTCTTGATCCTTCTCTTTCTGGACCAGTCCCAAACCTCAGAACATTTGAGAACGAAAGGTTAGCTGCTAAAGTGACTTTTCTTTTGCTTGTGGGCAGAGCACAAAGTGCCTGAGCCTGGTGGCTGGTGGTTGGAGAAGGCCCATGGGATTGGCTGTGGGCAGCGTGGCTTACAGAGGAGTCATCTCACCTGGCATTTCATGATGCCAGTTTGCACAGTGTGTGGATTGTAATGCACTAGTTAATAATTCCCTGTTTACCGGAAAATAACACATTGCAGAAAAAGATTGTCCTGGCAAAGCTGAACAGAATGACGTAGAACAGAGCAGCACCCAGATACTTTATCTAATAAACTAACCCTCCAGCTTCCCCCCACACTCAATCTAATATTATCATTCCATGGAGGTTCTTTAGAGACTGAAGCCCTCCTCGTTATCTGAGGGCATTCTCCATGCCAAATAGAAAATGATTGCCTTTCTACATGGCTAGAAACGAGGGAATGGGAAGATGAAAATGAAGTCTTTCTTTTTGAAATGTGAGCAATCTAGCCCACATAGGGGCCCACAAGGCCTGGCTCCCACATTCCCCCATCCCGAAGCACCCCCTTCCACCTCTCTCCACCCTTTGTGAAACTTCATACATAACAGCCCTGCTGAGACAGGTTTTGCCCCTTCTTGTAACAAACAAAATGTTTTCCTGCCAATTTGCATTAAAAAAGAAAAAACCAAACACACACCCAACAAGCCATTACGGAAGGCTTATAGAGACCTTAGAATGGTTTGAAGGAAAGACAAAGCAGGAGAGTCAAAGTCCAGAAATCTGCTGAGATGGGGAAACTGAGGCTGAAAAACATGTTGGGTTTGCAGAAAAAGACAGTTTTTGGAAGAAAAAAAATTACAGACCTGCAGTTTCAGTAATAATGGCTAAGGAGGGGCCTTGAGCACCGCCGCCACCAGGGAAATGCATGCACTAACACAGGGGCATTGAGATTAAGTACTAATTACAGAGAGAGTTCCAGGAGAATCACACAGAACAGTCAGAGATACAGGAGGGAGAGGAAACATCAACAGTCATAAATATTGGATAGATTTCTTTAAAGTCTTTTCATAAATCTTGGGGATTTGGGAGAAGTGGTGGCCAGCTGGGCATTCCATTTAGCTGAAAAGATCTTGGGGAAAGCAGGATGAGTCCTGTAGAAAAAGGAGAGGAAGCCTCCTTCCCCTCCAGCCCCACCCCAAGTGGTTCTGAGATCATCCCAGCAGCCAGTGGGAGAAGTGAGGATGAATGGGAAAAACCCATCCAGGTCAGGGAGGTGACTCTGGACTACAGGCTGGAGCCTCCCCTCTTAGGGGGAGACCTTGGAGGACCCAGGATGGGGTGGGAGGGGAAGACTTTTTTGGCCTTTATACTCATCAAATAGAAAGTGCAGCTTTTGGCATGGGGGAATATGGGTCTCGAAAGAACCAATAACTCCCTAGCCCACATATGGGAGGAATAGACTAACAAGATCAAAGAGGACATCTGGGAGTCCTTGCAGACACCCCCCAGCTGGCCCCTCATTCTTCCCCAGAACCTTTCTCTCCCTCACATGGCTATTTCCTTTCTCAATTGATTAGGGCTTGCAACTGGTACTTCTTATTCAACTCTAGCAAATTCTCATCTTATATTGTTTTATAGGGCAGTCTCATCTGCTTATACTCAGGAAACATTTCTTCTCAGCTCCCCAGGAAGAGAGCAATGGGTCAATGAAAGCCCAGAAAGACAAGGGATAAATTGTCCCTGTCTCTCTGTGAATGTTCATAAATTAAAGTGACTCAATTTACAGTCTCCCCCAAATTCAGGTGCTTTCCCAATGCAAATAACAAAATTGTCTGCTCTTGAGAAACTGAATTTTGGTTAGGGTCACATCAGGGCGTATTATCAGGAAGGAATGAGGTGGTTGGAGTCGTTGGTTACTAAGCTGGAGGATCCTGCTGCCACCCCTATGATGACCAAAAATATATCAGAGTGGCATCTCCTGGCACAGAATCATTCATATAATCAGACAGCTGAGCTGGACAGAAAAAAGACACCAACAGTTGAATCAAGGGCAATTTGGGGACGCCCATGATAGCAGAGAAGAGATAACAGCTTGCCAAATATAGCCAGGAGATGGGAGGACCAGCAGACTTGCTCCATTGAGGCATCTCCGTGGAGTTTCTCACTGAGGGTCTGCAAGCCTAATTGGAATAACAAAGCACTTCCTGATCATTCTCCCAGGCTGGAAGTCAGGCAATCAACACATCAAGTTTCCAATCAGTCTCTGCTTCACCAACTCAGGCTACTTCCCCCCTCCTAGGCTCATTCTAAATGGAGCCTATGAATGACTCCTACTGAGTGAGACTCATTCTCCCGTTTCAGAGCTGGAGCCAGGTAAGGCTGGTGTAATCACAGGTGAAGATGCTTTCTTTGGAATAACAAAAGGTCATTCCCCTGTTCCCCCCACCACTGGTGGCCCTATGAGGCCCATCCATTTCCCTGTAGAGAACAGTGGATGGAACCTCATTGAAGTGCAGAGGCAGGATTGCAGGAGGGATAGAGGGGAAGAATGGGCTGAAGATGTCTATTAGGAATCCTTTCAAATCCTTTTTGGAATTTACTTCCTCTCCCTCCCTCCCCTGCTTGTCATCACATCACACCTTCCAGGCAAGTTTCTTGTAAATGCACATTATTTTCTATGATGATCGAGAGCTGAAGTCTTCCTCTCCTAGGCACAGAGCACACACTCTCCTTGGCTCCCTAGCACCATGAAGCTTGTTCCAGGTAGAATAGCAGCTTGGGATTTATAGTCCATCAGCCCCACTCCAGAAAAAGGGCACAAGAATTAATATGGGATAATTTGTCCCTCTCCATTCCCCCACACTTCAGTAATAGGCGTGTGAGTGCAAGGGCAGGCTATGCCCTGACATCTCTGGGCAATGTTGGTGAGTACAATGATTAGTGGTCGGTCTGTCCCCAGGGGAAATAATGTAAACCTGGTCTAACCTCCAGTGTGGGCCTCATTGCTAATGGTCATCCCAGATGACCTTTGGAGCCAGGTAATGGAAGGTCCAGTTGCTATCCAAATCACCTCCTCTTTCCCCATGTCGAGCCAGAGGGCACACAACCTCACTGGGCAGGTGATCCAGATAGCAATTTCTCTCTTCTCCCTCTCTGTCAACACCTGCCTAAAGCCTACACCTGGCTCACCTTCCCAGAGCAGGGACAGGACCTGTCTCATGCGGCCTCCCCACCCCACTCCTTCTCAGGAACACCTTTGGTGAGAAATCATAATGGAGGATGGGACATCATTGATACTTGGGGTGAAGATTGCCCAAGGGCAGCAATCAGCCCCCTTAGATATGATCCCAGAGGTTTTGTCAAACAGCCAGGCCCTTGCTAATACAACACTAACAGCAGACCACATTTAGGTCGACATCCTTGGATGGTTTCACTAACAACTGGGAGACCTTTGTTTTTGTCTTGAATCCTGAAAAGGACTTCTTTGCTTCTTCTTATTGACCAGATGGAGTGATTCCTGTAGGTAGGTCTGGGAGTGTGGAGTTTCCCAGAAGTCCAAGCAGATTCGGTGTTCAGGGAAAAGGGATGGGATGTGGTGAGGGGAGGGGGAGGAAAATGTCCAAAGCAAAATCAAAGGTAAGAGATGGATGGAGGAGGTGGCCTGAGCAGGTGGGTTCAGCTTTCAGCCTTCTGGGTAGTTGATAGTCTTTGTACAAGGTTGTTTTCCTTCCTTTCTGAGTCTGTTAGCCCTGGGTCATGGGAGTTGGGATATGTTTCTGCAACACAAACACACATGAGATCTAGTAAATGAGTACTTTTATTGTTATTATTATTACTACCACTACTACTATTTTTATTATTACATGGGTGGGTGGTGGGCAAGAGAAGCCTCAAAGGCTTTTTAATTTTTTTGGCAGGCGGGGGTGTGGCAGAGAGGGTTAAGTGACTTGCCCAGGGTCACACAGCTAGTGTCAAGTGTCTGAGGCTGGATTTGAACTCAGGTCCTCCTGACTTCTGAGCTTAAAATGTGATTGTGGGGGCAGCTAGGTGGCGCAGTGGATAGAGTACCAGCCCTGGAGTCAGGAGGACCTGAGTTCAAATTTGACCTCAGACACTTAACACTTACTAGCTATGTGACCTTAGGCAAGTCACTTAACCCCAATTGCCTTACACACACACAAAAATGTGATTGTGTGTGTGTGTGTTTAATCATAACCAAAGTATAGGTTTAGAGACAATATGGGATAATGAACAGGAATAAAGGTCCAGGAATCAGTAAGACCTGGGTTTGAATTCTGCCTAGGACACTCTCCAGCTCTGTCCTTAAACAACTTACTTAACTTGAGCTTCCCTTTCCTCAACTGTTAAATGATGAGGTTGGAATAGATGAGCTCCAAGGTCCTATCCAGCCCTAGGTCTGGGATCCCACCATCTCTTATTGAGATCAGGGACTATCTCAGTGTCATTGTATCCCTAAGATATGGAATCTAGTGGACACCTACGTACTTGAGTGATTGTGCTGGTTAACTGTTCTATCCCCTGGTGACTGACTTCCTAGAGCATGACATCCTTGTGTGGTGACGACTCCTCTATAGATGCTGTCAATTCTTAGGTGACATAGTAGGAGCTTAAGAATACTTTTTTGCTCATTCATTCAAAATAATAACAGGGGGCTTTAATATGTTGCTTTAAGGGTTCCAAAGAACCCATATATACATGGTCTATCATTAGATACTGTAACGATTGGAATGCCGCCACCTGCTGGAGACTTAGTGTAGAAAAGCTCTGCCATGAAGTGAAGGTCTTTGAGGGCAAGACCAGGAGTCTTTTCTTTGGTGTCAGGAAGTGATGACTGCTTGTGGGAGGAAGAAGGGGGGAGCCTGGTGCTTTGACTGGAGCTCTTTCCTGTGGACTCTGGCGGAGAGTGGAGCTAGAAATGCGCTCTCCCTTTAATAGATAGATGAATGTAGGCCTTTCTCTCTCTCTTTACCAAATTCTTATTCTCCTTAATAAATGCTTAAAAGTCTAACTCTTGCTAAAGCTTATAATTTATTGGTAACCACTCAGATATTTTAGACAGAATAGCTAGAATTTTAGCTTTAACAATATATTGTATACCTAATGTATCATTGTATACCTATATCAGTGTATGCATTGTATATCATTGCATACATATATTGTATACATTGTATACATATATCATTGTATACATTATGTATCATTATATACATTGTTGGAGCAGCTAGGTGGCTCAGTGGATAAAGCACTGCCCCTGGATTCAGGAGGACCTGAATTCAAATCCAGCCTCAGACACTTGATACTTACTAGCTGTGTGACCCTGGGCAAGTCACTTAGCCCTCATTGCCCTGCTCCACCCCCAATTGCATCATTATATACATTGTCTCATTTGATCCCCTACAAACCCCCTTATGAGGTGGACAATCCAGATATCATCATCTTAGGGAAGCTAGGTGTCACAGTGGATAGAGCACTGAGCCTGAATTCAGGAAGACCTGAGTTCATATCTAGTGACCCTGGGCAAGTCACTTAATGCCTGTTTGCTTCAGTTTCCTCAACTATAAAATGGGTTGTTGTGAACATCAAATAGTTGCAAAGTGCTTAACACGGTGCCTGGCACATAGTAGGTGCTTAAAACATGCTTATTTCCTTCCTTATTATCCCCATTTTACAGATGGTGAAATGGAGGTTCAGATAGGTTCAATTATTTTGCCCAAGGTTGAATTTAAACTTGGGTCTCTCCTGATGCATTTCCGTCACCCTACCCACTGCACCCTGCTTCATGCCTGGTACTTACCTTTGTTGTTATTTTTATGAACCTGGTCACCATCTACACCAGCAGGGTGAAGAAGACTGGAGGGCACCCAGTCACTTTTCTCAGAAACCAATTTCTTTACTAACCTGAAATGCCAATAAGAAATTCAGAGAATCAGATAATTTTATTAAAAAAGGTAGTCATGGGGCAGCTAGGTGGCACAGTGGATAAAACACTGGCCCTGGATTCAGGAGGACCTGAGTTCAAATCTGGACTCAGACATTTGACACTTACTAGCTGTGTGACCCTGGGCAAGTCACTTAACCCCAATTGCCTCACGCACACACAAAAAGGTAGTCATCCTCTTCTTCTTTATTGCTTTTCTTGTCTCCATACTCACCATTGTCCATTTTCTCCCTCCTGTACAAACTGCACCAAGTCACCATCCTCCAGGGCGAGAGAATCCGGGGAGCAGGTTTCATAACTGCCCTCTACTCGGAAGAGACCAGACACCTGGAAGGAAGGGAACAGTCCACATCAGAGTGCAGCTACTCTATCCAAAATAGGGCACCCGAATGGCTCAGTGGTGGGCATGAATAAGAACCCCATTAAAGGGTCACTTAATGAGAAAGAGGGAGAAGTCAATCATGAGAAAAGGGAAGAATCTCATTACTCTATGGGAAATAACAGCTTGGGCTCTGGGTCCATGGGAGTGGACACAAGTCTTGGTCTCTTGCTAGAGAGACATACATGACTGTCAGGTCCTAGTTGGTCCCCTGAGTATTCCTGTGATTGGTGGCTATGTCAAAGATGGTTGGTGACCAAGCTAAGGGGAGCTGTCCCATGAATTTGATGTAAAAGCTATTAAAACGGGCAGTTAGGTGGCGCAGTGGATAAAGCACCAGCCCTGGATTCAGGAGGACCTGAATTCAAATTCAGCCCCAGACACTTGACACTTACTAGCTGTGTGACCCTGGGCAAGTCACTTAACCCTCTTTGCTCTGCCCCAAAACAAAAAAACAAACAAACATCAGCTATTAAAACAACAACAACAAAAACCCCTTCACTTCCTTCTCTTTTTGAGATAAACTCTGTTAGGATAATGCCATTGCTAGCTCTCCCTTGGACCTTCAACGGGGGTGGGGAGGTGGGGGGGGAGGAGTGGATTTCTTTCCTCTCCCCCTCCCCAACAGCATCTCTTATGGCTTTGCACATGGCAGCAATGATATGTCTAGGTGAGCTGGAGGCTGGACCTCAACACCCCAGGCTGCCCCTTCTATTGTGTTTTTCTTGAGCTCAGGTCATTCATCATCAATTGTGAGAAAGGGATGTTTCCAGCCCTGACAACAACCTCCTGAATTTGAGAGGTGAGGGTGATTGATGCCCAGCAGAAAATACTTTCCACACGGACTTCTCAGAGGAGAATATGATCACTTCCAGAAGGGCTTGAAAGCAGAGCTACCACATGAACCAGAGAGTAAGACGAACAGCTGACTTCAAAGTCCATCAAGGACAGGGACCTCTTTAAGCCAGGTGCCTATCACAGAGGTGTTTAAGGAATGCTCATTGAATGACTGATTGACTGAATGGATATCTAAACTTTGCACCTGTCCTAGTGCCTAGTTCATCAACAAGCATTTATTGAGTTCTTACTATGTGTCAGGAACTGTATTAAATGCTTGGAATACAAAGATGGGCAAACACACCATCCCTACCCTTAACAAGCTCATCTTCAAAGGGGGGAGGTAATATGTAAATGATCAGATAGATGCAGATCTACCGAGTAGTGGGAAACTGAAGAAGGATTGGGGTGGGGGAGGCACCAGCAGGTCTGGGGAGACTGGGAAAGGTTTCCTGTCCAAGGTAAATTTTGAATGAAGCCAAGGAAGTTATGTCTCAAAAAAGATATGTTTTACATATTCAGTTGGGAGGAGTAATCTATCTAACCCTACAGGAAAATAGGAGGGGAAGGGGATAAAGAGGGAGGGGCAAAAGAAGGGAGGGCAGATTGGGGGAGGGGACAAACAGAAGCAAATCCCTTTTGAAGAGGGATAGGGTGAAAGAAGATAGATAATAGAGTAAAGAGCATGGGGAAGAGAATAGGATGGATAGAAATAGTTAATAGTAGTATCATGAAAAAAGAGAAAAGGGGGGAAAACTGTACAAAAAATATTTATAGCAACTCTTTGTGGTGGCTAAGAACTGGGAATCAAGAGAATGTCCATCAATTGAGAAATGACTGAAGAAGCTGTGGTATATGATTGTAGTGGAATGGTCTTGTGCTATAGGAAATGACAAACAGGATGATCCCAGAAAAACCTGGAAAGACTCATATGAACTGATGTATAGTGAAGTGAGCAGAACTGCGAGGACATTTTGCACAGTGACAGCAGTATTATTCTATGAGCAATTGTGAATGACTTAACTACTCTCAGTAGTACAATGATCCAAGACAATCCCAAGGGACTAATGATGAAGCATATTATCCACCCCCATAGAAAGAACTGATTAAAAGAGCACTTGTGGATTGTACATATATAACCTGGTTGCTGTCTTGTGGAGCGGGGAGGAAAAGGGAGGTAGGGAGGGAGAAAAATTTGGAACTCTAAATCTTACGAAAATAAATGTTGAAAACTACCCTTACATGTAACTGGAAAAAATATAATAAATGTTTTTTGCGAATAAAAAAGAAAGAAAGAAAGAACTGAAAGAAAAATAAAGGGATATATTTGAGGGACTGGGCTAGGATGGTATTCATTAATCAGGCTGGTCACATTCTTCAAATGCCAACCCTGCCAGGCAGGGCAGTTTCTAATGGTGGTTGGTCCCTGCTTTTTTGGCCCCTCAAAAAGTCAGGATCTGTGCCAGCCCACAATCCACCAGGAAGATATCAGGCTTCTAGAGTTGTCTGACCCTGATCATATCCTCATTATTAGTCAGTAAAGGACCAAGACATTTCTAGATCCCTTGAAGGTTTACAAAACTTTTAGCAGCTATTATCTCATGGGAGCCTCACAATTAAGGCTGGGAGGTTGACTCTACCAATATTCTTGCAGTCCCCTCACCGTGTTTTGTTGTTTGTTTGTTTGTTTTAAGATGAGCAATTTAAGGCTTGAGGAGATGAACTGACTTGCCCAGAGTCACACAGCTAGTAAGTATCAGAAGTAGGATTTGAACCCAGGTCTTTCTGACTCCAAGGCTAGCACTGTAGTCATTGCAAAGACTCTTCCACCCAATTTGATCTGGTTCCTGAAACAGGGTGAACAGACAGGGCCTGTCAAACTCTTGTTTCAGTGCCTGAGAGTTAGCATAATAAGAATGAGATAGTCACAGGTATACAGAGAGGACATGAGAAGGAAGGAAGGAAGGAAGGAAGGAAGGAAGGAAGGAAGGAAGGAAGGAAGGAAGGAAGGAAGGAAGGAAGGAAGGAAGGAAGGAAGGAAGGAAGGAAGGAAGGAAGGAAGGATGGAGGGAGGAAGGAAATGATGAAGAATGGAGAGAGGGAGGGAGGTATGAAAGAAGGAAGTACAGAAGGAAGGAACAGAAGAGGAGAGAGGGAGGAAGGGAAAGAAAGAAGAAGGGAGGGAGGATAGATGATAAAGAATATAAGAGAAAGAAAAAGCAAAATATTACATTATGGGTGCTGGTGTCTTCTTCCATGTCTGAAGAGTTGGAGAGTTCATCTGTACTGGAAGGGATGACTTCAAAATCCTCAAAGGTATCCAGAGAGGGAAGTTGCCTGCTGGGCCAGCCTTGGCGAAAGAAAGAAAAGTGAAGAGTTTAGGCAGAGTCCTTGCCGTGGGGTCACCTGGCTCCTACTGCCAATGGCATGAAGGCTGCAGCCGGCTGGATGCGTTACTTTTGTTCTCTAGGCCAGGGCTTCTTAAACTTTCTCCACTCATTAATATTTGCTGCTGGACAATTTATTTTTACATGGTCCCAGGTACATAGGTATAGCAAATAGGTATATATAGGTATCTTTTACTGTTGCCAGATTTTTCACGAGCCCCCACATTCTTTACAGAACCTCACATGGGGTCCCGACCCATAGCTTAAGAAGCTTTGCTCTAGGGGTCGATTTCTAAGATAATCTGAAATATCAAGAAGGAGCTGGACCAAATCATAACTAGAGGATACAGTCATTTTACTTTCTCTCCCTCCTTTCTCTCTCTGTCTCTCCATCTCCCTCTGTCTCTGTCCCTCTCTGCCTATCCCTCTTTTTTCTCCCTCCTTCTCTCTCTCTCCTCTCTCTCTCTCTCTCTCTCTCTCTCTCTTTCTCCATCTCCCTCCCTCCATTTGTCTCTGTTCTTCTCTGTCTTTGTCTATCCCTCTTTTCTCTATCTCTCTGTCTCTGTCTGTCTGTCTGTCTCTCCCTTTCCTCTCCCCAAACTGATTCCTGCGCTATGGGTTATGGTGAGCAGAGAAGGCTTCATACTGGTAATAGGTCTTGAGTTGGGTTTTAAAGGATGAGGAGAGTTCAGATGCGCAGATAAGGAGAAAAGAGGATCTTCTCTCTTTCTCTGAATCTCCCTTAGAGGGAAGCCTGCTCCCTGAGCTCTCTGCAGCCCCTGACAGTGCTCCTCTCTCCGCCCTGACAGCCTCTTCTAGGTTTTCAGAATACGACTCCCTCCTGGTTCTCTTCCTGCCCCATCTGACTGCTCCTTCCCTATTTCCTTTGCTGGATCTTTTCCAAACCACAAGCTCGAACCATCTTCAGTGCCGGGCCCTCTTCTCTTCTCCCTCTGTATGACGACATTTGGTGATTTCATTGGCTCTGTGTGGACAGTTCTCAAATCTACCTATCCTGCCCCAAACTCTCTTTGGTTGTTGTTGTTGTTGAGTCATTTCACTCAAGTTCATTCAGCTCTCTGGGACTTGGGTTTTTCTTTGCAAAGATACTAGAGGGGTTTGCTATTTCCTCCTCCAGCTCATTTTACAGATGAGGAAACGGAGGCAGATGGGGTTAAGTAACCTGTTCAGGGTCACACAGCTAATAAGTGTCTGAGGCCAGATTTGAACTCAGGAAGATGAGTCTTTCTGACTCTAGGCACTATGTCGCCCCCTAGTGACCCCAGGCCTGGCACATAGTAAACCCTTAATTAACTTAATTAACTTGTTGATTGATTCATATGAAGCCTTTAATAATCCTAAGTACTAGAGCTGGTGCTAGCAATAGAAATAGACCATTAAGACTGCTCTTGCCCTCAAGTAGCTTACAATCTACTGGATACAACATGTTCATAGATAAGTAAAAAATAGAATATATTAAAAAATGAATAACAAGCTTGATTTGGGGGGGAGTATCATGTAATAACTACTGGGGAAATGAAGAAAAGCCTCTTGAAAAAGATGGCACTTGAGTTGAACCTTGAAGGGTGTTCTAGGCTCCTAGAGGCACAGGTGAGGAAGGAGAACATTCCAAAAATGGGTGGAGTCTAATTTGGCTGGAGTGTAGAATGTGTGAAGAGGAGTAATCAGTCTGGATAGATAGGCTAGAAGCAGATTGTGAAGGGCTTTAACTGTCAAACAAAGGCATTTGTATTTGGTACTGGATACCATAGGGAGCCATTGAAGCTTCCTGAGTGGGAGGAGTGACATGGAGAGAATATTATTTTAATGGCAGCATAGAAGAAGGGTTGGAGAAGGGAGAGTCGGATGGGTGAGTGCAACAGGAGAGAGAAGAGTTGATGTGAACTTGAACTATCCCCCAGACCCCTTCAAGGCTCAGTCCAAGAACCATCTCCTTCCAGAGCCTTTGTTAATTCCCTCCATCCCAGAATTACTTATTTTGTGCACATGCTGTATGTATTCACCTATGAACATGCTGTAGCCTTTCAGCAGAATACGAGCAAGGCCCATCTCTCTTTTATATATTTTTATCTCATTATTCATTCATTCATTCATTATTTGTTTATTTTTGTTTGTTTGTTTATGTATATATCTCTATTATTATATTATTTTGAATATTTATTCCTGTGCCTTGCACAGTGTCAGGTGCTAGTGGTGCTAAAAGGTGGGGTTTAATAAATACTTTATTGATTGATTGAGAAAACGATGCATGCCGAGGTGTCGAGGAGGTGGAATCAGTAAGACTTGGTGGTTGCTGGAATATGGGGATGAGAACGAAGAGCCAAGATTGATGTGTATGTTTTCATCTGAGTGATGAGAAGCATGATGAGGAGGAAGGCATTTAAGGGGAAAGATAATGACTTATTGAGTTTGAGAGGCCTCTGGGGTAGCCATGGTGGCAAATGTATAGCAGGCAAGTGGTCATGTGGCAGGGAGCACAGGAGAGGGATGAGGGCTGGGTATGTGGATCCGGGTGGCATCTGCATGGAAATGGTAGATGAGTCCATTAGGAACTCCCTGAGAGAAAGAGGATAAAGAGAGGGAGGGGAGAGAGGACCTCTTACCTGTCTGGGAGGCAGATCTGGGGACTGTTCTTGTGGTGGGCCTGCCACTGGATTTAGCCTGGGCCAAGATGGAATTCTCAAAAGCATCTGAGACAGGAAGCAGACTTTGTTTGTAATGGAAATCCTTCAGGAAAAAAAGAAAGAAAGAAAAGAAAAAGAAACAAACCCCCGGAAAACCAAATACAAATTCAAAAGCCCCTGTGAAACAGGCAATTTTGACATGCCAACTTTTAAAGTTTAGTTTGCTTCCCTGGAAGGTGGGTATGGGAAGGACTGTGGTCCCTCCCAACTTTGAGACACCTGCTGAAAAAGCCAGAGCCTTTCAGAGTTCTGTGGCATTCACTGGCAGAACAAATACAGTGATGGGTGGAAAAACAAAGGAAGATGTTGGGTGGTAAACACTGACCTGGAACACACAACAATGAAAAAATGAGGCACTTTGTCTCTGTATCTTTGTCTCTGTCTCTGTCTTTGTGTCTCTGTCTCTGTCTCTGTCTCTGTGTGTGTGTCTCTCTCTCCTTGACCTATTTTCACTCTAGACAAAGCCACATACACTTTACAAGGTTCAGCGATTTTGAATTGAGATCTAGGCTGCCTGGGGTTATTAAAACCAGTGAGTGAAAAAGAAGTGAGCCCACCAGTGAACTAAAATTAGACCATTTAGGAAAAACTTTGTTAAGTAGCTCTAGGTCTCTGGGAGGAAAAATCACAGTTAGAAGGGTTACTTTGCTTTAATTTTGACCCTTCCCACTTCTGTCAGCTAGATGGCCCAGTGGGGCCATTTTTAATCAACAGACCAGCATAAATGCTCCTATTTTAGTTTACCTTCTGCATCAGCTTCAATTAGGGAAGCTAAGCTTATATCCCATTAGATTCTAACCTCCCTGAGAACAGGGTCTTTAGTTTTATTTTTTTAATTTTTTTTTATGTTTCTTTGTATTCCCAGCATTTAGCACAGTGCCTGACTCATAGAAAGTACTTAAATGCTAGTTGACTAGCTCAGTCTCAATATACAGCTATATTTTGGAAACAAGAGTCTCAAACAGGGCAGAAAAATGGTGAGTTACCAACCTCCTCACCTTGGCTTAAAAGAACCACATTGGGGGCAGGTAGGTGGCACAGTGGATAAAGCACCGGCCCTGGATTCAGGAGAACCTGAGTTCAAATCCGGCCTCAGACACTTGACACTTACTAGCTGTGTGACCCTGGGCAAGTCACTTAACCCTCACTGCCCTGAAAACAAACCAAAAGAACTCCATAAACTTCATTGAACAAGCAGATGTCCCAGTGGGCACTCTCCCTTTCCCACATGGTGGAAGGAATCTCTGTGACACTGGTGGGAACTATAGAGATTTGGTGAAGGGAGACAAACGGAGGCCAGTATGACTTTTTTGTACATGGGTTAAGAAGGCTTGCCTACAGCTCCCGGGAGTTTAAGGAGGATGGTGGGCACTGAATGCTTCTTGAACACAGCTCCTGAATGGTGAGGCTTTGGGGGAATTAGGACCATCCATTTGGCCTCTGCTCCCTACCAACCTTGCCTTCCCTCCTTGCCAGCCAATGCCCTATTAAAGAATGAGATGGCATTGATCTACAATATAAAGTGAGAATGGCTGCCAGTTGAGGAGAATGCCAGGGGGGCAGACTCTGAGGTTGACCAGTTTGTTGGGAGGTTTCCCTCCGCACAAGAATGAATGAAAGAAAAATATCAGAAATCCAGCACAAAACATGTGGTCCCTTTTTCCTCCCTCCCCACACATGCACAGAGCAGGCATGGTCATTTAGGAACAGACAGGACCGGAGGCACCCAGATGTCCATCACCCAGCCCAGAGATTCCTGTGACCGACTGATAAGGAGAAAAGGGACATGCATATTGCTCAGTTGCTCCTCATGGCACAGGCAAGGGGTGGGGGGAGGATTCATGCAGTTTAGCCATGCATGTACCTTCAAACCCAAGGGGTGTTGGGTCACTCTTTATTTCATGCCTCTTGACTTTAACCGCAGGACCCAGAGGACCTGTATGAGGTTTAAGGATTCAAAAGAATTTCAGTCCTAGAGGATGCCAAAACATATTATCCCATTTTTCTTTTGTAGTCGTAGCTCATCAGACAGAAGGGAGAGGCACCCTAAGCTTCTGGGGCCCCACAGCATCCCTGGGATGGAGGCAGAGGCTGAGCACTCTGCCCTGCACAAGCCAGAATTATAGACCAAATCTCCTGACTTTGGGGTTCTCCTTCTCCCTTTTTGAATGCTCCTCAGCTCCCTTGGCTCAACCATCTTCCATCTCCTATTCCCTAGCCATGGGACTTCTGCCCTTCTCACTCACATTAATTCTCCTTACTTCATGTACTATACAATTCAGTCAAACGTCTCCCTGAACTTGGCATCCCATGTCTACCTGCACATCATGATAAGGCCCTTCCTTCCTGCCCAGAATGTGGGCTCTTCTCACCTCTACCAGCAAGTCATTTCTAACCACTACAAAGTCTTTCAGCCCCAGAGAGCCATCTCACTGGACCAGAAACCTTCAACCTATGTAGTGTGCCTGGATACTGATCATTTCCTCACTTAGGACCCGATTCACTTTCAATCATGTTTATCTGGGCCTTTTTCTGTCTTCCCTCTATCTCCTGGCTTTGTTAGCTTCCTTTGGGTCTTAGGCAAAGTCCCATCCTCATCAAGAAACCTTATTCTTAGTGCCTTCCAACGTACAGAGTTATTTGCATGTTGTCTACCCTATTAGACTGTGAGCTCCTCAAGGGTAGGGACTGTCAGGATTCCCAGAGCTTAGCTCAGTGCGTGGCCCCATGTTGTTTTGTCATTGTTGAGTCATTTCAGTCATGCCTGACTCTCCATGACCCCGTTTGGGGTTTTCTTGGCAGAGATTCTGGAGTGGCTTGCCATTTCTTTCTCCAGCTCATTTGACAGATGTGGCAACTGAAGGGAATAAGATTAAGAGACTTAAGGAGGGGGCGTCCAGTACCTTTGGTGAGGCCGGTGGGAGTGGGAACCGTAGTGCCAAGGGAGGAGGCGAGGGAGAAGCGCCGGGTGACATCCTTCTCTTTAGCTTCGGGATCTGTAGAGCAAGCAGAGAGACAGAGTTAGCCACCAGGAAGTGGTGCACGGAGGAATGGGAAGTACTCAGGGAGAAGTTGAGGTTTGGCTTTGGGGTCTTCTGGTGAGGACAGTCCAGGAAATGAGACACTCATGATGGTGATGATAATGATAACAACATCAATTGGCATCTCCTCAGCTCTCCCTGCATACACATTGTCTCCTTGGACCCTCGCAAGATCCCTTTTGACTTAGGTGCTGCAGGTATTATTGCCCCTATTTTTACAGATGAGAAAACCAAGGCCCAGAGAGATGAACTGACCTGCTCTTATTACCACAGTTACTAACATGTCTGGGACTGGATCTGAACCTTGATTCCAAGGTCAGCCAATCTTCCTTTATCTCCCTCTCTTTCTTTAAGATGCAGACCAGGTGCCATCTTGTGCTTGATGCCTTCCCTGGTTCCCAATCTATGAGTGTCCTCCTTCTCACACTACTTTGCATTTAAGTACTTTGTATATTACTGTATTTATTAAACTTACACTCATGCTATCCATAGGTCCTTGTTGTCTCCTCCATTGGGAATGGGATTTATTACATTCTTTGTGCTTCTATTCCCCAGGCCCTAGCACAGTGCCTCACTGTATAAAGAAGCCACTGGTTGAATAATTGGAGTGATGCTGGACTGTCCACTTTTCTTAGATAACCTGCTTAGCCTAGTGAGGGGTCCAGGCTGGAAATGGGAGGTAGGGGCTCCTTAAAAAGTATTCTACAAAATAAAAATCTAGTACCTCAGATATGCACTAGCTGTCTGACCTTGGGCAAGTCACTTTAACCTCTCTGCCTCAGTTTCCTCATCTCTAAGATGGGGATACACCTACTTCCCAGGGTTGCTGGGAGGATAAATTGAAATAATAATTGTAAAGCGATTAGCATAGTGCCTGGCACATAGTAGTCACTATATAAGTGTTATTATTTTTTTCCTGTGGGCAGAGGGCTAGTGAGACAGTTAGAACTAGAAGGGACTTTAAGGGTGGACCACTTAGCCACTGGAATTTCCATCTCAGGGGGCATGTTGATTTCAAGTTTATTCCAACTTTTTGGGGGGGAGAAGGGTCCAGATCTGTGATTTCATTGTTGGTTTGGGGAACTCCTGAGTTGGAAACTTCCTTTATCAATTTGGCTAATTAACTCTGATTTGTAGTCTGGGAAAGGTACCTGGAATACTGAGATATCAGCTCAGGGGCACATGTAATAGGTGTTGACAGCAGATCATGGAATTAGCAAAGCTCATCCTGATTTGAAGTCCAGGGGCCCCCTCATTCCACTTTCCTCCCTCTCCTCCCCATTGCCCTCCACATATTGGCTTCTCTTAGAAAGGCTATGTGGACTATGTGGGGTAAGCCTTGGGAAACTGCAAGTGCAGGGTTTAAGGTCCATCCTCGAAGCCCTCCAACCCCCGAGGAGCAACGTGTGCTCGACAGAGGTCATAACTTTCCAGGCACAAAGTAGGTCTTTGCTAAATGCAGGTGGGACTGAACTAAATTAAAGATCCCTCAGCTCTTTCGGGGCAGAGCTAGACTGAACCCCCGGTCTACTCTAGGGCTCACTTGTAGCTCCGTCTTCTCTGCCCTGTTTACCTCTGAGCCAGGAGGAGAGGACTGCAGTAGCACAGAGAGCAAAGAAAAGCCCCTGAATAAGAAAAAAAAAATCATTACACAAGCACACACACACACACACACACACACACACACACACACACACACACTTAAACCAACCCTTGCAGAATAAGTGAAAATAAATCCTAGGCCTAGATAGAAGATGTACATTCTCTTCTGTCATAAGTATTTTGAGAGGGAAGGGAGTAACGTTATTAAGAGCCTACTATGAAAAAAAAGAGCCTACTATGTTCCAGGCATGGTGCTAAGCGCTTTCCAACTATTATCTCATTAGATCCTCACCCCATTCTGTGAAGAAAATCCTATTGCATACCCATTTTAGAGCTGGGGAAACTGAGGCAGATGGAAGTAAAGTGACTTGCCCAGGGTCACATAGCTAGTGAGAGTCTGAGGCTGGATTTGAACTCAGGTCTTCCTGACTCCAAGCCCAGCTTTCTATTGCTGTGCTACCTGCAGGAGAAGCAGTGCTAATCCCGTTTCTGATCTCATGGCCTCCTGAGTATATGGGCGCTTCAGTGTTCAATGTCATCATCTGACTGTGGTGGGGCTACCTGGCCACAAAGATTGGTGACTCACTTTCCAAGCACATCATGAAGGTTACCTTTCATGGTAAAAAATATCGCCCAAGGTCATTTCTCCTTCCCCCCATTCCTTCCCTTTGTGTTATTGTGTTTCTCAAGTCTTCAGAAAAAGTCTCATAAGTGGTTTTTGGCTTTAAAAACAAACAAAACCAGGCTCCCTCCCCAAAACAAAATTCCTACTGAAAAACAGAAGGAAAACCACCCCATTAGCTGGGATTCCTGCCTCACTATGAGCAGGGTGATTCAGAGGATCCCAAGGGGGAAAGTTGGGGGTAAAAGCAAAGGGCAGGGGACAGTGGGGGAGGGGCAGGGAGAGCCCCCCTCCCCCAGTGGTATCCTGCCAGAGAGCACTGAGGAAGCCCTTTTGTCCTCTTTGAAAATGGGGCCTGGGGGCAGCTAGATGGCGCAGTGGTAAAGCACCAGCCCTGGATTCAGGAGTACCTGAGTTCAAATCCGGCCTCAGACACTTGACACTTACTAGCTGTGTGACCCTGGGCAAGTCACTTAACCCCCACTGCCTCACCAAAACAAACAAAAACAAACAAACAAACAAAAAAACAAAAGAAAGAAAGAAAATGGGGCCTGTAGGGGCAGCTAGGTGGCAAAGTGGATAGAGAGCCAGCCCTGGATTCAGGAGGACCTGAGTTCAAATCTGACCTCAGACACTTGACACTTACTAGCTGTGTGACCCTGGGCAAGTCACTTAACCCCGATTGTCTCACCAAAAACCCCAAACTCACAACCCCCCCCCCCAAAAAAAAAAGAAAGAAAGAAAGAAGGAAAAAAGGAAAGAAAGAAAGAAAGAAAAAAAATAGGGCCTGTAAATGAAGTTGGCCTCATGCATCGGTGGGAGCCGGGCAGGGCATCTCATAAAGCCACTCCTCTCTTGGCTCGAATTTCAAAGCTTGTGTCCAGGAGAAGCTAGAGATGCTAGAGTTTGGGCTTTCGCTCATCCTGGGGCCTCAGGAAAGAGGAAGGGCTTGTACAAAGCCGGATGCACATATGTATGTAATTAATGGAAAACTGATTCAAAACAGCATTGCTCCCCTGAGTATCCTCAGCTAGAAGCAGGAAGGGGAGGAATCCCCACTATAACTTAAGGAGTGGTCATCCAGCTTTGCCTGAAGACCTCCTGGGATGCGAAACACACCAGCCCCCAACTATTCTTGGATAGGACGAAATGCTGGGAAGTCTGTTTTTCTGAGATTCGGGCCCAAATTGGCTTTCTTAGACCTTCCACCTAAAGCTGCTGGTTTGGCCCTCTGGGGTCACCAGAACCATTGGAATCCCTCCTTCACCTGACTGACAATTGTCCCCTCCCCCTGCCCCCCAAACCCCTAGCCTTCTTATCTCCAGGCTAATCATCACTGGTGGAATCAGACCTCAGCTGTTATCTGGTGCTCTGGGCCATTAGCCCCGGGTGGTTTCTCTTCAAAAAAGCAAATTGTCCTCCCAGAAGGCTTTGTGAAGCTCCTGCTTGGATGATATGGTGTAGTAGAGGGAGGGCTGGAAGACCTGGGTCAAGTCTTGCCACTGACACATACCAAGCATTTCACCTCTGAGTGCCCAGGGGGAAAGTTTGAGACTATAAGTTACACAGCAGGTATGGGACTGCTCCGGTGGAGGAAGATGTTTTCACTGGGAGTTATTTAATAGCAACAAAATTCTGGAATAAAAAAATGATTGATGATGATAGCTGGTGTTCACCAAATACATAAAGGTTTGCAAAACACCTTTTTTTTTTTTTTTTTTTGGTCGGGGCAATGAGGGTTAAATGAGTTGCCCAGGGTCACACAGCTAATAAGTGTCAAGTGTCTGAGGCCAAATTTGAACCCAGGTCCTCCTGAATCCAGGGCCAGTGCTTTATCCACTGCACCCCTAGCTGGCCCCCACAAAACACTTTTGACAGTTTTTCATTGAAGCCTCATCACAAACCTATGAAATGGGAATTACAGGCATTACTATCCCCATTTCACTGAAGAGAAACATGAGGTCAGAGTGAAGTGGTTTTCCGTGGCCACATAGCTAGTGTCAAAAGGCAAGATTTGAACCTGTCTTCTCAACTCCAAGGGCAGAGTTCTGTCCCTAGAGGGCCATGAAACTACATTCAGTTACAAAGAAGGACCTTGGGCTTCAGATGTTTACTAGCCGTGTAACCCTGGGCAAGTCCCCCTTACCCTCTGCCTGCCTCAGTTTCCTCAATTGTAAAATGGGGCTAATAGTACCACTCTTGCAGAGTTGTTGTAAAGCTCAATAGAGATAATGTTTGTAAAGCACTTAGGGCAACACCTGGCACATGGTAGTCACTTAATAAATGTTTGCTGTTTTTCCCAATCCCTGAAGTCCACATGCTAGTCACACCTCCTTCTGAGGTGTTCCTGGTGCTCTGGGGTCTACAGTAAGTACCACATTGAAACCCAAGCCTACTTGTCCCCAAGTACGGTGAGGACTCTGCCACACTAACTCTGGTGGAGATAGTACAAGATCTGGTATTGAGGAGACTTTGGTCCAAGTCCCAGCCAGGACACTTACTTTCTGTGTGAGCATCAGCCACTCTTTGTTTTTTTCTTTTGGTAAGGCAATTGGGGTTAAGTGACTTGCCTAAGGTCACACAGCTAGTAAGTGTTAAGTGTCTGAGGTTGGATTTGAACTCAGGTCCTTCTGATTCCAGGGCCAGTGCTCTATACACAGTGCCACCTAGCTGCCCCATCAGTCACTCTTTTTTTATTTTTTTTGGTGAGGCAATTGGGGTTAAGTGACTTGCCCAGGGTCACACAGCTAGTAATTGTCAAGTGTCTGAGGTCAGATTTGAATTCAAGTCCTCCTGAATCCAGGGCCAGTGCTCTATCCACTGCACCACCTAGCTGCCCCCCCCCATCAGTCACTCTTAATCTCTGACCCTATGAGCCTGTGACCAGTGATAATCTGTTATTGCTATCTGTATTACTTCAGGAACATCGCTCAACCCTTGTCTGCCTCAGTTTCCTCATGTGTTACTAAATAGCTTCTAAGGTCCCTTCCAACCTTGTGAGCTCACCATTGGGGAATTCTGCTATGTGACATTGGGTAAGTCACTTAAACCTTGACAGGCCTCAGTTCCTCATCTGTAAAATGAGAGGGTTGAACTTGATGAACCCTGAGGCCCATTCCAGCTCTAGGTCTATGAGCCTATGAGCCCAGTGTACGTATATGTGTGTGAGAAAATAATTACTAATAATCAATTTCTTGGGAAATCCGGTGATCAGTCCTTTTTCCACCCCTTCCCCCCAACTCCAGAAAATCGAGTTCTTCTTAAGAAATTTCATCATATCTTTCATCTGGGACAAACCTAAGGGAACAAAAAGAATGGAGATAGATTCTTTTGTCTAGATTATTGAAAGACTGATGGTATTAAACCACATCTAGATAACAGACTTTGCCTTGAACAATTTGAGTGAGGGGTTTTTGCATTTCTTCCCCTGATGTCATCTCTAGAGTTCATTTTAATATAGACCACCTTCAAGTCATGTCAACCAAGCTGGGCACTGCACAGCTCCCAGATGACGGTTACAAACTGCCTGCAAGCTGACACACACCCGGCCAGAGGGGCCACTACAGGTGTCTCAGGAGGCCTCCTGGCCACAAGGGCAAACAACTAGAACCTCTCCCAGAAATCTTCCTTCCTCGACATGTTTCCAGTGGAGCTGCTTGGAAGACTTGTCTCTGGAGGAGTCATCATTCTGATGAATGTTTCCTTTTGCTGGGAGGAGGTGGTGGCATGAGTGGATGGAGAGGACAAAAAGGCTGTCTGAGAAAAACATCCAGCATGGGGGATTTCTTTGTACAGCGTAGGGAGGAGGGTGACACATTTCCAAAATGAAGGTAATGTAAAATTGGAAATGGAAACCAGAAATATTCAGCACACAACACTGTGATGCTAATTCCCCATTCTGAAAGACTTGAGCCAAGCAGTCCAATCTGGGGCGTGGGGGGAGAAGGGAAGAAACTCAGCTCTATTGCACAAGATTCCTTACTCAAGTTCAAGAACCTTTGACACCATTCAAGGCCTTCGCTCACATGGTATTCTGCTGTACTACAATGCAAAATTCAACCTAAATTTAAGATCTGGGGCTTAAATTTCAAGCAGGAACAGGAAAAAAACAACCCAATGATCAATAACACATAGGGAAGTTCCCAAGGTCTCTGCTTTTGGGCAGGGTTCAGGAGGAGCTTGGTAGCTGTTCTTTATGTTAAAAAAAAAAGTACTGAGTGGCATTTGGATTTGCCCTCGGCCTTCAGACCAGGCACCCTCCTGCTACTGAAAGTAGGGCCAAACTTTTTTGAGAGCTGGCTGGTGACTAGGAAACTCCCAGGAGAGTTCAGGTGGGCGCTTGGCTTCCCTCCTTGGCACAGGCTTGCTCTGTTTTCACAGTAATGTTTCAGATATTACAAAGAGAAAAGAAAGTGAGCAAGAGAGAGACAGAGACAGACAGACAGACAGACAGACCAACAGAGAAGGGAATTGGACCAGTGGAAAGAAAAAAAGGACATTGCTTTGAGTCTCAAAAGATGGAATGTGTAGTTTGAATCTCAGTTCTGCCATTTTGTTATTGATGTGAGGAAACAAGCATGCATTAAGTATCTACTCCATGCCAAACACTTATATGTACATATGTACACACGTCTATATGTGTGTATAATTATAAATATATGTGTGTATATATAAACATATGTGTATGTCTCTATATTTATATCTATCTGAAATTTGAGCCTCACAATAACCCTGGGGAGAGGGAGATACTGTTATCCCCATTTTACATTTGAGGAAATTGAGGCAAACAGGTGAAGTGACTTGTCTAGGGTCACATTTGAACTCAGGTCTTCCTGACCCCAGCCCTAGCCCTCTGTCCACCTAGCTGCCTCACAGGATCAGAGATTTGCAACTGGAAGAGACGCTGGAAATCCTGCATTTTGGAGATGAGAAACCTGAGGTCCAATGGGATAAAGTACTTCCCTACTCTCACATAGGTACACAGAAGCAGACAGGCCTTTTACCTGTAAATGCAGTGGATAAGTATGTCATCTCTGTCTTATTCAAGTCATTGATAAAAATACTAGCATTAAACAATTCAAGACCAATTACAGATCCCTGGGGCACCTCACAAGGGACCTCTTTACAAGCAGAAATAAAACCACCTTGGATTACTCTCTTGGTTCAGTTGATTCGTTCTCAATCTACATACCTAGCTCACCTTCCTTCATCATATCCACGAGGTATATAGCATGAAACTTTGATTTACAAATCTTTCAGGTTTACAAAGTGCTTTCCTCACAACAATCCTGTGAGGTAGGCAATGTAAATCTAATCACCCCCATTTTGCAGATGGGGAAACGGAGGCTCTGAAATGTAAAGGAGGCGTCAGAGCCAGGATTTCAATCCAGATCTCCTGACTGAGTGGACACACAGCATGGATGTACGTTCAGATTAGCCATACCAGATAGTGCACTTTTCAAGGAGTGGGAGGAAGGGAGAAGGATGATGCAGAGGAGACAGAATGGATTGGGGCTGTGGGAGACGAGGTGGCAGCTGATGAGATGCTGAGAGCGGATCTTTTACCTTTGGGTGGAGCTCGGCGGTTGGAAAGCCCTTGCAATGTGAATCGCTTTCTAGCAAGAGCTGAGCGCTCAAGGGGAAGGTTGGCAGAAGCATCAGCTAGGAGAGAGAGGCAGAGGGGAAAGAAATAAGGCAGGAAAGCGCAAATCGGGAAGCTCGGGGTGGGGGGCCAGAGGGACCTTCAGCGGGAGAGCTGTTAAAGCCAGTAGGGGAACAGGCACACGTGCACAAACAATCTCCATTTCAAATGAAATTAAACGCCACTGGAGCACTGATCGACAGAAACGTGCAGGAATCAGGGAAACAGGGCTCCTTTACCTCCTGTCCAGAAAAGAAAGTGGGAAAAAGGAGAAAAGAGAATGGGGGAAAGACGAGAAGAAAGAAAAGAGGAAAGAGGGGAGGGCACAACAGAAGAGGGTATTTTGGGTTTTTTTGTTGTTGTTAAAACACAGTTTCCTCACTTTTTGAAGAGCTGAAAACACCATTCACTCAGGTTAAAGTGATTATGAACTGATATTTACATAACACTTTGGGGCTTTTTTTAACATCTTTTTTTTTTTTCTTCCCCCCCCCCCCAATAGTATTTCATTTGGTCCTTTTAACACCTCTGAGGACGGTCCTATTTTTATCCCTATTTGACACTCGTGAAAACTGAGGCTCCGGGAGGTTATTGGATTTGCTCGCAAGCCACATAGTGAGTGTCTGGAGTGCGATTTTAAGCCAGGTCTATCTGACTTCAATGCTGGAACACCACCCAGCACTTTCAATATCTCTGGCCTTACCAATAGGGAAAGCCATATCATTCTGAATGTAGGGGAACTCTTAGGCAAATTACCACCGCAGTTGAGGAAATGAAATACCTAATGGATCTCCCCTAGCTGAGGTCTAGTAGAGGCACTGGAAGAATCTGACTCATTCTCTAATTTCCCCCACCCTCTGACAAGAGGCATGGGAGACAGAGAGAGAGAGAGATAGAAGGGACCACCATTCAGACTTTACGAACTGAGGTCTTGACATACAACTTGCTCCGAGATTAGTAACAAGGAAATAAGGGGACTTGGGACACACATCATATCTCTTTACATGTAGCCCAGTGAATTATCTGCTTATCACCATTTATTTAGTAAACAAATTAATCTTTTTCTTAAAAAACAACAACAAATTTTAGCGTAACTACTCTTTTGAGACCAACATCATAAAAATCATTCAGTCATTTCATTTGTGTCCGACCGTGACCCCATTTGGGGTTTTCTTGGCAAAGATACTGGAGTGGTTTACCATTTCCTTCTTTAGCTCACTTTACATTTGAGGAAACTGAGGCTAACAGGGTGAAGTGACTTGTCCAAGGTCACACAGCTAGGAAGTGTCCAAGGCTGAATTTGAATGACTTTGCTGACTCCAAGTTCAGTACATGTGGTCCTGGCAATGGATGGAAGGTCTGCTATCCAAGCACCAATCTCCCTAAGATCAGAGAACCTCATCAGGGAATTTCTCATAAAGCAATGAGGTTCTTTGGCCTTAGCAACACTTGGAAATCACCTATCAAATTACAGAGGGGAGTTAGTCTTAGTGGAGGGTATGTACCCATGAGGTTGAAATCATAGCTCCTTAAAGAATTAAAGTTGTACTAACTTGTCCCAGAGAAAACTGCCAAACTGGTTTCCCGGGTTGGCCAGACAAATTGGTGGGGTTTATGCCAAAAACGGGGTGTAAATCATCCACAAAACCAGAGCTGACAATGGGGCCTGACAGTTCTGGTGGGCTGTGGAGTGGAGAAAACTCTGTCCCCCAGGGTACTGACACATCTGTGTTTTCTAGAATCCATGGCTTCTTCACTTTCCGGCATTGGCCCCCTCCCAGCCAAATCTCCCAGCCCTGATGCTGAGCACTGAACCAACAGCCCTCAACCATCACTTCTTCCTGGCAGTTGGCCCTCCCCTCATTTCCCTCCTCTCAGCTCTCTGACCACTGGGTAAAGCCCATTTTCAGTGGCATCATTATCACCAGTGTAAATCTCTGTAAAATCAGGATTCATATTCTCAGCAAAAGCAGGGAGCTTTCCACAGTTTCCTTGGGATAACTGTAGGGGGGGAAACGTTGCATCCCAAAGGAAGGGAAAGGAAAAAGGGCAGGAGCCTAGGAAGGTGGGCATAGAAGCAAGGAAGACCTTGTTTAAACCCTTGAAGAGGACTGATATCTATTCCAGTAGGAACGCTGGATCTAGGTTGGAATCTCTAGGGCAAGGGCTTTTAACTTTGCATCATGGTCCATATTAGGCAATCTGGTGAAAGCTACGAAATCCAGAGGTTTGCCTTAGAATGATTTTTGTAAATGCACAAAACAAAATACATAGGATTTCAAAGGAAATACATTATATCAAATTGTGGCTATCAATATCTAGCTCTGTATCTAGTTTTATATCTCTGTATCATCTATATCTATCTATTTATCTGTATGTCTATCTATCTAATCATCTCTCTCTATGTCTATCATCTATCTATCTGAAACATTTCAGGTTAAGGACCCCTGCTCTAGACCATTTGAAAAGATTAGCAGACTCAGCCTCAGTTTCTTCACCTGTAAAGGAAGAGGATGGACTAAAGGACTTCTGAGATCCCTTCCAGCTCCAGATGAGTCCATGATCACAGACTTAGAGCTGAAAGGGGTCTTAGAAGCTACATCGTCCAACTCCCTCATTTTCCAGATGGGGAAACTGAGACCCAGGGAAGTGAAGAGACTTTGCCAGGGTCATTGTAACATTCTCAGGACTATAAATTAAAGGGCGGGGGGCAGATTTCATAGCTACAATATACCCTGTTTGAAACAGGCTATCGATTTGTGTGGGGAGGACAATGATAAGAGATTCACTACAAGAGTAATTGACACCTAATTAAAACAAGATTTTATATATGCCCTTTTCCCTTAATCAGTGTATTCATAAGCATCTGGGAATGTGTCTCTATTATCATTCAATCCATGAATAAGCATTTGAACATTAAGCTTTGTGTAAGTGCCAGGCACTGTGCCCAGTGGTGTTGGCAATACAAGTACAGTGAATGAACAAGCTCTGCTCACAAGAGACTTACTCTCTACAATAGGTATGTTTATAAATACAAACAAAGGAAATATAGAGTAACTGGGTGAGAGGGGAAAGACAGCAGCAGCTTGGGAGGGATCAGAAAAGACTTCATGTAGAACTAAGCTCTGAAAAAACAACAACAGATTTTAAGAGGCAGAGGTGACAAGGGAGTGCATTCTAGTCATGGGGAGGACCCCCAGTGCAAAGGCAGGGAGGTGGGAAATGAGAGTGTTTTGTGGGAGGAAGAGCAAGAGAGTTAGCAAGAGGGTGTGAAAATGGGATATTGTATGATAATACCAGAAAGGTAGCTCAGAACCATAACATGAAGGCCTGGAAATGGCAAATCAGTAAATCAATCAATCAGGCAATTGATGGGCATTTTTTGTTTTGTTTTTTTTTTTTGGATAGGGCAATGAGGATTAAGTGACTTGCCCAGGGTCACACAGGTAGCGTCAAGTGTCTGAGGTCGGAATTGAACTCAGGTCCTCTCATATCCAGGGCCAGTGCTTTATCCACTGCACTACCCAGCTGCCCCATGGGCATTTATTAAGCACCTATTATGGGCCAGGCACTATTCTATACATAAATAGAGGAGCTTGTATTTGACCCAAGGCAGGGATTGGCCAAGAGCCCTGTCATTGTGTGTATACTAGGCCCTGCTCCCTTCCACCTCCCACTATCTCCTTCTTTCACAGAGAATGATAAACAAATCAAGATTACCTTTGTTATTGTAAAGGGCAAGACAATGACCTGAACTCAGTGCTCCATCCCACCCTTGATAAGGTAGGCTCCTTGAAACTGAGATTGTGTTTTTTTTTCCCTTTGTATCTCCAGAGTCTGGTACAATATCTGACACAGAGTAGGTGCTTAATAAGTGCTTGACACAGAGTAGGTGCTTAATAAATGCCTGACACAGAGTAGATGCTTAATAAGTGCCTAGTTGGCTAGAGCAGGTGATTAATAAGTGCCTGACACAGAGTAGGTGCTCAATAAGTGCTTGAACACAGAGTATGTGCTTAATAAGTGCCTGACACAGAGTAGGTGCTTAATAAGTGTCTGACACAGAGTAGGTGCTTAATAAGTGCCTGACACAGAGTAGGTGCTTAATAAGTACCTGGCTGGCCAAAGCAGGTGCTTAATTAGTGCTTATTGACTAGAATTGAATCAGGAAAGGGATATGTGATGGGTTTAGTCACAGACTTGTCTGTCTCAGCCAAAATTTAATTAGGATTCAGTCTAGATCACCTTCCTCTGATGCTCCTGGTGTGTAGCTATCTGTGGGGCCCCAAAGGCTGTGCCCAGGCTGAGCCCTGGAAGGTCTGACAGACTAAGAAAACTACATCTATTGGTTTACAATCCAGACTTTGGGCATTCCAGAACTCGTCTAGACAAATTACAAGAAGCTCCTTCCAGGATTAGCCCCAGAGATGGATTTTTTCAACCCTAGTAAATCCAGTGAGAATTTCCACTGCTCTACATGTGACCAGATTGAAGACTTTTCCCCATCCTTGCTGCCCTCTTCTGTTCTCCTGGATGCCAACGTTCTGTTCTTGATGATAGGCTGACTTGAACTGACCATCTCTGCCTCACCTCCTTAATCTTTTTTTTTTTTTTTTAGTGAGGCAATTGGGGTTAAGTGACTTGCCCAGGGTCACACAACTAGTAAGTGTTAAGTGTCTGAGGCCAAATTTGAACTCAGGTACTCCTGACTCCAGGGTCGGTGCTCTATCCACTGTGCCACCTAGCTGCCCCTCACTTCCTTAATCTTAATTCCAATTCTCTGGATTCTCTTGGCTCATCCTGATTTTTATCTTAATTTGGCTTTAATTTTTGAATTAAAAATTTTATATATGCTCTGAGATCAAATAGAGTAGTTTGGATTGGAACAATCTAGTCTGAAAATGATCTTGAAGTCTGTAAAATCCGGTGGTTTTCTTCAATCACCCCAATGATCTCTTTCAGTTTAAGATTTGTGTTTCTCTGTAAACATAACTTCCCTGTGCCTCAGTTTCCTCATCTGTAAAATGAGAGGGCTGGGCTAGATGACTTCAGAGCTCCCTTCTAAATCTAGATCTATGATCCTATGTCATTCTGCAAGAACCCATATCCCAATGGGGGAGATGGGAGCTTGACATGATGGGAGCTTGGAGGTGGCAGGGAGGGACATTGGGTGGGCAGGTAGTGTTATTATAGACCATAGATCAATCTGGGTACACTAAAGGGAAAGAAGGGGCAGCACTTAGCTTCAGCCACTGATAGGTCAGAAGGGCTGACCATTCAGCAGAGACATCAGAAGTCACAAAAGAAGCAAGACAAAGGAGACATATAATACCCTCTCACACAAGGTGAAGCTAACTCTCCAGTGCCCTCCTGTCTGCAGTGGCTCAGTGAAAAGAGCCCCGTGTTTGGAGGCTCAACAAACCTTGCCTCTGTGGCTTATTCTCTGTGTGACCTTGGACAAGGTGTTGCACATCCCTGGGCCTCAGTTTTCTCCTCTGTTAAATGAGAAGCCTGTACCAGATGACCTCTAAGGGATTTCTCATCTTTTTGTCTTCAAAGCCATTTTGTGAATGTCACAGGGAGAAACTATCCCTAATCTACATGTTGGGAAACTGAGGCATAAAGGTGTCATAAGATCATATGGGAGGGACCTCAGAGCCCAACTTCTTATTTTGCAGATGGGGAAACTGAGGCACAGAGAAAGCAAGTGATTATCAAATGAGATAACATGTAAAGCATGTTTTGTAAACCTTAAATCACTCTATAAATGTTATTATTATCAATGATAATTACTGTTATTATTATTGTACAAGATCACATAGGTAGGAAATAGCAGAGCCAAGGTTTGAACCCAGGTTCTTTCACTCCAAATATGTCACTTATCCCATTGCACCAAATCACCAGGCGAATTAGTGACAGAGCTGTAACAGAGGGCCATACATTTAGAGTTGAAAAGGCTTTTAGAGATGATCTACTCTGACTGGTACAGAGCATGCATTAGAGAACTTGGGTTCAAATCCCAATTCTTCCACTTTGGGGTCATCTGCCAGTCCTGTGTGACCTTGGGCAAGTCACTTGACCTCTCTGGGCTTCCGCTCTCTCCTCTGTAAAAGAAGGAGGCTGCACAAGATAACCTAGGCTACAATCTCTTCTACCTTTAAATCCACAATCCTAGAGACTGGCCACTTCATTTTATAGTTGGGGAAACTGAGGCCCAGAGTAGCTGGTTACTTGCCCGAGGTCGAAAGGGAAAGAACATTAGCAAGGCCAGGATTCCTATACAGGGTGTCTGATCCCCAATTCTTTCTCCTTTGAACCACCCTAGATCCTAAAGCCTGGGAAGAGAAAACCCAGCAAATCCTGGGTATGAGTGGGACTAGATGGCAGCTTTCTACCCCTAAATGACTCACCATTGATGAAAGTATTAAACTTTTATTAAACCATTTTATTAAGCAATGATTATTGGCCCTCCAGGAAGAGAGATGCATGCACAACACACTTCTAAGTTTAATCTGCATTATGATTATTTTCTAGACAATCGAGAAAACAGTAAATCAAGCCCTGGTTTCTAGTGTTTCTTGATGAAATTTAGCAATTGATCTTAGCCTAGCTGGTGAGAATTGTCTCCCACACAGCCCTGCCTGGACTCTACTTTTCCATCTCCCCTCAAAAGAAGGCCATTTCTTCTCAACATGAGACAACTTGAGATCCAGTATTACCCTCACCTAATTCAATCTAAACAAGCAGTTGGAAATAAATCCAGTTTGGCTCACAGATGGCAACAACCCTGATGACTTTTCCATCTTTCTCCCCACTTGGTTTAGAACTCAGGGTTGGGGTCCCTGACAGGAGCCATTCACCAGTGGAAGGTGCCTTTCCCACTGGGTCCCTCCTCTCTGGGTCCCTTACCTCTCTTTTGCCTGGTGCTGTTGGGACTGGTGTTTTGGTTCCTGCTGGTAGAAGTTTCTAGTCCCGATGACTCAGGTTTGTTTTCATATATACTTGTTGATTTCCTGTTATACCTTCAGAGAAAGAGAATATAGAATTAACAGGAGAAAGAAGGAATGACTTATGCATGTATACCCTTGGATCTTTAGGTAGCATTTATAAAAGACTGTATCCATCTGAAAAAGCCGGGCTAGTCAATTCAACTCATAGCATTCCGGTTTTGGAGCAGAGTAAAATGAGGAAGTTGGACTTCAGGAAAAAAAGAAAGAAAGAAAAGAAAAAGAAACAAACCCCTGGAAAACCAAATACAAATTCAAAAGCCCCTGTGAAACAGGCAACTTTGACATGCCAACTTTTAAAGTTTAGTTTGCTTCCCTGGAAGATGGGTGTGGAAAGGACTATGGTCCCTCCCAACTTGGAGACACCTGCTGAAAAAGCCAGAGCCTTCCAGAGTTCTGTGGCATTCACTGGCAGAACAAATACAGTGATGAGTGGAAAAACAAAGGAAGATGTTGAGTAGTAAACACTGACCTGGAACACACAACAATGAAAAAATGAGGCACTTTCTCTGTCTTTCTGTCTCTGTCTCTGTCTCTCTCATTTTACAGATGAAGAAACTGAGGCACAGGATGAATAAGCGACTTGCCCAAGTTTATAAAGCTAGGAAGTAATGGATCTGGGATTCAAAGCCAGATTCTCCTAACTCCAGATTAAGTCCATTTGTCATGGCCCCACACTGTCTCAATTCAATTTAGCAAGGATTTATTACCTACTTAGGATGCACCAGGCTCTGGGGGTGGGGGGTGGCGGTGGTAAAGAGACCAAAAGAAAAAACAAAACAGTTCTTTGCCTGAGAGAAATTATGACAAGTACATAGATAAACAAATATAACTAGTCCAATCCACTTTAGGATATAATAAGGTATTAGAAAAACTACCACAGAGATAACGGACTCGTACACCATTGGAAGTCTGGAGCAGCTTTTTGCCCAAAATCCTCATAGATGACAAATACAACTGCCCTAAGTCTAAAAGAAGCACACCTTTCCATTGTCTTCTTATCTCTGTTGCCTCCTACAAATGGCGCCATCTGAAAGGGCTCTGGGTAGGGGGGAATTGAGAAAGAACCTCACAAACTATGAAGTCTGATACTCTATAATTTCATTGCATTGACTGGGGGCCCCAATGGATCTGGAAATTCTCTCATCATACACCTGCTCCCCAAATACACACACAAAATAAAGAAATACAAACAATTTGGTGTGGGGTAGCATTAGCCGCCAATTGGCAATGGGGAGAATTTGGGGGAGGCTTCCTATGGGAGATGGTACTTGGACCAAACATAGGAAGGAGATTGAAAAGACTGAGCTGAGCAAGGGAGGGTGTTCCAAGTATCAGGGGTAGACTGGGCACTGGTGGGGTGATGGAAGATGGAGTATTGGGTATAGGTAGAGGCTGGTTTTGCGCAAATATAACATTTGCAAAGGGGCCTGATGGGTAATGAGATTAGAAAGATGGGTGGGCACCAGATCTAATCACACACCTCCTGGACTGAGGGGTGACTTTGGGGGCCCCAGCTGTCATTTACCTAAGGCAGTGAGGAGACATCATGGAAGAATGTTGTCTCTGGCAGAGAGGGTGGTTGAGGCAATTTGTCATTTTCTGACGCTTACTATTACCTTCATGATGTGTTTACATGTCCTACCTGTGGCTGACTTCAATGGCTTTTGGCCATTGGTCCAAACACCTGCAGATCTCTGTCTTACCTGGAAGAACTTGGGTTTGTCAAGAAAAGCATTGTGCTTGGGCCATACCCTTTGTCCCCAAGAAGCCTCCCCCTCTTAGGGCCTTGTTAACTGTCCCTTGTCCCCAGCCTATGTTGGGTCTATGTTCTGTGGAGGCAGGAATCTGACAATTATCCAATTCCTTTCCAGCACTGAAATCCTAAGATTCTTGTATGAATGGGCACAAGTGTAAATTTAATGCTGTGGGTGCCCAAAACAAGTGGCAAAGGCAAATGAGCAAGACTCTGTGTCCCCACTCCCACTTCTACCCTCTCTGAAATAAAATGAAGCTTATTCAGCCTGTGATGAACAATGATAATCATAATAGCTAGTGTTTACATAGCATTTTAAAGTTAGCATAGAAAGCACTTTACTTATGTTATCTCATTTGATCCTCATAAAAACCCTGGGAGGTAGGCGCAATTATTATTCCCCATATTACAGATGAGGAAATTGAGGCAGTCAGAGGTTAAATGACCTGCTCAGGGTCACATAGCTATCTGAGGTTGAATTTGAACTCAGATCTTCCTGACTAGAGGTCACTTAGCTATGCTATCAACAGTTTGGAATAAACTGGTGAGAAAAACTTTAAAGGAAATGATTTAAAATGTTAGGAGACTAAACACTAAATTAACTACCTTCTATTATTAGGTGGTAAATAGCCGGGTTGGGAAGGGGCTCATGATGTAATAGAAAGATCATTAAATCACAAGACGTGAAAAATAATTTTGAAAATGAGAAATACAATGACATGAAATCACACTTCGGGTCACTGATGAGAGACCCCCCCCCAAACACCTTTGGCTGCCAATTTGGCAAAGATGATCAGACAGAAGATAGAAAGACAGAAAGAAGTAATGATGGTGGGGTTGTAGATAGATGGGCAGACACCTATGTGGTTGGCAAAGCATGAATCGATACAATTCTTTTGGGGAAAAAAACCCTGGAATTATGTGAGTAAAGTGAATAATGTTTTATAGTCTTTTAACCAGTGATTCAACTACAAGTCATATGCCCCAAGGCAGTCAAAACACAAAGAAAGGCCTATAGGGAACACGGTAGCAAAAAACTGGAAACAAAGCAAATGCCTCTTGACCAAGGAATGACCAAAATTGTGGGATAGGAATATAATTGAAAATGATTATATCTAAAAATGACAAAAGGTGGCTAGAGTCAGTGCTGGGGAGGTGGGGTGGGGTGGGCTAGGGAGGGGGCAAGACTGATGAATACACTGTTCAGGGAGCTGTGTTTTGGAAAACAATTTGAAAGTATTCCAGAAAAGTGACTGTCCATGCCCTTTGACCCAGCAATGCAAGATATTCATAGCAGCACCTTTTTTTGTGGTAGCAAAGGACTGGATACAACGGGGAAGCATCTTGGACAAGATTGCAACCTGGAAGAGGTCAAGGGGTCTCACCCAGAATGGGCCAGGGAAGCCTAGGCTGGCCTTGATGTTGTTTTTAGGATTAATTCAGAGTTCCTTACCAGCCATTGGAGCCCACAAAGTGATCTACCCTCCAGGGAGGCCAACAGATCTCTGGAATTGGCTCAGATCCCCCAGAAGCAGCTACCCTGGTCCCACTCTTCCCTCCTCTCCCCCAGCATTGAACCTTTGGGATAGTCTTAGAGATTCTTGACTCTACCACAGGCCAAAGACTCTTTATCACCTAAATTAGCATCCTGATCAAGAAATGTTTGGGAATTGGCAGGATTAGGGCTATCCCAGAGTCAGCATCCAGGAACACCCAGCAACAATTCAAATAGGGTTTGCCTCTAAATCTAAGAGATCAAAACAACCAAACCCAGGGTTGTCCAATTTAAGAACATGCGCTCGGGTCAATGTCAGTTCTCTGATTCTTTTCAGCCCAGGATGCAGGTGACCCAGATCCTCATTATCAGAGACAAAAAAAGTAAGATACCAATCACATCGGTATCTGCGAAGGGCAGTGTGCTGATGAAAGAATGCTTAACACAGTGCCTAGCACATAGTAGGTGGCTTCTGCCAGTCTTGGACGACCATGGATCAGCACCTTGAAGAGCCACAGGCCACAGTGTGGCTGTGCAGTCTGATACGGGAGCCACAGCTCCTGCCGCAACGAGGACATCGGAAAACTGCGCTCTCTGTCGCCAGATGGTTCCTGTGTCTCATTTGTTTTTCTTCCTCCTGAGCTTGAAGGCCCATCTCAGCTGCGTGCAAGCTGCTCCTGAGTACTGAACTCCATCGGGCGCAGTCCTTGGCCATCTCCTCCCACCTGCTGGTGTCTATTCCCAGAGCCCTCAAGTCTCCCTTGCACACATCTCTGTAGCGAAGCTGGGAGTGTCCAGCAGGTCTTTGGTCTGGGGTTAACTTGCCACAGAGTAGGTCTTTAGGAATGCGCCCATCTTGCATGCGGTGTACATGACCGAGCCAGCACAGCCATCTTTGTTTCAGTAGCTTGTAGATGTTTGGAAGTTGCGCACGTTGGAGCACTTCTGTGTTGGCGATCCTATCTGACCAAGCTATGCCAAGGATGTGCTGAAGCATCGCATGTGGAAGCTGTTAAGCTTCTTCTCTTGTCTAGTATATGTAGTCCATGTTTCGCTGCCATACAGTAAGGTACTCAGGGCGCGTGCTCTATAGATGGCAAATTTGGTTCGTCTTGTCAGTTTACTATTTGCCCAGACACGCTTGGCAAGCTTAGACATGTTTGAAGTAGCTTTCCCAATCCTCTGATTGATCTCAGAATCAAGTGACAAATTGTCACTGACAATAGAGCCAAGATATGAGAATTGGCTTACAACATCCAACCGTCCGATGTGCTATAGGTGCTATATAAATGCCAGCTGTCATGATTAGGATGACATGGTCATATCTGGGGTTAAGGAAAATACCTTTGGTAGCAGCTGTGTGGGGGACTGACTGAAGCGAGCAGATAATTAAGAGGCCATTTCAATAATGTGGGAGATGAAACTAAAGTGGTAACTGTATCAATGGAGAGAGTCAGATGTGAGAGATGAGAAGATTTGGATGGAAAATGTGGGGAGACGAAGATTGAGTCAGGGATATGCCAAGATGATGAACACAGGAGACCAGAAGGATGGCGATGCCTTCAATACAAATGTAAACCTTTGGAAGAGGGGAACATTTGGGGGAAAGATAATGGGTTCAGTTTTGGACATGTTGAGCTTAAGATGTTACTAGTGCATTCAATTTCAAATGGATGTAAGTAGTGTTGTGGGATGTAAGTAGTGTTGAAGGTCAGGAGAGAGATAGGGGCTGGATAGGTAGATATGGGATTCTGTACATGGAGATAAACCTGTGGTTAAACCTGTGGAAGTGAGGGTCCAGATGAAATTAGACACTATGAGTTTAAAACATGCCCATTTGGCACCATCATGAAACTTCCTCCAGATCCATTTGGCAGCTCATGAATAGCAGCAGAGGAAGTGGGCAGCAGGAGTAATAGAGTTGAGATCTGGCCAGCATAGCAGGATATAAGGTTTAAGGGAACTGAGGAACTGAGGAACTGGGAGTCTAGGGAGTTTGGGGAATCAACAGGGTGAATACTGAAGTTTTCCATTATAAGGGCAGAAGTTGGGGAGGAGGAGAAGATGGGGAGTCAGATACAGACAGCCTTGTAAAAGGATAGGGAATGACCTGAGGTTCAGTATATAAAAATTGCCATAATGTAGATTGGGTGGGAAATTTTGATGGTGTGGATTCCAAAGGTGGAGACATTGCTGGTAAAGATGGTGGTAAAGAAAGTCTGGAAGTGGAAAGTAATGAGTATCTGTGATAGAGAGGAAGACTACAGATGTTGATCAGCATGAGGCCAGGCCTCAGGAAGGGCTTTTAGATGGGAAGAGTGTGTGAGAGATTTAGGATCTTGGGGAGTTCGTTTATCAAGGAACAGGAATTCCAAAGAATAGAGTAGAAGGGGTGGGTCAGGGTTGTAATGGGACATGGGTGGAGTAGGTTTTTGGAAGGATGAGAGAATGGAACATTGGGGTTGGGGGAGTTTGCTCTAATCATTGGAGAAGCCAGAGGGGTAATAATGGGTGATGAATGAATAGCAAACCTCCTCGTCTCCCAAGGGTAGAGCAGAGGATCCTGGGCTAGATTTAGATCAGGGATGCACCTGGTCTGCTGCTGTACCTGCTCCTCCCTTTAGGCAGCTGCAGGAGGGGTGGGATGTTGTGGGGGGGTAGTGGTGGTATATAGAATTCCTCACAGTAAGCACTCAGGCAAAAAACCATCACTTGGCTTACAGATCTCCAACAAGTTAAGAAAGTCAAGGTGAAATGATTGCCTAAGCCCACGCCCCAACAGTGAGTCAGGAAGAAGCAGGCGGTGTTGTGTGCCAGGTGAATCACAGGGCTCAGAGTAGAGGTGGAAGGACCTGGGAGGGCATCTTTTGGAACCATTTCATTAAGATGAGAAAGCTGAAGAACTGAGGAGGTGAAGTTCACAGAGTCACAAGCAACGAGGCCACCATTACAGCCCAGGTCCTCTGACTTCAGGTTACAACCTGTTCTATGACATTATCCTAGTGAACCAAAGGGCTCAGAAGTTACACAGAGACAACAATAGTTATGATAGAAAGATGATTGATAGGCAGACCATATATGCGAAGATACAGAGAGATTCATGGTGGAGAAAGAGATGAGAGTTGTCATTTGTCATTCCTGAAGAGGACCATAACATTAGGAGGCAACGAAATTTAAGTGAGGGAGGGCTGTGCAAAGTCACCAACCTCTTCCTCCTTCAGAGACACTTGGGTCTAGTGGCAAGATCAGGATGACTGGAGATGGCCCCAGATATTTATAGCACTTGGGGTTAAGTGACTTGCCCAGGGTCACACAGCTGGTAAGTGTCTGAGGTCAGATGTGAACTCAGGTCCTCCCAACTTCAGGGCCAATGCTCTATCCATTGGGCCACTTAGCTACCCCTGATAGATGATAGAGATAGATGATCAATAAACAGATGATAGAGATTGAAAGGTAATAGATAGATGACCAAGCAAGAGATAGATGGATAGATGATAGGTAGATGGGAAGATGATAAGTAGATACATAGATAAGATAGGTAGATGACAAATGGTAGATGGATGATAGACACATAATACATAGAGATGGTAGATGATAGAGAAATTCACAGACGATAGATATAGAGAGAGGTGATAGAGATAGATTATAGAGTGATGGATGGATGATAGAGGTAGATGATACAGATAGATGAATATTAAGTAGATATAGATAGATGGATAGATAGATGGTAGAGACAAACCAACAGATAGAACTTTTCCCCCTTGTTATGTTGTCAAGTGCTTAAAGTACTAAGTTCTAGGGGGGCAGTTAGGTGGCACTGGCCCTGGATTCAGCAGGACCTAAGTTCAAATCTGGCCTCAGATACTAGCTGTGTGACGCTGGGTAAGTCACTTAACCCTTATTGCCCCACAAAAAGAAAACAACAATACTAAGTCTGGGGACACAAGTACACAAACAAGACAATCTTTACTTACTCTCAAGGAGTTTACTTCTAATGGGGGGAACATTATGTTGGGAATCTGAAAAGGGGGAAGTCTGCAGAGAGAGTCCAAGTGTGCGTGAGGTGAAGCCCATTCTTCCTAAAATAGTAGACCCAGAGAGGAAGCCCCTAACCTAGGGAGTGGGGCCTCATGACAGAGGTTCAGTTAATTTATTCACTTGAAACCACAAATTATTTTTACTCCCTCCAATGACAAGTGAAAGGGTGGAAAAGGAAGAAAGAAAAAAGACAGGCAGTAAAAGGTCAAGGTGTGAGGGGGGAAAGGCTTCGTAGGTTTTGGGGTGAATATTAGCCAGAACTTACATCTCAGGGCTTGGTGGTCTTCAGGGAATCTACTCCTTTTGAAATTCTGGTTCACATTGCTCAGCTCCTTTAATTCTTTAAACTGCAGAGCTTCTAGTCAAGTGAAAGTTATGGTAGAAATTCTTCTCAGGGCTACAGAAATATCACCCCTGGAGCTGAGAAGATCCAGTTTCTGCTTGGATCTTGGGCCGAGGACTGAGGTCATGGTGTCCTTATCTAAGGCCCATATATGTTTTTTACAGCATTTAATGGTAAATATTACTATCTTTAGAGAAGAAGGAACAGCATATTGCAAAGCAAGGACTTGCAATCTCTTTAACTCCAAGTGAGCCGGTAGGTTCCTCGAAGAGCCAGGCTGTATCCAAGGGAGCCACTGAAAAACCTAATGTGTCCTTGGGAGAAAATTAAAATGAAGGGGCAGCCAGGTGGTACAGTGGATAAAACACTGGCCATGGATTCAGGAGGACCTGAGTTCAAATCCGGCTTCAGACACTTGACACTTACTAGCTGTGTGACCCTGGGCAAGTCACTTAACCCTCACTGCCCTGAAAAAAAAAGGAAAAAGAAAAAGAAAAAGAAAATGAACAAAGAGGTGGGGGTAAAGGAGTTAGAGTAAGATAAGAAGGGAAGAGGCAAAAAATGGGGGGGAAAGAGAAAAAATGGTGGTGAGTGGTAGAGGACCACCCCCAATGGCCCCCAAATGCAGTAGCTCCCGTGTGACAAGAGATTCTGACCTCTCTTTGATGGCAAGAAGGAAAATATAAGAAGTGAGGGGAAACCAAGGAGAATCAGGTCATGTGTGTCTTTGTTGTGGTCTCAGAGAGTCACCCAGAGTGTCAAGTTCATTTGAGAGACGGCAAATAGTTCTGATCCACAAAGACAGCTATGCTGGGGGTCAGTTTATTGTACAATGTGGAGGTGACAGCCCAAGGGTAGAAGCTTAGTATTTGAGATTTAATCCAAACTACCCATTACACAGCTCAAGAGACTAAGGCCCAGACAACCCCTTGTCCAAGGTCACCTAGCTAGTCAATGGCAGAGCCAAGAGCAGACCTTAAGCATCCTGACTCCTGAGCCAGGGTTAAATACCTGGAAGATATTTCACTTCCCCAGAAGCCACATATGTAGTACAGATAAGCAAGGCTGGTTATGTTGGTGGGGAGTGGGATAGGACCAGGGCAGAGTTGTAACTTAGCAACTTTGGTACCTGGGGCAAGTGTTGAGAAGAGGAGACTGATTCATCTGGGATGTGGCTGCCATTAGGAGGGGTGGAAAGGACGCGGGAAGTGCACCAGGAAGTTCCTAAGCTGCTGAAGAGGGAGGAAGGACACCCTGAGATGAGGCCTCTGCTGCCACCACTGTGAGGATAGCCCAGGTAAGGGAAGAAGAGTATCCTGACATGCTGCTGTTATTATCACCCTCTAAACATTTCTGCCCTAGGAAAAACCCTTATCACCCCACCGTAGTTGCAGCTCTGGATGCAAGGAAGTTTTTTGTTTGTTTGTTTGTTTTGACAGGGCAGTGAGGGTTAAGTGACTTGCCCAGAGTCACACAGCTAGTAAATGTCAAGTATCTGAGGCCAGATTTGAACTCAGGTCCTTCTGAATCCAGGGCTGGTGCTTTATCTACCGTGTCACCTAGCTGCCCCCATTTTTTGGGGGGGGGGGGCAAGGAGGTCACTGAAGCCTCATATTAAGGAAGGCCGGATGTGAAGGGAACACTGGCTTGTAGCAGAGCTGATAATTCACACCATTTACAGTGAATAAGAAGGAGGAAAAAAAAATCCAGCCAAAGACAATGAGATGGCTGACATCCCTGGGACCCATTGTTTGGCTTAATGACTGCCACATGCCACATACCACGTGCTGTATTGCTGCTCTTGGGCTCCCACAGAGCCTAGCCCAGAAAAGTGGTGGTTTCCAAACTCCACAGGACCCAGGAAGGGGCTGGGTTGGAGCTAGCCCTGCCACGCTGGGCTGGGCATGGTTTTTGTTCTCATTGTACCTAAATGACACAATGTTTAAATGTTGGGCAGCAATAACTTGGAGTCACAAGGCCCTGGACCTAGGCTAGTATTATGGGGCCCACTCTGAGACCCTTGCCCCCAATCCCCTGGCCTATGGGCAAGCCAACTGGTTAGAATTTCACCAGTGGGGAATCCTTGCTTTTTTTCTGATAAATAGTACAGATTCCTAGGCTTAGGAAGGATGGGGCAATGTGGCAGCTCACCAGATGGTGTCTCCAACAGGAAGGCAAAAAATACCCATCAAGGAAATGAACAAAATACCTGAAAAGCAGGCTAGACTCTTGGCATGTCAAAAGAACAGGGAAGTTCAAACCACCTCGGATGTTACATGATTTTATTTTAAAAACCCAAAAGAGAGGGGGAAGTACCCGCCTCTGACTGAGATCAGTCAGTTAGGGAGAAGGAAGTTAGGACATTTTAAATGTAATCTAATCACCTCCTGCTTCTTTGTACATACTGTCTGGAACACATTCTCTCCTCACTTCTGACTTGTACAATCCCTGCTGTCCTTTAGGACAGCTCAGGTGTTCCCCGTGAAGGAGATCATTCCTGTCCCCTTCACCTCCAGAAGCTAGGTCCTGACCTCCTGAGGCTTTGTTGTTGCTGTATTTATTGTACATGGATGTAGTTTTATACATGTCTCCCCAATTAGACTGGAAGCTTCTTGAGGGTAGGGACCGTTTTTGTGTTTTCTTTTGTTGTCTTCCACTGATCGAGCTTTGATCTTTCTATGTGGCCTTTATTTTCCTCTCCCACACAGCCCAGTGTCCCAGCAAGGTCTCAAGTGTCCTGGGAGGCAGGGAGGGTCTGTAGTGACTCCAGGACTTATCTCTCCATCATTTCTGAAGGTGCTGGTAGGGGAAGAGCTACCCCAGAAATCAACAAGAAGTTTGGTGGACGCTGGCCTAAAAGTTGGGAAACCCAGGTTACAGAGCATCGTAGAAGCTCAGAGTTGGGAGGAGGCTCAGAGGTCATCCAGCTGAATTTGAACAAGAATCTGCCCCTTGAAATGTCCTCCTCCAGATCTGTCCACCCGCTCATCTGTGCCTCCCGGAATACCTGCTCCATAAGGAACAAGCTTCCTTTCTTCATACACCAGTCACAGGCAGCTGAGCATTGGACACCTCTGATCTTGAGCCTCTTCCTTTCTTATGCCTTCCATCTCCCAGCATGGAGACCCTTCCCTTTCCTGATGCGGCTGCTTCTCCCTCCACTCCTTCTAAGACTGGCTACACTTCCCCCCGACTCACTGGCCACGATGGAGAAGTCAGGATACTTCTGACTCCCCACTGCCACTTGCATGCAGACTCTCCCTCTGGGAGCCTCACTCAGAAGCATCTCTTCCTTTTAAGTCCACGACACCTAAACTGACCGCCCAATCCAGATGCTGCTGGCCATTGTCTCCAGGACATTCTCCTTCCTTCCTCAGTGGGCTCTTTGAGTTTGGGCCAGTGAAAGCTCTTCACAACCTGGTCATCTCCTACCCTTCTGGTCTTCTTACAATGTTACCTCCTTTCATGAACTCCATGATTCAGCTATACTGCGTCCTTGATATACTTCATCACTCATTTCCATCATTTTGCACAGGCCAACATCTGGACAGAAGAGCCACCGGATTTGAGAGCTATCAGGCATTAACACTTTCAAATCCCTCATTCCAGAGATGAGGAGCCTGACTCATCCAAGGTCACATGGCTAATTAGCAGAGCCCAAACAAGAGCCCGGCTCAGCCAGACTATCACGCCAGTGTTCTTTCTATTATAACGGACTTTAAACTTAATTATCTTTTCTTAATGACATTAACAAACACCAACTAAAATGAGCACTTCTATATATATACACAGTAAGATGGAAAAATAGGATTGTACACAAAACAAGTTTCTATTATGTAAAAATTGCTTTTCTTTTTAAGTGTATAGGAAATTCAATATGTAATTTTCAAAGCTGTTCACATTGTGTTTCCTTCTTTCTGTTATCAACTATGCATTTTAAAAAAGTTTTAATGCCTTTTTTTACCTTCCTTCCTTCCCTCCTCCTTTCCTCCTTCCCTCCCTCCCTTTCTTTTTCTTCCTTCCTTCCTTCTTTCCTTCCCTCCTCCTTCCCTCCCTCCCTTCCTTCCTTCCTTCCTTCCTTCTCTCCTTCCTTCCTCCTTCCCTCCCTCCCTTTCTTTTTCTTCCTCCCTTCCTCTCTCCCTTCCTTCCTTCCTCTCCCTCCCTCCCTAATCCCAGCCCTCTTCTCCCTCCTACCCCCTCTGGCCTTTATAATATACACAGTCACAAAAAACCAAATTGACACATCAGCTATGTCAGAAAAGGAATTCTTTACCATGAGACCACCCCATCTTGATCAGGTGATGGGAAGCACACTTCATTGCTGGTCCGTTGCTGAACTAACTTTGGGTGTCTGGATTGCTTTAAAGAACCTCTTAGCATCTGTTGAAGCACCTCAAGGTCTCAATTTCAGGCCTTGCTCGCATCAGCAGACAAAGCCTATCTCATCCCTTGCCTTAAGAAGCAGAAAGGGGGCATTCTTTATCTTTTGTCAGGACAACCCTAAACCTAAGAAGGCTGCTGATTTCTCACCGCTCCAGAGGAAATCTGACCTCTGCAGCTCTCCGTCTGAGTGACCTTGGTTGGGTAAAGCACTTAAAGTCCCATGGTCTCCCTTTCCTCATCTGCAAAATGAAGGCGGGGTTTGGGGTTGGGTCAGACAGCCTCCATGCCTTTGTAACTCGACTGTAACCCCAGGACTAGGAGCTGAGGTCATTGGAGATGAGAAGCATTTCCTTCCTTATCCGGCTCTGCCAGTTCCCTTTCATTTTCTTGGTTTTATGGCACTGGGATGTGTTGAAAGTTGAGGGGAAGGGTTGATGATTAAGTTTTCAATAATCAAGCCTTGCCCAAGCCCAGCCCTAGACAGGAGTCTGTGCTGAGCAAGCAGCCAACTCCCCTGAGGATTCCTTTGCTTTTGGTTTCTTGGCTTTTTCACTCTCCTTCACAAAGTCCAATCTTTCACTGGCTTGAAGTCATCCCCAGTTTGGCGCTGCCCATTTTACAGGCAGCTTGGCAGAATCTCTGAGTTGGAAGGGATCTCAAAAGACCAGCTTCCTTAACCCCAAATCCCCTAGACTATATCCTGAACAAGAGGTCTACCATGAGGACCTCCAATGACAAGAAAAACCACCACCTTCCAAGGTAGTCATTTCCACTAAGGAGCCAGTTCTACATCCGCAGCTAGTTGGCACAATGGATAAGAGAGCCTGGAGTCAGAAAGACATGAGTTTCTTTCTTTCTTTCTTTCTTTTGGTGGTGCAATGAGGGTTAAGTAAGTGACTTGCCCAGGGTCACACAACTAGTGTCAAGTTTCTGAGGTCAGATTTGAACTCAGGTTCTCTTGAATCCAGGGCCAGTGCTTTATCCACTGCGCTACATAGCTGCCCCCAGGAAGACATGAGTTTCAATCCAATCTCAGATACTTACTAGCTTTATGATCCTGAGCAAGTCACTTGACCTTGTTTGCCTCAGTTTCCTCATTTATAAAATGAGCTGGAGAAGGAAATTGCAAACCACTCCAGTATCTTTGCTGAGGAAACCACAAATAAGGAAACAAAGACTCAACAACAAGAACAAAAACCTAAATCTGCCCCTTTGTGACTTTTTCTTTCAGGATCTTCCCTCTGGGGCCCCAAAGAAAAAATCTAATCCCTGCTCCACATGATAACCCTTTACCTACTTAACCAGAGTTATCATGGCTTCCCCCTACTCCTCACCCCTAGTCTCCTTGTTCTTAGGCTAATATTCCCATATCTTCAAGTCTTCTACTCATCCCTGTTTGTACAGTTAGGAACTTTCCTGCTTTGGCATTACGGGCCCCATCCATGGGGAAGCCCACCAGGATCTGTCTGCTCAGCCATCTCAGGCCATATCAAATTAGTAACTCATAGCACCCTGGCCAGGGGGGTTTGGTAGTCCCCTGTTGGTAGCCCAGAGATGCTTGCATATGTTGGAAATGTGACTGCTGATTAGCTGGGAGACATTGGACAGAGAGGAGCCTGTCTCTAGAGAGGACAGTGGGGTCTAGGAAAAGGGAGACCCTTTCCCCAGTCCTCACTGATCCTGGGAGCTGACAAAGCTTAGAATGTAGAAGGGATAGAACTGCTTTCTACCCTCAGGCAGAGTTGAGGCAGGGGTCTCCAGAAGAAGGACCCATGACAGGGTGAGGGTTTCCACTCTTTCCTCTGTGGGCAGTCGGGGGAGGCTCCATTCCTGGTGGATCAAAGAGCACTGTGTGGCTCTTCCACCCTTGCTGTGTGGCCAACAGCCCTGGCTTGGAATCCATACCATTCTCTTTTTGGAAATCATCATGTATCCATTTTTGGGATCATTGTTAAGGATTCTGTTTTCACTGGACAGGATAGAGGTACATGTTTGTACCCACCTAAGAATTTCCCCCTAGAAGTCCATGTGCTTGGTAGGTCTTCATTGATATATCTCATTACTGACATAATTATTTTCCCTCCATTCCATTTATAGTTCTCATTAAACACACACTGAGCCTTCAAGCATCTTGAATCCCACTTGAATCTTGGCAACTACGCAGTGTGGCAGATAGCATTGAGCTTGGAGTCAGAAGACTCCAAGGGCAAATCTGGTTTTAGACATTTACTAGCTGTGTGACCCTAGGCAAGTCATTTAACCTCTGTCTGCCTCAGTTTCCTCCTCTGTCAAATGGTGATAATAATAATACCTACCTCACAGACTTGTGACTATCAAGTGAGATGATCTGTTAAGTCCTTTGCAAACCTTAAAGTGCAATGTAAATTATTATTATTCACTGAATGGGGCCCAGTTTTTCCAGGTGGTTTACTGCCTAGTGTCAAGAAGACCTCCAGAGCAATTGCCCACAAATATGTGTAGGTGTGGAAGGATCCCTGACAGATAGTGGAGGATGTGTTCATGTAGTGTATTATATAGCCCCTCACCTCCTCACTTCCAGTTTCTCTAACAGCAGTAACTTTGGTCTTAGCATCTTGGTTTTCTTCTAGCTTGTCTGCTCATTTTGATCCCATTTGGGGTTTTCTCAGCAAAAATACTGGAGTGGTTTGCCATTTTCTTCTCTAGCTCATTTTACAGATGAAGCTGAAGCAAACAGTGTTAAGTGACTTGCCCAGGGTCACACAGCTAGGAAGTATCTGAGGCCAGATTTTAATTCAGGATAATGAGTCTTCCTGACTCCAGGTCAAATACTCTGGCCACTGTGCCACTTAAATGTCCCAAACTTAGAAAATCACAAATTAACATTAGCCATGTTATGTTTTATTTTTATTTATCTTGTTAAACATTTTCCTATTACATTATTTTTTTGTTGTTTTTTGTTTGCTTTGGTGAGGCAATTGGAGTAAAGTGACTTGCCTAGGGTCACACAGCTAGTGTCAAGTGTCTGAGGAAGGATTTGAACTTAGGTCCTCCTGAATCCAGAGGCAGTGCTTTATCCACTGCGCCACCTAGCTGCCCCTTCCAATTACATTTTTTTTTTTACATTTATTTAGCCAACTCTTTTTTTCTTTTTTCTTTTTCTTTTTGGTGAGGCAATTGGAGTAAAGTGACTTGTCCAGGGTCACACAGCTAGTGTCAAGTGTCTAAGGCTGGATTTGAACTCAGGTCCTCCTGAATCCAGGGTCAGTGCTTTATCCACTGCGCCACCTAGCTGCCCTTCCAATTACATTTTTTTTTTTTTGCGGGGCAATGGGGGTTAAGTGACTTGCCCAGGGTCACACAGCTAGTAAGTGTCAAGTGTCCGAGGCCGGATTTGAACTCAGGTACTCCTGAATCCAGGGTCGGTGCTTTATCCACTGCGCCACCTAGCTGCCCCCCCAATTACATTTTAATCTGGTTTGGGCCACACGGGTAAGTTTCGCACTGAGCTGCTGAGTTTGACACCTCATTTCTACATAAAGTCTTTCCTGGCCTCCTGCCCTGCCCCATTAGTATGTCAATTTCTTGATAGTAAGTGTTAACTAATTGATTGGTTGATTGGGGGGGTATTTGTGTGTTTTTATTTTTAATAATATTTTATTTCCCCCCCCCAATTATATGTTGATTGATTGTTTTTTATCCTTCATGCCTAGCACAGTGCCTGGCACATAAGAGGTGTTCAATAAATGTCTGATGATCAATGACTGACTGACATGATTCTTCTCTTCATAGAGATTCCTGGGCAAATACAGAATACAGGAAAGGAGCAGAGGGCTCCATGAGGAACCCCAGGCTGGGGGATACTTACCTGGAGGAGCTAGATGTGTCCATCGGTGCATGGTAGACACTTTCTGTGATTCTTTGGTGTAGCTGACTTGCTTCTGTTCAAAGAAAAAGGAAAAAGAATCCTTAACCATCCAGAAATGTACTACCTAATTTGATTGATTCACTGATGTCTAGGAGTCATCAGGCATTAAAGGAATCTTTGTATTATTTCATCATGGCTTCCGAAGGATGAAGGGCAGACAGCAGAGAGCTCCTCCCAGATCCTCCCTTTAAGGAAGGCACCCAGGGAAGCCACCTGATTGGCTTCCCCATGGCTGCTCTCCTGGACTTCATCATGTCCTCTAGAATCTCTTCCTCTCCCAAGATCTGAAACGCACACAGCTTCAGTGCTCCTGGGACTCCTGGAAGGGGGGTGGACAGTGGGAAGCTCCTCCTGATCCTCTATTTAAGGACAAACCAGGGCACTTGTCTCATAAGTCGCCGTTGGCTGCACTCTTCTGAACTTCATCCCTGGGTACCTTTAATAAACACCTTTACATCTGTTCATTTATTCTTTTATCCATCTGTCCATCCATCCATCCCTCCATCCCTCCATTCATCCATCTATCCATGCATCCATGCATCCATCCATCTATTTTGTCATTATTATCTTCTTCTGAGAGTGTATTCTGGTCCACCTTTCCCCCAAAGAAGTTTTCAATGGTCTGTTGCCTTCTCTGCCTGCTCTTCTTGGCTGCCTATTTCTTGACTTTTAGGTCCTTCTTAAAGTGTATTGCTGCTTCCAGGACACACTGTTCTGAGCTACAGCATGGCCCAGGGGGTGATGGGCTTCTTCTCAGCCTGCCTGGCCTGTGAGTAACCATGGCCACTTTCCATCCATCCATTTTTTCATCTGTCCATCCATTTATTCTTTCATCTGTCCATCCATCCTTCCCTCCCTCCCTCCCTCCATTTATTTGTTTGTCCATTTGTCTTGCTGCCAACAAAAGCTTAATCCACAGTCCTTGCAATGCTACCACTCCCAGGCATTACTGGACACTTCCTGCTCCCCCACCCCTGCTCCAATCCCAGGCAGAATAATGTAATCAGGACCATTTCTACTTCCTGGCCTTTGTGAATTTGTAGCCAGAGCTGTTAGCCTGGAAAACAGCTTGTTTAGGCACCTGAGTGAGGACAGCATCCAAAGGGAACCCCACCCCCATGGCCCATAGGCACTTTGCAGGGCAGAGAGCTGCCCATAGATCTGTTTGCCTTGCTTTTGGAGTCCTCTGGAAGTCACCCAATAACTGCTACCCCACTCCGAGGGAAGAGTGAGTGGTTGAGGAGGGGCCTGCCTTAGTGCCCCTGCCTTGCCTGCCAGATGAAGGCGACGACACAGAAGTTAAAAGGGTCTCAACTTCCCCCTTTCCCAGGGCTCTGCATCATTCATGGGGTGCCCTGGGAGGGGGCCTAATCCCACGGGCCTGGAAAAGGAGGAAAGAGCTTCTTCTCTCTTGTAGCCAATCTTCCTTAGTTGAGCAGATTCACATTCTCAAACTCACTCTGAACCAGAAGGGAACCTAGAGGCCATCTAGTCTGGCCTGGACATGTGCAAGAATCCCCCGGGTGGCAGAGCTGATGGGGGGGGGGGCGGGGGGGAGGAGTCATCCAGCCTTTAATAGCAGGTCTCCAGGGAGAATGACTGCTAATATCTACATGTGCCTCTGAGGTTTGCAAAACACTTTATAGAAAAGAACAAATAATAATATTAGCAGCAAGAGTAGTTGTAGCAGTAGCATTTCTTTGGCATTTTAAGCTTTACAGTTCATTGTACAGGTGGAGAAAATAACTGCTTTTTGTAACTGGATAACAATAAAGTAATAATAGCTTTGGGATGAGTTCAGATAATGAAAGAGATAGAGCTAGAAAGAGTCTTGGTGGGATTTGAACCAAGGCCCTTTGATTCCACAGCCAGGACGTCTTTGCACTGTACCACACTCCACCATTGCCACCATGACCACAATCATCAGCTCTTTCCTCTCCATCCTTCCCTCCCTTCATCTTTCTCCTCCCTCTCTCCATCTTCCTCTTCCTCCCCCTTTCTCCTCTCCTCCCCCTCTTCTCTATCTTCCTCCTCCTCTTCTTCCTCTTTCCCAACCCCCTCTTGCTCCTCTTCACCTTCCCCTCCTCCTTTCCATTCCCCTCCTCCTTTCCATTCCCCTCCTCCTTTCCATCTTCCTCCCTTCCTCCCCCTCCTCTTCATCTCCCTCCTCTTTTCCATCCTTCTCCCCTTCTCCATCCTCCTCACCCCCCTGCTCCTCCTTCTCCCCCATAAAATCCCACTGTCTCCCAAATACATGATGCCCATATTCTGACTCAGTCTCAGTTTAGGCAAATCTCCCTTCCTGGACACCCTTCCCTTACCCTTTACTCATCAGTGGTCTTTCCAGGTCCTGCCCAGGTAACTTCAGGGAACTATGCCAGCCCCTGGTGATCTCCAGCTCCTCTGAATGCATTCACCCTAAGTGGTCCTCATGTTTAAACATAAATTCCTGCTTTATGTTTTTAGCAGTTCCATGTCAGGGAGTAAGCGTTAAGATGGAAGACCCAAGACTGGAACTCAGGAGACCCTAGTTCGAAATCTGACTTTGCCACTGACTCTTTGTGTGAATATGGGCAAGTCACTATACTCCTCTACACATCCATTTCTTCACCTATCAAAGGTGAACAGTGGAGAAAATGAGCCCTAGAGGTTCTTGTGGAATTCCGGGCTTGTCGTTTGTTTCTCTGTCTTGTCTGTTGGCTCCTCTCTTCTATTTTTCGACTGTGCTATATTATTTGACAATGCTATATTTATTTGGCCAAATGAATGCATAAATGAATGGATGGAGAAGAGTAGCTGTTCTGCACTGTTTGCTCCCATGGGTACGATGCACTGATTTTTCTACCTGGCATCTCCCATTTCACTTTTAGAACCACATTCCCAACCTCCTGACCCACATCCTCTTGGGGTTTTTCCGGGGGAAACTTAGCTGAGGCCTTTAGTTGGGGGCTAGCTGTTAGTTTTAGAACTTCCTATCCAGTAGAAAATTACTATGAAGGTCAAAGTGAGAGGAAGAGGAATTGGGGGAGTGCTGGATTTAGTTCAAGCAAAATACAAACAAGGCCCAGTCCCCAGGTTGGATCCCTCTAGGAAGATCTCCAACTGAAGAAGGGTTAACTGTCTTATGTCATGGCTACATACTGTACTCCAAAAGTTGCTGGCCAGCCTGGAGCTACATGCCACTGGTTACAAGGGCACAGATGACTTGGTGCAAAAAATATTCTAATTCTCTTAGTGCTATGATATGGTGTAACATGAACACAATTGAAGTGTGATTAATAAGACCTAACAACAGGTGACTAGGTGGTGCAGTGGATTGAATGCTGTACATTCATGGAGTTGGGAAGACATGAGTTCAAATTTGGCCTCAGACTCTTACTAGTTGTATGACCCTGGGCAAGTCATTTAATATCTGTTTGCCTCAGTTTCCTCATCTGTAAAATGGGGACAATAATAGTACCCACCTCCCAAGGTTGTTGTGAGGATAAAACAAGATAATGTTTATAAAGTGCTTTGCAAACCTTAAAGCGTTGATAAATGCTATGATCATGTAGACAATGACGACAATGTCTCATTGTGACTTCTGCAGACTGATATTGAACATCTGCCTAGTAGAGGGATGGTGAACTGTGGGTGCAGATTGAGGCACATATTATTGACCAATGTGTTTGATTTGCTTTGCTAAATGTACTTTTTTTTTGCTACAAGGAATGGTGCTAATGTGCATTGGGGGGAGTAAAGGGTGGGAAGAATTCACTGGGAAGGAACAATTTTTAAAAAGAGCATTGAGGGACAGCTAGGTGGTGCAGTGGATAATGCACCAGCCCTGGATTCAGGAGGACCTGAGTTCAAATCCAGCTTCAGACACTTGACACATACTAGCTGTGTGACCCTGGGCAAATCACTTAACCCTCATTGCCCCGCCAAAAAAAAAAAAAAAGAGAGCATCAATAAAACTTAAAAAAAAAAAACAACCCTGCTAGGAATAATGGCTCATGCCAGATTACCCAAATAGGCTTATTTTGTTCCTTCATGACAGCAGTCAGACTCCATCAAGGACAGACCAAGCCTCTCCTACTAGCTATGCAGCTAAGACCCACCACCAGGAGGATGCACAGTTGGAGTTGTTTTTCCACTAATGGGAATGGGGCAGGTTGGGAATGAGCCACTCACAGGCTCTTGTTCCCCAGAGCTTCTCATCAGCACCATCCATGTAGGAGACAGGGAGGAGACTAGGGCTGAAAGGGCCTCCAAAGGATTTCTAGTCCAACTGGATCATTTTATAGAAGAGGAAACCTAAGCCTGGTAGGTGGGGTCAAGCCCTTGTTCCCATCTTGCCAGCAGATGCCATATGGAAACATTAGGTTGCAAATCAGTCTCTGGATTTTTTGTCTCTTTCTATTTTAGCTATATTTTCACACACTCACATTAAGTGAAACTTAACCTCCAGATGACAATGTGCTGGTTTCAGAAGAAAAACACACTGCCTACCCACTGGTGCAGCCTCTTCACAATTTTGACCCTTGTACTCAGAAATTGATGACACAAAGATTCAGTCTGTGTTGAGGGAGGAGCCCTTCGAGTAGTCAGAAAGTCTGAGTTTGAGTCCTGGCATGAATCTCCCACCTGTTGTCAAGCCCTGTAAAATGGGGCTCATGACACCTGCAGCCCCCACCTCCCAGTGTTGTTGGGGGGGAAGCTCTGTGAGATGGAAAGCACTTTGGGAATGTGAAGAGGAGCTATTTCCAAAGAGTATGAATTCTACATAGAATGCTGTGACAAATGCAGACGCACCAGGGGGAAAAGTAGATTTGGCCACCTTGGGAGGTAATAGATTCCCCCTCACCGGAAATCTTCAAGCAAAAGCTGGACGACCCCACTACCTGGGTATGTTGTGACGGGATTATTTCCCACGTATGGATTGAACTAGAGGACCACTGAGGCCCCTTTCCCCTTCAATATTCTGTGATCTGGTTGTGAACAAATACTCTCCCATGTGTGGAAGGTGAAAAGGAAAGGCTTTCATGGAGGACCCCTGGAGGAGAGGAGTAAGGAAGGGATCCCCTACCTCTGCAAGCTTCCAGTTGTCCCGTCAAGACTTTTCGGATCTCAGAAACCCAGAGGTTTTTCAACTCTACTGAAGATGCCTGCGCAGAGAGAATCACAGAGAGAAACTCTATGAGCATCAGACTGAATCCGTGATGATAGCTCTTGTTCTTGGGAGCTAGAGCTCTCTTGTGTGTTCAAGGGTTATAGTCTCCCCTCAGTGGCCTTTGGAATAGTCTATCAGTCCCCAAGTATTTATTAAATACTTAATGTGTGCTGGGCACTATGTTCATAAATGATCATTTGACTGATTGATAAAAGACAAAAAGCCCCCCCCCCCATATACACACATACACACATGAGTTGTGAATCTACTGGGAAAAGAGAGTGCACTCAGCAAGGCATGGGGCTTACCTGAATAATGTATACTTCTTCTCGACCATTATACCAAATTTCAAACTTCTTGTTGTCTCCTTTCACATTTTCTGTAATGCCAACCATGCTCATCTGGTCCAGAAAGAGAAAAGAAATATTTGGAATCACTGTTTTCTATTTTCCACAGTTGAGTTGTTCTAGCCACTTCTCAGCCTTTCTTTCCCATGTCTTGTAGTCTCTCTCTCTCTCTCTCTCTCTCTCTCTCTCTCTCTCTCTCTCTCTCTCTCTCTCTCTCTCTCTCTCTCTCTCTCTCTCCCTCTCTCTGTCTCTGTCTCTTTTGGTGGCTTCCTCTCTGACTATCTCTCATCAGTCATCCTAACCTATGTCTTGCCAGTTGACTCTGGAGAAGAGTGTGACTGATGACTCTTCACAGCTCTGCCTCATTTGAATCCAATTCACTTGCAAGTCAAGGCATCACCCTGTGATGTCATTGGTCCTCTTCAAGAAGGACAAACAACAATCTCTAGCTGTCTATGTGAATTGGATTAAGTGAGGCAGAGCTAAACCTTACTCTCTCCTCCAGTAATCAAAATCTAGTTACAAGACAGAGGTTAGGATGACTGGAGATGACCCTGAGATGCAGCGGGGGTCCTGTGAGTGAGATTTTCCCCACCCCTAAAATATAAGTAATTTAACTGTGATAGTAATAAGTAGAATAGACTACAAATGGTGATTTACTTAATCTTAAGTGTTCTCTACTCTCTTGGAATTTAATGATCTAGCACAAAGCATAGATATTGTGTAACTTATTCTTAATGTATTATAAATATTCTTTAGTGGCTTGAGCTCAGACTGTACTTGTAAACTTGACCCTTGACCATTGTCCCTCTCCACTGTGGTTACATGTTCAACCAAGGGTCATGTATCAGCTTTGTAGTGATGTCCCTTTTCAAAAGGTGCATTGTGGTTAACCACAACACTAAAAATCCTTTCTACTAATCTGAAGGAACCAATTAGCATTGAGATTTCTTACCTGTTGCTTTAGAAGTATGCTTCAGGATAAAAGACATGACTACCTTGCTTTAGAAATATGCTGCAGGAGTAACTGTTTCCCTATTGTGATTAGTTGGTTAGATGGCTTTTGTCACTAAAGATAATGTTCAAGTTTCAATGTATCCTTTTCCGTACCATTTGCAATTCTCTAAGGGTGCAGTGGGAGGAGTCTATGGGGTATAAATACCATCTCCTGGTACTGCTTGGGGTCTTTGGGTCTCAGACCTAAGATTGGCTTTATTGTGAGACCTATCTTTCTACAGCTTGGAGACTTTGCTGTTTCTTTTTCTTTGTCAGCCTTAGACATTTTCATGACAGTCCTTGGCCTTTCTAAATTGAGGTCTTTCCCAGATCTCAGTTTGTTGTTATTATGCCAAAAGAAATGCGATACAGGAAGAACACAAAGAAATACAGGGAAGCATAAGGAGTAATTAGTGAGGAGAGAAGAGCCCAAAAGGACATACATACTAACTATAATTATTCAAATAACAACTGGTCCCAAATCTAGAAAAACTGTACATTAGAAAAAAAAATTTAGAAAGGGACATAGAAACAAATGGTAATATTGTTATCTGGTTAAAGTGATATACTTTTTTTCTATATAAGCCATAAATAATGGTTATTTAAGGGGGCAGCTAGGTGGTGCAGTGGATAAAACACCGGCCCTGGATTCAGGAGGACCTGAGTTCAAATCCAACCTTAGACACTTGACACTTACTAGCTGTGTGACCCTGGGCAAGTCACTCAACCCCCACTGCCTCACCAAAAAAAAAAATAAATAAAATGGTTATTTAAAATAATTTTTTAAAATTACTGTTCATGTATTTAAATGTCTGAATTTGTTGGCTACTAAGCTTACAATTATTGCTTTAATCCTTCTGCTCCTATTTATATACACATTCCATTTTATATGTATTTCTCTTCATGCATATTTTATTGTTTTGTTTTGTTTTGGTTTTTTGCAGGGTATGAGGGTTAAGTGACTTGCCCAGGGTCACACAGTCTTCGTGCATATTTTAAATGCCTTTAACTTCCTCTCATATGCTTATTGTTTAACTTATCTCATTCATTAACTAACTTGTAAATGTCTTTAAATGCTAGACTTGCAGGCATAATGAATTTTTAGAACTATTCCATAAAGGAAAAATTTAATACATTTATATGACCATATTAGTTTAAAGAAAGATAAAAATTGTAAAAGCTATTATTATTCATAATGAATGACTATCAAATAAGACTATATCTCAAATCCAACAATGTCCAACTCCTATTTTTCTGGCATAATAAATTCTTGGATGAATATTATCCATTCTAGATCTCTCCAAAAATGAAATTTCTGAAAGAAAAGAGAAGGAGATAACTTCATATTGCTTTAAGTTATCAAGTAAAAGAGAAGCCTGGATTTTTCTCCTGCAAAACATTCCTTTGGTGTTGTAAGGGACTAAAATTCTGGCTATACTATCTAAAATCTAATGAGTGGTCGCCAATAAATTATAAGCTTTAGCAAGAGTATTTAAATGTTTAAGTATTTATTAAAGAGCATTAGGATCAGAGAGAAAGGTAAAAATCTAACTATTTCTAAGAGATCCTATCATCTGACCCACCATGACGAGGTCAGGAACCAAAAGAGACAGAACCCCTTCACCTGCTTCCACTTCCTACTTTGTGTCCTCCTCCCAGAAATGGGAGGCTCCTCAAGTTGATTGGCTGGTAGCCTTGATAGAGAGTACCCACGAGCAAAGGTCACTTCCTGACGCTAAGGACCCTGACCGCATGGCTTGCCCTCAGAGGCCTTCTTCTCATGGCAGAGATTTTCTACAGTAAGTCTCCAGCAGGTGGTGTCATTCCAGTCGTTACAGTGTTCAGTTACATTTCATATTCCTTCTCTCTCTCTCTCTCTCTCTCTCTCTCTCTCTCTCTCTCTCTCTCTCTCTCTCTCTCTCGCAGGGCACTGAGGATTAAGTGACTTGCCCAGGGTCACACAGCTAGTAAATGTCAAGTTTCTGAGGCCAGATTTGAACTCAGGTCCTCCTGAATCCAAGGCTGGTGCTTTATCTACTGTGCCACCTAGCTGCCCCCCCCTCCCCCGCCGCCCCAATCTCTTTTTAAATGAATACATTTTCCCTTTCTTCATGCTCTCAATATGCTGTGCTTCTCTATTGTAAGAACATTCCAAACTATTGTTTTCCTTATATCATACTGTTTTTTCCTCCCTTCGGAATATGCTCAATATTCACCTATTCTGCAAAAGTCCTAAATAAGTCATAATAAACCACCTTTTGGAAAGTATTGCAATAGACAGAGACCCTCTCCAAAATGAGAATACCTACTTAGGAATACCCACATTTACACTGTCATTCCCAACTCCCAGTCAATCCAAAGTCACTCCAGATAACTTTTGAGCCTGCCTTCGCTTAGCGTCTGAGGAAAACTGATGGATCCAAGGCATTTCTTCATCAACATTTCTTTTTATTCCTCTTTAAAGGAGGATCATACACCCCTCATTACTTCATCCTAATGAGATAATCCATCAATTTACCAGTGGGTATAGAGGACCCATGTTTATTTGACCAAATTCTTCAACTTTCCTAATTGCTTCCATTTTTTTTTAACAGGATAACTGATTCTATCACATTTTATTTACCATGGAATTTCCATTCACAGAGATTACATGCACAGTAAGAATTTTAGAGCAATATAGTTATTTCTAATATAGAATACTACCCTCAAAATAGTTTTGTTCCTTTTTTCTTTTTTTCCCCCTTTCTTTTCTTTTCAATAGAATTTGTATGTGAGATGCACTCTCCTAAGCATTCCTGTTCTCACAACTTATTTTTTAGACTTCCAGTATTTGAATAAAAGCTTATATCCACTGTTGGCTGTTTGGATCCATCATACACCAGTACATCTTTTGATCTGGTAGTCTAAATGCACCAGCAAGCCAATTTTTGCCTTAGTTACACCAAATGTTTTCCTGACCACTATACTTATGCCTATATTAATATAAAACTCTTGATTATATACTTTCCTTTAATATTTAATGTCACCATTTTTTCTTATTTGGTATCATGAATCTGATCTGTTAAAGATTTTTTTCATTAAGAATAACATTATCTATAATGTTATATATGACATAATATATAACATGATCTATAATGTTGTATATAACATTATAATATTATATAACATTGCAATAATGTTTTGTATAACATATGTGTAACATAACATGCTATAACATGATGTGATGTAAAATATGGTATGGTATAATATATCAATATAATATAAACATCAAACACATAGTATGTGATATTATATATGCACCATAACATATTATAATAATATTCTTTTGGGCTTTTTGTTTGTTTGTTTTTTGCAGGGCTATGGGAGTTAAGTGACTTGCCCAGGGTCACACAGCTAGTAAGTGTCAAGTGTCTGAGGCCGGATTTGAACTCAGGTACTCTTGAATCCAGGGCTGGTGCTTTATCTACTGTGCCACCTAGCTGCCCCCAATAATATTCTTAATGGAAAAAACTGTATATGTCTTCGAGTTCTAAGAATCTATATAGCAAACAAAAGCTGTCAGTTGAAGAGTAGACTTGGAAAGGACACAAAATTATTTTGTAAATGGACAAATCACTGAGAGTATATTTGGATTAGAATCTCTCTTTTGCTAGGACCAGCATCTTCCTCTTTCCTTCCATCAGCCCAACTTCTGCTAATGAATATTTGCAAAATGCTGGTGGCTTTGTTTCTTCCCCAACTGTCATCTTTATCTAGGGGAAGAGAGAGTGGCCTCAATGAATTGGCTCTTTTATACTTCTCCTTCAACAATCTCCCTGTAGCTTCAGCTGGCTCTGGCCAGGCCCATTGGCATATATATATATATATATGTGTGTGTGTGTGTGTGTGTGTGTGTGAATACATACATATTTGCACACACACATGCATACATGCATACATATATTTGTAGCCTTTAAAGTTTGCAAAGACCTTCACCTGCATGATCTCACCAGAGCCTTACAATAGCCCTATAAGGCACCTACTACTGCTGATATGATTGATTCTTCCATTTTACAGATGAAGAAACTGAGTCTCATAGAGTTTTAGAAACTTTGCCCAGAGTCATACAGCCTGTAAGTGTCAGAGGCATATTTTGAACCCAGGTCTTCCCTCATTGTCAGCCAAATGCTTACACCACTCTACCACACCTACCTTTCCTCAGGCATATCGATATCTCCAGAGTCATCTCCCACCTACAGGATTTTACTTAGTTCTTGGCTGATGGACATTCAGGGAGCAAGGTTCAGTCCCTGGTGTGAAGTCCCAATGCAAATGTGGGCTTTGGAAATAACAGGGACTTAAAAAATTGACTTTGACCCTTTGTCATAGTAAGTAGAATGAATGGGAAGTTAATGTGAGAAACTAAAGAGCCTGCAGAAAGGGCTTGTCAGCCCCTAGCATGCTGTTCAGGGTAGGAGTTAATTTAAAATGGATTTAGGAATGTCTGGGTAAATACACTGTCCCGGGGAGTTTGTACTCTCCTGGTTTCTAAGCACCCGGTTCTTCTGGTGCAGGAATAGCTGAATGGTTGTCAGTTTCTGAAAACTGACCCTACCTCTTGGGGGGAGGGGTGGAACCTGGCCAGTGTTGCTCACCAAGTTCAGCACACCAAGGTATGTGTTCTTTCTTAGGATCTTCAAAGGCAAATTCTCTCGTAACTGGGAAAGCTGCTCTGATCAGGACAACAGCTTCACCTGCCCAGAAACTAGGTGTCACAGTGGACAGAGGGTGGGCCTAGATTCAGGAAGACCTGAACTCAAATCCAGCCTCAGACACCTACTGGCTGGTTGACTCTGGGCAAGTCATTTAACCCTGTTTGCCTCAGTTTCCTTATCTGTAAAATGAGCTGGAGAAGGAAATGGCAAACTACTTCAGTATCTTTGCCAAGAAGACCCTAAAAGAGGTCATGAAGAGTCGGATGTGACTGAAATGACTGAACAACACTAATGTGTCAGACACTGTGTTAAGCAAAGGATCATAGATTAAGAGGTGAGGGGCAGCTAGGTGGCACAATGGATAGAGCACCAGCCCTGGAGTCAGGAGTACCTGAGTTCAAATCCGGCCTCAGACACTTAACACTTACTAGCTGTGTGACCCTGGGCAAGTCACTTAACCCCAATTGCCTCACTTAAAAAAAAAAGAGGTGAAAGAGAAGTACAATGGATGGAGTTCAGAATGTGGAGTCAGAAAAGCTGGGTTTGAATCGCACACAATTATTAGCTGGGGACCCTGGGCAAGTCACTTAATGGTCCCTGTGCTGAAGTTTTCTCATCTATAAAATAAAAGGAGGACTGAACTAGATGACTTCTGAAGTCCCTTCTAGCTCTAAATTAACAATCCCATGATCTGTCTAACTCTTGTTTTATAAGTAAGGAAACTGAGACTCTGAGAGAGGTTTTAGTGACTAGCCCAGAGTCACTCAGGTAGGATGAGAGAGGCTGTCATCAAACCCACATCTTCCATAGTGCGTCATGCCAGGTTTAGATGCAGTCCCCTGGCAATGGGGCAAAGGCAGAGAGCTTTGGAAACTGAAAATGATCTCGAACAAATTCTTCAAGGAGGCAGCTGCAGGCTCCTGCCTCCCCCAGGGTGGGGCCCGGCCCAACTTTATCACCTGCTTGTGGGTGGCACAAATTCTGCTGTTCTAGGAAACAGTCAGCAAAGTGCCATAAATCAGCAACTTCCCAGCAAGGCCAGGGCACAGGAGAGAAGGACAAAGGACAGACTCTGAGCCCCCCTGCTTCCCTGTGGAGGTGCCTCACATGACTAGCACCAGCACACAGCCTGAATGTGCCACCAGACTGAAGCCTTGCCCTTCCATTGTCTGAGTCTGGGTCGAGCCTCAGCAGGCACCTGCTTGCTCCCTTGGAGATGCTCCCTTCCTTCTTGCCAACCCCTCCCTTAGGTTGTGGGCACAAAGAGAAGAGTGTTGGGCTAAAGGTCAAGAAGATCTGGCTTTAAATCCCACTTCTGACTTTTACTGGCTCTGGGCCCCTGAGCCTCAGTTTCCCTATTGGAAAAATGGGGTTAATAATAATAACCAAAGAACCTATAGTTTATGGGAATGTTGTGAGAAATTAGGTAACTATTATGATTATATATATATACACACATACATATAGATATAGATATTTAATCTAAAGAGATAATATCCATTATGCAGTAAGGAGAGGTCTGGACTTTGCAGTAGGTAGAGGGCTGGACTTGGAGAAAGTTGGATTCAAATTCCACCTCTGACATGTAATAATAGCTGCATGACCCTGAGCAAGTCAATCAACTTCTCAGTTTTTTTAGGCAAGTCTCTAAGATTATAAATTGGGGAGAAGGTGCTAATCTGCATTGATAGAGGGAGTTCCTTTGCTTGTTAATACAGTTACTGGTAAAGTCTCTAAAATGGCCACTCTGATAATAATAGAAATTACTTCTCAGAGAGTCAAGGAAGCCAGGAGATTTAACCCATTGGAAGGACCCTGGAGAGCTCCCCCTCTGCTGAGTTAGCTCTTCTAGAACTTCCCTTTAAGGAGGGTGCCCAAGACAGCCATGTCTCCTTCCTCTCTGAGCTGCCCTCTGGACGTTTTTTCTATACTCCCCAGGAGAGGATACCTTTGTCACTCTACCAGCCTTTCAACTTCCTTTTATGTTAGTACCCTGATTCATAGTAAGAGCTTAAATGCTTGTAAACTGACTGAGGATCAAATTAAATAATGAAAACCTAAAAATGTCCTACGAATATTTCCTTCCCTTCTGTGCTCTTTGGACATCTGAACATTTCCCTTGGACTCTTTTGTATGTATTATTTCCCCCAATTAAAATGTGAGCTTTGGGGCAGCTAGGTGGCACAGTGGATAGAGCACTGACCCTGGAGTCAGGAGTACCTGAGTGTGACCCTGGGCAAGTCACTTAACCCCAATTGCCTCACTTAAAAAAAAAAAGTGAGCTTTGTCAAACCCATGGATTGGCTCACTTTTCTCATTTATATCCCCAGCACTTAACACAGAATTTGGCACATAGTAAGTAGTTAATAAATGCCTTTCATCTATTTAAAAATTTTTTTTCCTCATTCATTTATTCCTTGCCGAGATAGGGGACTATGGGTAGGAAGCACTAGGTGTTATATAGAACTTGGTTGATGGGTTAGTTTTGCTGAACTGTTTTTTCTCTCTCTCTCTCTCTTTCTCTCTCTCATAAAAGAGATGACTCTGGGAGAGAGTAGAGGGAAGGTGAGTCTGAAAAAAGCTGGTGATATAAAACAAAAGATATCACTATATATTTTAAAATAAGGGAATACAAGCATCAGCTTCTATTTAGCCCAGGATGATTTCAATGAACCCTCTTCACACCAATATTCAGGCCTGGAGAAGGGTCCTGCACACATCGCACATGCCTCACTCTGTCTCAGCCCAATGTCCCAGTGTCCGTTTGAGGGGGAAGCTCTTACTATTCCTGGTGTCATTACCTTGAGAGAATTTTTAAAACTGTACGAGGGAGACTTCTCGTGCCCATCGACGCTGTCCTCTCGCTTCTTGCAGAAGAGCAGGAGCTTGGCATAGAGGAATAGGTGGCGCTGCATGGGTTTGAACCGAGCCAAATCCTTGACCTTGTTGTGGCCCTTCTTGTGGTCTGTCCACACGCTGAAGGAGCCCTGCATCAGCAACTTGCCCAGTTCGTGGAGGTCTCCCTGGGGGACACACAGAGACACAAGGAGAAGGAAGCTGATGTCCACGAGGGAGAGAGAATGCTCTTGGGATCCAGGATCCCAGAATCATCAATTTAGAGCTAGAAGAGAACCTTAGAGGTTATCTCATATAACTCTCTTATTCTACTTTAAACACACACACACACACACACACACACACACACACTTTATTGATGTCTCTATAGATTCTACCCCACTCTGGACCAAATCCTGCCCTGTGGCCATCCAAAACAATTCAGAGAAATTATCCCATACAGAGACTGTGTCTGAAAATGGAAAACAATCATCTGACATGAAGGTGGAGGTATGTTTCATAAACTCTTCAGCTACGTGGTTCAGTGAATAGAGCCCTTCACTGCAATCAGGAAGACCAGAGTTCAAGTCTGACCTCAGACACTTTCAGGTTGTGTGTCCATAGGTAAGTTACTGACCCATGTCTCAGTTTGTGAAAGTGTAAAATAGCAATATTAATAGCACCTAACCTCGTAGGGGTCACTATGAGAATCAAATGTAGTAATAAAGGAGCCCAGAACAGTGCCTGGCCCAACGGAGGTGCCTAATAAATGTTGATTTCCTTTTTCTCAGGAGTCTCTTCTCTTGTCTTGACTTATTCAAGAGTTTAACTTCCTTCTAGTGAAGGGACATTTCCATTGCAATAGTCATTGTATGTGTGATGGGGGAGGGGAGTTGGTTCCCACACCTCATGTTGATCTTAGTCTGGTTCCTAGCTTCTTAAACTGTGGGTCGAGACCCCATATGGGGCCTTGTAACTGAATGTAGGGGTCGCAAAAAATTTGGCCACACTAAAAGATTATGTATACCTATTTTATATACCTATATACTTGGGGTTATGTAAAAATTTCTTGGGCAAAAAGGGGTTGTGAATGGATAAAGTTTAAGAAGCTCTAGTTTAGTTGATATAATCACAGAAAGTAAGGCATAGATAACAGAGTTGATGAGGTGTTATGGAGTAAGCAAACTGCTAGGAGGTAACCATACCCAGTTATCTCTTTAGAAATTGTGAAGTTTCAGGGGCAGCTAGATGGCACAGTGGATAAAGCACCGGCCCTGGATTCAGGAGTACCTGAGTTCAAATCCGGCCTCAGACACTTAACACTTACTAGCTGTGTGACCCTGGGCAAGTCACTTAACCCCAATTGCCTCACCAAAAAAAAAAAAAAAAAGAAATTGTGAAGTTTCTCCAAGAAATTGAAAGGACAGCTAGCCATTGGTGGGCGAAAAGCTGACTTCCCAGGTGGCCTTCCTGTCTTGGAGGCAGCTGAGGCTAATTCAAGGCATCATGGAGACACCAAACATCAAATAGAGTGTGAGCTCTGTGCCTTTGCCAGAAGGCTCTCTCTCTCTGCCTTCTCCTGCCCACCCCCAATCAGCTCCTCTCCTAGTAAGAGACCCTCCATCTATCGGGAAGCAGAGTCAGAGAGCTGTGGGCAGAAACCCCAAACCAATTCAAGGACAGAGAATAGAGGTGACTACAGATTCAAGAAAGGACCTGCCCTTGCCATAAAGAGCTGAGCTACAGGGGCAGCTAGATGTCGCAGTGGTTAAAGCACCGGCCCTGAATTCAGGAGTACCTGAGTTCAAATCTGACCTTAGACACTTGACACTTACTAGCTGTGTGACCCTGGGCAAGTCACTTAACCCCCATTGCCTGCCAAAAAAAAAAAAAAAAAAAGAGCTGAGCTACAGCAAGAAGCAGGCGCAGATACAGCAGGTAAACAACCTGCCTAGACCTAACCGGGTCTAACATGAGAAGAGAAGGGACACATGAGAACTGGCAATCCCCAGCAAAGGCCATATGTGATCAACATGTGTTTGCCTCACTACCAGTGTGTTGTCTTCCGTACCTACTCTTCCTACTGATGTACGAATTTGTGGGAGAGCAGGTCCCTGGTTAATGAGGGATATGTTGTGTTGCTCCTGTTCTCACTACCCCATCGAAGTAAATGCCTTTACTTTGAGTTAGTTGTGTATACTGTCTGATTATTATGGGAAAGCACATTGGTGGAGGCCCATCAGCTATAATTTTAGAAGCATGGACCTGCAGAGTAGCCCTCAAACTTGAGGTAGTAATCACCCCTTTATGAACTCGATTTGCAAACCTGTAAAAGATGAGTTGGGGGAGGGGTGTATGTGTGTAGAGAGAGATCGATTTAGACAGCTAGAGCTATAGATAGATATACTGAGTGTATATACATTATATATATATGCACATATACTGAGTATATCTACATATTAGGGGCACCTCTGTGTCACAGTGGATAGAGCTCCAGGCCTGGAGTCAGGAAGACCTAAATTTAAATCTGGTCTCAAACACTTACTAGCTATGTGACCCTGGCCAAATCAGTTAACCCTGTTTGCCCCAGTTTAATTATCTGTAAAATGGGGGTTATAATAGCACCGATCTCACAAGGTTATTGTGAAAATTGAAAGGGATAATATTTATAAAGAGCTTTGAAACCCTAAAGTGCTATATAAACTATATATACATATATATAGTTTATATATAAATATATTAGTTTGCATTAATGGGACTGTAAAACTTCCCATTTGACATTATCATGAATGCTCCACCCACCTTCTCCAGGTACCTACTCTGGTGTGGATTAATATTAAATTTGCTTCATAGATGGTGGCAGTGGTGGTAGTGGTGGGGAAACCAGGAGGCAACAGGGGCAGGCACATTGGGATGGAGATTTTGCTCATGAGAATTAACAAAGCAAGCCACTCATGGGATCAGGGGATCACAGATCCAGAGCCAGAAGGGACCTCAGAGGCCATGTAGTCAACTGACTAATTTTATAAGTGACGAAACTGAGGCCTAGGAAAGTCAATCTTCTTGCCCAAGGTCACAAATAAAGCATCAAGAACAGATTAGAAATTTTTTAAAAAGGTCAGGAGCAAGCAGAGATCAGTCATACATATGAATAGTAAAGGAAGACATCTCTGGCTCTCCAGAAGCTCATATTCCAATGGGAGCAAGGCAGATGGAAAAGGGCACAACAGCGGGGCAGATGGAAAGTTGCATTTGTCCTGAGGGCACAACGGCAGGGCAGATGGTAAAGCCTGGACAATAAGCTTATGATTTAGCAAGTGTTGGGACAGGTACATCTGAGCAACACAGTCTAATGGGTACTGGCCGATGCACAGGATCCTCTCCCCATGTGGAGATGCTAGAGAATTGGCTTCCTGGAGAGAAGTGATAGTGAGTGATGGAAATGCCTTGGAGAGACATGGAATCCGTGTAGATATTTTGCAATTGGCTTTTGTTGGCTAACCACATGGTGAATGGGAGGCTCGGCTGCTAAGGCATTCCAAAAGGATTAGTGACAGAAACCTTTGCATATTTCTCTTTGGTGATTTGATTCCACTGATGGTTTCCAGGGACAGATGATGTGGGGGGAGATTTGGAACTCATTTAGTAAATGAATGTGAACCTGGTGGGGCCAAACTTCTGTAGAAACTAAGTTTAATCTGAGCCTGTTCTCCCTGGAAATCAAGATGGGATGGGGAAGAGCGTACATCCCCGAGCTGTCGGGGAGAAATGTACTTTTATGATGGCTATATCTTTAAAGTAAATATTCCTTTATAAAATCTAATTGATGGGAAGTGGTTAAATGGGCTAGGGTGCTACTCACTCCAGTGGAGGAAACACAACTGGTGGGAGCTCAAGATGATTAACATTAGAGAAAAGATATCCTGAATCCTCTGGGAGTTTCCTAGAGCCCTGAAGAACAATGGAGCAGCCTGGCTTTGCAAGAGCAAGCCAGAGCAAACAGATCCCAACAGCAATTGTCCACATGGAAATGTCATGGGGCGCAGAGCACCCCAGAATTTCTCTGGGGCACACTGAGGAATCTTCTCCTTGAGAAACTAAACCAGAGGACAGATAATGCCTAGAGGAACCAAATCGGACTGAGCTAGCTTGGGATTCCTACCCTTTATTCTGGTCTCCCTTATCCTGCGGAGATAAGTTTGGGTGTGGCTTCGGCCTTTGTGTTCTGAAGAGGGATCTGTAGCCACCCCTCACCCAATTCCTTTAGTCACTACCAGTGGGGGATGGTCCTCCACTGCTCACCCAATTCCCCCAGCTACCACCGGGGGGGGGATGGTCCACCTTCACTAAAGGAACTTTCCACAGGCAGATGGTCCACCCCCATCAGGCCTCTATAAAAGTACCTTCCAGTCTCCTGTTCGGGGGATTTGGTACCTCTGAGCCATGTGCTTTGTGCCAAATCTCCCCATGAAATGTCCAAGGATTTATTTCATGGTTTCCCTCCCCCCACCCTTCCCTTCCCTTGCTCCTAAATAAACTATCACCTTATTCTAACTAAGTTTTGTGTGCAAGAGGGTGTAATTCTTTAAAGAGGAATTCCCAAGAACCCCAACCCCAACTCGTACCCCATTTTCCCACCATATCAGAAAAGAGGAATCAAGTGTGTTTTCTTCCCCCATCAGAATATATGATCCTGGAGGACATGAACTGTTTCCCTTTTGTACCTGTAAATCCAGTCCAAAGAAGAGTAAGAGTTTTATAAATTTTTTTTTCATTCGCCCAGTGCTTGCACATTTTGTGGGTGCATGGAAAGAAAAAAGAAACAGTGGTGGTCATAGGAGGAAAAAAAGGATGCATGCATGGTGTGGAGCCAAACGATCGCAGAACATTTTTTACTGCTGACCTCATTAATCATTCCGCTGACCAGACCACAGCTGTTGGCAAACCCACCATGAAAACAGCCAGGAAATACACTGGGTAAAAAGACTGTTACAAAGTCCAGCACAGAAGGCAAAGGCCCTAGTGTAGCAGAGCTGCTGGCTACAATACCCCGGTGGAAGGGGATCCTTCTTTTCCCACTCCATCCATCATTTTGAATGAGTTTGAGAAGACACTGGGCTGCTGCTCTTGGGAGGAAAATAGCTTTCGATTCCAAGTCCCTGAGTTCTTTCTAACCATCCAGCCTTGTGCAAAGTGCCCTTGGAGATTCAGAACCCATGCACATCTAGCGCTTCCTTGTGTGCATCTTATAATTAATATCTATTCATCTTTTAACCATTTATGTGGGGAAGGAAAGGGCCCTTCCATCTCACATTTCCAGAAGCAGGGACATCATGTCTCCACAGGGTTGGCATCAGACTGCACGAGGTGCATGCCTTAAAGACTAGGTGCTCCCATCGCAATCACAAAACATCTTTTGGCATTTAATCCCATTTTTAAAAAGGCATTTGGGGGGCAGCTAGGTGGCGCAGCAGATAAAACACTGGCCCTGGATTCAGGAGGACCTGAGTTCAAATGTGACCTCAGATACTTGACACTTACTATCTGTGTGACCCTGGGCAAGTCACTTAACCCTCATTGCCCTGAAAAAAAAATTTAAAAAGTCATTTGGTTGGACATGGTGGTGCCCATGTGACTGTAGGAATCTGCAGTCATAGATAGCAGAAATGCTAAGTGAGAGGATCTCCTCATCTCTGGAGTTTTGTGCTTATCAGTTGTTTGAGCTAAGTTTGAGATTGATATGGTGAGCTGGGCTGGGGCTTGGGAGAAACCAGGTTGCCTAAGGAAGGGACAATTGGCCCACATCAGAAAACGAGCCAGTTAAGGCTCCCATGACAATCAGAGTAAGGTCAGGCTGCAGGAGGGAGATCTAGTTTTAAAAACAATAACAACAGGGGCAGCTAGGTGGTACAGTGGATAAAGCCCCTGCCCTGGATTCAGGAGGACCTGAGTTCAAATCTGACCTCAGACAATTGACATTTCCTAGCTTTGTGACCCTGGGCAAGTCACTTAACCCTCACTGCCCCGCAAAAAACAACACAACTAATACTAGTACTCCACTGTAGTGAGTAGCACCCTAGTTCCATTTAACCACTTCCCATCAATTAGATTTTATAAAGGAATATTTACTTTAAAGATATAGTGACCACAAAAAAAGCAGCAGCAGCAGCAGCAGCAATAGTCATAGTAGCAGTCGTCTACTACTAGTAGTACTACAAAAACCATTTGTTAGGCATTCATGGGATACAAAGATGAAAAAATGATACTGTCCCTACCCTTAAAGGTATATGTTTTAGGAGGAGGGAGTGGGATATATTTATGAAGGGTGACCATTGGACTAGACCAAAGCTTCTTAAACTGTGGGTTCTCCACATGGGGTCACATAACTGAATGTAGGGGTAATGAAAAATCTGGCAACTGTAAAAGGTTATGTATACCTATTTTATATACCTATATACCCAGAATCGGTAAGAAATTTCTCAGCAAAAAGGGGTTGGGAGGGGCAGCTAGGTGGCGCAGTGGATAAAGCACCAGCCTTGGATTCAGGAGGACCTTAGTTCAAATCTAGCCTCAGGCACTTGACACTTACTAGCTGTGTGACCCTGGGCAAGTCACTTAACCCTCATTGCCCTGCAAAAAAAAAAAAGAAAAGAAAAGAAAAAAGGGGGGGGTTGGGGTGGAAAAAGTTTAAGGTGCCCTGTACTAGATGACCTCTGAGTTCCAATGATCCTGTGAATGATCCGCTCTGAATTGTATGCAAACGGAAATGACAAAGAATCTAATGGACACACACATACTATTGTTTCCAGAGGCTTGGAGAAGAAGAGCCCCATCAAACTTCGCGTTTACATTTTCAACCCTCAGATCAACCTGTTTTGACTCCTTCCTGTTGTCATTTCACAGTCAGAATCAGACCAGAAGTTCTGAGGGAAGAGGCCCAGGTCTTGGTGGTGTGACTGTGACTAAAGCCTTTACCTCCCTGAAAGCAATGCTGAGGTCCCAAAAGCACATGAACTCTAGCACCCACATCAAAGATGCAATCCCAGTGACGTCAAAGCCAGACAAGGAGATCTCATCCTTGTGGGGGCCACAATATCCCTCCCACCCAAGCTTAGCAAGTGAGATGAATCATCTTGTCTGCTCACAGGCTTACATCTGTCCAGATTTAATTAGAGGAGACAGCTGTTTCCTAACATATGATACATGCCTTTTCTTCATAATTTCCTCCTCTTTAATATGATTTAAGCTTAGACCGTAGCATCTGATTCCTGCCACTGGTCTTCCAGGCACTGCTCTGCTATGTGAAAACAGATATTGAATGAGAATGCTTCTGTTTGCAGAGAAAGAGACACTAGAAAGGTGAGTCTTCCTCCCAGGGCCCTCCCTTCCATAACTTCTTGGGGTAATTCCTGGAATGCAGGAATCCTAGCTTCATTGTCAGGGACAAGGGCCTTGAACACAGAGCTGTGTGTGTGTGTGTGTGTGTGTTTGTGTGTGTGTGTGTTGAATGTAACCCTATAAAGTTATGGGGAATCTCCCCAACAAAAAGGCAGAAGAGTGGTATAATGGATAGAGTGCTGGGCGTAAAGGCAGGAAGACTTGAGTTCAAATCTACCTCAGATACATCCTAGCTGGAAGACCCTGTCACTAAACCGGTGTCTGCCTCAGTTTCCTCAACTGTCAAATGCAGATAATAATACCATTGACCTCAAAGTGTTGTTTCAGGGATCAAATGAGATAGTATTACAGCGTCTGACTCAGAGTGGGTGCTATCTAAATGATCAGTCCCTTCGTCTCCCTGAATGGGTTCATGTTGTCATCATCATAGTATGATTTAAGATCCTTCCTTTACATTTGTGGTTATCAAAGGAGTCTAGATCACAGATTGAGAATTGGAAGGGACCTCAGAGGCCATAAAATCTAACCACCAAGTTGGTCAATGAACACTTATTAAGCACCTACTATGTGCCAGGCATTGTACTAAATGACAGATGAGGAAACTGAAATCCAGAGAGGTTCATAGGGCCTGGAATTACTATAGAGGCAGGTTGTTGGCATGATGAATATTGGATTAGGGTCCGAAAGATCTGAGTTTGAATCTCACCATAGACATTTACTAGCTGTGTGACCTTGGATAAGTACTAGATCTCTCTAAAACTCAGTGTCCTTATTTGGAAAATAGGGATGAGAATAACACCTCATGTAGTTGTGGTGAGGCTCAAATGAGAGTAAATAAAATAAGAATATTTAAAACTTTGAAGATATGGACGTGCTAAAAAGTGATTTAATTTTTAAAAATTCAATCAGCAAAATCTACCTAAAATGGATTTTTGTTATTGGAAGGCAGCAATGATAATAGATAGGAATCTGGACCCTGCACCAAGACCCAAGTTCACTTTTTCCCTTTGTTACTAAGTGGCTATGTAAGCTGGGAGAAATCACTTGGAGATAATTATATATATATATATATATATATATATATATATATATATATATATATATATATATACACACACATACATATATATACACATACATGTATACTATATATAAAAAATCACACACATTATATATGTACACATATATTATATATGCATATACACATATTAATATATAAGTATGCATATATATATAATCACAAACTGTATATACATATACACATATACATATATATATTAGACAGGACCTATTATGTCATCACTACAGGGAGGTGGAAGGGAGAAAACTCTCCCAAAGCACTTCAGCAATTCAGTTCTTGGGACTCTTCAAACTCAAAGGTTTTTACATCCTGATGCCTCTTAGTGAGCCCCTTCCCCATTAATGGGGCAAAATCTTTCCTTAAACCTCGATTTTCAGACTTTATTGCCACAGCCAAAGATTGCTTTGATACTTCAGATCTATAAGGTTAATAAATATTATTTTTGATAGTTATCGTAATAAGCACTTAATGTCCAGCATCATGCTAATATCTAAATCTAGGTAATAGTCTGGGGTGGCAGGAAACAAAACATAATAAACTGTTAGGTTTGGAACTAACCACTTTCAGATAGCCTAATAATTAATGTAATAATTCAAGCATAATTATTAAACCAGGAAATCCAGTGCACCCAGTGTACCAGACACCAAATAACTATTGCCAGGTGGTAACTGATTACAAAGCCAGTTCAAAATTTCGCAGTTGAATCAAGGGCAATACCACCTAATCACCCAACCAACCATTTTCCTAGTCAACAATATCTCTAAAAATTTGATAACATATTAAATATATAATAAAAAAGAAATGAAAGGAACTACGGCATGATAGAGAAAAAGGCTGCTCTTGGAATTGGGAAGATCTGGCAGGGTTCAAGTGGCCCTTCTGAGACATCCTGGCGATGTGCCTTCACTCTATATGACTATAAGTTACAGAGGATTTGCTGATCTGTCATCAGTGGAGGGCATTTCTACTCAGGGAATTCCCTATGCCAATGAAACATAGCCACTGATGACTCTTGATGGGGAATTATGCTCCTTCTATAGAGAGCTTGGTTCTCTCTCCTCTTAGCTACCAAAAGAGAGAAAAAGAACACATGAGGCATTCCTCCTCTTCTGGATTTCATGGAAATTGTGTGGGATTTGAGTCCAGCTAAGGTCTTGCTTTTAAAAAATGAATTTCCATTGATTAATAAATGGTTGAATAAGTGATTTTTTTTCAACAAGAAGAGAATTGGGATTTTCTCATTCTCCCCCTGCTCCCCCCCAAAAAACCCCAACCTGTCCAAATATCGGAGAGATCCTATAAGTTTTCAAGCCAAGCCCCCAACACTCTTACCCTACCTAAATGAATTCCGAACCCTATATTTCTGATCTATCCAGATCAAGCCTTACTTTGAAAACATCCCTGGCCCTGAGGGACAGCAGGATACCTGAAAATAACAAATAAGGACTGTGGGTAATGAAGCTGGGCTACGCTCCTGTTTTACAACACATTCCTAGGCCCCATCCCCAGAAAAATAATTTCCCTGTAATTATGGGTTCCCTTCTGGTCCTCCCTTCATTCTCTTCCCCGACCCCATCCTCCTTCTTTCTGTGACTTGCATCCTGGATGAGATGCTCATTCTCACTTCTCCTGAAGTTCATACCTACCTCATAGCCAGTGATTGCGATCTGATGCATTGAGTCATTGACTGATTTGATGATATCCAGGACAGTGGCCAGAGCTTCGTCCAGCTCTGCTGTATCTTCTGAATTCTTGCTACACTTTAGCATCTCCTGTGGGAACCAAAGAACCACGTGGGAAGTCAAAAGGCCCAAGATTGTCCCAATCTATTGTGAAAACAGCCCCTGGATCCTGAGGAGGATACTGACAAAGAACATGAGTCCCATCCCTAGCCAGAGGGGCAGAGAAGGTGAGTCCATGTTTATCTTATAGATGAGCCATGGAATTGATTTATGCATCGTTTGGTGCTATTGGCAGGGAAGACAAGACCTAGTTAACAGGAAAGCCCTAGACGTGGGAAATGCACTTGTATTTCTCTTCCTGCAAGGCAAAGGACCCAGGATTTTCAAATATAAAGAAAAAGAACCTTTTAAAGAACCCTTTCCTTCTTGAAACATACAAGGCAAGAAACTTTTAAGGTTTAGGAGAGAATTTTATTCCTGTTATTTTCACTGCCCTGGGAATAGCTAAATGCAAATAAGATCTTAGAGTTGCAGATTTTGAGTTGGCCAGAGGACAACTTAGTCCAGTCCCCTCATTTTACAGATAAGGAAAGAGAGGGTGGAGAGGCTGAATGACATTCCTACAGTCATGCAAGAAATAAAAGGCATAGGCAGAATTCAAACCCAAGTCTTGTGATCCCAAGTTCCTTTGTACCTGCCATCTCTATTTATCACAACTGACATGACCAGAGTAAGCCTCTCACACAAATTTTAGGACTAGGAACTTTTATTTATGATCATCAGAGACAGAGGCCATCCTAGTCTAAACCCCCATCTTACAGATGAGGAAACTGAGGCTCATTGAGATGAAATGTCTTGCCCAAGGTCACAGAGGCAGTATCAGAAATAGGATTTGAACCTAGGTCCTCTGACACTAGGAAGGGAAGCTGGACCCCTTGAGATCTTTCCCCATTAGGCATGAACATACATGAAATCAAACTTTCCTTTCCCTATCTCTATTCCCTATCACTCCCAAAACATACAACACTCCACATTATGGAGAGCTAGGGGCAGCTAGGTGGCACCACAGTGCACAGAGTGTGGATCCTGGAGTCAGGAAGACTTATCTTCCTGGGTTCAAATCCAGCCTCACACACTTAGTAGCTATGTGACCCTGGGTAAGTCATTTAACCCTGCTTGCCTCAGTTTCCTCTTCTGTAAAATGAGCTGGGGAAGGAAATGGCAAAACCACTCCAGTATCTTTGCCAAAATGGGGTCACAGAGAGTCAGACAAGACTCAACAACAACAACAATAACAAGGGGTGGGGAGGATAATTGCTAATTAAAAGAACTAAAAAAGCCGTACTAATTCATCTACCCAATGAGCATAACAGGATCAGGAGAATTGTTGCAGGTAGAAAAGTTTATCTCTGTGATTTGTGTTCAATTTACCAACCTGTGCATGAACTACTACTATTTATCTGTCTCCTAGTGTCTCAACAGTTCTGTTTCTGGCTCCATTTTGAAATAGCTCCACAAACAAGGCCAGATTGTTGTTTACTCACTGAAGGCACCCTTCACTCTTTCTGCCAAGAATCCAAGATAGCCAGTGGCTCCCTGGCAGAGAGTTCATTGGCCATGGGTAGCCTTGGTTTCAGAAAGACAGAGCAGCAGGCCAGTGAATGGAGGAGTTCAAGTGTCTTCTTAAGGGGGCATTCACCTTACCTTTGCTGCACCAAGGAAAGTTATAAAGAAAAAGATACACAGGCAGACTGCGCCAGGTTATGATTTATTCCCCCTCTTTCACCCTCCATTTTTTTCTCACAGAGAGTGGCAAAGCTGGGCATCAAAAACGCAGGCCTTCTGACTTTAGATTCAGCATCCTGTGTCACTTGACCCTGAGTTCAAATCCTGACTCTGACACTTAGTAGCCTAGTAACCTTGGGATTACAACTGCTCTGACCCTTAGACCACTCTCTGAGACTTCTCTACCAAGTGACCAGTTGATCTGTGTTGGTAGATAGAGTTCCCACATGAGGATTTTACCATGCTAAAAGATCATGGATCCATGGTATTAACATACAGGATATCCCAAAAGTCTTTTTTTTCCTTTCCTTTCCTTTCCTTTTTCTTTTTTTTTTTTTACAGGGCAATGAGGGTCAAGTGACTTGCCCAGGGTCACACAGCTAGTATGTGTCAAGTCTCTGAATCTGGATTTGAACTCAGGTCCTGCTGAATCCAGAGCCAGTGTTTTATCTACTGTGCCACCTAGCTACTCCATTGGGTCCCAAAAGTCTTAATGCATTTTAGGATAGCTTATAACTATAGCCTTTTTTCAGCTGTTTAAAATTGCACCAAGACTTCTGGGAGATCTGCATGTTTCCATTGTAGTGTCCACTGAGCTAATTCATCCAGTTATTAATTTACCAAAATATTTCCATTTCTGGGGCATTTTGATGCTTTATGGGGACAAGGGGAAAGAAATCTATAAAATGGGAGGCTTGGACTAATAAGATGATCTCTGGGGTCTCTTCTAGTTCTAATTACCATGACCTTATGAATATTTGACATCAGAACTGCCCCAGAAAAATCCCTGACATATGGCGACCGAATCAACCATCCCCTAGTTCCATTTTCCTGAAATACAAAATAGTGGTCTCATTTCTTTTACCTTTAAAAGCAGCTGGTACTTTGTGATTCTCTGGACAGGTTTTAAGAGGTAAGCATCCAGGGAGAGTTTGTGGTCCAACTTTCGCTGACATTCCTTTTTAAAAAAAAGAAAGGTAAAGAAAAGGAAAAAGAGAGAGAAAGGAGAGTCATTTCAATCCTAGCTTCTTCAACTGTGGCTCACCATCCCATATGGGGTCATGTAACTGAATGTGGGGGTCATGAAAAATTTGGCAACAGTAAAAGGTTAGGCTTATTTTATATACCTATATACCTGGGGATGAGTAAAAGTTTCATGGGCAAAAAGGAGTCAAGAGTGGAAAAAGTTTAAGAAGCCCTGGTGTAGACAAGCACAGATCGAACAGGCCCTTGGCTACTGTAAAGCAGCTGCAGGGCTGATTAGTTTTTATCATTTAATTGTCCTGTTCTCTGGTGTTTACAGTGAAAGGGGGGGAGGGGAGGGGGAGGATCAGGAAATAAGGTAGAAGTGGGATGGCTGGTTCTACTGGAGAGCTCAGGAGGTGGGGAGATTTGTCCATAGCCTTTTATGAGAAAGTCTGCCAGGAGGCAAGAGAATTTTATGTTCTTCTGAAAAGAGCAGAGGCCTGGTCCTGGTAAGAAGAATTCACACCCTTCTCAGGGGTCCTGGGGTCTGGTGGAAAGCACACAGCTGAAATGGTGTCCATTCTTGCTCAGATCAGGTTTCAAGATACCTCCTATCACCAAGGCAAAGATGGCTGATTTTGTTCCATAGCTATATCCCCTCCTCAGCTGCTTTCTTTCCATAGAGACTGAAAGGAAGGCTGAAGTAATGATGGTAAGCCCAAAGTCCAATTTATTTTCTCTTCTGCTTTCATCAAGGCTTTATATCTCTTCTCCAAAATACACTGGACCTTTTTAATCAAGTCAGTCATATTGGCCCTAAGACAAATTCTGAGGTTCTTTCCATAGTGATGGTGGTGGTGGTGATGAAAAAAAAATAATGACATCATGGAGTAGTGGCTAGAAAATGGCCTTGAAACCAATAAGACTTTGTGCTAAAGTCCTACCTTTGATACATACTGGTTGTTTGACCTGGGCAAGTCACTTAAACTTCAAGTTTATTTTTCATCTCTACTATCAAGAGATTATTATCCTCACCTACTATCTCTACTTTATGTGTTGTCTGGGAAAAACAGACCAGATACTTTTAAACAAATATGGCAATATTGACCCAGGACCAAACTTCTCTGGGTAGATAGATGAAAAGCTCTGGATTTCTTTAAATATTGATGATTATGATGATGGAACTCCCCAAGGCTATATAAGTTGCAGAGAGAGCATTGATCTCCAGTGGTAGAAGGAATCTCCTCACTAGGATTTCCTTACACCAATGAAGTCACAGGTTTGGGCCAAACAAACAAATGACATTAATATATTTTTTGTAAATTTATATAATATTTTGTGAAGTTTTATTTCTTTCCTTCCTTCTTTCTTTCTTCATTTCTATCATCCATGTTTATCTGTCTCTCTACTATCTGTTCTATCTACCTATCACTTATTTATTCTATCCTGTCTTTCCTTCTTTTTGTTCTCTTTATTTTTTCCTTCTCTTTCTTCTTTGTCTTTTGTCTTCCTTCCTTCCCTTTCCTTCCTTTATTTTTTCTTCCCTCTTTCCTTCCTTTCTTTTTTCTTTCTTCCTTCCATCTAGGTTTATTTATCTATCTCTCTATCTGTTCTACCTACCTACCTATCTCTTATCTATTTATATACCTGTTCCATCCATCCATCCGTCCGTCCATCCATCCATCCATGTCTATCCTCTCTCTGTCTCTGTCTCTCATTTCACTTAAGTCCTACAACAACCCTGTGAGGTAGATGGCATAAATATTACTACCCTCACCTTATAGATGAGGAAATAGTCTCAGGTGAAATCCCTTGGCCAGGATTACAGAGCTAGTAAGTATTGAGAGGCCAGAGCTTGAGCCTCTCTACTATCTGGGAAAGAACTATGCTTTGCTGGCTTATGATACTCAATGATTTGTATCCAACTCTACCTGAAAGAAGATGCTGTCTCCACACTGTCTCCACAGTGTTTCAGACCGGGGCTTATTTTGACAGTATTTTTCATAGACTTGAAGGTCCTCTTTCTAAAAAAAAGGAGAAAAAAAGAAAACAACAAAAAACAATTTAGTGAATAGGTTTCAGAAAGTAGATAGTTGGAAAGTCAGAAAAGTTGATCAATCAGCAAAGATTTATTAATCACCTTCTGTGTGCCACGTACTGTTCTAGGCACTAGGGAGACAAAGACCAAAAAAAGAGAATGAAACAAAGGAGCATATGTTCTAAGCCACTGGTGTCAAACTCAAATAGAAATGGGGACCACTGGACCACAGCTAAGGATCCCTGCAGGTCCAGGTTAACTTAGAAAACCACACATTAACATTATCTATGTTTTATTGTATTTCTATTTATTTGGTTAAATATTTCCCATTTACATTTTTTTTTTTTAGTGAGGCAATTGGGGTTAAGTGACTTGCCCAAGGTCACACAGCTAGTAAGTGTTAAGTGTCTGAGACCGGATTTGAACCTAGGTACTCCTGACTCCAGGGCCGGTGCTCTATCCACTGCACCACCTAGCTGCCCCTCCCATTTACATTTTAATCTGGTTTGGCACCTCAGGCTGCACACACCTTGAGGCCTGCTCTGTTCTAAGCAATGTTGTTAATTCTAAACTAACCATTCTTATCCTATTATCCCTGATAGTTTCTGGAAATGGGGGGGGGGGGGATATGATATGTCTCTGTCTCTCTGTCTTGCTATGGCACCTAGCTGCCCCTCCACCCCCACCATGGCTCCCTAGTCACCTTCAATCCTCTTGTCACATTTGGAGATGGGTATTTCAACTGAGTTTAATGCTGGCCCTGGAGCTCAGAAGCAGATTTCTTTAGAAGGGCCAGTATATAGAGGGATGAAAGGCAGCTAGGTGACATAATATATATGGAGGGCTACATCGGGAGTCAGGAAAACTCACGTTCAGATCCGACCTTAGACACTTATTAGCTGTGTGACCCTGGGCAAGTCGCTTGATCTCCATGGAAACCTTGGAAACCCAGCTCTAAAAAAGGACCAACAGACAGAGAAATCTTGCCTGGCCCTGTGACCACAGACTCTCCCCTTCCACTTCCACATTTCTTATAGCTTCCAACCCTCCACTGACAGATAAAAAGTGGTTTGGAGACAGCCAAGTAACTAAAAGAAGCAGAGCCACAATGGGCAGGAAACACATTGGCTTGGCTCCTCAGCTTTTCCTTAGAAGTGTTGGTGCCAGGCAGGGGCCTGGCTCTGCCACTTGTCTCAGCTGGGTGACCTGGGCAATGTCCCTGCCCTCTCTAGGCATCATTGGTTCCATCATTTTAAAAACTAGAGCGGGGACAGCTAGGTGGTGAAGTGGGTGAAACACTGCCTCTGGATTCAGAAGAACCTGAGTTCAAATCCAGCCTCAGACACTTGATACTTACTAGTTGTGTGACCCTGGGCAAGTCACTTAACCCTCATTGCCCCGACAAAAAAAACAAAAACAAAAAAAGAAGCCGTGGGTTTCTCCCTGAAGTGGGGACTCAAGCTGGCTGACTTGAACAATGAGCTCCCAATGACAACTCTGCACTGGGCCCAGCTGGGCCCCTCAGAGTAAGGGAGACCTAAATCAGAACACCACCTTAGATGCTCACTAGCAGTGTGACCATGGACAAACCGAGTTCTCTCTCCCAGTGGCCTCCAAGGTCCCTTCCAGTTCTAAATCTATGATCCTAGGTGTCTCCCATCTGGGAAGTGGGACACATCTCCTGAAAGGCAGGCTTATAAAGCAATGCCTGGCACATAGTAGGTATTTAATTGCCTGATGGACTGAAGGAAATCGATGACGGCTTATTACCCAGAACCTCAGATGTATGTGAAGGCAGCTCCTTGGGCTGTTTGCTGCAGAGCTGAGCTGGAGGGGGAGGGGAGCTCCCAGACTGTCTAATCCAACCCATATCAGGACAGATCTAGAACATCCTCCAGTGGCCCTCCGATCCTGGTTCTAGAGCAAGCCTCTTCCTCGCTGGGAGCCACCAGTTTCTAGCCCCAGGGCTCCGCCCCTTTGTCTGCAGACCCACGATGAGAAGGAATCTGAGCCCAGGCCAGGTAGCCGTTCTACTTTAGGTTGGTTCCACTTTGTGGTTCTGGTTGTTGTTGCTGCTGCTGCTGGTGGTGTTTTTAAATCTGGAAATGCTGTGGCCCCTCATGTGTCCAGTCCTTCTATTGGTCAGTGCAGAAGCTGTGCCCCAATCTCTTTCTCACCTGGGCCATTCACCTGTGCTCCAGTAAATGAGGTCTAAGTAGGTGGTGAAGGGACTTGCCCAGAAAATGAATAAAAGGGCCAGGATTTGAAGACGGGCCATAAGACTCATACGGGAAGGAACCTTAGAGATCATCCGATCCAATCTCCCACATTTTACAGAGGAAGATACCAAGGTCAAGAGCAAGGAAGACACTTGCCTGATCCACCAACCAGCCAACACCCATTTATCAAGCACTGACTTTCTGCCCAAGCACCAGGAATACTGAGACAAAAAGGAAACAGCTCCTTCAAGTGACCTCTAAAAGGCGTGCTCTCCTGCCTAGAGACTTGTCCCTGCTTGGTCTGACCAACAAGATGTGAAACAAGATGGCTAAGCATCTACTCCTACACTAAGCAGATAGGCACAGAGAGGATAGTGTTGGACTTGGAGTTAGGAAGACCCAAGTTCAAATCCTGCCCAGACAGTGACTGTGTAACCCTGGGCAAGTCACTTAACTACTGTTTGCCTCAATTTCCTCATCTGTAAAATGGGGATAATAATAGCACCTATCTCCCAGGTTTGTTGTTGTTGTTGTTTTTGTTTTGAGGTAATCAGGGTTAAGTGACTTACTTGGTCAGGGTCACACAGCTAGTATGAGTCTGAAGTCAGATTTGAACTCAGGTCCACCTGACTCCAGGGCCAATGCTCTATCCACCATACCACCTAGCTGCCCCTACCCAGGGTTGTTTTGAGGATCAAATGAGATAACATAAAGTTTTTTTTGTTTTGTTTTGTTTTGTTTTTAGTGAGGCAATTGGGGTTAAGTGACTTGCCCAGGGTCACACAGCTAGTAAGTGTTAAGTGTCTGAGGCCGGATTTGAACCCAGGTACTCCTGACTCCAGGGCTGGTGCTCTATCCACTGTGCCACCTAGCTGCCCCGAGATAACATAAAGTTTTTAAAGTGCTTTATAAATATAAAACTTTAAAGGTTTATGTGAATTTTATTATTGCTGCTGTTGTTATAATAACATCTCTGACCCAATGACCTCCCTTGATCTGGGCATCAGCTTTTGACTATGGTCTCCTGAGAGGACATTAACATTTTTAGGAGCTTTGTCAGATGACTGACTCAGATTGAATTTATGGTCAATTAGAAGCCACAGGTCACTCAACTGCACTCTCTATCAAGAGGAAAATAATTTAAGCTGTTGGGAAGGAAGGATGGGCCAAGGTCAGGCCTGTACAAAATTCAAGCCTCCAGGGATGTCGCAATTGGAGTTCCTGATTCAGAGATTTTCTCTAGTTTTCTAGAGCAGAGACCTCCTGGAAGCTGGGCCAGGTCCAGTATCCAATGCAGCTGAATTGTAGGGAGCAGAAGCAGGAAGAGTTTGGGACAGACAACACATGATAGTGGAAGGGACCCAACTTTAATTTTAGCTCTTCTTACACTTGTGTGACTTCAGGCAAGGTACTTAAACTCCGGGCTTCTGATCCCACATCTGCAAAAATGAGGGAGTTTATTAGACTCTCAACTTGGACCCAGGAGACCTGAGTTCCAACTCCAGCTCTACCACTTACTATGGGCAAGTCGCCTAATCTCCTCAGGACTCATTTTCCTCATCTCCCTGGAAGGGACCACCATTTTGTTCAACTCCCTCAGGGAGCTGAGAATGGTGTTTGAAATGGTATTTGAGGGGCAGCTAGGTGGCGCAGTGGATAAAGCACCGGTCCTGGATTCAGGAGTACCTGAGTTCAAATCAGGCCTCAGACACTTGACACTTACTAGTTGTGTGACCTTGGGCAAGTCATTTAACCCCCATTGCTCCACAAAAACAAACAAACCAAAAAAAGAAAGAAAGAAAGAAAAAGAAATGGTATTTGAAAAACGGGCAAGGGAATATGTTCATGGAGATTAGGACTAGAAGGGCCCTCTATTTTGTCCCAGAATCATATTGCTGTTTCACAAGAAGACTTTCTTGAGAAGCTGTTGCAATAAATATGTAAGTCATCCAGAAGGAGGGAGAGGAAAACAATGGTTTTCTGCTTTTGTTTTTTTTTGGTGAGGCAATTGGGGTTAAATGACTTGCCCAAAGTCACACAGCTAGTAAGTGTCAAGGGTCTGAGGTCGGATTTGAACTCAGGTCCTCCTGAATCCAGGGCCCGTGTTCTATCCACTGCGCCACAGAGCTGCCCTGAAAACAATGGTTTTCAATACTCTGAAACCTGCTTGTGTTGGTGATTCATTACATCTTGAAGGACAAAAATAATTGATCACAAGTGCTCTCAGACAAGAACTTTTGAAAGAAGTTCTTTTAAATTCCCATTTTAGCCTAAGTCCTACTTGCTTCCCAGAATGGGAGGCAACAAAAGGGCGTTAGCCCCTCTCATCCCGACATTCACTAGGTTCACATCTTGTCATCTTTGTCAATTTGCTGGGGATGTGATATCTCCAAGTGCTTTTGGTTTCCATTTCTCTATTCTCTGCCCTGCTCCCCCGTCCTCTAGACTGCTGGGCCCCATTATCTGGACTGCTGTTAGATCCCAGACACCCTCCTAGGCCTCATTGCCCTGTCCTTGAACTCTTAGGACTTGGGGGCCTCTCTTGCCACTGAATACTCTTAAATGAGTTCTCTTCCCTAATTAGTGTATGAGCTTTCTTGGTTTTCTCTTTGTATCCCCAAAGCTTAGCATAATACTTAGTAATAGTAGATAATAGGCACTTAATAAAGGCCTAATTTTTCATTCATTTATAATTAGTAGTGATTTGGAGCATTATTTCCCCACATAATTGTTAAGAGTTTGCAGCCTTCTTTGGAGAGCACTTCCTTCATATCTTTTGACCACTTATCAATTGGGGAATGACTTTTGGTCTGAGATAGTTCTGTTAGCTGCCTATGTGTCTTAGATAACAGACCCTTATCAAACACATTTGATAAGGTAAAGATTGACACAAGAGTCACACTTGGGCTTTCTTGTCTCTCAGTGGAGGGCTCTCTCTAACCCACTGCTAAAAGGGCAGGTGGGGCAGGGAGTTGGTCTAATTGTGGTTTCTGGTCCCATCATCCCCCTCTGAGAGGAGGATGTGTAAAAGGGCTCAGCATCCTGTTTGTACTGAAAGGCAGATCAATTTATGGAGATAACTGGCAAGAACAGATCATATAGAGAGCTCTGGAGGAGACCTAAGAGACACTCCATCCAGACTTGTTATTTTATAAATGAGGATTGTTGTTGTAGTTTGTCCTTCCTTCTTCTTCTTCTTCTTCTTTTTTTTTTTTTGTGAGGGTGCCCAGGGTCACACAGGTAGTAAGTGTTAAGTGTCTGAGGCCGGATTTGAACTCAGGTCCTCCTGAATCCAGGGCTGGTGCTTTATCCACTGTGCCACCTAGCTGCCCCTTGTCCTTCATTCTTTTTTTTTTTTTTTTTTTGCGGGGCAATGGGGCTTAAGTGACTTGCCCGGGGTCACATAGCTAGTAAGTGTCAAGTGTCTGAGGCCGGATTTGAACTCAGGTCCTCCTGAATCCAGGGCTGGTGCTTTATCCACTGTGCCACCTAGCTGCCCCCCATCCTTCATTCTTGAAGAGGACATCAGGGCGATGTCATTACTTTCCCTGAATCAGATTTAAGTGATGGAGGGCTGTACAAGGTCACCAGCCTCACTCTCTCCTCCAGGGCCATCTGGGTCCAATGGCAATATCAAGATAACTGGAGATGGCCTTAGATGTTTAAGGCAATTGGGGGTAAGTGACTTGCCCAAGGTCACACAGCTAGTAAGTGTCTGAGGTAAGGAAATCAATCCTGGAAGAAGTAAGGTCTGTGGCCCAAGGTCACCCAGGTGCAAAATGGCAGAGCCTGGATATCCTCTGACTCTAGAGACAGGGCCTTTCCAACTGCCTGCCAATGTCTCGTTGGCACAGGGGCCAACACTACTGGGGGAAAGAGGAAACATTTTCTTGGCCCAACTATGAGATCTATGGTGTCCTTCATTACTTCTCATTGCTCAAATAAAAGTAACACACATATGTCCCTTGCAAACCTTCAAGTTCCAAATAAATGTCAGACTGTAAGCTCCTTGAGGGCAGGGACTGTCTTTCACATCTTTTCGAAATATTAAGTCTCATACTTAGGTTAAAGAAAGTGACTTCACATGTGCAAGATGGGCAACACGAGGTTGGAAGGCAGCCCATGTGAAGAAGATCTGGGGTTGTTAGTGGACTTCAGCTCAGTATGAACCAATGGTACAACATAGAATCCACAAAAAGTTAATATGAACTCATGGTGTATTAAGAGAGGTCCAGGGCCCAGGACTAGGGAGGGTCTAGTCTGATGGCCCAGTTATACAACCTCTGGAGCACTGTGTTCAGTTCTGGGAACTGTATTTGATTTAGGAAGGATATGGACCGTCAGGAAGGTGATCAACATGACAGAAGGCCATTGAGAGGTCATTCCACAAGGAATGGTGGAAGGGACGGGAATAATGAAGATCACTTAGGGGCCAGGCATCAGAGCTGCCCCCCAAAAGGAAGGTGGAATAAGGAGAGTGTGGCCCTTGGATACCAGGCTCCCCGAGGCTGCTCATTATTTCACTCCAAATAGTGAGAACAATGGGTCTCCAGCCCTGCCTTAACCCCATCTTTGCTTCCTCTTCTCTAGTCTTTAACCTCAGTTGCTGCTGTTCCCTGAGGCAAAGGCCATGGAGTTGAGACTCTGTGGTTTAGGGGAGGCCAGACTAGACAGACCCTGGCATTGTCCCAGGGCTCCTTTGAGCCACTTTCCAGGGTCAAAAGCTCAACTACCCCCTTGGCATCTCAGTGGCGAAGCAATGGGGGTTGGGAGTAGCTGCACTCATCCTGGGAGAGTCAGGACAGGCTTTGTATCTTATCTTTCAACCCACGTGCAATGACATCCCAAGCCCTTCATAGTTTCCTTTTCATTTTTTCTTTTCCACACCAAACCCTCTCTTTTTGTATTTCCCATCTGTATGCATTTATAATGTAGACAGTCCTGATCAGTGTACATACACACATATATGTATCTGTGGTATGTGCATATACATATGTACATAGATACATACATACACATATACATATATACAGTTGTGTGTATATATGTATATAGGTGTGCATGTATATGTGGCTCTCCAGTCCCTAACAGAGTCAGCTTTATGTCATCCAGGTTTTAAAAAATTTTATTGCAAACATTGAGATTATTCCCAGCATTCCATTCTCTTCCCAATCCTCTGTTCCCTTCCCTGTTATCTCTGAAGATGCTATCAGCTACACTAAGTTTTTGCTTGTTTGTTTTTAAGCGCAGGGCTTTTATAATGGCCTAGGAGGTCCTGTCCCCCTCAATGCTAATGGAGTTCATGTGAAACTAGCAGTTTCAGGAATACAACAGTACTGGGAGCTCACAGTCAGGACCATTCCCAACATTTAGGCAGAAGTTTGGCTTTCTGCTCCAATTTAAATTGATATCTCTCCCTAGATAATCCCTGGTCTTTTTTTAGTTGAAGCAACAATTCAGGCTACTGGAAATGTTTGGATAAAGAATCGAGCAGAGCATGTTACACCAGGTCTGCTCTTGGTCAGGCACAGAGAAAGGAATCGGTGGGAAGAGCAGTTTCTTGGCACACCCCTTGGGGCTTGATGAGGTGTGTAGGACATAAACTTCACTCTCTGGAAAGGTGCCTGGAAAGACTGATGGCCCTCTTTAATCTCCATCTTCTCTGCCCAGAATTTTTCTTGCTCCTTTTGTCTGTTGCTCCTGTGGTTCTGATCATTTCTTGGATCAGCTCTTGAGGTCCCTACTCCTAACTTTCAATCCTACAGACTGGGAGTGTCCCTTTAAGAACTCAGGTGTGACTCAAGTCTTCTTCCTCAAAGAAATTGTTCTTGGAGCTGGGAGGAAATGGCTCTCTCTCTCTCTCTCTGACCTACAAATTCCAGGATGCCAATCAGTTCCCCTATTACACTAAAGAGAGGTGGGTCCCCAGAACTGGACACAGTCCTCCCGGGGTGACCAGATCCAAGCAAAGGAGCACCACTTGTTCCCTCATGTTGGGTATTACATCTTTTTCAATTTCTACTGCATTAACATCAAACTGATCTGCATAACTACTAGTAGTAGTCTGCATAATTTTCTTTCTATTACCATTAGAAAATCAATGAAAACAAACTTATTTTTAGGTCTCTAGTATGTCTCTGGTTTTCCATGATTCATCTATGTTTCTTGACTGGAATTGGTCATCTTCTTTCAGCCATTTCAAAACACTTGGGTGTAAATGGTTCAGGTCAAAGACATCTGATCTCTTTCAGAAAGTCTATGTGCTTTCTTGCTATCCCCACCCATCTTGAGTTTCTATTCCTTCTGCTTCATTTTTTTTTTTTGCGGGGCAATGGGGTTTAAGTGACTTGCCCAGGGTCACACAGCTGGTAAGTGTCAAGTGTCTGAGGGCAGATTTGAACTCAGGTACTCCTGAATCCAGGGCCAGTGCTTTATCCACTGTGCCACCTAGCTGCCCCCTCCTTCTGCATCATTTTTGGTCTGCCCTTTCCAGTCTGAAGACCATTTCTTGATAGAAAAGAAAATCAAAATTGGCAACAAGTTGTGCCATTTCCCTTCTGTCCAAGGTCCACCAGCAAAACTCTGATTAGCAGGGTCCCAGGAACTCTAGCAGAGAAATGTCCAGGTGAAGAGGGGAGGGCTCATAGAGAACTCAGCCTTTGTCTTAAGGTTTTATGGAGAACTCAGCCTTTGCTGCTCTTGTGACCTCATCAAGCCCAAACCTTTAGTATATTCTGTGCTCGGAGCCCTTGCAGAGATATACCCAGCATGGCCAACAGAAACACACATAGCCAAGGAAAGCTACCTGGATGGCAAGGCTCCACAGAATGGGCTTGTTCTCCCCCTCAGATATCTCTCAGGGATCTGCCTCGTTCTCCCTTTTAACAAGAGTCCCCTCTGCAGCACAAAGGCCAGGTCTTGGGTTAACTCAGAATTTATCAGCTGGGGTTGGCTCTCCAGGGAGGAGAGAGAGGCTGGGGCCCTCATGGGAACTATGGGCAACAGCTGCTCCCTTCTGGCTCCACAGGGTGATTGCCCAGCCTTCTTGACTAGCTAATGGCATCTATCATCTCTTAATATTAAGCCATTTGCCCTGTCAGTGAACTTTCAACATCCTTGTTTTTATTCTTATCTAAAAGAAACCCTCAAATCTCGGGATCGGGGTAGGGAGACCTTAGAAATTATTAAGCCCTGAAATCTGCCTCAGACATGAAACTATTTACATCGTCCCTAACATTCTTCTCTGTGTCTTAAGCCACCCTCCTCCTGTACCTTGGACTCTTGTTACAGTAAGTCCCACCCCCCAGGGACAGCTAGGTGGTGCAGTGGATAGAGCACTGGCCCTAGATTCAGGAGGACCTGAGTTCAAATCTGGCCTCAGACACTTAATACTTACTAGCTGTGTGACCCTGGGCAAGTCACTTAACCCCAATTGCCTCACCAAAAAAAAAAAAAAGGTAAAACAAAACAAAACAATAAGTTCCCCCCACACACACACACACACAAAGCCCGCCATCTTCTAGACGTCTCTCTGTTTCTGTTGAGAATAGCACCATTCCTTCAGTCTCCTAGGTTAGTATCCCAGGCTCACTCTCCCTCATCCCCATATCCAATCTGTGGCCAGTGACTGTCTTTTCTGTCTCCATACACGCTCTAGTCCTTATTCTTTCCACTCGACAGCTGCTGGCCTAGCACAGGTCATGATCACTCGTTGTCTGAACTGTTGCAACAGCCTTTTCATTGGACTCTGTGCTTCCAGAACCTTGACCAGCCCTGGCAGCTTCCTCTTACTTCCAAGATCAAACACAAAGTCTTCTGTTTGCCATTTAAAGTCCCTCACAATCTTGTCCCTTTTTACCTTTCCGACCCTCTTTATTTCCTTCCATGAACCCTCTATCATTTGGGAACATTGGCATACTTGCCTCACACATTTTTTTCCCCTTCAAACACTCTTCAGTTCAATCAGCTTAGTCCTCTTATCTTACATGTGACTGACAGAGAGGTACACACAAGAGAGATAGAGTCAGACAGATAGACAGAGGGAGGGGGGAAGGAGAGAGGGAGAGAGAGAGAGAGGGAGAGAGAGAGGGAGAGGGAGAGGGAGAGGGAGAGGGAGAGAGAGAGGGAGAGGGAGAGGGAGAGGGAGAGGGACAGGGAGAGGGAGAGGGAGAGGGAGAGGGAGAGGGAGAGGGAGAGGGACAGGGAGAGGGAGAGGGAGAGGGACAGGGAGAGAGAGAGGTGGAAAGGAGAGAGACACAGAGAAAGTAAAAGAGAAACAGATTGTCCTGAGATTTCTGAGCAAGAGTTATGAATGGTTCAGTAGACAAATCACATTTCTTCCTTTCTTTGACTTCCCTGGAGTATCTATCCCTCATTAGGGTCACTGGGTCAAAGGTTTGATGAATAGTTGAATGACTTTTCTGGACTAATTCCAAATTGTTTTCCAGAATCCTTGGGCTAACTCATTGCTACACCGATTCCTAGAAGAAGTCAGAAGAGTTACCAGTTCCATTCTGGGCTCTACAATTTCGGAAAGACCTTGATAACTCGGAGAATGTCCAAAGGAAGACAGACAATGAGGATGGGGCAAGACTTGAGTCTGTCATGTGAGGGAGTGGGAGGATGCTCAGCCCAGGTCTTAGAGAAGACTTCAGGGAGGGGGACTCCATGTTATTGTGTTCCCACATGGGGAAAGATAGATGAGACTTGTCCTGCTTGGTCCCAGAGGGCAGGACCAGGAACAATAGATGGAAGTTGCTAAGAGACCAATTTAGGCCTGAAGTCATGGAAAAACTTCTCATCACTTAGAGCTGGAATGGGTGGTGCTGAGAGGAGGGGGGTCATCAGAGGTATTCAAGGAAAATGACCATTTGTCAAGCTTCCCACTTTTAAATTCTGTGATTTCCAAGAAATGGGATTAAATAGAAATCTGAAAAGAGAGAATGGGAAAGGCATATGCATGACCCACATGTACACATATGTACACATATATGTACATTATGGGGGGGGGTGAGCTGGGGTCAGGGGTAAAGGTGAGTGAGTTGAAATGCTGGGTCAGAGCTTTCCCTTGTCAGCTACCAGGTGGCATTCTGGCCCAGAACAGATTGATTGTTGCCTAGGATGGAGTTGGATGAGTGGACAAATGTAGGGCCTTGGGGCTGGGGGAAAAGGTCACAAGTATATGCTAGAACTACAAAAGTCAGGTATTCATTACTGAAGGAGTATTTGTATGTTAAAAAAATTTCCTAAACAAGATCTGTCACTCTACACTGTCTAAGCAAGAAACAATGTGTTCTCAGCACAGGGACGGGCGCCATTTTAAAGCCGCTGCTATTTTTAATCACAAAAGACTGATTATGTAGGTTATACCATTCACCAGGGCTTTGAAACCAGTGTTATGAGCATGATTTTGGCTCAGGTGCCTCTGGATTATTCACAAGAGGCTGGTATCTGACTTAAACTCCTTCCCCACCCCCTGCAGAAAGCCCAGTGGCCTCCCACCAACCAGCCGTGGAAGGCCATACCAATTCATCCTATTATTAGTCTAAATAAAATAGAAACAGGAAGGCAAATACTTTTCAGGAACATCATGTCCCAGGCTCAGGTGAAGAATCTAAGGGAAGCTTGTTGGATCTGTGGCATCCTAATAGTTAATCCCACCATTCCTACTTATACTAGCAATTTCCCCTGCATTTATTTTGTTTTTATTTTTCATGTAGTTATCAGGGGGAGAGGCGGATTTGATATCTCCCTACCTCTCCCAGCTCAGTTTGGCTTGGACTGACACCAACTACTGAACTATCTTTTTAAAAATTTTATTTTATTTTTGGTGGGGCAATGAGGGTTAAGTGATTTGCCCAAGGTCACACAGCTAGTAAGTGTCAAGTGTCTGAAACTGGATTTGAACTCAGGTCCTCCAGAATCCAGGGCTGGTGTTTTATCCACTGCACCACCTAGCTGCCCCCTGAAGTATCTTTTTAATTCAGGGTGCCAGGGCTGGGGGGTGAGGGTTGGGGTGAGGGGGAGAGGGAGAAGAAGAGTTTGGGGGAGGGGGAGGGGTTGAATCTGATCAATCATTTTTCATCTTTGCTCCAGCAGGCATTGCTTTTCCTAGATGAATCAGAAAAAAGTGTTCACATCTCATAAGGTTATCACAAGGCATTAAAACCTTTTTAGCACACTAATGCCACATTATCTTTATTATGTCAACTGAACTGGGAGTGGAGGAAACAATTCCCTCCTCTCTTACAATTATTTGTGAGTTATCTCCCTTTATAGAATGTAAGCTCTCTCAGGGGAAGGGCCTGTTTCATTTTTGCCTCTATCCCTAGCACCCAGCACAGTGCCTGACATGGAGCAGATGTCTAATAAATGCTTGGTGATTGATATATAATCTATTTATCTACCCTTTTTGTATATACTTGTATATGTACCCATTGTCTCCCCAATAGACTCTAAGATCCTGGAGGGCAAGATCTGTTTCCTTTTTGTCTCTATAATTCCTTGAGTTCAAATCTGGCCTCAGACACTTACTGGCTTTGTGACCCTGGATGAGTCACTTCACCCTGTTTGCCTCAGTTTCCTCATCTGTCAAATGTGCTGGGGAAGGAAATCACAAACCACTACAGTATCTTTGCCAAGAAAACCCCAAATGGGATCATAAAGAGTCAGATGCCAATGAAACAAGTCAACAACAACAATAAAACACCAGGATCCAGCAAGGGTCCTGCCACGTAGCAGGCACTTAACAAATGCTTGAGGATCACTGGGTCCACCATTCAAAGAATTGAGAATTGAAAGGTTCAAGGCTAGTGTCTTGCACCTGCCAGCAGTTCCAGGAGCATATAAGAAATACTCCAGGTAGGCAGGAAAGGTGAACTTACCCTTTTTAGAAAGCACCGGCCAAGAAATTCAGGGTTTTCGACGCAGTTTTCCAATTCTTTAAGAAAAATCCTGAGGAGAAAAATGGAGATGTTTTTGATTGTTTTTTTTTTTAATGTATTGGCTTAAGAGCAATAACCAAAGTTTGAATGGGAGATTGAGGGAAGAAAAGGAGACTAAAAATACACCATGCTGTTCTCACCTCCCCCTACACCCCAGCCACTGTGATTGCAAAGAGAAAATAAACATCCTCTGTTATTAGAACCAGGCAAGACCCAGGGCGGCTCTACCAGCTCCAAGTCCTGGTAGCAAACAGCCTGGAGGCTCCTGGGCTCCTCTTAGTGCGTGAAGAGGGGAAGGGAAGGAGAATTTGGAAAAGAGATGGACGGTGTTCCCTTCTCTGTCTCTTTCTACTTGGGTAAGTAATTCCCCGACTTGGGGACTCTGCAAAATGGGGGGGGGGTTAGGCTGGATGCTCTCTAAGGCCCGTCTGCCTCTCATGGGCTCAAGTTCTATGAATCTGAGAACACTGAGACAAATACTGAGGCAGGTGGGCTGATTGACAACGGGATCACCCAGCAACATGTATATGTGCCTTGGGAACAGACATCAAGCTAGGAGCATCAATCAGTGGCAATGAGGAAGGTGATTTGGGTTACCATCCCTCCTCCTCCTCTCCATTGGGAACATTTCTGTCTTGGTAAATGGGAAGAGCTTAATAAATGTGTAATCTAGCTGTCTATCTGTATTTCTATACCTACCTCTATCTCTCTATTCATCTATCTCTCTTTGTACATATCATGTATTTCGAACAATTTTTGAACAATCATCTATTCATCCATTCATCCATATATCGATTAATGTCTACATTTGTCTGTTTGTATTTGTCTATATTTATCTAGCTCTATCTGTCCATATCTTTACGTCAATTATCTACCTATCAATGTCTAAGTCCATCTGTCTCTGTATCTATCCATCTATCTAGTTATGTATCTAGCTATATGTATGTGTATATATCATTAAATCCATCCATATCTGTTTAACAATGTTTAAGTCCACTTGTCTGTCTATATCCATCTATATCTATATATTAATTATCTATCAGTGCCAATCTATCTATATTTTTCTATTGATCTATTTGCCATCTATCTGTACATCTATCTGCCTGCCTGCCTGTCTGTCTATGCTTGTCTATCTAGGTCTGTCCATCTGTTTCTCCCTATCTGCATGACTGCCTGTCTGTCCATCCATCCATCCATCTATCTGTATCTGCCTATCTATTCATCCATCCATCCATCCATCCATCCATCTATCTATCTATCTATCTATCTATTGTAACGATTGGAATAACGCCACCTGCTGGATACTTACTGTAGAAGAGTTCTGCCCATGAAGGGAAGGTCTTTGAGGGCAAGACCAGGAGTCAGGAAGTGACGCGAGCTAGTGGGAGGAGGAAGGAAGAGACTGGCGCTCAGTCTCGGGCGCTTTTTCCTCTGGACTCTGGCGGAGAAGGGAGCTAGAAATGTGCTCTCCCTTTAATAGATAGGAATCTAGGCCTTTCTCTCTCTCTTTACCAAATTCTTATTCTCCTTAATAAATGCTTAAAAGTCTAACTCTTGCTAAAGCTTATAATTTATTGGCGACCACTCATTAGATATTTTAGACAGACTAGCTAGAATTTTAGCCCTTAACAGATGGCTGACCACGAAGAGGAAAGCTGAACCTCACTTCTGATCTTCCGGTTGGGTAAGAAATTTCCCCTCCCTCTCCCTTTAACTGCTAAGTACTGGTGTACTGGCTGTGTTTTCCTTTAAATTTTTTCGAATGGACCTTTTAAACTCCCTAATTACCCTATTTTTGATTTTAGTCTGTTTAACCAGACAAATGGGAGATAAGATCATGTTAATGCTTTGTTTTTGTGGATTTTCTATTATTTTTGTTAGAAGAGCCAGCAATGTACTCCCACAAAGAAATATCTCCCCCTCTCCCAACCATGCTTTTTCAGAGAAACCTGAAGAGATTCCTGCTGCTTTTCCCAGTTCCAACACTAATTGTTGCTCTAATTTTGCATGCCTGGAGGCAATGACCCACCCTCTAGAAGCTTTTAATCCCCTAGCACCTGGAGGCAAAGTGGGGGAAGAGGAATCCAGGCCTGAGTTCAAAATCAAGTCGGATTCAAATTGCGCTGGTCCCTCCCCTCCTCTCCAGACCCCACCCTCTACTCCTCCCATGGCCAAGCCCATTGCTTCCCCTGCCCGGGAAGTCCAGAGATCTGATGCGCATGCTCAACTTTTTCTACCTGCATTTGCAGCTTCAGGCTCAGCCCTTCCCCGGCCTGGCTGTGCTTTTGAGACAATCTTAGAAAACTCTTTAAATTCCAGATATGCTTGTTTTGTTCATAATTTTGCTAACCTGCTTTTGTCTTTAATTAGTAATCTTATAAAGCATTTGTATGGTGAAAAGCCCGACAGACAATATAGAGGGGTTAAAGAAGAAAAACTTAAGCTGAATAAGAATGACAATCAACATAGTTCAAGACTCCGATTCTTTTGCCATGGAAGGGTATATATTTTACAGAAATGTAGAAGTAAGCAGCAAGGTATTGATATGAGTATTGGGGATTTTAGATACCGGAATCAAAAGTGTTCTGAATTCACTCAGAGTAATAGTATCAGTTCAGAGGTTACATAGGATTTCTATGCTATTACATATACATTTTGAAATTAATGGTATGGGTTTATTTTCATAGAGATTTTAATGCTTTTGAGATTGTGTCTTATACTTAGTTTCTAAAACAAGGAGAATATTTGTAAAAGCTTTTTATAGTCATGCGATCAAGTTTATATTTTGTAATACTCTTATTAATATTAAGTTCATATTCATTTAGATTTCCCTAGTTTGAATTTCATTGTCTTTTATTATTCCACGTGTATTTTCTTCTATTCATTCATCTATCTAATTTTGAAACATGGTTTTGATTTCATAATACAATGTTAATTCTAGGAGTATTGTGCTCCCATATTCTGAGTTGTTTGTTTTTGTTATTTTTTTTTTCTCAACTGATTATTTGATCAAACTCTTTAAAGCATTTCCCTGGCAAATTGTTTGCCATGGCAAGTGTAAATTGATTCTAGAAGTATTATTTTTGATAAGCATATTCCAAAAAAAAAAAAAAAGAGGGGAACATTTGTAAAAGTTGTCTTTGAGATTGTGTTGTGCTTTAACTTTTATTTAAATATGTTCAGATTTTTCAAAAAAGTAATTGTATACTAAGTAAAAAAAAGGGGTATTATTTGAAATTGTTGCATAATTATATATTATATTTTGAGTCAAGATGTATTCACATTTTTTGCAATCATTTATTATCCTCAATTTTTAAATCCATATGAGACTTGGATTATGGGAACTTATCATTTAAGACATTAATTGCCTTTATTCTGAGTTATCAGATGCCAGTTGGCCAAGATGCCATCCAATCACAAGAGGAATACATGCAAGAGCAGACACTGAACTGTCACATGAGGGGAGACATGCATGAAGTCAAGGTATGGCCGAGGGAACGGCTTTTGACAAATGTTCAGGTTGGATTCTCTTGGTTTAATATTTTATTCTCTTTTTCCCCACAATATTGTACAGATGGCTGGAAGTATTCATCCCACCCATCTCACTTCTACACCTGGCTTCTATGCTCCCTCCTATATGCCTGATGCCATGGACATCTCAATCCCATGCATCTGATTAAGTCTGACTCAGTTTCTTCCAATATGTTCGGTGGCATGGACATATATTCCATCCACCTATTTTAAGCCTGGCATACTGTATGGGCAGTACATATTGCTCAAGTGTGGGAATGCTCATATCCCATCATTTCTCTGTTCTTTTATGGTAACCCCCATAATTATCTCAGGTGTCATGATAAATACAGTGTTGAATTTGGCCTTGACACCTGTTACCAATTATATTAGATTTTTTAATTTCTCATAATGGCATGAGGATAATTAGGCAGATGATGCAAAAAGTGATGAAACAAAGATAAAAAATTATTTTTAATAATTAATATCGCAGCAATTGTCTTCTCAATTACCCTCCATAAGGGGGGACTATAGTAATATTATAATTTTAAAGAATGGTTCAATTTTTGTTTTATTATATGTTTCATGTGTAACAACTAAGATTCTGAATTCCCTTAGACATGTTTTTGAGAACTTTCATTGTTTGATTTGATTATTGACAAAGCTATTTTAAAGTTGTGTTAAGCTCAATTTTGTAGGAAATTTTCCTGGCTGATTACCAGCATCCACACATCAACCCCTGAAAAGACTTCCATTCCACGACTACACCTAGAGGACATCTGAGAAAAGACTTTCAGAGACTTTAAATGAACAGTTTTGATTTGTTGTTTTTGTTGTTTTTTTTTTCTCTTTCTGTTATAATATACACCATCTGTAACATGTATTCTCTGCAGAGGCCCTCCCTTTGCAAGACTAATGTCAAAGCGTCGGTTCATGAGGACAAAAAAAAAATCGCCCCTCTGGACAAAACTTTCCTCTCTTCCTTTTCTATATTGTTGTTCACATATTATTAGTTAGCAATAGTTATTATATTCTTTTTACTGTTCCGTCAAGGAAACATTTTGTTTCTTGAGGAACAACAGGGGGGACTGTAACGATTGGAATAACGCCACCTGCTGGATACTTACTGTAGAAGAGTTCTGCCCATGAAGGGAAGGTCTTTGAGGGCAAGACCAGGAGTCAGGAAGTGACGCGGGCTAGTGGGAGGAGGAAGGAAGAGACTGGCGCTCAGTCTCGGGTGCTTTTTCCTCTGGACTCTGGCGGAGAAGGGAGCTAGAAATGTGCTCTCCCTTTAATAGATAGGAATCTAGGCCTTTCTCTCTCTCTTTACCAAATTCTTATTCTCCTTAATAAATGCTTAAAAGTCTAACTCTTGCTAAAGCTTATAATTTATTGGCGACCACTCATTAGATATTTTAGACAGACTAGCTAGAATTTTAGCCCTTAACACTATCTATCTATCTATCTATCTATCTATCTATCTATCTATCTATCTATCTATCTATCTCTGTCCATCCAACAATGTCTATCTAGGTCTGTCTGTCTGTCTCTGCCTGCCTCTGCCTGCCTGCCTATCTGTTTCTGTCTTGTGACTTAGAATGCTGGACATAGAATAAAAAACCAGGTTGCAATGCTTACCTGTCATTGAATAGGTGTGCGACTTTGGACAAGTCATACATCTCTGAACCTCCATTTCTTCCTAGTATTCCTCATTAGAATGGAGGATAAATTCTTTTAGCAGCAAGTACTATTTTTGCTTTTCTTTGTATTTCCAGTGTTTATTAGCACACAGTAAGGACTTAATGAATGCTTGTTGATTTATGTGTAAAAGGAGGGGGTTGGAGCAGAGGAAAGGCAGTATTGCACAGTGGATAGAGTCTTGAAGACCTCAGCTCCAATCCCACCCCAGTCACTTACTAGCTGTGTGAACTTAAGCAATCCTGTCACCTCTGTGAGAATCAGTTTGTTCATCTGTAAAAATGTTGGTGATAGGGGCAGCTAGGTGGTGCAGTGGATAGGGCACTGGCCCTGGATTCAGGAGGACCTGAGTTCAAATCTGGCTTCAGACACTTAACACTTACTAACTCTGTGACCCTGGGCAAGTCACTTAACCCCACTTGCCACAGACACACACACACACACACACACACACACACACACAGAGCCAAAAATGTTGGTAATAACACCTGCAGTGCTTCTCCACCCAGCTGTTGCAAGCATTGAGTAAGATAATATGTGTGTAAAGGGTTTTGCCAGCCTCAGAGTGCCCTGTGTATGTCAGTGATGAGTGTGGCCCCTTTCTTGGCTTAAGCATCCTGAGGATCTCACTTTCCTAGCATTGTCTCTCTTGCTGGCTTGCATTTGTATCCTCAGCTCTTAGCACGGGCCTTACTGGAATATAGTAATTGCTTAAGAAATGTTTTTTTTTTAAATTATTCATGAATTCAGAAATTTCCATTTCTGACTCCCATTGATCTATCTTCTCCCCACAGTCATTTTTGTTAAAGCTGAACAAAGAGAAGGTGGTATTTTCTCCATTGCTGGTTTTAGATCTAGTTGGAGGTGGTCTGGTACTAGGGAAAGAGCACTGACAGGGATTCAAGCCACACCCCTGATGCTTACTCCCTAGCTGTTTAGCTTCCCTGAGCCTCAGTGTCCTTATCTGTAAAATGAGAGAGCTGAACCAGATGACCTCTGAGGTCCCATCCAGATATAAATCCTACAATCCTAATTCAAGAGCTTTCAGGGACATTCTACCCAATATGATCAGCCCAGACACTAACAAACTCTTCTCACTGACTCTAAATATTGGTCAGAAAGAATTCAGATTCCCTTTTGCCCGAGTTTGAATGCCCTCTCCTGAATCAACCCCACAAGACCTCAGTTTAGTTGCCCCCATTCCTGGGCGAAATTGATGACAGATAGGTTTTGAAATTCTTGTTTTGAACTGAATGAAGAGGGGAGAAAAGCCATTTTTGTTTTATTTAAGTCCCACCCCCAACCCCCTGAAAAATCTCATGCTGTGCAATGAGTGAGGCAACATTTAAGAAGACTAGGGATGAAATCAGTCTGGTTTGGGCAGTAATTTAATTATAGGCTACAAGCTCCAGCCTGAACATTACACTGCTTCCTCCTCAACCCAGGGAGGTTAAACAGGAATTCCACTGGGCCCTGACAAGTGTAATCAGCAACCCAGAGGCCCAGGAAATTGTGGTGGTGGCCACCTCTGTGACATGAGTTGTCTGCCAATGCTGAGTATTCTCCACAAACTCCTTTGCTCACCAATGACACAGGAATGGAAATGACTCAAACTCTAGTCTCATATTTCTTTGGAATCTTGTGGGATGTTTCTATTCACCCAAATCAGGCAACCTGGTTTTGCTTTGATCTTACCTAGATATAGATATCTGCTCGTGAGGCCATGTGGCATCATAGTAGATAGAACACGCATCAAGACCGGAGTTCAGATCCCTCTTGGACACATCCTGGCTGGGTGACTCAGGATAAATCACTCACCCTCTCATTGCCTAAGGCCAGTCTTTGAGATGATAATATCAGAAAACTTGTTGACCTGCATTGGTAGAAGGTGTTCCCTACACCAATGAAATTATGCATCTCAAACATATGTGATTACGTATGTATATGCATGTACTTACACCCACATATCCTCAAATATATATGTTTTTCTATGTACATCTGTGTACATATATCACACATATCACTGAAATGATGTCTTAGATATGTGTATATGCATGCATATGCACATAGACCCATGTGTATATCTACATATAGATTATTTTCTATGTCAATCTGCACATTATCTATACACACTGATAAAAATCTAGTTCTCAGGGATGTGCATACATGTATATACACACATGCATTTTCTATGTATATCTCTGTGTCCATATATACGTGGCTGAAATTATAGGTCTCAGACATATATATGTATGTATATATGCATGCGTGTGTGTTGTTGTCCAGCTGTTTTCAATCATGTCTGACTCTTTGTGACCAATTTGGGGTTTTCTTGGCAAAGATGCTGGAGTGTTCTAACATTTCCTTCTCCAGCTCATTTTATAGACAAGGTAACTAAGACAAGCATGGTTAAGTGACTTGTCCAGGGTCATACAGCTGGTCAGTATCTGAGTCTAGATTTAAACTTGGGTTTTTCTTTCTTTCTTTTTTTTTTTTTAGTGAGACAATTGGGGTTAAGTGACTTGCCCAGGGTCACACAGCTAGTAAGTGTTAAGTGTCTGAGGCTGGATTTGAACTCAGGTACTCCTGACTCCAGGGCTGGTGCTTTATCCACTGCGCCACCTAGCTGCCCCCAAATTTAGGTTTTTCTGACTCTAGGCCTAGCACTCTATCCATTGTGCCACCTAGTTCTCCATAGATATTTGTGTGTGTGTGTGTGTATACACACACATCTCTGCACATATATATGTTTTCTATGTACACCAGTGTATTTAGCTAGCTATACACACCTATGTGAAATTATAGGTCTCAGTTGTGTCTATGTATGTATGTATACCCATATACTCACATATACATATATACATATATTTTCTATGCAATCTGGGTGTAAATCTATACTTATATAAAATTCTGGAGTCCCACGCATTTCTATATTTTATGCATGTGTATATATCCATACATGAACATGCATTTATACCCACATATAATATGTGAGGTAGCATAGTATTGTGCAAGGAGAGTTGGCCTCAGAACTTGGAAGATCTGGGTTCAAAACTTGCCTCTGGCTCATACTAGCAGGCAGCCCTGGGTAAATCACTGAATTGTGTAGGGCTCGAGGTGTGATCTAAAACCCAGCAGATGTCTCCCTGCATTGATAGAGTTCGTTCTCCCAGTGGGATTTCCTCACATCCGTGAAATCACAGGGAAAATCCGTAGTCCTAATAAACTTTAATTGCATCATAGTCCATAACATATTTACAAAAAGAATGAGCCAGTCAATCCTGACTTTTCCCTCATACTTCCAATTTGCACCATTAAAGGGTAATCATCCCATTGCTTTCCGCCTGTTCTTCGCTGGGGTTGAGTTTCTTGCATACATACGCCAATATTCCCCACTGGAGAGAAAAATGGCTCAGAGGTTCCTTCGACACCTTTTCCAGGATGCTTCCCTGATCTCTTGAGTTGGGAAGCTCTCCATCCCTCCACAAACTCTGTTTACACACCATACCTCACAATCTCCCCCAGCCCCACAGAAGACTGTAAGCTCCTTGAGGATGGGGACTACTTTCTCATTGAATGCAGTGCCCAGCATAGGTTTCCTGTTGTAGGGTGGGTGGTATTAGAGCTGAGTTTTGAAGGCAAAGAGGGAATCCCAGGTGGGAGGTGAGTTAGGGATCAGTCTGGGAGATACAAACCTGTTATGGAACTCATGAATTTCATGGAGGTTTCCAAAGAGAATTTCCTTTTTGTTCTGAAGAGCAACAGGGATCAGGTGATTTAAGTCTGGATTGTCCATTTCTGCCGCATAACCCTGCAGAGGGTGGAGAGTTGGTTAAGTATCCCAGATGTGAACACAGAGAAAAAGAAAATGCTCCAGATTTGCCCCTTTCCCTCTCACCCACCTAGTGGCAACACACCCGAGGGAAAGGGTGCGAGCTTTCGAATCAGAAGATGAATAAAAAACCAAATGAGTAACCAACAGGGATCTGTTTCTAATCGAGTTTGATGCCACTGAATTGGATCAGCTCTAAATCTATGATTTGATAGCCTGCATGACCTTGGAAAAGTCACTCAACACCCTCCTCCCTCCCAAACACTTTACCTGTTACTCAGCTCTTTTTGATAAAATGAGAGGGAAACCATCTCTTTGATGCATTCTCTAGTTCACAAAATTTCCCCCAAAGTGTGTATTCCTATCATTTGTAAACAACAATCAAAATACTTTGCAAGGGTTGCATTTTTATGAAATCTGTACTTAAGACAAATAAAATGTTTTCCAATCACTCACACACACTCACACACACACACACACACACACACACACACGGCAACTGTCCTTGGTTTTTATCAGCATGGAAGGCTGAACAGAGAAGACTTAAAACTCTGAGGTTTGGCTAAGGCATCATTTAAGAAAAGTTTTACATAAGATTTGATCTTGCTACATCAGATGAAATACTAGTCATCAATGCAATTTAAACAAACTAAAGATCTTGTTAACAACTTGACATTCAACATCAATGCAAACAATTATGCCTTGCTTAATAGCTATTTACATTTGAATGAATGAATTTTAACATAGAAGGTAACAGAATGCTTTTTCATTCTCTCCCTCTAAATCCCCATCAGGATTCTTTGCTCATTTATTCTCATGAACTTTGATTTATATTCCTCATACTTAAGTCCTTTAATTGCCTTAAATATTCAATAAAATGAATGTACCATAATTTATTTAACCATTACCCTATTGTTGGGCATTTAGTTTGCTTCCCATTTTATTTCCATATATGTATAATATAATATAATAAACATAACAATATATAACTTTACTATGAAAATCTTTGAGCAGATTTTTTTTTTCATTTTTGATAACTACTTTGGAAGGTCATATTCTTTTTTTTTTTTTTAGTGAGGCAATAGGGGTTAAGTGACTTGCCCAGGGTCACACAGCTAGTACCTGTTAAGTGTCTGAGGCCGGATTTGAACTCAGGTACTCCTGACTCCAGGGCCGGTGCTCTATCCACTGCGCCATCTAGCTGCCCCCTGGAAGGTCATATTCTTAACAATGGAATAACTGGGTAAAGGGCTATGATTATTTTCATAACATATACTGTGTACTGTCAGATGTTTTCTGGGATGATTTTACAAGTTTGCAGTTCCACTAACAATGAACACGTATACTTGTTTCTCCACAAGTATACCAGCGGCACCAATATCATTTTTACTGACTTTCAGTCTCCTGCAGCTTTGTTTTTATTAAAATCTTGGTGGGAATTACTAAGGTCCAAAGAAATGTTTTTTAATGGGTTAAGGGTTTGGGTTTGTGATTTCTTCAGAATGGGGCACTCCTGGTATGAAAACTCCTGCCACAGGCACAGATTAGCAGCCTACCCAGTCTTGGAGAGTTGGTTGTTTGGGTCACTGAAAAGTGAAGCACTTGCCTATGGTCAAATAGGTAGTAAATATCAGAGGTAGGATTTGAATCTTGGCCTTCCTGAATCCAAAGCTGGTCCTTTACCCACTTACATGAAGAGCTTGGATTCTTTTTGTGCAATGGAAGCTTGGCAGGATCAGGGTATTTCCAGAAACACAGTCAGCTTACCTCAATTATACTTTGAAGTTCCTCAACGTAAACTCGTTCTGTTTCAATCAGCTCATGCATGATGTGGCTAAAACAGAGAAAGACCAAGATACTTCATTATCCACAACAACACTGTACTGCTGAATTTTTCTTCTCCCTCATATCCCTGGGCATTAATAAAATGATGGGTTCTAGCTTTAAGGGGGCCAACTAACTTTGTTCTGTTCTATTGTCTTACATATGCAAATCATTGGCCATGAGGGGAAACCAGGACATAGTGTATAAATCCTAAAAATCCAGTGGAGATTAATGGTTTATAAAGCTTCCTGATGGTGTGAGACACTCATTTTTGCATTTAAAAGAAATTTAATTATTCACATATTTTCTAGTTTCTCCTGCTTTATCCACAAATAAAAATCAGGTTTTTTTTAAAGCCCTTTTTAGTAGCCATTGTCACTTATTTCCTTCCTCCAGCTCTCATCTTCCCCCATTCATTCACAAATGCAAATTGTGGGGACAAGATAGAGAGATGTGGGTTGGATTCTATGATGAGCTTAGGGTCAAAGTGGAGTACTGGGGAGAATGGATGGGGGAGGATCTTCAATAGAGTTCTCAGGAGTCTGTCAGTGACTTGGCACCATTCCATACATTTATTGTTATGGGGCCTAGCACCCCAGAAGTTATCTGGGGTACATCAAAGAACCTTCTCCTTGAGAAACTAAACCAAAGGACAGACACACCTAAAGAGATAAGTGGCCCCGGATTGGGACTGAGCTAGCCCCAGGACCACCACCCTTCATTCCAGTCTCCCTCACCCCGGTGGAGATAAGATTGGGTGTGGCTGCTGCCTTTGTGGCCGAAGAGAGAGATGGTTTGAGAGATCCACAGCCACCCAATTCCCCCAGCCACCACCAGTGGGGGATGGTCCTCCCTCAACAACAGAATTTTCCACTGTCAGATGATTACCCCCATCAGTCCTCTATTAAAGTATCTGCCTGTCTCGTGCTCGAGGAGATTGGTATCTCAGGGCCATGCTCTGTGCCATGCCTTCTCCCCATGAGGAGTCCAAGGATTTCTCTCTTGGTTTCCCTTCCCCAGCCCCTAAATAAACTATTATCTTACTGTATTGGTTTTGTGTGCAAGAGGGTGTAATTCTTTAAAGAGGAATTCCTAAGGATCCCAACCCCTATCCTAAACGTCACACATGGCATGCCTGTCCACACTGTAGATGGCACAAAGCTGAGGGATGGTTAGTGTTGGATGACAGAAGAACAATGAGTTGAATTGAATTAGATAACATTGAATTGGGATGAATGTAAAGTTATACCCTTGGGTTCAAACAATCAATTTCACAAGCATAGGACAGTGCCAAGTGGGAAGTGTGGATTCAAGGCTAGACAATAGTTCCTGTGAAAAAGTTTGGGGATCCTAGTGGCTGGCAACTTCTATGAGTCAACATTGTGATGTGGCAGTGCCACAAATGAATGCCTTGCCCTGGTCTATCTAACCATACCTGAAATATTTGCATTGAGGTTTTAGCGCCATGTTTTAAGAAGGATGTTGAGAAACTGAACAAGGTGCAGAGGAGGGCAACCAAGAGGATAAACGGCCTTGAGTTCAGGTCACGTGAAGAGAAGGGAAGGGAAGAAGCATTTATGAAATGCCTACTATGTGCCAGGCACCGTGCTAAGTATTTAACAGATATTATTTCATTCAATATGAGGATGGTTAGAAGGAGCTGGAGATCTTTAGCCTGGAGAAGAGAAGACTCAGTGGGGTCATATTTTATTTTATTTATTTATTTTTGCAGGGCAATGGGGGTTAAGTGGCTTGCCTAGGGTCACACAGCTAGTAAGTGTCAAGTGTCTGAGGCTGGATTTGAACTCAGGTACTCCTGAATCCAGGGCCAGTGCTTTATTCACTGTGCCACCTAGCTGCCCCGGGGTCATATTTTAAATGAGAAGTCCTCTCTCCATGGCACTTTGGTATCTATTTAGTGATAGATAAAACCTTAAATGTTACAATGAAGAACTCTAGTCTTGGGAAAGAGGTGTGGTTTTGGCACCTTCCCTGGACCCACAAAGCCTTCATCCAAGACTCAGTTCATGACAGGGCAGGGCGGGGCAGGGCGGGGCCACATATCACACAGGAAAGTTTGGGGGTAGAGCCTCCTCCTTCAAGCATCTTTGTTCATCTGCTGGAGGAAGGAGCTGATCGGCTTCCCACCAACTTCCAGTAACACTCTTCATGTCCAGTTACATTGTTTCTTGTTTGTGCCTAACATTTGGATTCACTTTCTTGTAAGTTATTCTTGCTCAAACACTAGACGCTAATCAAGCGTGCTTCAGCTTTGTAGTTTGTTGCTGTGGTAACATGTTCATTAGCTGAGAACGCTAAATAAGAGGGCATGTCGACCTCATTTACCTGCAGCAAAACCCACAAACATGGAATAAAAGGGAATGGAGTTGAAGCTACAAAAGCAATTGTCAAGTCATAGATTTAGATCTGGACACGACCCTGGAGGCCACTGAGTAGGCAGTGAGGTGGCATAATGGATAGAGAGCAGGCCTTTGAGTCAAGAAGACCTAATTTCCAATCCTGCCCCAGCTATCTATTAAGCTGTGTGGTCCTGGGCAAGTGTTACTTAAATTCTCAACCTCAATTTCCTCATCTGTAGAACGGGTATAATAATAGTACCTACCTCCCAGAGCTGTTACATGTGTAATTTAAGATTCTAAATGTGGATTCTAATCTGTTCCCCCAGTTTGGGGGAAACTGACTAAAAATCACTGATAAAACGAGTTTAGGTTTTTAAGGGTTTATTGGAAAATAGAAAGAAAAAGATTGAGAACAGAATTCGAACAGCCTGGCATTCCTATCTTTCCTCAAATTTCCTGTGAAGTCCTCTGCCGCCACCACCATCAAGTCAGAAAGCCAAAAAAAAAGGCCCGCGCTCTCTGCGCAGGCTCCCTTTCCTCCTTCCTGTCTCCTCCCAGACCATAGGAGGCTCCTCAAGTTGATTGGCTGGTAGCCTTGATAGACAGCACCCATGAGCAAACGTCATTTCCTGACGCCAAGGAAAAGCCACAATGCCTCTGAGGCATTTTCCTCATGGTGGAGCTTTCCACAGCAAGTCTCCAGTAGGTGGCGTCATTCCAATCATTACATACATGTGGGTTGAATGAGATGGTATTTTTAAAGTGCTTTGCAAACCTTAAAGCACTATCTAAATGTTTGCTGCTGTTATTATTACTATTATACTCTGCCACCTCTGACTGATGGCTCAGTGCCAAAGTCAGTATTGCTCACATCGATTTGTAACACAGGCTTCTTTGATGGTGGAAACTGGCTTTCTCAAAACTGCCTGCTGACTTGAGTGAGAGCCCTCTCTCAATTGTACATACTTTTGTGGTGAGAGAGGGAGAACAAGTCACATGGCTAATTTTAAAAAGGCCAGAAAATCTGTGCAAGAATATTTAAGTATTGGGGGCAGCTAGGTGTTCAGTGGATAAAGCACCGGCCCTGGATTCAGGAGGACCTGAGTACAAATTCAGCCTCAGACACTGTGTAACTGTATGTGTGACCTTGGGCAAGTCACTTAACCCTCATTGCCCCGCCCCACCCAAAAAAAAACATTCAAGCAATGACTGCATATGTTTTAGAACTTCTCATAACCGAGAAGTTTTTTTTTTTTTTTACCAGCCATTCATAACAATGGTTAACGTGTTTTTATTCTTGTATCTTAGCTTACCCGCACAAAGTCCTGTCCTGATGCTTCATAATTAGAGGGAGGGAGGGAGAGAGGGAGGAAGAAAAGAAGGAAGGAAATAAGAGAGGAAGAAAGGGAGGGAGAAAAAAAGAAAAAAGAGATGAAAGGAAGAGAGGGAAAAAGAAGGAAATAATGAAGGAATGGATGAAGGAAGGAAAGAAGGAAAGAAAAGAGAGAGGAAAGAAGGGAGGAAAGGCTGAAGTAAAGAAGAGAGGGAGGAAGGAAAGGAAGAAGGAAGCAAGGAAGGAAAGAATAAAGGAAGGAAGGAAAGAAGGAAGAGAAAGGGGGAGGGAAAGAGGAAAGGAAGAGATCCTAGTCATGTTACTGAACCTCAGTGCTCCAAGCAGTTCTCAAGGACTGAGTCACAGAACAGTTTCCCACAGAGAATTGCACCAATCCCTAACAAGCAAGTGCGTATTTTCTAGCATTTGGAATAGAATGCTATTTAACCAAAGTCATTTACTCAATGACAATAAAAAACCTGTTCATGTGACCCTGGTACCCACCCAACAGATCATCACCTCCAGCTGGCCGGACAGACATGCAGCCACTGTTGGGGTAAGAATAGACAACTGCCACTTTGTACAGGAAGACGATCTCTCCGATGGAAATATGATAAGCCCATTTTCTGCAGCAGATGACATCCCCACCGTCTCACAACTGACCGAAAGGGTCAAGGGTGACAAGAGCCTCCTGTGCTTATTATTTACTGATTGCAAACAAATCAAAAGGCAAGTCTGTGACTCATGAGGGTGAAGCACCAGGACTATTGGGAAAATCCAGCAGTGTGCATGCTATCTAGCATCAGATGGACACCAGCAGCATCTTCTGTTAGGAAGGCTGGTGCACCTCTGCATCACGGGCTGGTAGCTATTTTGGATCTAATCTCTCAAAGGTCCCGCAGAAAACCACAACACTATCTTTCTACAACACCAAGATAATGTATGTCATTTGTAAGTGTGGAAGCCCTTGAGATTATTCTTATCTTTATGACTAATAAGCAGTGTAGTGCCTCCAATTGGCACTTACCTACTTGGTGAGCACAAGTATGCTCCTTTAAGCTTTCAGTTTTATATTTTATTTTTTGAGATAGACACTAACACTTGGATCACAGTATACTGGAAAGGGTGCTGGTTCTGGAGTCAGAAGACCTGGGTTCAAATCCTGACTCTACCCCTCACCATGTATATGACCTTGAATAAGTTGTTGAACCTCCTTGGTTATCAACTGGTTCCTCTATAAAATGAAGAAATTGGATTAGATGAACATTAGGTCCCTTTCAGCTCTAAATCTATGATCCTGATTATATTACAAGACAAATGTAACTTTGCTGCTGTCGTTCAATCATTTCAAACTCTTCATTATCTCATTTTCTGGGTTTTCTTGGCAAAGATACTGGAGTGGTTTGCCATTTCTTCTCTAGCTCATTTTACAGATAAGGAATTGAGGCGAACAGGGTTAAGTGACTTAGTAAGTGTCTAAATTAGTAACTGCTCTGCTGATTAGTTTTGATGATTGTTTGCAATCATCAAATAATAAGTTCATGAATTCAGTTCATGAAGATGAGTATTCCTGACTCCAGGCTCAGTGTTCTATCCACCGTGCCACCTAGCTGTCCCCAATCTAACTATAAAACTTGCTATTTTTAGGGAATTACTATCCCATGTTGTACTTGAAAATCCATTTTCTGGCCAATCCACAATTGAATTTTCAGCCTTAATTCTTCTCAGAAGAGACCTTTTACTCAGGGCAAAGAAATCCATTTTAAAACCTTTGAGTAGATGCAATTTTGGTGGGGGGGGGCAGTGAGGGTTAAGTGACTGTCTGATACATTTTAAATACATTTTAAAAGGAAGGTCTTTTAGAGTTATGCAAGCCAATATACAACAAATAGAGAGAAAGTATCATCAGATGCCAAAGATTTTCTCAAAAAGGCTGGAATCCTGCGTAGCCAACTACACAGGATTTCTAAGAAGTCACCTATCAAGTGAATGGATCCACACCTTTTTGGATTCTTATATATAAATGCTGGAAGCCTACACATATATATCTATAGGCATGCTTACATATAGTAATAATGGATAACATTTATATAGAGTTTTAGTAGTTTGCAAAGTATTTTATAAATATTTTCTCAGTTTATCCTCACAATAACTTTGTAAGGTAGGTGCTATTATCAACCCCATTTTATAGAAAACTGAGGCTGAGAGAGGTCAGAGGACTTGTCCAGGGTCACACAGCTAGTAAGTTATCTGAGGCCAGATGTGAACTTAGGTTTTCCTGACACCAGTTCCAGTACTCTATCCACTGAGCCATTTAGCTAGTAGCACCGTGGTTGAGTAGATAGAGGACTAGTCCTGGAGTAGGGAAGCCCTGAGTTCTAATCCTACCTCTGATACAAGTTGGGTCTAAGTGCCTAATTGGACATACTTAGCACTTACTTTCACCCAGGCAATTCTCTAAGACTTTTTATAGGAGAGTTGGTGAACTGCATTGGTGGAGAGTTTCCACATGGGGGGAGGTCCCCCACACCTAAGAAATCACTATGTGGACCAAAATATGTAGGTATATAAAGGCATATAACCTCTATCTTCTAAATGTTGTGTCCTCCAACAGAATGTAAGCCCTGGGACCATTTCGTTTTGCCTTTTTGTCCCCAGCACATGGTAAGTAGATACATGATAAATGCTTGATTAGTTGAGACACACTCCCTTCTGGTGTACAGAATTCGCCACAGGATCGTGGGAAGTTCGGAATACCCAGTTCCATTTAATTTGGGGGGGGGAGGGGCAATGGGGGTTAAGTGACTTGCCCAGGGTCACACAGCTAGTAAGTGTCAAGTGTCTGAGGCCGGATTTGAACTCAGGTTCTCCTGAATCCAGGGCCAGTGCTTTATCCACTGCACCATCTAGCTGCCCCCTATTTAATTTTTAAAAAATTGTGTGTGTGTGTGTGTGTGTGTGTGGCAATTGGGGTTAAGTGACTTGCCCAGGGTCACACAGCTAGTAAGTGTCAAGTGTCTGAGACCGGATTTGAACTCAGGTTCTCCTGACTCCAGGGCCAGTGCTCTATCCACTGCACCACCTAGCTGCCCATCCATTTAATACTAATTCAATAATCACAGCTGCCATTTGCAGCTCTCTTTACAGCACTTTCCAGACACCATGTTACTTGAGCTTTCTCCTGACAGTGAGAGAGGAGCCCAAGAGAAGAATTCTGGCCATTGAGGTGAAGCCCACTGGGGTCTGTGAACATGGCTTTTGTTTGTTGGTTTGTTGGGGCAATGAGGGTTAAGTGACTTGCCCAGGGTCACACAGCTAGTAAGTGACAAGTGTCTGAGGCTGGATTTGAACTCAGGTCCTCCTGAATCCAGGGCCAGTGCTTTATCCACTGTGCCACCTAGCTACCCCACTGTGAACATGTTTTTAAAAATATTTTTATTTCGGTAGAAATTAAAATTCAGTAGAATTTGGTTTTCTTTATAATCCTAATTCATTTCATGGATTTAGGAGCCTTATTTTGACAAGGGTTTCTTCAGACTGCTCAAGGGTTCTATGACCAAAACCAAGTGAAGAACCCTGCCCTAAGCCTCTTGTAAGTACTTCTATCAGAACTTGATCCTCACTAAAGAGATTCCAAAGGGGTGTTTCTGGATTGGTGTTCACTGTGGAGAGCAGCAGGTGGCTACTGTCACAGGTCTTAGCTGTGTGGGCTGGTAGAAGTGGTCGGCAATAGGGAAATGATACCCTAGCATTCAACCAAGGACAGCTTGCCTAATCTCATGGTGAAGAAGAGGCTCAGCTCACATGCTCAGCTGTCTGGCCCTTGAGTGAGGAAATGAACACACCCAAAAAGAGTCACTTTTTGTCTCCTGGAGCAGCAGCTGATGTGGAGTCAAAGGGGACTCTCCCTGTGGGGAAGAATCCTAGCTAGCTGAAAGAACGTGGCCATCCATTAGTCCCCATACTGCCACTACAGATGAAATTGAATAAGGACAAAAGTGAGATGCTGTACCCAGGTACAGAAAAATCCAACTAGGTTTGTTCTAGCCTTTCCAAACAGATCATTCTCTTTGGGAGAGAAAACAGAAATAAACCACGATTTGAATAGCTCAGCCTTTTCTCTGTTATCTTTTATTACAGAATCCCAGAGTCTGAGAGCTGACAGGGTCATCTAGTCTGACCCATCTGAACAAGAATCCTGTCTAAAGCACAGCTGATGAGTGATCATCTTGTGTCAACTGGAAGGCCTTCAAGGAGTGGGCGGGGGTGGGGTGGGGAGGGCACTCCTTATCAAGACAAGCCATCGTGGGGCAGCTAGGTGGCACAGTGGATAGAGCACCGGCCCTGGAGTCAGGAGGACCTGAGTTCAAATCTGGCCTCAGACACTTAACACTTACTAGCTGTGTGACCCTGGGCAAGTCACTTAACCCCCATTGCCTCACACACACACACACACACACACACACACACACACACACACACACACACACACACACACACACAGACAAGCCATCCTACATTGGTGCATTTCTCATCATCAGGAAGTTTCCTCCTGATATAAAGCCTAAATTTGTCTCCTAGTTGTATTCCCTGTTACCAAACAGGTCAGATTTAGTGCCTATTCTATAAGGCAGTTCTTTAAGGGCTTGAAGACAGCTGACATGTTGCCCACACGTCTTCATTCTAGGCTGACAACTATTGAAGGTCCTTTAACCAGCCTGTTTACCCTCCTCTAGACAGTCTCCAGCATGCCAAAACACTCCCTAAATGGTGGTGCCGAGAATTTAGCTATAAGCAAACCGAGGCAAGAATCCAAGAGAACTTTTGTCTTCTCCTTCCTGGAAACCATTCCTCTCTCCATGTAGCCCAAGTTGGCATTATTTTTTTTTCTGACTAGTTTTGTTGAATCATAATGAGTTTGTTTGGTGTTTTTTTTTTTTTTCAGGGCAATGAGGGTTAAGTGACTTGCCCAGGGTCACACAGCTAGTAAGTGTCAAGTGTCTGAGGCCGGATTTGAAATCAGGTCCTCCTGAATCCAGGGCCGGTGCTCTATCCACTGCGCCATCTAGCCGCCCCTCATAATGAGTTTGGAGTCCACTAAAACCACTAGATTTTTTTTCTAAAACAATTTATTTGTAACCATACTTTCCCCTTTTTGTACTGGCGAAGTTGATCTTTTGGATCCATGTGTAAACTTTACATTTACTCAAATATTCCCCTGGACATAGGATCTCTTTCATTGTGGAGCTCCTCCAGAAAATGAAGATTACAACCCCTTCATGTGCCCTGTTCTTGATGATGTCTTCCCATCACTTCATCTCAGGGAGTTCATTCAAAAGGCCAGAGGCCTTCCTCAACTTCTCTTGATGTTGTGAGGATACCAGAAGGGTGCTCTGGCTGCTGTCTTACCATCCCTCCCCCTCACCACATGACCAGCTCATCTTCTCTTCTGATTATGTAATTCCTTGATGACATCTTTTCCTCTTCTTCTTTGGAGTTCTCAGTTCACATGTTGCAGGCTGTGGACTCTCTATTTAACCTGATTACATTTGATCAAGTTGGAATTGGCCCAGTGTTCTATCCTGAGAAAGGTTTCTCTGGGTCCTGACTCTATTAGACAGGAGTAGTTATCTTGGCTGGCCTTTCTATGCACTCTTTGGAGTATGCTGACCCAAGTGAGCACGGAGACTGACTGGACTTCCCTTCCACATCACATATCTTAAGGGAGAGTCTTTACTTCCTCCCAATATTCCCATCACTTCTTAATTAGATCAGGATCTGGCCAGAAGAATGCTTCCCCTTAATTGTTTCCTCTATATTTCGAGGAATGAAATTATCACTAAGGCAAGGCAAGAATGGATGGCATGGCCCTGCTCTTGGCAGAGCAAGTGCTGGCAGATGCCCAGATAACTGATGTCTTACCTCGCTGCCCATCACTTGACTCCATGCCAAGGGGGTGGTGTTTCCAGTGTTCCTTATCTACTTTGCCAGGCCCATGGGCCTCCGAGGCACTCTCACAACACTTGTGATTCTATCTGTCCTTTCATTCCAATGCTCCCTGACCCACTCTGATTTGTGGAACCTAGCGGTATCACAGAGTTATATTATCATGGTATCACAGAGCTGGAAGGGACCCTCATTTTACCAGTGAAGAAACTGAGGTCCAGGGAGGAGAATAAACTTATAATCATGGAGTTATAGGCTAAGGACCTCTTAGGACCACAGAGGCCATCTAAGTCCACCCTCCTCATTTTATGGTTGAAGAAACTGAGGCCTAATAGTAATAATCTAAGATCATAATAACTATTTATATCCTGCCTTTACACATGCCATTTCAGTTGATCCTCACTTGCAACAACTCTAGGAGGTAGATGCTCTTATTAACCCCATTTTACAGATGAGGAAACTGACTCCAACAGAGATTAAGCAACTTCCTCAAAGTCATACAGCTAATAAGTATCAGAGGCTAAATTTGAATTTAGTACCACCTAGCTGCCTCAAGAAAGGTGAATGGCATTCTCTGTTCCTAATATAGGACACTCTTTTGAGTGAGATGCAGTGGTAAAATGGAGAGAGAGTCGACCTCAGAATGAGGAAGACTTAGATTCCAGTCTAACCTCTGATATGTACTAGCTGTGGAACACTGGAAAAGTCAAATTGACTTCTCACTGTCCCTGGACAGCTCTCAGAGGATTGTAGAGGAGTCACTGTTGGAGGGAACTTCTCACTGGGAGTTTCCTATAACTCATGAAATCAGAGGCCCACTTCCAATAAAATACAGTCTCTTCCTCACAGGCTTCTTGGGAGGCTTGAATGAGAGAATGTCCATAAAGTACTGACCCGACTGAGCCAGAGAAATGGTGACTCTTTTTTTTTAATTTTTGCAGGGCAATGAGGGTTAAGTGACTTGCCCAGGGTCACACAGCTAGTAAGTGTCAAGTGTCTGAGGCCAGATTTGAACTCAGGTCCTCCTGAATCCAGGGTCGGTGCTTTATCCACTGGGCCACCTAGCTGCTCCCAATGGTGACTCTTATTAATCATATGCCACACCCCATCTTTTATTGATTCTATTCCTCTTGAATAAGGTATACCACTCCTCCCTCTCTCTCTCTGTCTCTCTGTGTCCCTGTATCTGTGTCTGTCTCTCTGTCTCTCTCTCCCCCTCTCTCCCTCCTATTTGAGATGGTATACAGCCCACTACTGGTCAGTCCCCTTTGTCCAACTGTTCTAAATTAACTCCAAGTCCCTAGATCAGTTTTAGCTGATGATAATCTTTGTCTGCAAACATGAAATGCTTTCTCTCTCTCCCATCTCTGTCTCTGTTCCTCTGGAGAGTGGTTGTCAGGTTGGGCAGGATTGAAGAGACTTTTGGTCCTGTCTCAGATACATTCCCTGTGAAGACCACATTTCTTTATATTCCAAGGCAGATCAACATACACATGCCTATCAAGCAATGCCTTTTCTCCGTCCTACCAGTCAACGAATTGACAAGTATTTATAAAATGCCTACTATGTGCCAGCGGCCAGGGACACAAGTACAAAGGGTGAAACTAGCCCTATTCATGAGAAGCTTACATTCCAATAGGGGAGAGAATGAATAAAATAAAAAGCATATGTAGAATGCATATAAAGAGAAAACATAAAGGAATTAGTGCAATGTATTTTGGGAGGGAGGGCTCTAGCAATTCAGGGAATCAGGAAGGACTTCATGTAGAAGATGGGGCTTGAGCTGTGTCTTAAAGGAACAGAAGGATTCCATGAAGCAAAGATGAAGAGGAATGGCATTCCAGGCATGGGGAACAGTCAGGACAAAGGCAAAGAAGTAGGAACTGGAGAAACAGACAGAAGGCCAGTTTGACCGGACCACAGAGGGGAAGGGATGCCATGATGTCCATCGAGGCTAGAAAGGGTTCAGATTGTGAAGGGCTTTGAAAGCTAAACAGAGCAGTTTACATTTTATTCCAGAGGTAATAGGGAATTATAGGAGTTTATTGCAAGCCCTTTTTACCTGAGGATTTTTTATGTGACCCCAGGTTTATAGGCATATAAAATAGGTATACATAGCCTTTTACTGTTGTCAAAATTTTGACATTGTTATGTGATCCCATATGGGGTCTTGACCCACAGTTTAAGAAGCTTTGACTTAGAAGAGTGGAGGGTTTGGTTTTTTCATAGGGAGAGGGAGATAATGAGTTCAGTTTTGGACGAGTTGAGTTTGAGATGTCTCTGGAATTTCCAGTTGAAAATATCCAATAGAGAGCTGGAGAAATGAGGTCCAGTAGATCTGGGAGTCATCTGTATAGAGATGATGTTTTCACTACTGGGGACCAGTGAAGTTACTAAGAGAGAAAACAGGGAGAAGAGAAGAAAGCCTATGACAAAACCTTGGGGAAGACTCAGAGTTAAGGTAGGCAAAGATCATGATGAGCTTGTAAAGGAGATGTAATCAGATGGGTGGAAAGTAAACAGAAGAGAGCAGTATCATGAAAACCCAGAGCAAAGAGTTTCCAGGAGGAGATGGTGGTCAACAGTATCAGATGCAGCTGGCAGGGGTAAAGCTTGGTAGAGATTGGGGGCTAGCTATATAGATTTGGGAGGCATTAGAACAGATGCTCGAATCACCCCCTGGGCCATGCTGTAGCACGAACGGTGTGTCCGGGAAGCAGCACTACACTTTAAGGAGTAAAAAGCCAAGAAACAGTAAGCCAGGATGAGTAGGCAGAGAAAGCAGAAGACCATCGAAAACTTCTTTGGGGGAAAGGTAGACCACAATACATCCTCAGAAGAAGAAGATAATAATAGGGTCAAAGCTCCAACATCCAAAGCTTCCAAGAAAAATATGAACTGGTCTCAGGCCATGGAAGCTCTCAAAAGGGACTTTGAAGAGAAAGTAGGAGAGATAGAACGAAGATGTAGAGAAAGAGAGGAAGGAATGGAAAGAGAAATGAGAGCAATGCAGGAGAGTCATGAGAAAAAAGTCAACAGTTTGAAAAGCCAAATGGAAAAGGAGATTAAAAAACTGTCTGTTGAAAATAATTGCCTAAGAATTAGGATTGAACAAATGGAAGCTAGTGAGCTTATGAGAAACCAAGACACAGTAAAGCAAATCCAATTGAATGAAAAAATAGAAGGCAATGTGAAATATCTCCTTGGAAAAACAGCTGACCTAGAAAATAAATCTAGGAGAGATAATTTGAAAATCATTGGACTACCTGAAAACCATGACCAAAACAAGAGTTTAGACACCATCCTCCAAGAGATTGTGAGGGAAAATTGCCCTGATATTCTAGAAGCAGAAGCTAAAATAGAAATTGAAAAAATCCACCGATCACCTCCTGAAAGAGATCCCAAAAGGAAAACCTCCAGGAATATTATAGCCAAATTCCAGAACTCCCAGGTCAAGGAGAAAATATTGCAAGCAGCTAGAAAAAAGGAATTTAAATACTGTGGAGCTCCAATAAGGATAAAGCAAGATCTAGCAGCTTCTACATTAAAGGACCGGAGGGCATGGAATATGATATTCCAGAGGGCAAAGGAACTGGGACTACAGCCAAAAATCACATACCCAGCAAAACTAAGCATCATCTTTCAGAGGCAAACATGGAACTTCAAGGAGAAAGAAGACTTTCAGGCATTTGTTATGAAAAGACCTGAACTGAATAGAAAATTTGACTTTCAAATACAACACCCCTGAGAAGCATAAAAAGATAAACAGGAAAAAGACTTCATGAGGGATATTAAAAGATCAAACTGTTAACATTCCTATATGGGAAGATAATACAGAGGACACAGGTCTGAACTGAATACGAAGGGAAGTTATGTTTTGTTCTTTGTGGGGTGTCTTATGTATGGGGCTGGATTTGGGCTTGGGGCCTCCTGGGTCCAGGGCTGGTGCATTGTCCACTGTGCCACCTAACTAACCCATAATGACATCCTTAAAATAGGGTTGAGGTGTAGGAGAAATAGACTGGGGGAGGGGGAAGGGGAGAGATGGTCTGGGGAGAGGTTATTCATATGAAGGAAACAAGAAAAAAGCTTATGGAGGGGAGGGGAAGAGGGGGAAGGAATTGGGGAGTGATTGAACCTTAATGTCATCAGAATTGACTCAAAGAAGGACTAACATACATACTCAAGTGGGTATAGTAATATATTTTGCCCTGAGGGAGGGGAGGGAGATAAGGGGGGGGGAGGGAAAGGAGGGAAGGGCAGATTCTGGGAAAGAGTAGTAAAAAGCAAAATACTTTCAAGGAAGGTGAAGACGTTCTGCATAATGGCACAAGTATGAAATATTGAATTGCTTGATTTCATAGGGAGGGTTGAGGAGAGAGGGAGGAAGAAAATTTGGAACATAGAATTAGCTCAAAGACCTTAAACTCATCAGAGTAAATATCATGGGAAGGGAATAGGATGGAGGGAAATAGTTATGATGACTTTGCTGGGCTAATACGAAGAAAATTCTTTGTCAAGTTTAAGATACATTATTTAGGGTATGATGAACAGGATACTATTAGAAAAACCTGGAAAGACCTACATGAACTGAAGCAGAGTGAAATGCACTGTATACAAAATAACAGCAATAGTGTAAAATGATCTGCTGGGAAGCATGTGGTTATTTTCAGCAAGGCAATGGTCCAATATAACCCTGAAGGACTATGAAAATGGCAACCCATCTACAGAGAAAGAAGTGATAGTATCTGAAATAGTTGGAAACACATTTTTTTCTTTTTTTTCTTTTCTCTTTTTTTTGGTGAGGCAATTGGGGTTGGGTGGCTTGCCCGGGGTCATGTGGCTGGTGGGTGTTGGGTGTGTGGGGCCGGATTTGGGCTCGGGTGCTCCTGGTTCCAGGGCCGGTGCTCTGTCCGCTGCACCACCTAGCTGCCCCTGGAAACACATTTTTTCTCTTTGACAATTCCTCAGTCTGAAGTTTTGGGAGTTTTTTGACTCACAACCTAGCTAATGTGGGAATGTTTTCCATGACTACTCATGTATAATTAATTTTGAAATGCTTGAGTTCTGGTGGGTGGGGGTGGGAATAGAGGAGGAAGAGAAGTTGGAACAATTTTTTTTTAAAATTGATGTTAAAATTTGTTTTTACATATATTTTGGAAAATAAAATTCTATTCTAAAAAAAAAAAGAACAGATGCTCACTATACCTTCGGGAGCTAATGAGATTACTAGAAGTAGAAGAGAAGAGCACTGAGGATGGAGCCTTGGGTACACTGTGTAATGGATGAAAACATTTCTTGAGACACTTGGGGATCCATAGTGATAGTCCTTGGAGGACAAGAAGTTCCTTCCTTCTCAGAGGAGTGATGTCTGCCCTCTACAGAAATGCAGGACCGTGGAAAGTGCCCTGGCTTGGAAACCACTGGTCAGGGTTCAGATTCTGCCGCCGATTCCATGCAGATGGGAATATGCATTACCTCTCTTTCTCCCCCTTGAAATGATTTTGCATATAATTCCTATTAAATTACTTGAGAACACAAAATTTTCTGTTCCATAAGATCAGAGCCCCTTGGGCATTTCATTTTTTGTCTTTGCATACCCAGTCTCTTGTTGATTAGATGTCCCCTGAGGTGGTTAGAGAGGGGAAGTTACACTTCCTCTGCCCTGGCACATGGGAGAAGGGTGCCCTCCAGGCTGGCATCCCCTTTTGGCTGTGTCAAGGTTGGTTTCACTAAACAGAAAGGCAGGTGACATGCCTGGAGGACAAAGGGGCAGGTGGGCTGGGAGCTATGCCTCATTTCCATCCCCAGCCATTCTGAATTTATTTTCATGGAACAAGCAGTCTGGTCACACTAAGTGAGCAGCTTTGCTTGCTCTGAGGGTGTGTTGGTGCATATGTACATTTTTAAACTCAAGGGTGCTATTCATGACTGTCTATTGAACCATAATGACAGTGGCTTTGGCTTTTAATTTTTTTTTCTGTTAATGAAAAACTACACATAGGCCAGATCTGGTAGAGATAGTTGGCAAGCATTTTTATTAAGTACCTACTATGTGCCAGGCACTATGGATACAAAACCAAAATGAACCCATCTGGGTGGACCACTGCTCATTTGGCCCACCCACCCTGCAGCAAGGTGAGTGGATGGGAGGGTCCAGTCCAGCATCTTCCGCAATACCCCTGGAGACTCCGAGCATCACCATTTATTCATCTGTTCTATGGCTAGCATGTTCCTCTACCTGTTCCTCTTCCCATCCTTGTATTAATCAACCACCTGCCACATAGGAGCAAATTCACCCAGTTCTATCTCCCATTATCTTATTCCTATCCTCCTCACTTCCACCCTCTCCAACCCTGCCCCCACCCTTTCCACTATGCTCCCCAGAATTCTCATTACATAGAGAATAAACTTCCCTTTTCCATGGACCTCTTTCTCTCACACTTCCTCCGTCTAATAGTCCTGTCTGAGACCTGACTTCATCATGACTGTAGGGCATCAGCATTCCCAGTCATCCTTTCTAGCACTGACTGTTCCTTCTCTCACACACCTGACCCACTGCTCCTAAAAGGAAGAGTCAGATACTCCTTGATTTGCACTCCCAGACTCTCCCTTTTTTTTAAGGGTTTTTGTTTTTTTTTTAGTGAGGCAATTGGGGTTAAGTGACTTGCCCAGGGTCACACAGCTAGTAAGTGTTAAGTGTCTGAGGCCGGATTTAAACTCAGGTCCTCCTGACTCCAGGGCCGGTGCTCTATTCACCTAGCTGCCCCGAGACTCTCCCTTTAACCACCATCACTCAGCAACTTCTCCACCTTTGAAATCCACTTCATCAAAATCCCCACCCCAACCCATATCATCCTCACTTTTATAAGCATTCTCTACCCTTTTTCAAGTAGGCTTGCATCTGGTTTGCTATCTTCTCTCCGACTTCCATCCTTATACCAAAAGATTTCAGTGTTCAAATCGATGATCCTTCAGACTCCCCAAGCTCCCAGTTCTTCAGTTCCCTTGGATCTCAACACTCTTCCACTCGACTTCAGCCATGCTTTGGGAAGTAAACTCATGAGATCACACCATTGTCCCTAGGTGTTCCATTCCCATAACTAGATAAAATTCTAACATTCCTCTCTTTCTTTGAACTCTTCTTATTCCATTTCTCCTTATATCTCACCCCTCTTCTAGATCTGTTCTTCACCCTTATTGAGTCCTTTAATATCTCCACCCCTTGGTACCTTCTCAAGTCATTACTTAGCTCTGACTTTCCAATTTCAACTCTCAAATTAGCCATTTCACTGCTACACTCTCTTCTGATCATGAATATCTTGCCCCTTGGTCCACTGTCACTTGGAATGATGATAGATGATACCAGCTTATGACTTCCCCTTGAAAGATATCTATTCACAGTGCCCACTTCCTCTTTTCTCATTCACTCTTTAGAACCTTTTGTCTGGCTTTTGATCTCATCACTCAACTGAAACTGCTTTCTCACATGATCTCCTAACTGCCCTGATTGTCTTTTCTCTGGCCTTGTCTCTCCTCCCTATAGGCTGCACCTGGTGTTCTTGACCACCTTCTCCTCCTACATGCTTTCTCCTCTCTGTGCTTTCATACCATGGCTCTCTTCGAGTTTACCTTCCACCTGACAGCTCCTTTTACATCTCCTTTACTGGCCTATCATCTACAATGCCTGCCTTAACTAATTCATCTTCCTAGGCCCTCTTCTCTTTCCCCTCTGTCCTCTCTAGTCGTAACCTCATCATTTCCTGTGGTTTTAATCACCATCTCTACACTCTCTCTTCCTAGCACTCTATCTGCCATCTCTAGGGGTTTGCACTGGTCATTCCACATCCACCGAATGCACTCCTGGCTCAGCCCTTCCCCCTAGAATCTCCCTCTCCCTTCAAGATGCAGCTTAAGCATCACCTTCTTTCTGGGTTCCCCAACTCTTAGTACTCTTGGTCCTAAACTCCCTAGTACTGAACAGCTCGTCCTTTGTATTTATTCACATCATATTTATGCTCCCTATAGTCTGACTTGTTCTTGCCTTTCCCCATTAGAACAGAAGTTCCCCAGACTGCTTGCAACCTTGGGGATGGGGGAGGGGAGGGAGGGAATGAGAGGGATAAAATTTGGAACTCAAAACTTTAAATAAATTTTTAAAAAAGCTTGGTCAGAACAGAAGTTCCCTAAAGGTGGGGTTTCTTTAAACTTTTTATAAGTGAGCCCAATGCTCATCACAGTGCCAAGCTCATTAGCTTCTCCTTAACTGCTGCCCTCATGTAGTGTCATAAATTCTTGTCACTCCATGATAAACTGATTGAAGGAGCTTACAAGAAGTAGATTGTAGTACAATGGTACTTCTTTCTCAAGAATTCAAATTAGGGGCAGCTAGGTGGTACAGTGGATAGAGCACTGGCCCTGGAGTCAGGAGGACCTGAGTTCAAATCTGGCCTCAGACATTTGACACTTACTAGCTGTGTGACCCTGGGCAAGTCACTTAACCCCAATTGCCTCACTAAAAATTAAAAAAAAATAATAATTCAAATCATTTTGTACTTTATGGCTAGAACCCTAACAAGCACACCTGTAAAGATACATCTAGCCTTTCTCTCCCTCCCTCTCTGTCTGTCTCTGTGTTTCTCTGTCTTTCTGTCTGTCTATCTCTCTGTTGGTCTCTGTCTCTCTGTCTCTTTGTCTCTGTGTCTCAGTTTCTGTCACTGTGTCTTTGTCTCTGTCTCTCTGTCTCTGTCTTTCTACCTCTATGTCTCTCTGTCTCTGCCTGTCTCTGTTTCTTTGTCTCTTCTCTCTCTGTCTTTCTCTGTGTCTCTATCTCTCTTGTCTCTTTTTCTTGATCCCCACGCCTGTGATTTCATTCGTGTATGGAGCCCCTGGTTGAAGAAACTCCCCCTACCAATACAGATGGACATTTTTGTACAATCTATAGTCTTAGAGAGTTGGCTAGAGTGGTTAAATCATTTTCTTGGTGTCACACAGCCATTGTGTAGTAGGAAGGGACTTTAATCCACGCCTTCCTGGCTCTGCTGTCAGCTTTCTTTCGTCATGCTATGTTGTCATGAACGTATCATTATCTTCTAACAAATCAAAGATAGATAGTTGGACAATAGCCTAAAATCACTCTGCTTCATGTTTATAGAACCAGACATATGATGAATCCCCTCCCTTCTTGTTATTACTTTAATGGGCATGATTTAATGAGTATGGCATTAAGGATCACACCACCTCCAGTCACATGCCCAAATGGCTTAGCACTTAATGAAATAGTATTCTGTATTTTTTCCTGTGTCTTAGCTCCCCAACTGAGCTGTAAGCTGTTGTTGTTTGTCCTTCATTCTAGAGAACAATGACATCATGAGGGCCCTCCTAGTCTGGAGATCAGGTCTAATCCCTCTCTCCATCCTTCCCATTCTTCCAGTTTCAGTCCCAGGACCATCTCTTCCATGAAGTCCTTCCTGATCTCTGGAGCCTTCATTGATCTCATAGGCTGAAAGATCTAGGGCTGGAGACCAGCTAGTCCAAGCTCTTCATTTTACAAATGAGGAAACTGAGGCCCAGATAGCTTAAAGTGACATATGGATCATGGATTTAGAGCTGGCCAACTCGTCTAATTATTTCAGTTTGAAGAAACTTGCCCAAGGAGGTTAACTGAAACAAGACCCATTGCCCTGTAGGGAATATGCATCAGGGAGGAATTTGAACCCAGGGCCTCTGGCTTCATAGTCACTGTTCTTTTCCATGTGCTGAGCCATGTACAGTCTCCCACTTCTTGGAATTCCCATATCCCTTTCAGCCCCTACCACACGATTTCACAGTATCCCTTCAGAGAGGGTCTCATCACCAACAATGTGGAGCCTCATTGACCGAACCTGTCCTGCTTTATTTACATTGCCTGGCACACAACATGCACTTAAGAAGTGCTTGTTGACTATTGGATCCTCCATCTCCTCTGTTCTGTAACCTCAGGGTGCTTTAGGACAGTCCTGATGTGGAGGAATGTCAGGGGAGGGAGAGATGATGTGTCCTTTCTCATGTAGCTTTGCCAAGAGACTGTCCTTTGTCAGAGTTTATGTCCTAACAGGCAGTCTGGAAAATGTCTGTCACCATGCTCATAGATATTCATTGCAGGAAAGGACCTTACTACATAGCACTTCCTCTTATAAAAAAAATGATTTCCCTAAACCCTGAAAAAAAACACTGTTAGGAAAGATCTCTGGAGTGATCTGCCCTCTCTCTGTAGGGGTTTCAGTTTGGGCCACCTCTACCTCTACCTCCCCACCTCCTTGAAGGCCCAGTTCAAGTGTGACATTCTCCATGACTCCTTCCCCCTGATTCCCAGGGCTCCCCCCTTCAACGTAGCTTGTTTTTAACTCCTTTGAATGCATACTGTATTTGCTTTATACTATTTCTGTATGTGGTTACATATGTGACATGTTGCCTCTCCCTATGGAATGTAAGCTTTTTGAGGTCAGGGACTTTGTTTTGTTTTGTTTTTTGGTCTTTGTATCCTCTGTGATTATTTGCACAGTACCTGGTCCATAGAAGGTGCTTAATGAATGCTTGTTTTATTGACTATTAACAACTCCATGGAGTATATCCTAAGGGAATTATTATTCCCATTTCCCAGATGAAAAAACCAAAGCACACAAAAAAGGAGAGACCAATCCCAATTCAGGAAGTCATAGTCTTTCTAGCTTACCCAACTGCCAAATCCAGTTGATAATAGGCAGAAATTAATCTTGTATTTCATCTCTTTAACATGCAAGGAAATAAACAAAGAAAATTTAAAGCAATCTCCCCGCCAAAACCTCTAACCATTTGGCAATTTTGAGGGCAAGAGACCTTCCTTCCCAATGAAAAGCACCCAGTTTTGAACTTCTCTGTGAAACTCTGGGAGCAAAGTGGACCATTTTTACATAACAAATCCAGTGTGGGGCTAGTTCTAGTGACATTTGGGTAGCAAGTGACTCAAAGGAGAATCAAACATCTGCATGGGCCCAGAGGTAAAATCTCCCTAATCCTCTAGTTATGAGCACAAGTGGCAACCACAGAGAAGAAGGAAACATAGAATTTTAATAGTAGAAATGTCCTTGGAGACCATCTAGTACAGTTCAATCTTCTCATTTTATGAGAAATACTAAACTGTGGGATTTTCCTACATTAATAAAATCACTGGTCCAGACGAGAAAAACAAACTGACAGAAAAAAGTTATAGAGTATGGTCTTCCCTTGGAAAGTCCTCTCTCTCTCTCTCTCTTTCTCTTTCTCTTTCTCTTTCTCTTTCTCTTTCTCTTTCTCTTTCTCTTTCTCTTTCTCTTTCTCTTTCTCTTTCTCTTTCTCTCTCTCTCTCTTTCTCTCTCTCTCTTTCTCTTTCTCTCTCTCTTTCTCTTTCTCTTTCTCTCTCTCTCTTTCTCTCTCTCTCTTTCTCTTTCTCTCTCTCTTTCTCTTTCTCTCTCTCTTTCTCTCTCTCTCTTTCTCTTTCTCTTTTTCTCTTTCTCTTTCTCTCTCTCTTTCTCTTTCTCTTTCTCTTTCTCTTTCTCTTTCTCTTTCTCTTTCTCTTTCTCTTTCTCTTTCTCTTTCTCTTTCTCTTTCTCTCTCAAGAAAATGCCGGGGCAGCTAGGTGGTGCAGTGGATAGAGCACCAGCCCTGGAGTCAGGAGTACCTGAGTTCAAATCCGGCCTCAGACACTTAACACTTACTAGCTGTGTGACCCTGGGCAAGTCACTTAACCCCAATTGCCTCACTAAAAAATTTAAAAAAAGAAAGAAAATGCCAACAGCATGTGTCTTAAGTAGCTGTTGGCCTTGAGAAAACAAGGAAGATCTGGTTATCCATCATCTACTGAGCATATTTATAGGACTCATTCCCCATCCATTTATAGAGGTGCAGCTTCCCTACCAGTTTCTTTCTCTCTTTAGTGGCTTGCCTTTCCTTTATCAAGCAACTCACTCTCCTCTTCAAATGGGTGGTGGCTTGCTTTTTAGTCAAATGATGGAAAATGCTGCCATCAGTGTTGTTCTAACCAGCTCATGATTTTATTTCCAGAAGTATCTGAATCAAGAATTAATTGTTAGAAAGAATTGCAAACTGAGATGTCCAGCAATTGAAGAATGTCTGAACAAGTTGTGGTGGATGATTGTGATATAAAACTATTGTGCTTTAAGAAATGACAAGCAGGATGGTTTCAGAAAAACCTTGGAAGACCTGATGCAAAGTGCAGTGAACAGCTGTAGGAGAACACTGTACACGGTAACTGTGATATTGTAATAATGATCAACTGTGAAAGACTTAGGTACTCTGATCAAGACAATTCCAAAGAACCCATGATGAAAAATACTCTCCACTTCAAAAGAGAACTGATGAGGGGGCAGCTAGGTGGTGCAGTGGATAAAGCACCGGTCCTGGATTCAGGACTCCCTGAGTTCAAATCTGGCCTCAGACACTTAACACTTAACTAGCTGTGTGACCCTGGGCAAGTCACTTAACCCTCATGCAATGATGCCAAAAAAAAAGAGAGAACTGATGATCTCTGAGTAAAGATTAAAGCATACTTTTTTCTACTTTGTTTTTGTATGTGTGCACTTTCTTTTGCAACATGGTTAATATGGAAATATGTTTTACATAACTTCACATATATAATTGGCATCATATTGTGTGCCTTCTTGAGGAGTGGAGGAAGAACAGAGAAAGAAAGGAGAAAATTTGGAACTCAAAATCTTGTTTTGCAGGGCTATGGGGGTTAAGTGACTTGCCCATGGTCACACAGCTAGTAAGTGTCAAGTGTCCAAGGCTGGATTTGAACTCAGGTACTCCTGAATCCAAGGCTGGTGCTTCATCCACTGTGCCACCTAGCTGCCCTCCAATTCAAAATCTTTTAAAAAATGAATGTTTTTTTTTCAAAAAATGTAATTGGGAAACATTTAATGAAATAAATAAAACTTTTTTAAAAAATTAGTTGCCAGACTTATACAGTCCAATACCAGTTTCTCCCTCTTATCCAACTATTGTAAATCAGCTCTAAGCCCCCAGATCTATTTTGGTTGATAATGGTCTCATGTCTCTATACAGGGGAAAAAAATTCCTCTATCTCCCATCTCAGTTGACCAATATTTTTTATTGCAGCTAAGAACTTAGAGTTAAATGTTTGCGTTTTTTAAATGGGAAAAGGGTCCTTTTTGAAAGGAAAAGCAACTTAATTTGGTAAATAAGGTAGTGAATCCCATTTTCACAGCATTTTAGGATTGGAAGATAACTCAGAGGTCATATAGTTCAACCTATGCCTGAATTGTAATTTTCTCTACACACACCCAGCTAGGCTCATCCATGCTTTGCTTAAAGACCTTCAAGGAGAAAGGGTCCACTACCACCTGAGGCATTCCATTCTTCATTAGGACAATTCTATTAAGTTTTTCTGGGGTTTTTTGTTTGCTTGTTTGTTGCTTTTTTTGCAGGGTAATGGGGGTTAAGTGACTTGCCCAGGGTCACGCAGCTAGTGTCAAGTGTTTGAGACTGGATTTGAACTCAGGTCCTCCTGATTCCAAGGCTGGTGCTTCATCCGTTGTGCCACCTAGCTGCCCTCTTAAGTTTTTCTAAATATGCCTCTTTGCCACTGTCACCCATTGCTCCTAGTTTGGCCCTTTAGGGCCAAGCAGAAAAAAAGCTTATTCCCTTTTCTCTGTGAGGGCCCCCCCAAATACTTGAAGATGGTTATCATGTTCATACTGAGATTTCTATTCTTCAGGCTAAGCATCCTGAGTTCCTTCATATGAATCTTCTCAAATGTTAGAGGGCTCTCAAGACTCTTCCCCACACTCACTGTCCTCCTTCATTCCCCCCCCTACCCCGTTTGGGTGTGGGTGTGTATCCTTTCCGAACCATAATACCTAGAACTGAATGTAGCTCTTCACATCAGGTCTAATGAGGGCAGGATCCAGAGGCCACTACCTCCGTATCCTGGAAGTCATGCCACTCAAGATGACAACAGCTGCTTGTGCATTAAGGGTTGCCAAATTCAGACATGATAGGAAATTCTTCCCTGCCTCCCCATGATCTAACTTCCCCCTTCCAATGCCTCTCCACTTCACTCCCCTCCTACCCACCTCCATCCCTGGCCAAATATCTTCCTTTTGAAAATCTTTTTGTGGAAAATGGATCACCCTTCTCTTTCATTGTTAAACCAAGTCTAATCTGGACTTTATACCTAAGGGTCAGAGCTACAGCACTGCTCTTTCAAGTTTATCAGGGACCTCCTTGCCAAATCCAAAGGCCTTTCCTCAGTCTTTATCTCCTTTAAATTTGACACTTGTTAAAATGATCCCTTCCCATGGCTTCAGTGATACGCTATCTCCTGATTCTTCTTTTATATCTCTAACCAACCCCCTTGGCATTGCTGGAGATTCTTTCAGCACCTTGGTTATTTCCCAAGATCCTCTCCTTGCCCTTCTCTTCCTTCACATTCTCCTTCAGTGAACTCCTTTGTAAACTCTTCCAATTTCTTCCAAACTGACATCTTTCCTCACCTTTTAAATTGGCCCTGGCACTCTTTTGCTCACTGCCTGCCACTCATCTACATTGAGATGTACTGCCATCTCCTCAGACTCAACATACCTCAAACTGAACTCAGAGATCTGGAACTTGAAGGGTCTTTGAGCCCATCTTTTCCACTGCCTCATTGTACTAATGAGAAAATCAAGGCCAGAGGAAGTTCGGTGACTGACCAAGGACACACAGGTAGGAAGTGATAGGATGAGGATTTGACCTTGGTCTGGTGACTCCATGTATCATCTCCATTTCATTCCCCTTGATCCCAGTCTCTTCCTCACAGGCTTCTCGGGAGGCTTGAATGAGAGGATGTCCATAAAGTACTGACCCAACTGAGCCAGAGAAATGGTGACTCTTTTTTTTTAACTTTTGCAGGGCAATGAGGGTTAAGTGACCTGCCCAGGGTCACACAGCTAGTAAGTGTTAAGTGTCTGAGGCTGGATTTGAACTCAGGTACTCCTGAATCCAGGGCCAGCACTTTAACCACTACGCCATCTAGCTGCCCCAGTCTAGTTGATTTTGATTACATTTGAATCTTTGTTACAAGAGAAGGATCACTGGGTAGAGAAAAGAGAGGGAATATATTTGGAAATGAATGTTATATAAAAGGAAAAATCATCTATAACATTTTCATTAAATTAGAAAACCATATCAGCCTTTCTGGACCCCCTCTCCCAACTCACACCAGTACCAGCAAGTTTACTGCCTTGGGAGCCAGGGGTAACCGCCAACTCTGACACTTATTTGTTATGTGATGCAGGAGTGACTTACTCTGTTTTCCTGTTTGGAATATACTTATGCATCTGTGATTTTTTCACTGATTTGGGTCCTTTTCCACTAACAATGGACATGGCTCTTCAACTTTACCTGTTGATCTAGGATCCACCTGTCAGTCTACATCAGAGGATCCACCCAATACAATGGAGGGGCTTTCTCTCATTCTGTTAACAATGGAAGGATACCAATGGAGCATATGGAGAGTCCCTTAGTTAGTCCTTGTTCTCGCTATTTGACTAACCAATCTTTTATCATTAAAGATCAGAGGATTCTGGAGATTGTGCTTGGAAGGACCTCTGAGGTCATTGTTCAAGGTCACGCCACAAGTGAACAGAGGGAGACTCTCAAATGGCATTCCATATACCCATTCTATGGACTAAACTCTCATTACTAATGGATTTTAGGCTGCTCATATCTACCATGAGCCATCTTGTTGCTCTTTGGGGGGCCCTTAGCTTCATTTCTTCAGAGACTGTAGTATTCCATGCCTCACAGTCACCCCAAAATCAGTGGAAGAATGTAGCTGCTGAGAAATGCTATCCATCTCACAAGGATTACTTTGAATCCTTAAATAATTCCATAAGCATATGTAATCACACAAGGCCTCAATTAACTACTCTGTTTTAATTATCCTAAAATTGAAAGGTTCAGAGGAAGAGGAAATTGGATGGAATTGAGTCACCTTTGAGGAGTTAAGACATCAGCTGGACTTCAGAGGATATAGAAGGTTGAGATAGGTCAAGGGGAGCTGGGGAAGGATATTCTAGGAGGAAGGAATTTTATGAACCAAGTCTTAGAATTGGAATGAACATTTTATTTAGGAGGGACCATTCTCACTAAAATAGAAGGTTTGTGTTGGGGAAAAGTATTGGACAGGTGGCAGTCTCATAACAGAGAACCTCCAATCGTAGAGTTTGGATTTGATAGAGTAGGTGACAGGGTACCAATGACTATTTTCAGCCTAGGAGTAATGAAATATAATTGGCCTTTTAAGAAAATTAATTTGAATTTAGTATGTTGGCTGGATTAGAGAGGCTAAACTGGGACAAGGAGATCAGGTAAAAGGCTGCGGTGGTCCGGGTTTGGGGTCATGAACATTCTAACTAGAAATGGTAATGGGGATAGGCTGAGTTTTTTGTCCTTTAATTTTTACTACATGATGTAGAGCATATACTACATTTTGGGACATACAAATCACTGGTAGTACTTGAAAGATCATAGATAATCACATTTGGTCTTAAAAGGGCATTTTTTAAAGGGTATTTTTTTTGTTTGCAGGGAAATAAGGGTTAAGTGACTTGCCCAGGGTCACACAGCTAGTCAGTGTCAAGTGTCTGAGGTCAGATTTGAACTCAGGTCCTCCTGAATCCAAGGCTGGTGCTTTATCCACTACACCACCTACCTGCCCCCTAAAAGGGTATTTTTAAATGCAAAAGGAAATGCTGTTCGATAAAAAAATGGCAAAATTGAAGCATCCCTAGATACATATTGTTTGGTATGGTGAAATATTCTAAACACGAGTAAACAAATGCTTTACAAAACAGTACAGAGAACAGCTGCTTATGAGTAGTATTGCTCTTCTATAGAATGAAGAACAGTGGGAAGGGAAAATGGAAGGTGAAAAAACATGTCTATTGACACATACTGGAATGGCCAGTCCACTGAGTTTGTATGACAACCTGTAGAATTATAGCAGTTCCTATGAATAGTCTCAGCCTGTCTAATTCTTAGGCCTCGTCTCCTATAAATCTTCCATGTAGAATCTAGTCCACGTGCCAGAGCCTTCCTATGGACCTTTTTCTATTCCATGGGTACCAGTGAAGCACTTAGCCTACTTATCTATTATCCCTTTCTCTACACGACGTTCTTCACACACACACCCATCTTAATAGTATTTTATTTTTTTCTAGTTGCATGTAAAAATAGTTTTCAACCTTTGTTTTTGTAAGATTTTGAGTTCCAAATTTTTCTCCTTCCATCCCTCCCTCCCCTCCCTCCTCCCCAAGACAGAAAGAAATCTGATATATGCACACTCACATTAAGCATATTTCCACATTAGTCGCGTTGTGAAAGAAGACTCAGAACAAAAGGGAAAAACATCAAAAAAGGGAAAAAAAACAACAAAAAGTAGAAACAGTATGGTTCAATCTGCATTCAGATTCCATAGTTCTTTTTTCTGGATGTGGAAAGCATTTTCCATCATGAGTCCTTTGGAATTGTCTTGGATCACTGTATTGCTGAGAATAGCAGAGTCTATCACAGTTGATCTTCATACAATGTTACTGTTACTGTGCACAATGTTTTCCTGGTTCCACTTACTTCACTCAGCATCAGTCCACTTAAGTCTTTCCAGGTTTTCCTAAAATCCGCCCGCTCATCATTTCTTATAACACTATAGTATTCCATTACATTCATATACCACAACTTGTTCAGCCATTCCCCAATTGATGAGCATCTCCTCAATTTCCAGTTCTTTGCCACCACAAAGAAAGCTGCTATAAATATTTTTGTACACGTAGGTCCTTTTCTCTCTTCTATGATCTCTTTGGGATACAGGCCTAGTAGTGGCATTATTGGGTCAAAGGGTATGCACAGCCCTTAGCCTTTTGGGGATAGTTCCAAATTGCTCTTCAGAATGGATGGATCAGTTTACAGCTCCAACAATGATGCATTAGTGTTCCAATTTTTCAACATCTTCTCCAACATTTATTATTTTCCTTTTTTGTACATGACATTCTTTCCTCATCAAACAGCTCCTATGCATTGCATATCATTACATACGATGCCCATGCCATGTCATTTTAATTCATTGAAGCATTGTTCTCCTGACCACAATGATAAAATGCTTGCTCTATATTTTAGAATCCCCATTTAACAGGGCAACTCAAAGTTCTTTGAAAGCTTCATCTCATTCTCCCTAATTCAAATTAGGCTAGCATTATTATGGAAGCACCCCTTAACTCAGGTTCATAGCTACTGCTTGGCAAATAACCAGAACTCAGAACAGAGCAGCTGGCAATGGACTACAGAAACTGGCACACGCACACAGGCACCAAACCATCAGTTCCTGAACTAGGCTACAGCTGCCTAGAGCAATCATTTGGATTAAGCATTTTTACCCAAGATTCTGGAAACCTTAGGACAGGGATGAAGATCCAATAGAAATAAGGTGTTAGGTAGCATTACCAGTAGGTGGAAGAAATTAAGCCCCAAAAAGTTGAGGAGGGACCTTGGGCAAGTCACTTAACCCTCATTGCCCTGCAAAAAAAAAAAAGTTGAGGAGGAAGTTTCTAGGAGAGTCTTTAGTCCTTTAGGAAGCAGGAAGGATATCACTATCTGAGATATAATAAAGACTTGGTCAGAAATGATCCCCCCTAAAACTCAAAAATAATAAAAAAGAAAAAAGAAATTAAAAAAGAGAAAAAGAAATAATCCCAAAGTTATAAACCTTTGAGAAATCAGTGGTCATCAATAAAGGGAAATAAATGATGACAGGATGAGTAGTTCTACCTATAAATACTATAAAGAAAAAGTAGGGGCAGCTAGGTGGTGCAGTGGATAGAGCACCGGCCCTGGAGTCAGGAGGACCTGACCCTGGGCAAGTCACTTAACCCCAATTGCCTCACTAAAAAAAAAAAAAGTAGCCCAGGTGGGTCCTTCTAGAGAACAAGGGAAAATTCCCCAAGCACAGAAAGCACATCTATAAACTAGCCGATCAGCCCAAATGGTTAAGTCAATACCTCAAGCACTAGGCATTGTATGTGTTTGCATGTCCATTTGCATCCGCCTCTGTCTGCCCCAGTTACTCAGGTTAATTTCCTATTTGCATGACTGTAATGCCTTTTCCTCTTAAGAGGAATTTATTGCATATGGAACAAACATGGCTCCACCAAAGACCATGCACTATCACAGGTAACTGTCAGCCAGTCCCTTCCAAAGAAATCCAGGATGAAGACACAACTAAAATGACATCTTGGATAACTTTCTAGACTTCTTGCTTTCAGTTCATAAAAACATCTTCTCTGAATGGGAACTTTGGCTGTTGGCTTATGGCTCCTAGAGTATTCATTTTTAAAATGATGGTATTTCTAATTAGTTTTACATGCCTTTAAAATCATCTTGAGGGGGGCAGCTAGGTGGCGCAGTGGATAAAGCACTGGCCCTGGAGTCAGGAGTACCTGAGTTCAAATCTGGCCTCAGACACTTAACACTTACTAGCTGTGTGACCCTGAGCAAGTCACTTAACCCCAATTGCCTCACTAAAAAAAAATTAATTAATTAAATTAAAATCATCTTGAGGGAAGGGCTCAGGACTATCATAGATTAAATTTGTTTATTTGTTGTTTGATGAAGCTTGGGACAGTGTGCCCTGGAAGCAGTGCCCCACTTTAAGGAGTTAAAAGTTGAGAAATAGGCTAGGAAAATGAGCAGACGGAAACAAATGCTGACCCTATTTGTTGTTTGTCCCTTGTTCTTGAACAGGACCATGACATCAGGAGGCAATGTCATGACTTGCAATAAATTGGATTTAAGTGAGGGAGGGCTGTACAGTCACCAGCTTCACTCTCCCAGAGCCCATCTGGATCCAGTGTTAAGATTGTACATCAAGGGGGCAGCTAGGTGGCACAGTGGATAGAGCACCAGCCCTGGATTCAGGAGGACCTGAGTTCAAATCTGGCCTCAGACCCTTGACACTTACTAGCTGTGTGACCCTGGGCAAATCACTTAGCCCCAATTGCCTCAAAAAAAAAAAAAGATTGTACATCAAGGGGGCAGCTAGTGGAGCAGTGGATAAAGCACCAGCCCTGGATTCAGGAGGACCTGAGTTCAAATACAATCTCAGATACTTGACACTTATTAGCTGTGTGACCCTGGGCAAGTCATTTAACCCTGATTGCTCTGAAAAAAAAATTATACATCAAGACTACTGGAGATGGCCCCAGATGTTTAAGGAAATTGGGGTTAAGTGACTTGCCCAGGGTCACATAGCTAGTAAGTGTCAAGTGTCTGAGGCTGGATTTGAACTCACATCCTCCTGACTCCAGAGTCAGTGCTCTATCCACTGCACCACCTAGCTGTCCCTGTAGAGTATCACAAGTAGGAAGTGAAATTCTAGCCAAAATTACATAATTCTATTATGTATGTATAATATATGTATATACACATATATATTCTAAATAATTCTTAGCATTGAACTTGATGTCCCAGGGTCACAGTTTGTGTCTCTGACAGCAGCCTCACCTTGTTGAATATGTACACAGGGAAAATCTATATATGGGTTGGATAGATAGATAGAAAGATAGATAGATAGATAGATAGATAGATAGATAGATAGATAGATAGATAGATAGATAGATAGATAGATAGATAGATAGATAGAAAGATAGATAGAAAGATAGATAGATAGATAGATAGATAGATAGATAGATAGATAGATAGATAGATAGATAGACAGACAGACAGATAGACAAACAGGTGTGTGTTTTTTTTCCTCCCCAAACTTTAAAAGTTATCAAAATGGGGCAGCTAGGTGGCACAATGGATAGAGCACCAGCCCTGGATTCAGGAGGACCTGAGTTCAAATTCTGCCTCAGACACTTAACACTTACTAGCTGTGTGACCCTGGGCAAGTCACTTAACCCCAATTGCCTCACTAAAAAAAAAAAGTTATCAAAATACCCATCCTGATCTCCAAAGTTTGAATTTCTACTTTATCATGGATGGTGCTTGAAGGGATCTGAGAAACAGGAACCTAGATGCTTTTACTTCCACCTGTTCTTGACCAACAAGACCCTGGATGCCTCCATCTCCATTGTAGCCAAAGGCAGTATGGTGGAAGAGTACCATCCCAATCACATTATGATGCCATCCTCCCAAACACTCCCAGAGTCCCACTGTCAGAGCTGCCAGAGGGCACTGTTGTCAGCTAAGATGTTTCCTCCCAGCATGAGGGAGAGGACATGACTGTCCTTTCACTCCCTTCCCCATAGATGAGGGCCCCTAGTGTAAAGAATTAATTGTTATTTGAGGTTTTTATGCCTAGTTGCACACTGGCCTGGGGCTCCGCAAACCCCACGGTGCTCCACCCATTGGTTGTAGCCGTTGCCATGGCGCTGGCACCTCACTTTATCACCACTCGCTGACGCCTACTTGGGCCTGGCAAAATTATAATGATTGGAAGCCTAGTGAGGGCAGTCATGTGACTGTCAGAGCAGCCATCCCATTGGCTGGGACTGTGTGGGGTTTTTCTGGGATTGGGGGAGGAGAATTGGGCATTCTAGAGGGATGCTAGAACGACAGGAGGTCTGCTGCGTATTCTCAGCTGATTCCTGGGCGGTGGTATCTTTTGAGGTTGTATAATTTCCCTTTCCCCATTTTATTTCCTTTCCCTTGATCCTACTGATCTTTTCTGTGTTGTTTTTTTAAGTTCGTTCTTGTTAAAATAAATCTTGTTCTGTTTCGAGGGAGGCTGCCGGTCTCCTTCCTTGCCCCAATATTGCGCGAGCCGCTTAGCTAGCACTCCCCAATTAAAAATTGGTCCCCATACTAGGCAGTGGGGATCAGGACAGGGCCTTGGCAGCCTTCAGAATAGTCCTGGTCCACACGCTGGTAAAGCAGAACCTGCTGAGTCTGTGGAATTGCCCAGGAGATCTTGAGCAGCTCCAGCTAGGGCCGACACAGTTCCTTTTCCTAGCTGCATCCAACACATTTTCATTAAACTGTCAGGAGTCCTGCCATCTAAGAAAGTTGTTGAATGTTGCCAACCCACAGGAACTGAGAGCTGAAGCAAAGGGTTTACTATATTCCCAATTTCAGATTTGTGCCCCTGACAGAACTCCCAAAGCAACACACTGCTCATCATTGTACTGGGTAGTGTTGGAGGTTGAGAGGAAGGGGAGGGGAAAGAAGGGAGGTGGCTGAAGAAAGGCAATGGTTTAATGTTCCTTGTACAGAGGAAACCACTCAGAAGGTAGCAGAATTCTACAAATCCACATTATTCTTTATGTGTAGTTTACACAGGCTTAGGCACTCTCTCACTAGTATGGAGGGTCCAGCCCTATTTAGACATGCATCAACAAAAGACTGGACGACTTCCGAAAGAATTGCCCAGAGAAATCATAGTAGTCTGTCATCTTTGGCTGTTTCGAGTGCCCTGCTACAGTACTAGGGGGTAGTTTCAGGGTCCTTCCTTAATTTTTAAAATTTGTTTTAATTTAGGAAAGCACCATAAAGTGAGTGATTCTCCCACCCTACACTCCTTGCCTTTGACTTGGCACAAGGAAAATACACTAGCCCTCTTTGAGATGGTCATTCAAACTCAGCATCAAATTTCTTAGATCTCTAGGGTGCCTTAAAATAAAACCATCCTCTCAAGGGAATAAGTACAATGGCCCTTTGACTCACAGGGAGGCAAAGACAACACCCATTTATTCAGTTAAGTCTGTTAATCCTGAGTATGAAGTTGTTCTGTCTCAGGATACATGATTTGAACTGTGCTAATGTTGAATCCATGAACAAGCCCCAGTTTTAACAGGGCTCCCTTATGGTCTACCTCCAGACTGGAGAAAACTTCAGAAAGAGAACTATTTATACTCTTTACACTGGAAAAGCCAAGTCACTGTGATATTCCATTGATAGGTTCTAGCTGTGTATTCCAGGTGGGGCTTGGCCTCCTGCAGACTTTATAGAGGATGGTAGTCCACTACTAGGGCAAACTAAAAGCAAAACTGAAGGGGCAGCTAGGTGGCGCAGTGGATAGAGCACAGGCCCTGGAGTCAGGAGTACCTGAGTTCAAATCTGGCCTCAGACACTTAACACATACTAACTGTGTGACCCTGGGCAAGTCACTTAACCCCAATTGCCTCACTTAAAAAAAAATTAAAATTAAAAAAAAAAAAGCAAAATTGAGTCTCTTTCTGGTGTCAAATAAAGCCTCCTGGACTGGGGCTCCTATGGAACAAGACAGAATACCTTTTGAAGAACAATAGCATCAGCAACTCCCCTTTCCCCTTGATTAGCTCCCCTGAGGTAAATGGACAAAAGGCAAGGTTTGCTGCTCCAGAGAACATCTCACAGGTGTAGGCAAGTCCCATAGTCTGAATCCATCACCCCAACTCTTTCCTCCCCCCCCTCCGAAATGGGGCAGGAAAGAAAGGCTTATAGTCATCTGAATCAATTGGACAGCCAAGATCTCACACCCCCATGTATTAGTTTGAGTCACCCTTACTATGATGATGCTATGTAAGAAATGCAGCCTGATTGGCTCCTTTGCCTAATGATTGTTAGCTGAGGGTCTAAACTGAGAAGTAGCCTCTGTGGTACATCACCACTTCCTTAACTATGGTGATTCTTTCAACTCACCTTGAACTGTGGACATTCCCCAAGGCTTTTATCTGGATCCTCTTCTCTTCTCTAACTATAGTCTCTCTTTGGACAAGAGAGCCACCAGCTCCGGTGGATTCAATGATCATTTCTATGCACTTAATTCTGAAATCTACATACTCAGCATTTCTCTCTCTTGAACTCCTGTCTCATATAACTAGCTGGCTGGGGGCAGTTAGGTTGCACAGTGGATAAAACATCAGCTCTGGATTCAGGAGGACCTGAGTTCAAATTCAACCTCAGACACTTGACTAGCAGTGTGACCCTGGGCAAGTCACTTAACCCTCATTGCCCTGCAAAATAAATAAATAAATAAATAGCTGGCTGCTGAAAACAAAACCAATGCAGCCAAAGAAAGCAGAAAGCTGGTAAATAACTTTCATATCAAGCATCTCTGATAAGGGCCTCATTTCTCAAATATATAGAGAACTGAGTCAAATTTATAAATGGACCAGGCAGTTTTCAAAGTAATAAAAGCTATCTGTAGTCATGAAAAAAATGCTCTAAACCACTATTGAGTAGAGAAATGGAAAATAAAACCCCAAGGTACCACCTCACACCCATCAGATTGACTAATATGACAGAAAAGGAAAATGATAAATGTTGGAGAAGATGTGGGAAAATTAGGACACTAATGCATTGTTCGTGGAGTTGTCAACTTATTGGACCATTCTGGAGAACAATTTGGAACTATGCCCAAAGGGTAATCAAACTGTGCATACCCTGCGACCCAGCAATACCACTAGTAGGTCTGTATCCCAAAGAGATGATTTTTAAAAGGGAAAAGGGCCTACATGTACAGGAATATTTATAGCAGCTCTTTTTGTAGTGGCAAAGAACTGGAAATTGAGAGGATGCCCATCAATTGGGGAATGGCTGAACAAGTTGTGTTTATACATACACACCGAGCCCACATCACAGTAAGTGTGATCTCCTCCACACTCAGGTGAGCCATGTTCATTTTATTCAAGGGATTGACTGCTCACTAAGCTCCAAAACAAATCCCTGTATAGAAATGGCTCCTGTCCATGGTTTGATATATGTCTAGTATGTATCTTTTCTGAATTAGATCTTGGGAAGGAGGGAGGGCCGCAAGTGCTTTCGGCTTTTCACTCTAACTCCAAAGGAAAACAAAACACCCCCCACCAATAACCTAAATACTCAACACAAAAGTTTTCTAGTAGTACCAGGCAGGTGGGCACAGAGAATCTAGCCTGTGAGGAAACCAGAGAGGTTCTTGGATCCTGGAGGAGGTTGGAGGTTGTTGGGGGGAGGGGGGGAGGGGGAGGAAGGGAAGCAACTCCTGCATTGTGGTTAGCGCAAACCTATAGTCTTTTTGACATTGTCTAAGTCTGTGCCTTCAGTACTTTTTCATAAGGGAGGCAAGCTGCCCAAATAACTGGACATTTTAAAAGATTATCTGGATCCTTTCGGTCGAAATCGTTATGATTAAAGGGACCGAACAGGTCGAGGGGAACGTTTCCGTATTCCGCGCATAACCCTACAGACACCCTCCACGGGTGGGGTAGATCACCGGGATCAACCCATCTGACAGAGCACTTTTGGTCATAGTGGCCTCTAGCTTGGGGGTTCACACCAGCTTCCAGCGAGTGCCCAGAACTCTGGGGTTGGAGCCTGGGAGAAATTTAAAGATCACTCCCCGCTTTCCCTCCTCCCCGTCCCGAGGAGCCGGCCTCTGATTGGATGATCTTCTTTTCAACTGATTCCAACCGGCTAGTCCTGCAGGGGGAGGGAAAACTGCCGGGGCAGTGTCTGGGGAAAGCCTCAGCCCGGGTTTTAAACGTGGAAGTTTTTTTGTTCTGGGAGACTCTTCCTTGTGCGGGGACAGTGGCGGAGAGGGGAATCCGATCTCCGATTGGGCGTTGTGAACAGCCGCGGCTGCATTGGGTGAGTTTATTTGAGGAAGGGTGAAAACTTTCCCTGCTTTCTTCTGGAAGGGGACTGGCGCTGGAACTGCCTGTTTGGCTTTCTAGGGGCAGACTGGGTTGGGAATAGCCTCGGGCGGGGGGAAGACGGGGGAAGGAGCCCAACTTGGGACTGTAGCCGCGGGAAAATCCTTTGTCCGCTCCCTGGCCGCCCAGGTCCTGGGTCCTCCGCTCGCTGCCCCCTTCGTGAGGCCCCTACCCAGCCCCTGCCCAGCACCAGCTGCTCCCAAGGGAGACGTACTGAACTGGGACTGGCCCCGGGAGCTAGGCGGCGGTGGGTACCCCTCCAGTGCGCCTCGGCTCATCCACCTGGGGAGACGAGCTCCTCGGCACGGAAACGTCTTTCTCCCCTTTTCTGATCATCTCCGCCTTTAACCCTTTGTGCTTTTTTCAGCACGAACTCCCACCGACCCTGGAGGGGTGGGGGAACGCGGTGGGGGTCGGAGCTGGGAGTGGGGGGAGATCGGGAGTGGTGGCGGTTCCAGCAGAAATCAGCACGGATTTGCAAAGGCCCCCTTGGGGTCGCCACACCATCGCCAGCAGCCTCTACCCAGTCGTGGTCGTGCTGCCTTAGCCCTCCTTCCCACCCCGACTCTCCCCAGCCTGTCCTCCGCGCTTTCTCCAGCCCCCTCCCCTCCGCTCCAGCTAACTCTCCCCACTTCACCCAGGCTCCAACTCCCTCCTTCTCCCCCACCTAGCCCACTCCTCCTTCCACCCCGCTCTCTCCAGCTCCGTTTCCCCTTCCCCCTCTCCAGTTCACGCCCCTTGTCTCTGGCCCTAGCCCGCTCTCCCCTCGGCCTTTCGCTCAATCCTACTTTCCAGGTAGAGACGGGGGGAAGAGATGATAGGGACCAGGCGGGTAATTGGCACTCGGACCAAAAGTAGTGAACTAGACCTGCCCATGCAGCCCGGCGCTGCCGAGATCCTAGTAAATTGGGCGGGGCTGGGGGGGGGGACCGCTGCCTGCAGGGTAGGGCAGCTTGGAACGCGAGAGCTAGTAGGGATGAACGCTGGGAAGGACCCGGCCTGGGAATCGGAGGGATTTAAACCTTAAAACGTGGAAGTGTTAGGGGGGAGGGGCAGTGCAGTCACTGCCCCGGCGTCCCTGCCTTCCCGTGGCTGCTTGGACACCCGATGAAGAGCCCGGGAGGGCAGGATCGCCTCGTTCCCCATTACCCTAAACTTGCTCAGGCTCCTTTTGTTTGCTCCTGCTGACTCGGGGCTGGGCAACTGGGACCTGCCTGTGGCTGTGCCTCTCGGGTGACCTCCACCCCCCCAGCCCCGACCCTGCGCGGGCAGACCGGGGTACCGGGGCGAGTCTGGGACACCTGCGATTGTCCTGGACACCCACAGCAAGTTAGAGTCCAAAGCTTGGCCTTAGGTATCCCAATAGCATTTGTGGGTGGGGAAGGGGGGGCACAGTGAGAGAAGATCGAAAGCCTCCTGCTCTAGCCCCAGTTTGTTTGGACTCCGGGGTCCCAAGCCAGCTGGTTTCTGTGTCTCTAGTTTTCAGAAAAGAACTGCTGTACAAATTCTCACTAAGGAGGTAGGGAAGCTGCCCCCCCACCCCCACCCCTCCATCTCCAGTACTTATATGAAAAGTCGGGTATTAGAACCAGAACAGTACAAAACAGAGAGTTCAGAGTGAGAAAACCCTGTCGTGGAGGTGTGTTCTCTCCTCGGGTCCTGATCAAATATTCTTACATCTTGCTGCGGAGGTGTCTTGTCGGACTTCAAGTGATACCTTAGTTTCAAGTCTTTAGGTTTAAGAATGACAAGTCCCCTTGCTTGAGAAGCCATTCAATCACAGCATGCCAGCATTCTACCTACTGCCTGACATCCAGCTGAGATTTTACTTTGGAAATATTGTTCGTTTCCTATACCCTCCCATTCATTTGCCGTGAGGGATGTGATGCCGTGATGGGAGTGGCACCCTAGAAAAGGGTGATGAAAGGTAACTTTCTGAAATGCTATCCCTGAATTGATCACAGTTAGATTGTCTAGTTGATCACCAGTCTACGGAGAGGGTGAGTACAATCAGCCATTAGAGGAGTGTTTTCAAGGAGAAAAATATGTGGCTGGTTTTCATCTTGTTAGACTTTCTTCATAAGAAGAAAAAGAGGGAGCCCTTTGAGTCAACCATTTAAAAACATCAAGAAATAGTTAAAGGTGAAATATTTCTCTGCAATAATCATGCCAAATCTAATACTGCATTAGCACAAAGTTGAAAAGAGCCCAATTTTGTTGCATCTAGGCCAGAAGGGGCAATGCACTCACATGTATTCCTTGCAGAAATTTTTTTTCATTATCTCTCTAAATATATCTACCATAATTGAAGCATCAGTTTTTGAAAAGGCCCTAACTCTCTGGAATTAAAAAAAGTAGGTCGATCCCTCCGGGACAATTGTACCTGTCAATGCAAACATCTGTTTAAAAATGCATATGTACTCTTGGTCACCGTAAGGGTGACTTCCCTTTCTTTCCCCTCATCTCCTCTGTTTCTATCCAGAATGGTTCTGTAGGTCAATGAAAAGTGCATTAATATACCTTTCTTGACTTCCAGAGTTAATGATTGTATTCCTCCCCTTCTGGGGTGGATCTTTTCAGTGCTCCTTTTAGTTTCCCTTCTGACAGATGTGGTAGCATTCTGAATTAGTGACATTTACAAATAACACTTGATTGTGTTCCCCCAACCCACACAAGGGATTGTAGTTATTTAGTGTGTGAATTCCAAGTACAGATCAGTCCTTCTTGGGGCTAATAAACAACTTAAACCTTAGAGATCATTCGTTTCAACTTCCTCATTTTTTAGGTGGAGAAACTGAGGCCCATTTCCTCCAACTCCAAAGACAGTGTTCCACTTCACTACATTGCCTAGAGTAGAGCTTCTTAAATTTTTGTGTTACACCCCTTCGGCAGCCTGGGCAAAGTCTATGGATTCCTTCTCATAATGTTTTTAAATGCATAAATAAAATGCATAGGTTACAAAGGAAAACAATTATATTGAAGTACAGTTATCAAAATTTTTTAAAGTTTTGGACCCCCAGAAATTTATCTATAGACTCTACTTTCAGGGTCTGTGAACCCCAGGTTAAGGACCCCTGACCTAGAGAAAAGATGACTGGCTGCACAGTCATGTGACCTACTTAGGCTTAAGGTTCTTATTTATATGTAGGAAGTACTGAAGATATGTAGGGAAGTGTTTGAAAAATATAAACTTTGCACAAATGTGAACTATAATAGGTTATTTGTAGTTTGACCTTGATGGTTAACATTTATAAGCCTAGTAGGAAATATTTACATGTTTTTCATTCATTAAAGTTTCAAGAGCTCAAAGTAAAAATAGTTGGTTTTTTAAATTATTTTAAGCTAAAGTGAACAGTGCAAAATTGAAAATATTTGTTACTAAGAGCAAATTGTGAACTCAGAGGATGTTTACTTTAAGGACACCAGTGACCAAAGAATGATGGGATTTTACAAGTGGAAACTGTATAAACAAACCTCTGGAATTACCTTACTCTATTTAGTTACCACTCATTTTTTTTTCCTGTCATTATTTTTGTTGTGTTGCTGCCTGTAATGGTAAATTAACTTCCTTATCCAGAAAAAGACTTTACAGAGGTTGCATTTTCTTTTTGTTTTTGTTTTTTTGTTTGTTTGTTTTTTGCAGGGCAATGGGGGTTAAGTGACTTGCCCAGGGTCACACAGCTAGTAAGTGTCAAGTGTCTGAGGCCGGATTTGAACTCAGGTACTCCTGAATCCAGGGCCAGTGCTTTATCCACTGTGCCACCTAGCCACCCCCAGAGGTTGCATTTTCAACCTAAAATATCCCAAATAAATAAAAATTGTGATACTCTGTTAAGAAAGTCTTGTTAAAATGATAATAGCTAGAATTATTTTGTACTAATAATTCAAATGCTGATATTTTAACAGAAGAATAATAACTGAGTCTCTAAAGTACAAATATGTAAGCCTCTACTACAGTACCTCATGGTTTAGGAAATGAGTCAGTTTCAAAAACAGGCTGCCATCACCTTGAACACAATCCTAACACTTGGTTTTCACAACTGAACCATAAACCATATCATTAGATGTGGCAGAGACTGACAAAGTTCAATTGGAAACTAGCTGGCCACTTGCCTTTCAAAGAGAAGAAAATGCACACACACTATCTGATAACCAGGTGGATTCTGAGTTAATACATTTGTCATACTCAGTACTCAACTGGATTCCAATCGTAATGCATCCATGCTCACCCACCCTCTATGCCTCTTGTCCATGCCCTCCCATGAGTTCATCACAAACAGACCACCCAATGTACTGGGGCGGTGGGGCGGTGGGGTGCGGGTTGCCTTGCATTCTCTTGACACCACCAGGATTCTCACCCACAAGTGACCAGCCCAGCTCTTCTTTCTATCCTACTTTCTTTAATAACATCTTCAATGACTCTTGTTCCTTGTAGCCTCTCATTGGTTCTGCGTTACAACCTACCCTGCCCCTTCCTTCCCTGTCCTTTGTGGGATAGTTCTTTGTAATTCTTTGTAAAATGTTGCATTCTGTGTCTTGTTACCATACAAAAATTCTGACTGGGGTAGACTGATAGAGGGGCAGGGACCTTTAAGATAATGAAGTCTGATTGTACCATTTTACAGATGGGAAGGTAGAACAAGAAGGCGGGCTTCCTGTAGCCCAGTCTGGTTTCCTGTGTACCAGAGGCTATGTCCACCACATTTTCTGGGTTCCAGCGGCTGCTTCTCTAAAGCAGGGTACAGTGACCTCTTTTCTCCTACCTCACAGGATTATTGTGAGGACAAGATGAGTTCTCATTTTGGTTGACAACTTAGTGTTTTAATGAATATGTGGCAACCCACAGAATTTGAGTTGGAAAGGACCATAGTCATTTGTTATCAGATACTTTGATGTAATTTGTCATAAACTTCTTGAGTTTTCAAGAAAAAATGAGATAACATCTTATCAAACGCACAGTCATTCTGGGAGGCAGCAGGAAAGAAAGCCCTGTGCCCTGATTCACAGAGAATGAAGTCAAAATGCTGAGAATATGGCAAGTCTGACAGCAAGAGCACCTGGCTAGGGAGCAGGAAAGCAGGCTTTTGTTGTGCTCTCCCGAAATGTTTCCATCTGTAAAGGGACCAGATTAGATGCGGTACAATCTTGCAGGCCCTTTATAATCCTGGGACACTACTCCTCTGCTATCCTTGACTCAAGCAAGAAGCATAACTTCCTTGAACTTAATCTAGAAACTAAAGTTAGATATTCTTATATTTCAGGGGTTCTTATCCATTTTTGTCATGTGCCCCTTTTGTATATGCATATATATATATATATGGGGCAATGAGGGTTAAGGGCCCAAGGTCACACAGCTAGTAAGTATCAAGTGTCTGAGGCTGGATTTGAACTCAGGCCCTCCTGAATCCAGGGTCAGTGCTTTATCCACTGCACCACCTAGCTGCCCCCATATATATATATATATATATGTATATATATATATAAAGTTTATAGCCCTCACATTAAGAACCTCTGCCTTTCACTAAGGAATATTCGTCTTGTTATGACAACACAAATGTCACACAAAAACAAATTGTGATACTTGGGTGAGATTTGAATTTTCAGTAACTTAGCAAATCAGTTTCCAGCTAGCCTAGTCTGTAAAAATCATTTGGGGGAAGAGAAGAAGGATCTAGTAATATGTATAGTGTACAAATGTATTCTTCTAAAATGGAAAAATACACTAGGGAGACTGATTTTAAAAGGGGGGGTAGCATCTAAGATGTGCCAGAGATGACCGAGGCTAGCTAGGTTAATGATATGCTAAGATCACACAATTACTCCAGGAGAGTAGATCTGACAAAGCAGATCTCAGCTCCTGGTTTCCAGCTCTTAACACAAGACCATAAAAATTCCTACTGTCTGTAGAGTCGACTTTGACACCAGATACAAATTTTCTTAGGGGGGGAAATTTCCTCTATGAAAGCCTGGTAAGTTGCAGGAAGTTCGGACTTGCAAGGCCTGAGGAACTTTCTTGTTTCTTCCTTAACTCCTTATTCTCATTTATCAGTGTGAAGGTTTTGATGTCCTCCTCAGCTTTCACTAGCCTCCTACAACTAACTCATGAATTTCAGCCACTGAGGTAATATCAGCACCAAGATCTCAGAAACATTTCTTCTCTGAAGCTGAGACCTATTTCACTTTTGTTGTTTAGACAACAACACGGCCTATTTCAACTTGATTAAAATTCTGCTTAAATGCTTGTCAGACTAATCTACTGTTCTGTTATGTCACAAAGTCATTTGTGAATGAGTGTATCCATCTGAGATCAGAAAACTGGGATGATGTTTTTAGGTTCCAGTTATTTCTAAAATGATTAAAACAGAGAAGGTTATAGAGGGGGGAAAAACATCCTAATTTGGATATCTATATAGAATGTGTGTGTATGTGCTACCTCTATGCAGATAATGAAGAAAAGGAAAAGGGATATTTCTTAAGTGTTTCTGGCTATAAAATAACTGAGGTGACTTGACTGATTTACAGAAGAAGGCCAAACAAACTCAAGTTGAATTTGGGGGTGGGGTGGGGGTGGAATAGAACTTCCTGGCATCAGTTCATCAAATGAAGAGTACCTTGTGTTATAACTTGTCTCCACCATGCATATGAAATAGACAAAAAGAGAGTGAAACCCCTCCTACATTTTTTGGGTGGTATCTCAGAGGCCACCATCCATTGAGTCAGTCCTAAACAGAGATCTAAATAAGCACTGCCCCCCAGACCCCAACAAGTGGGAAAATATTAAACCCATCAGACTTAGATTGGAGTTGGCAGGCCTGAAAAATTACCCTTTGGAGCCAGAATAGAAACAAACAGCTCATTACTTTGCCAAAGCCACAAGCACCATTCTGGTATGCCAACATCCCTAAATATAATTAGCAGGCATCCCCAAAATAAACTACCAGATTAAGATCACTATGGGGTAGCCTCTAAGGCACCATCCTGATTCTTTGATTATCCTTCAAGGTTGAGTATCCAATGGAACAATTCCTACTTCAGTATATGTGGTAGGTTCTTAGCCAGGGTTATTTAGGTAGTAAGGACCCAAAGGAATTAAGTATTTCTTTATACTTGGGGGGAGCATCCACTGTCAGCCACAGAAAAGCCAATTAGATTCTGCCTAGAAAAAGCCCTACCTTTTTTGATGTTATAGTGTAGACTGTAACAAAGTTTGTGCCTATGTATTGACATTGGCTTAAATTTAGAAGAACTTAGATTTCAAATAAAACCTTGGTCAAGTGATAAAATCTTAATGGATGTGTGTGTGTGTGTGTGTGTGTGTGTGTGTGACTAAATGTATACAAGTCGGTGTAATTGACATTCCATGTGAAATGAAGAGTGATTAAAGTGAATGGGATGGTTGCAGAGAAAGGATCTCCTAATGCCTGCCCCTTGTTGGGGAAGGTTTGGGGCAGGAGGAGAGGAGGGGGCGGCTCTTCTGGGTCCAGAAGAAGGCCAGCCTAACCAAATTCCCAGGGATTCAGAACTAGGTTGTCTGCAAGGTGATGTGTTTTGTTTTGTTTTCAGTTGTAGCAAGTCTCAAAAACCCTACCTAAATTGTGACACTGGAAGGATTACCCAGCAGGATGAAATCACTGGTCCTTGAAGTATTACAGCAAGATTGGGGAATGGAGATTTTAAGATTTAAAATATCACCCCCCCCCACCCACATTCCCTTGAGGTTCCTCAACCAGGATACAGTGTAACAAATATAAGCACTGTTCTGTGTCTAGAGAGAAACTTGTTTCCTTCCCAGTCGTGTTTGGAAACAAAGGTGCTGTGACTAGGTGAAGTTAGCAGAAGAGAAAGAAAGTGGATTCATAAGTAATATATCCTAATATAATATGCACTGCTGTAATAATATAAACTGAAGCAAACCCAATAATTCTGTATAAAGCCCAATACCACTTGTGAAATATCTTGTAGTACCTCACCAAGATTCCATGGAACAGTCCTGGAGGAGAAAAAAACACCGAACCAACGACCTGACTTAAGTGATCTCTGAAACAACTATGACTTTTTAAAAAACACAGACAAAGTATTCTCCCATCTTCATTCTCAGGTGGTATATTTATCCCCAAGTTGTCAAAAGATTTCTGTCTGCTATTTCCACTCTTTGTTATAACTCAGATATGAAAAATGCAATTACATTATGGATAGGGAGTCTGTTATTATTTATGGATTACATCTGATTTATGTAAATTGATACTTCTTCCTTCCCTGTGCTGCATAAAGCATTAGATCCTTGATTCATATTTTATTATGCCCCTGAATTAGGAAATCTGCTTTGTCCCAACATTTTGTCTCCCATCATGTTCTGTAACTTTAAAAAAACAAAAAACTTTTCCTGAAAACATCAGCAGCCATTCCAGAGGTTCTTTCTTTTTCTCTGCCCTCCCCCAGCTGCTAGCCATGCCCTGATCCCTTAAGACATACTGAACAATCCCATGCCCCACCTGCTTTCTGTTCCTCCCTCCCTTGCCTTCTCCATTTCTTCTGGTAGCTTCTACCACATGGGACAAGAGCCTCCCCTCCCTTTGGGCAGTGCTTTAACTATATAGTTAAGAGAACCCCATGAAAGCAGTTTTCTCACTAATGCAGTATGGAAGTGGAATTTGAAGCAAAGAAGGGGGAAGAAAGAAGGCAGTGAGAGTAGCAGAAATCTCTGTGATCCCAGGCAGACTGAGAGCTAAGAAAACCTAGGGGAGTCAGTACCAACAGTGATGGCTTTGGATGGTGGAACAGGTTCTGTGACTCCTTTCCCTCATTTATGGAAACCCACTGAAGGAAGAGCTTCACCACAGCCCTGAGTGGAAGGACGGTCATGGTGGAGAGATGGGATGGAGATTTCCCATTTTTAAGCTGTGAATCTGGAGCCAGCAAGTCTCTGGTTTATTATGCCTGATCTCCCTTCACTTTACCATTTTCTTCTTAAACACTAGTCTTCGCTGTAGATATGTAGTTTAATAAGGAATGGATGAGGAAAAGAGTAGAGTGAGGGTGAAAAATGCCTGGAACATGGAAACAGGCAGAAAGAAGCTGTGATGCATATTGCTGTATTTCCCCTAAAGTATCTGTAGGCAGAATTAAGAAAGTGCCTCAAGCAGCAGGCTGTATAAACAACAGGACTTCTTTGGACCAGAAAGCATCAAGCATCCAGTTACTTGATAGGCACCCATGCTTCTTCAGCTCTCCATTCACCTGTAACTTCGTTGGTGAGAGCATTCCCTCCAGCTGTACAAATTTGCAACCTGGCCATAGCTTCTCCTCTTGTTTCACTCTTGACTGGGTCATCCCAGAAATCCTCCCTAGGGCCCCATCCACTGTGCTGGAGGCCCTACTCTTCCTCTCAGGACACTATCCTTTCTGGGGAGAATGCTCGGACATTTGAGCCCTCCATGTCTTGGCATTCATTCTTGCCATGGCCACTACCCCCAGCCCTTTTTATTCTTACATGATTCTTGGCAGAGATACTGGAGTGGTTTGCCATTTCCTTCTCCAGCTCATCTGACAGATGAGGAAACTGAGGCAAACAGGTTAAGTGACTTGCCCAGAGTCACATAGCTAGTAAGTCTCTGAGGCCAGATTTGAACTCAGGGAAATGAGTCTTCTCGACTCTAGGCCTGGTGCTGTATCCACTGTGCCACTTAGCTGAAATAAAGAAATAAATGGCTGGATGAATGAATAGATATATACACACACACGCATATGGGAACACACATGAATCTATATGTACACACATGCCTGTGTGTATATATGAGTGCATCAAATATAGGCTATCTCTCCATATGCTCCATTTGCCAGGTTTGTTATTGCCAGTTTGCTGCAACCCGTTTGGAAAAGATGTGTTGACCCTCGATAATGAGCTGTTTTCTTCAATGACAGTGGCACCTCTCCATTTGGACGCTAACGTCGCAGTCCCAGATGGGCTGCCCACAGAAGTAGGAATGACCAAAAAGAAAACTTGGACCAGATCAAGCACACACAGAGGGAGTCTGTGCTGGAGGTGACACCATGTCAAGGGTGTTGAGGGATCCATTTTCAAGATCTGAAAGGAGAAAATACCCAGCGACGGGGAAGAAGCCCAGACGGTATCGTGACCAGCGTGTTGGCTTTTCTGATCGTATGTTTCTTTGGTACCCTCCTTCGTGCCTCTTCCCCTTCCTAATTCCTCATTGGTACTTGGGTGTTGCAGGTTGTACCGTGTATCTCTCCACTGTCTTTGGGATGATCCTTTACTTCAGTTCTTGGAGACCATAGTGTCCCAACCCAACAGAGGATGTTGGAATAAAATGCACTTGTTCTATTGCCAGGCCAGTATCCGATGCCCATATGTGGTCCCTTGTTCTCACCATATGATGGCTGGCATTCTTTTCTAATCTTACAGGCCTCTGAGGTCTTTTAAAACCACTTTCTTGATTGCTGGATGCCACTGGTGGTGAATCTTGCAGCCTATCGCACATGTCCTGAAGCTCTCCACTGCCCTTAGGGTCACATCCGGATTGCATTCTTTTAACTGATGGCACCACAAGAACATATTTTTCAAAAGGGGGGTGGGTGGGATGGGCTTGGGGCACTATTAGCAGGGCCTCAAACAGTTGAAATTGCTGTAGAATTTTCCTAGTCAGCTCTGAAACCAGCTCGTTGTCCTTCAACAATGCCATGTGTGGACTGATGGCCTGACTCAGAGCTATGCCTCCCATTGGGTGTCCTAATCCTAAAATCTAAAGCCACTTGTTTTCCAGGGTAGATTTCTAGGCTGGTGGCTTGAGGGGCCAAGGATCTCAGTGCATTCACCATCTCTACCAACAAAAGCCACTGCCTTCCCCAGAATGGGTTGTGAATAAGAACATTTTTTTATTTCTGTTTTTGTTCTACCAAATTGCCACACCATTAGTGAGGCAATCCTCATCCTGAAGTCCCTGCCTCCCAAACCTTCCAGCACCCCAACATATCCTGAGTTTGGGAATGGGCTATGTGTAAATATGAGTGAAAAGGATCTCCCAAACTCACAGCCCGAATGGAAAAGATGTGTGTACTCACTGGGGGCAGGGGAATGGAGGGAAGGAAAAGCAGGGAACATGTGGCAGGAAACAGAACCATAGCAGGTAAGGATGGAGATTGTATTTCCCATCATGCTCACTGATAGGACCTTCCTAAGTATTGTCCCTCTAGTTCTAGGGTGAAGAATTTAGAGCCCGTTTGGTCAACCAATAGGCATTTATGGTGTGGCAGGTGCTAGGAAAGTCTGAGTGGAGAAACGAACAGGTACATCCAAGGCAGAGTAGCTAGATAGTGACCACAATGAGGAAGTCTCTTAGCAGATAAGGGTGGGGACCAGAAAAGGCCTCCTGCATGACTGGAACAGAGTCTGGAAGGAGGCCAGAATTCTAAGAGGTAGAGGTGAGGAGGAAGAACTCTCTGGGCCAAGGTAGAGGGACTGGGACTTTGTATAGAGTAAACAGCAACAACAAAAATGTTCTTGTATACATCACGTCCTGGAAGAGGGTGTGGATTTTGTACATTGCTAATTGCCTACTAGGCCCAAAGTTGTGTGAGCCAGCCAGTGTTTAATCCCTTCTTTTGTAAAATGGGAGCAGTTGGGCTATATAAGGAAAGATAACTTAATATTCAGGCTAAAGAAAATGGGTGTAAACTAAATTAGATTATCCTTTAATTCAGTAAACATTCTTCTAGAAAATAGGAATCCCTCCTATCTGTCAGAGAAGATTATTGAATACTGCAGTAGTATAGAGGAATTTATAGAATCCCTGGAAATTAAAAAAACAAACAAAACACCAACCAGATGAAAAACGAACAGACCAGGGTGCTAAAGTGTTTTAGATTTTTCAGGGGTAATGGTACATATCATTGCCCTATACTGCCCTTATACTTTCATCTTTAAAAAAATCAAATCATATCTATTGGATCAAATAGAGGCAAAAAAAGGGCAGTTGGTAACTGTTAGGTAAGAGGGCCTGAATTAGCGTGTGAAAAGAAAGGAATGCTATAGACATCATGCAGGTCCAGTCTACATGACATGGCAACTCAGTGGAGATGGGGACCCAGGGAAGGGGAGGAAAAGGATGATGACTGGAAGGATTCTAGTGCCATCTTTTCGATTCAGAACAGAGTCAATGCTGGCTCCGTGTAAAGCACCATACTGAGCATTGGAGATCTTTAGACAAAAATGACAGTCTCTGCCCCATAGCACTTAACTTTCCACTGGAGAGAATGCAACATGGACATGATTAAGTGTGATTCAAGGTGGATGGTGGAGGAGGGAAAAGAGAGGGGAGCAGTCTTCTAGGAAAATTTGGGATGAGAGAAAGAATACCTTCAGGGGATCGAATCTGAGAAAAGTCATTAGGATGCTTTATGTGTCAGGTGAAAGAGTCTGCTTTATTCTCCAGGCAGCAGGGAGGTTTTGAGCAGAAGAGGGACATGGTCAGACCTATGCTTTAAACAAATTACTTGGACATTGCAGGAAGGGTGGATAGGGGAAATGGTTGGACTTGTTACAACAGAAATAGTTGGGAAGAGGAACAGGTTTTAGGAGAAAGTAGATGACAATCTCAGTTTTGGACATGTTGAGTTTTAAGGTACAAATGGCAGAACAAAGATTTTTTCCTACCTAAAAGAAGAGGAAGAAAAGGCATCTTCAGAGGGATAGTGGCTGCAGGGAGACAGAAACAACTGTCCAAAGGATATGGGAGGGGAGAAGAGCTCACCCTGTGGAACTTCTGGTAGCTTCTTATTTTAACTCATTGTTCTAGTCAACCAGAAGCTAATTTAGAGTGTTGGCAACTGGGTCGGGGCAGGGAGTACCATGATCCCTCCCTTCCACTATCACCATCCCTTTCCCACAAAGAGGTGTGATCCTGGGGGCACCTACTTTTCTCTGATGCTAACAATAGGTGAGGCTTGGCTCCAGGCAAAGGCCCATTTGCCACATCCTAGTTATAACACTGGCCATTAAGACACCCAGATGGAAATCTTTGCTTGGCAAGGCAGTTAGAGATGAGATCAGGGAAGGATAAATAAATATGAGAGTCATTTACGTAGAAGGGATAACTATAGACATGGGAATGGATCAGATTGCATTAAGGGGTAGAAAAAAGAACAAAATATAATAAATCATAGGTCTGTTCACTCACTAATTGCCATTGACACAAAAACAAAAGCTTTCAGAAGATTTAACAGCCCACACACTTAGGTCTTGAGAAGGGCTTTCCATCTATCTCCTCTTGCCTAAACATTCTGATGAATATTCTCTTCAAAGCCCTTCAGCTGAAGATACACAAAGACTTTCACAGCCATCTTTTCTTGATGACTAAGCTGACTCATTAGCTGCTAGCACATTTGGTGCTTAAGAAGAGGTGTATTCTGCAGCGAAGGAAACTGAGGCCCAGTGAAGTAACTCGCCCAAAGTCACTCAGTAAGTGCAGAGCTGGGATTCCAACTCAGGTCCACCGACTCAAAAGCCACTGCCTTGGGGGCAGCTAGATGGCGCAGTGGTTAAAGCACCGGCCCTGGATTCAGGAGGACCTGAGTTCAAATCCGACCTCAGACACTTAACTCTTACTAGCTGTGTGACCCTGGGCAAGTCACTTAACCCTCATTGCTCCACAAAAAAAAAAGCCACTGCCTTTCTCTGAATTGTGCCCCCAGCTCCTGCCTTCTTAGCAATGTTTCTCCTGTGCCCCCTCTTTCCATCCCCCTCCCCTTTGGTGACATCATCTGCTCTCATGGGGTCAAGTGTCAATCCTCAGCTGATGATTCCCAATTCTATACATCCAGCACAAATTGATCCCTGAATTCTATTCCAGTATAATTAGCTGCCTGCTGAGTCTCCCCACCCTTCTTATCAAATAATAATTGTAAAGGACTTAGCACAGTGCCTGGCAAATACCTATTCCCTCCCTCCCCTCTGCCCTTTTTCCTGGCTGTCACAGACTCAACATGTCTAGAATAGACTCATTATCTTCTTCCAAACCTCTACTCAAAACTTTCCCTTTCTGTTTAGGGCACCAACATCTTCACTTAGGTGACTCTTACCTCCTTACCACCCTCATCCAGGTAGTTGCCAAGCCTTGTCAATTCATCATTCCTAGAATCTCCCATAACCACACTATTTTCATTCACCTTCATTCAAGCCCTCATTGGTTCTTGCCTGGATTACCATTACATCTTAGCCATCAATCTTGTAACACAACGCTCTGAACAACTACCAAAAGAGCTTCCCTATGGCATAGGATCACTTCTATTCAGCTCAAAGATGTTTAGTAGCTTCCCAATGCTTGTAGCACAAAATATAAACAACCTCCTTCACTTGGCACTTAAGGATCCCCAAAATATGGCACCCGCCTTCCCTTCCCACCTTATTTCATATTGCTTCTGTTCAGAAGTCCATTTGCCCTTAATGCAAGCTCTCCTCAATGAATAAGGGAGGTTAAAGCTCAGTTGGTTTTTGGTAAGTGACAACATAGGGAAAATGCTGGACTTGGGAGTCTCAATCATGATTCAGAGAGGAGCTGGGTGATGGTGGGCAAGTCCTTTGTCTCAGTTTCTTCATTTCTAAAATGGAACCACTTATTACTGGTAGTAGGTTGTCCTGAGGATGACACTTTATGAACATTAAAGTGCTATATCAGGGGTTCTTCACCTTTTTGTGAGTCATGGATCCCTTGGGCAGGTTGGTAAAACCTCTGGACCCCTTCTCAGAATGAAGTTTGTTGCCTACATTTATAATTGAAGGTACGGATTAGTGATTTAGTGAAATTAAATTTCCATTAAAGGTAAGTGAAACTAAAGGTGTTGGGTTTTTTCATAAAAGTTCATGTACCTCTTGAAGGTCCATGGATCCTAGGTTAAGAACCCCTGTACTATGTAAGTGTGTGTGTGTGTGTGTGTGAGTGTGTGTATTGAATGGGACTTTAAGAAGAGGTATTTAAATCATAAGCCTTCAGCAAAAGACCAGAGACTACATTCTCATTCATGGTTTTACTTGACATATATGCCAGTTTTAAACAACTTTTCACATACATGATTGTTTTAAATACAGATTCACACAAACACTCCAGTGTATCAAATAGTTCTCCTTGGGAAATGGCTACTCTCCCACAGAAAGTACTTAAAGACGATGGAGAATGTATTCATTTATTAATATATTTAATATTTTACTTGTATTCACCAAGCATCTGTTGAACCTCTACTCTGAGTGAGTGCTATGAGGAGGAGAGACAAGATTAATTCCAAGCATAGGCTAGATCCCAATGCCATGTGTATTTCAGAGATCCTGGGGTGGCTCTCTATTCATTTGCCCAACAATCTGACAAACTTGTTGGATTGGTATAAGCTTACACAGGGGATAACTGTCTCCTAATATGTCTAACCTGTGCCTAGCTGCTACACAAGCATTGGGAAAAGTCTAGTCAATGACCAGTTGTGCATGTTGTGTCTTACAAACCCTAAATTCTGTTCACTGAGTTGATAGGCTTTCTTTCAATCTCTTCATTTGGAACAATTTAAGAAGACTGAACCTGTCGGGCATATCTTTGGATAACTCCTCCCCCTTGCCATGATTTCTGCCTGCTTTTGTGTCTTTTTCTACCACTTGTCCTAGCTTTCCATCCTTTTGTCATTGTTGTTCAGTTGTTTCAGTCATGTCTGACTCTTTGTGACCCATTTTGGGATTTTTTTGGCAGAGATACTGGAATGGTTTTCCCTTTCCTTCTCTAGCTCATTTTATAAATGAGGAAACTGGGCAGCTAGGTGGCTCAGTGGATAAAGCACCGGCTGTGGATTCAGGAGTACCTGACTTCAAATCCAGCTTCAGACACTTGACACTACCTGTGTGACCTTGGGCAAGTCATTTAACCCCCATTGCCCAACAAAAATAAAATAAAATAAATGAGGAAACTGAGGCAAAGAGGGTTAAATGACTTGCCTGGTGTCACACAGCTAGTAAGTATTTAAAGCTGGATTTGAACTCATGAAGATGAGTCTTTCTGACTTCATACCTGGTGCTCTATCCACTTTACCACCTAGCTGCCCTCCTGTCTATATATCACCTCAGATTTTACCAAGCACATTCAGACTATCCATTCCTTCCTGACAACAACACTGAAAGGTAGGTCAGGCATTGTTTTCCCTTTTGTAGCTGAGGAAATGCTGGTTCTGAATCATGAAGTGTTTGATCTTAAAGGTCACTCATATAGTTAACAGACAGGACTTCAGCCTGGGTAACGCATTGATTTCTTTTTCCTTTTTTTTTTTTTTTTGGTGAGGCAATTGGGGTTAAGTGACTTGCCCAGGGTCACACAGCCAGTAATTGTTAAGTGTCTGAGGCCGAATTTGAACTCAGGTCCTCCTGACTCCAGGACTGGTGCTCTATCCACTGTGCCACCTAGCTGCCCCAACACATTGACTTTTAAAAATAGTCATGAATTGATTTTAGAAACAAATTGTAATCTGAATGATCAACCTTAACATGACTTATAACTGTTCTATGAGATATTGAGGGATTTAGTTGAAAAATATCACCATCCTCACCAATTCGCTCTATAACTGGCAGATGGCCCACTCTCCTTTTTTTTTTGGATTAGAAAGAAGAAAGAAAACATTGACCTAAGGTTAAATCAATCACCTTCCAAAGAAAATAGGGGATTTTTCTTTCATATTTTCAGATTCTTAGAATGTTCTGCTGAGGGCTGCACCATCCTTCTAGGATCCCAGGTTCATAACCTGGGCATTATTCTCAACTCCTCACTCTTCTTGACCCCCATTGCCACTCAGTTGTCAAACCTTGCTGTTTCTTCATAATCATCTCAGTGTTCCAACCCATCTCTCCACTTACATAGATACTGCCTTCAGTCAGACCCTCATCATCTCACCTAATTTTTGCCACAGCTTAAAGTCTCTCATTGCCCTAATCCATCCTACACACTGCTGCTTTAGTAGTTACTTTAGTAACCTTCGTTAAGTGCAGATCTGACCATGTGCCTCCCTTACTTAGGCAACCCCAAAGGCTTCCTATTGCCTCCAGTATCAAAAGTAAACTCGTCCATTTAGCCTTTAAAACCCTTCACGACCTATCCCCCATCTTTCCAGCTTCAGGGGACATTACTCCCCCTCCCACAGTTTACAGACTAACCAAACTGACTTTCTGTTCTTGACATTCAGTTCTCTGTCTCCTGTCTCCATCCCTTTGCATTGGCTTTCTTTCATGCCTGGAATGCCCTCTTTCATCACATCCATCTCGTAGAGTCCCTCCCTTTCTTTAAAAAAAGGGTTCTAACACCTCCTGCTTGAATCATTTCTTAGTTCCACTACTCTCTCCCTATTCCTGCTATTGCTGGTATGATACCTCCTAAACTACACCGAATCAAACTGCTTTGTATATATTTGTATTTATTCACTTAGTGCTTATGGTGTCTGTCTTTACACATATACTTTGTCGCCCCCATTAGAATGTGAGATCCCAGAGAACAGGAATTGTTTCCTTCTTTGTCCTTGTATTCCCATTGCCTTGCATGGTATATCCAATAATTAAATATAGCAGCCACTTAATTTGTTTCATGACTGACATAAAATAAAATCATTAAGAAGCAAATACATTCATTTTAGTAAAATCCTTTTCTTGAGTTATTTTGTAAGGATAAATTTGATTTGGAAAAAAATACAAAATGAAAGAAGACTGAATGCATCGGGTAGATCAGACCTGTGGAATATCTTCTAACATCCCTAGGATAGGGTCCAGTCCTGAATATAGTCCACTACACCTAGCAGGCCAGGAGCCTCCCATTTGCCAAGTTTTAGTGTTTTGCCCAATTTACTCCAGCAGTCCTTGATTAAATAAACACTTAAGTGGCAAACCACTCCAGTAGTTTTGCCAAGAAAACCCCAAATCGTGTCTGAATAGAATAGGACTGAAATGGCTGAACAACAACCATGTATTGGAACACTAAGGAGGAAGATAATGGCTAGGTCTCTGCCCCTGGATTTTAGATGCTGATGCTGACTAAAAGAAAAGAGTGTCGGGTAGCAGGAAGGAAGACTGCTGAAAGTCACCATGAGATCCTTAATTTCACAACTCTAGATTGCTGATTGTAATGTGAAATTTCTAACCTGCAGATATGGGAATCATAAAGCGCATTAGTTCGCTAACACCTTGTTAGTATTTGAAGTGAATTACAAGCTGAGTCACTATTAAGTAAATATGTTAAACGTTAATCAAAATGCATACTCCTCCCTCTAGGGACTTGGTACTGAACACCAAACTTTGGCTTTTTTTGTATCCCCAGCTCTTAGCCCGGTGCCTGACACAAAGTAAACCCTTAAGGGAAAAAAAAGCTTGTAGATTGATACAGAAGAATCCTCATGTAAAGGGGGGAAAACCTCCACTTCTTTTCATGGAAGATGTTTTGAGGCCCTTGGATTTAAATGACTTGGAGTGAGGTAGGGGACAATGGGAAAATATGGGGGAGGGAATGGGACTTAGAATTTAAAGCCAGCAGAGACTTTGAAATAAATTCAGGTTCCCCCCACCAAAAAAAATTTTTTTTAGGAGGGCATCTACCCATATTTCCCTCACTCCTTTCCCATTCCATCCCACCTTTCCTGAATCTCTTAAATGATTTCCTCAGACAGCTCCATTTCTCTTAGACTCAAGTTAATGGTTAACTATTAACTATTGTTAATTAAGTTTTGTAAAAGTGGCCCGAAACTGACAAAAAACATTTTGATGGAGTCAAGAAATGTTTTCAAAGGACAGCTTACAATACTTCATGGGGAAAAAAGTAAAAATTAAATTTAAAAATGTAGTTTACAATGAAACTATTCTTTCTTTTAAATAGATCAAATACACAAACTCAAGCTAGTCATAGTCATTAAATCCTAGAATGTTACAGCTGGAAGAGGATTTAGGAATCATTGAATTAATCCACTCTCATTTTGTAATGAAGAATTCCATTTAGAATGCATTAAACACCTACTGTGTACAAGGAATGGAGGAAAGCCCAGAGAAGGATTAAGTGATTTAGCAGATGTGTAACTTTCCGGTGGCCATTGTCTATGTCCTCCTCTCTCCCAAATCTATGTCTCATTGTATATTTTTTCAAAGGGCTTTGAAATCCCATCTTTTTGTTCTCTTTTAGTTACCGTATAAAATAAGCTGATGATCCCCCTTCCTCCCCCTCCCCCCATATGAAAGAGCCAAACTTCTCAGAGATAGCTGAAGTCAGAGTTCTCCTAGGGTTGTGTAATTTTACCACAGTCCCAAACCAGGAATAAAACTCCTAACTCTCCAAGTTTCCAGTTTGTTGATGAACCACTGGACCATGGTGTAGTTACACAAAAGGAAGCCTGTAACAGCAGTTTGTTGTGGACAGTCAGTTGCTGAGCACTGTTTTCTGGGTTATGTTGCTTTGTGTTCTTAAACACCCAGCATTTTGTCTCTGACAGGATATCTCGACTGCCTCGTTCTCCAGAACTTTTGGATGTGAAAGTCTTTTTTTAAAAATTGTAAAAAAACCTTAAGTATGAAACTTGGACTCTCAGAAAACTCAGAAGCACTGTTGCCAGTATTTTTTCAGTTTAGTTACTGAATGGATGAGTATTTATTAATCATCTACTCTGTTCAAAATACAAAGAGGAAAAACCCATCTGCTCTCAGGGAGCTCATGGGAGTCTAATAAAGGGAGACAACCCATAGAAGAGGTTTTACCTACAAGGCAGATGGAAAAGACCCAATGGTCCGGTAGGGTGCAGAGCAACAAGAATGGTTGTGTTCTCATCAATGACATCTCCGTTGATAAAAACCGTTTCTGTTTCTGATGTTGAAGCAATATGGCACTAAGGACTTTGGTGATATGAACCTTCTTTGTCAGGCCTTCAAGGCCCCTGTGCCTGCTAAGGAGGTACGTCCTACATAGGGCATTGACTCTGTGGCAGAGAGAGACTCCAAAGATCAGCAAATTCTCCTAGTAATTTTCCTGCTTGAGCTAAATTTTTGAGTCTAAAGTTCAGTATCCCCACATTTCTGGATCAATGGAAGAGCTGAACCTTTCAAAAGTTTTCCCTCTTGTTGGATTAATAATCTGGTAAAAATTCACATCAACAATGTGTGGTATGACCTCCAGGAGAGTGGAGGTTTTCTGTCCAAAGCTTCCCAAAGCTCTAAGACCTTCCACTTTTTTTGCGATGAGATTCTTTCTCTCTCTCTCTCTCTCTCTCTCTCTCTCTCTCTCTCTCTCTCTCTCTCTCTCTCTCTCACACACACACACACACACACACACACACACACACACACACACACACACACACATACACACACTTGCCAGAATTGCTTAATTGGCTTCTATCAGCAGGTTATTCTGACTACTTCAGGGTAGCCAGAGAGCTATTAAACAGCTTCTAAAAACATTCTGAGTCAGTTTACCCAGGAGGTAGTAGGATAGTTTTAAAGGCTAGCTGTTAAATAATGTATATTGAATGGAATTGAACTACTCGTCTCTTTCTAAATGGTCAGCTCTTTTGTCCCTACTGATCCTTTCTGTTTTACAAAACAGTTTCCCTGTTGGATATCAGTGGTTGTAGGAAGAGTAGAGATTGTCTGTGTTTCCAGTTAGGGTGCTTCTAGCAACCTCACTTGGTGAATATGCTAGTTAGATAGAATAGAAGAAGTCAGGGCAGCTGGGTGGTGCAGTGGATAGAGCAGTCAGAAGGACCTGAGTTCAAGTCCTGCCTCAGACACTTAACACTTACTAGCTGTGTGACCCTGGGCAAGTCACTTATTCCCAATTGCCTCACCCCCCAAAAAATAGAAGTCTCCATCCTTCTGCCTTGTGCCTCCTGTTCTTTAAGCATGAAAGCTCATGGGAACTATTAGAGAGGGTTCTCATGAGGCAGAAATTGGAGAGGGCAGAAGTCAGGAATATCAAACTGTTCTTGCTTTGCTCCTCCAGGGTGCCAACCCAGAAACTCCTGCCAGATTTAAAGAGCAAGGAGTGGTGGTGTATGTGTGCCCCACGTAGAAGGACAGATCCAGTGTAGCCTATCTGCTACGTGGGCCAGATCTGTGGGCCAAGTCCAAGGGGGAGCTGGCATTTATCTGTTGTCTTCCATTGACCTCCTACATTCTTGGCCTTCTCTATGACTACCACTAATGAGAGGGAGCATAGGGGGGTGAGTCAATCAAGAAGAGAGCCTATGATAGAACCTCCTTCTCCCTGCTGAGCCAAACTCTGTCCTCTTGAAGTAGCTGGGCCACAGTGGGATGTGCCCTGGCAGGTAAAGACTGGCATACCATAAAACCAGAACAGGTTAAGGGCTAGAGAGTCAGGAAACCAAAAAAAGCCCTGGAGTTGAGAGTCAGAAGACCAGAACTGACATCTCTGCTTGGCCTCCTCCTACCTGTGTGAGCTTGGGCATATCGTTGAAACCTCCTGGGTACATGTTTCATCCTATGTCAAAGAAGGAGGGGGAGGACTGGATGACCTTCAAGGGATTTTTCCCAGCTCCAATTCCCATGGGAAGACCATAATGGTTTGTCTAAAGCCAACTAACTCCCTCTTGGATGGAGGCTGGGGCTTCTGCCTAAAATTACTGCTAATTAGCAGCAAGGGAGGCACTGGATGCTGGGTCTCTGGCCTTCAGGCTAAGGCCAGTTTTCTACCCCTCTGTCCCAGGCCAGAGCACTTGGCAGCCTGTTGGTGGGTTTTGTCTTGGCTACTTGGGAGGGCTCTGGTTAGGAGGACTAGTGTCTGTGGAAGTACTTGAAGAAGGGGTGGCTGCTTTAGAGTGGGGGGCTCGGTTAACTGTTAATTAGTCTGGGGTTTGTGGTGAGGAAAAGCGCTTCAAAGGGCTGTGTAAAAGTGAGAGGGTGGGTGTTACTAAAGAGGAATCTGACAAAATCTAGCAGGCTCTTTTCCCCTGGATGCAAAAGCACCATCCCCACCTCCTCTGCCCACCCACCCTCTCTCAGACAAGAGCTGAGTGGGATCCTTTTGAGAGAGGAAGGGTGTGTGTGTGTGTGTGTGTGTGTGTGTGTGTGTGTGTGTGTGTGTGTGTGTGTGTGTGTGTGTGTGTTCACATGCTTGTTGGGGTAGGTAAGGAGGGGTGGAGAGCTCTTGTCTCAATTAGTCAGATGTCAAAGAGACATAGGGTTAAAGGCCTGGAAAGGGGAGTGAGGGAAGAAAATTCTTGTGTTTCCTCAGCTGTGTGAAGGACTTTGGGAAGATGAAGGGGAATCACCTGTCCCCCCTCCTCCCTGGGGAGACTGAGGGGCATGGGATTGGACATCCCTGTGGGGAAGGGGGTAGGGCTGGCCTCAGAGTTGGGGAAGGGTGAGAAGGGCAGAACTAATCCCCCACCCCCCAAGGAAACAAGCATTTCTCAATAGCCTCCTAAGTGCTAAGAAGAGCATCATGAATATTATCATTAGATTAGAGAGGAGGGGGGAGGGGGGAAGGATTGGGATGGGGGAGGGGCATGTTCCTGGGGGACAGAGGGCAGGGTGAGGGTGACTTCCGGCTCTTCAACCTCAATCATAGCCTTCCACCCCTGGCCCATCTCCTCCCCACCCCCAACCCCGGTCCCCCCCCACCTTTCCTGGGCCCAGAGTCTTGAGCTCTTTTCCATTCTTCTGTCCAGGCAGGCTCCATGTTTCTAACCCGTGGCCACCATCCCATGTGCCCCAGCAGGATTGGAATCCAGGGCCTCTGGCTAACTCTGACCCCACAGACCCCTTACAGCTAGGAGAGGTGGAGAGAAGGAGCCCGGCTTGGCCCTTTAACTGGAAGGATAAGGAAACTGACCCTTAGGGAGGGCATAAAAGACTTGACCAGGGTCTCTGAGGTAATAACCAAGAAATGACACAGGCTTCTCCTGTGTACCCTCCCTCTGCTTGGCAAGGAATTAAACCAGCAGTGACTTCAGTGGTTTTGAGTTTTCTTTTTGTGCTGAGCCCAAACACGTGGAGTCCAGAGGGAGTGGCCCAGAGGGGATGGGATGGCTGTCACCTGTCTAGCTGCAGCTTTACTCTTTTTAAGGGGTGTGGGATTTGGTTTTGTTTTTTTCAAAGGCCTGTCATCCATTCACTGGCTTCTTCTACTTTTGTTTACTACTCTGATAGGCCTCCTTTAAAATCCATGAGAAGATCACAATGGAATCACTTCCCGGAAATTATGAGGAGGATTGGCTGAAGGATGCCTGTGTGGATAGATTCCGAGGGGGTCTCAGGGTCCGCCTCCTCTAGAACCTTCCATTCTTCTACAATCCTGGGGGGGAAATGGTATTTCAGAATAGCCTGGGTGAAATAAGGAGCGTGGACCTGGTTTCTAAGGATAACTAGCCCGACGATGCATTAACTACAATGGACATCTATTCGGAAAAAGAAAGCTCTGTATTATCCAAAGGGTTAGACAAAGATGTTTTAAAAGCTGATCCCAAAGTGAGATAAGGACTGGATGAACATCAGAATGTTTGTGAGTGGTCGAAGAGTAAAAAAATGGCAGTTTGTACACCTGTTTGCCACCTGCTTCTTACTGAGCCTCATGGTTTTTTGGGAACCCCTTGATCATCACATTATGAGCCATGTGAAGTCCTACTCTTACAGATACCTCATCAACAGCTACACCTTTGTGAACGACAGCCTGTCCCTCAGGCACAACCTGGATGGGGTTGCTAGCTTCCAATACCTGATTAATCATGAGGAGAAATGTAGAGACCAAGAGGTTCTTCTTTTGCTCTTTGTAAAGACCTCTCCTGAAAACCGTCATCGCCGGGATGGCATTAGAAACACGTGGGGAAATGACAAATATGTGCGTGTTCAGCTGAATGCCAACATTAAGACTCTCTTTGTGTTGGGGAGTCCGAGCAACCCTCTGCACTCTGAGAGGGAGAGACTGCAAAACGAGCTGTTTTTAGAAGATCAAAAATACAGTGATTTAATTCAGCAAGACTTCACTGATACTTTCTACAATCTTACTCTAAAATTGCTTTCGCAGTTCAGATGGGTCAACATGTACTGTGCGCATGCCAAATTTGTTATGTCAGCAGATGATGACATATTTATCCACATGCCAAATCTTATTGAATACCTTCGAAATCTAGAACAAATTGGTGTTCAGGATTTCTGGGTAGGACGGGTCCACAGAGGGTCCCCTCCCGTAAGAGATAAGAACAGCAAATATTATGTCCCATATGAAATGTACCATTGGCCTTCTTACCCAGACTACACAGCTGGAGCAGCTTATGTGATATCCAGTGATGTAGCAGCAAAGGTATATGAAGCATCACAAACACTTAATTCTAGTCTTTACATAGATGATGTGTTCATGGGTCTGTGTGCTAACAAAATGAAAATTGTACCACAGCATCATGTGTTTTTTTCTGGAGAAGGAAAAGCACCCTATCATCCCTGCATTTATGAAAAAATGATAACATCTCATGGACATTTACAAGATCTTCAGGACTTATGGGAGGCAGCAACAGATTCTAGAGTCAAAGCAATTTCTAAAGGCTTTTTTGGCCAGATCTACTGTAAGATGATTAAAATAGTGCTGCTTTGCAAAATTAACTATGTGGACACCTATCCTTGTAGAGCGGCATTCTACTAATTGTACTTGAATATTGTCTTAAATGTCACTGAGCCAAACCTGAAAGAAAACCTTTCAATGTTTATCCAACTCCAAAGTGAATTTGGAAAACAAATATTTTGAAAGCTAAGCCTATAGGAATGTTCCTTTGATTAAAAAAAATCCACTCTACAATTTCTATTTTATAGCCTAAAGTTTTAAATTCCAACTTAAGGAATTCAAGACTTGTGAAACAACAACAACAAAAAAATGAAGTCCCTACTTAATGCCCCATGTACGTTTTAAAGTACAGAGAGTTGTTTGGTTTTTTTTAGTGTTGGAATTGTATTAACTCTAACTTGGAAAAACACAGTTTTTAAGAAATCTGTTATGTTCATGTAATAGTGAAACACATCTTAAAATAAGAGTATTTCACGGTTGGGAAGGTAAATGAACCTGGCAAATATATGTGACAAGGGAGTTTGTCGATGAGGGCCCAGTAGATCTGCTCATTTTTTAAAAAAGATTGAGAAGGAAAAATGGCATGTCCCAGAAATAGAGATTAGCAAAATAATTTTTGTCTTCACAAAACAATTTTGTTTCACATCAATGTAGTAAGAATCTCTAAATAGTGTTAGACTAGTTTATAATCTCCTGACTCCCTGGCCACCCCCCCCCCCCAAAGCTTTATGAGAAAGGAGTACTGTTTTTGTTCTATTCTAATCTGTACTCTTCAAAATTTAATTACATTTGAATTTGAATAGGAAGAAACATCAAACAAAAAAAATGACCTGCTTATGCACTAAACTCTTCCTTTTCTAGGGGGAAATTGCCACATATTCTAATTTGAGTAAAGTTTTGTTTTATTGCCATATGTTTTGGGCTGATAC